>NC_064844.1:9145500-10352500 GCF_024166365.1 Elephas maximus indicus
CGGATTGGGCACTTCATCTATTTGAACAAAACCAGGGTTTTGTCAGTGAACAAGAAAGTGGAAAGATGTATGTTGAATATGTAATATCTAACTAGGAGAATTTGCCTCAAGGATGAAAAGGGAATGGAGACATAAAGAAGCAGGAAGGTTTCACTTTATGAACTTTTTCAATTTCAGGCCAGTCCAGGGTCAGGGAAGTAGGCAGGCCAATACCAGACAAAATTGTAAAGAACCAGTAGTTTTTCTGCTGTTTACCCCCGACCCCGCCCCATGCCCCCTCCTCTTTAACAAGTACTCTGTTCCTGTGGGTATCCTGCATGCCCTCTGGTCCTAGTTTGCTCTCAGGAGGGATCTGCTATCAGTGTGGCTTCAGTGTGGTATCCAGTGTGAATAAATGTTAAGTCATTGTAATATCTTTCTGAAGGAAATTTCCATTTTAAGTTTACTTTATAATGAATGGTTTCACCAACAATTCAAGGGATTTCAGGCACTGTTGCACAAATGAGAAAGCTTTAGGGCCAGGAGAACTTGTCTAGGGCCCCAGAAATCACACTGAGTCGATGGCTGACTTTATGGATGGCCACTGACTCTTCTTATTCAAAAAGCTTGCACTGAACATTTGTTTGGACTAGAACATCCCAGAATATCAAACCCAAACTGGCTCGTTGTATTGCTTTCTAGTGCTGCGTAACAGATTACCACAACACCCCTTTATGACCTCACAGTTTAGTAGGTCAGAAGTCTGCAGCGGGCTTGACTGGGTTCTCTGATTAGTGTCTCAAGACATTGGTGAGGCTGGTCTCTTATCTGGAGGCTCTGGAGAAGAATCCACTTCCAAACTCACTGGTTGTTGGCAGAATTCATTTCCTCTTGGTTGAAGGACTGAAGTTCTCGTTGGCTGCCATGTGGGGCTTGCTCTGAGGCCATTTTCAGCCCTTTCCACATAGTCCTCTCCATCTTCAACCCAATGTTGAATCCCCTTCAGGTAGATACCAACCAGTGAAAACATTCTGCTTTAAAGGGTTCGTGTGACTAGATTAGATTGAATAATCCATTTAATAATAATCAATTTACCATCAACTGACTACCATAAGTATATCTGAAAAATCCCTTTGCCATCTAAAGTACACAACATAATCATAGTAATAACACCAGGGTGTGAAGAAAATGGGGAGACATCTTAGAATTCCAACTACCATAGTCATCGCTGTCTCAGGGAATGTCTGTGAAGAAATGCCTGCCTTATTTAATTTATTTATTTATTGGCATTTTGACCAGTAGTAAGGCAGAGGGAGATGGAAGAACACTGAAGGCAGATTTGGCCAACTCAATGGTTTAGCTCAGGGATGAACCTTTTGAGACATGCGTGTCACAGGGAAGAGGAAGAAAGAGAGTTAGAAGATGACTTTAAGCTTTATGAAGATAGGAATGGAATGGTATTTGTTTTGTTTGCTTTTACATTTCCAATGCATAATCTAGTACTGTCACAGAGTAAGCAGACACCCATTGAGTGTTTCTTAAGTGAACGAATGATTAAACTGTGTATTAGTCAACTTTCATGTTGTTAACAAACATCCTGCTTCAAAATCTTATTCTCTTACAATGACAAATATTTACTTTGAATTGTTTCTTGATTTTGGTCTTGTCTTTTCTCCTGATGGATGGCAGCAATAAGGGAAACAGAGTTAAAGTACCTGTCTTAGACATCTAGTGCTGCTGTGACAGAAATACCACAAGTGGATGGCTTTAACAAAGAGAAATTTATGCTCTTACTGTCTAGTAGGCTACAAGTCCAAGCTCAGGGTGTCAGTTCCAGGGGGAGGCTTTCTCTCTGTGTCGGTTCTGGAGAAAGGTCCTTGCCTTCAATCTTCCCATGGTCGGGGAGCTTCTCAGTGCAGGAACCTCAGATCCAAAGGACATGCTCTGCTCCTGGCACTGCTTTCTTGGTGGTATGAGGTCCTCGTGTTTCTCTGCTTGCTTCTCTCTTATATCTCAAGGAGACTGGCTTAAGATACTATCTAATCTTGTATATATCATCAGTAGAACTGCCACTAACCCATCTCATTTCATCATAGTGATAGAATTTACAACACATAGGAGAATCACAGAAAATGGTGGACAATCACACAATACTGGGACTCATGGCCCAACTAAGTTGACAGATATTTTGGGGGGACACAATTCAACCCATTGACAGTACCCAATTATGTTAAAGTCTCTTAGAGTTGGGACATATGTTACATTCAAATAATACAATCAGTCTCATAACAATGGGATGAGGAAGTTTGGTCCATTTACCAAAAGGTGCTGCAATGTCACCTGGCAAAGGATGAGGATGTACAATCCTAAAATAGGGAGACAGTAGCACATTTGGGAACAGTGATTCCCCTTACCACAGACTATCCATGATTTGTGAACTAATAATTGTCCTTGCTCCTGGGTTAGCAGACTCTCTAAGGTTTGACGCGAGGGAGAATATTTAGGTAGCTGATTAAGATTTTCTACTCCATCACTCTGAGTTACCTTTGCCTCTGGGTTCTCTTACAACCCTTTGCAGACAAGTTTGGAAGGCGTCAGGTAAAGTTCAGTGAAGGCATTTGAAGACCCATTTGGCCAACCTCTAACATGTAGAAATCCTTCATCTCAGCATTTTCTTTCATGAAAAGTGTTTATTTTCCTAGTTGTCCTCAGACCTCCAGATTCTGTTACTAACACATGAATTTTACATAGATCTGAGTTCTCCCTGCTTAAATGCACTTCAAACCTAACCTGACTGGATAATGACATTCATTTTACCTCAAAGATTACAAGTATTGTTTTGTAACAGAAACTTGTTTATAGCTTAACCTATCTTTTCTTAAAGAAGAATATATCTTTCCCTTTCCTGCGTTCAGACAACATTATTCTTAAATTATAGCAACATATAATGAAAAAATATAGTTCTCTTACTTTTAATCCATGTTCATTTCTCAAACGTAGAGGAAAAGTTGTGGAAATAACATTTTAGTCAATAGATTACCAACGTATTATGTTATATGCTTTACACCTTGGGTAATGTGATATATAGAAAATTACTTAGCCATTAGTCTTCACTGGGAGGCACATGAATAATGAGAATTGGTTATTCACCTTATTTTCAAGGATTTTCAACACTATCTGTGTCCTTGAGGCCACTTTCTCAAATGTTGCACTTTACTGTTTCCTGATCCAAAGCGACAGGAGGCTTCATTTCATTTTATTTTTTTATAAGTCTAAGATTTAAAAGAGGATTGAGGCGTGTCTGAGCTACACATCCATAAAGACAGCCAGGCAGAAACATAACCATTTGTTTGTGTTTCTTTTCAAATGTGACAGCTAGAACAATGGCTGCCTTTTTTTTGCTCCATGTTAAGTTTTTAAAGCCCCCTGGAGAGCTGCAGTCATTCTATCACCAAGCTGAACCCTGAGCACCAGGCTCATATCTCACCTTTACTCTTGATAGCAGGCCTTGATGAACTGCCTCCTGCCATAGAGGGAAAAGCAAAAATTCGTTTGGAATCCTGGCTAAAAAAATAAGCAAATAAGTAAATAAATGGGGCAGATGGAAAAACATGCACTTGGAATCATTAAGCTATTGGTTCTCCTAGCTGTCAGACCTATTCTGGTCATGTCACAGTCCCCTCCAGAGTGAAAGGAAATGCTCCATCTGTGCCTCCCATTCTCAGTATTTTTCTACCTCTAGGGTTGCATTACTCAATGGGCAACAGATAAAGAAGACCGAAGAAGAACTGATGCCTTCAAAGTATGATGTTGGCAAAAAATGTTGAATATACCGTGTACTACCAGAAGAACCAACAAGTCTGTCTTGGAGGAGGTACAGCCAGAGTGCTCCTTGGAAGCGAGGACGGCAAGATTTTTTCTCATGGACTTTGGCCATGTTGTCAGAAGGGACCAATCCCTGGAGATGGAGATTGTGCTTGGTAAAGTAGAGGGTCATTGAAAAAGCAGAAGACACTCAACAAAGTAGACTGACACAGTGGCTGCAGCAATGGTAGCATTGTGAGGATGGTATGAGACCAGGCAGTGTTTCATTCTATTGTACACAGGTGTGGGTCAGAGCCAACTGGATGGCACCTAACAACAGGGTTCATTACAGTTAATGTGACCTTTCTTTTCCTTAAATAAAAAAAAAATATATTTTTTTTTCCTTAAATAGATTGAACTTAATTATGTGTTATGAATTATGCATTATGAATTATGTAGTAGAGCTTGTCTAGCTGTTTACAAAGCTTTTTCTGCTTCTTCCTAAACTCAAGTTACATTTTCGAGGCTTCCTTAAAATTAGGTATGGAAAACATTTAAATTTCAAAGCATAAGTTTATTAGGATCTAATATAAAACTAAATAAAGGTAAATTGAAAATACATTTTAAGGGAAATCAAACGACATCAGTCAGCCCTTTTAAAGACAGCACTTAGGACATCCTTAGGAACAGTGGTCCACAATCAACCAACTCAGAAGAACTCACGATGAGCTCATGTGGAACCAAACTCCAAACCTGAGCAGGTTCCCTGAAATCTAGACCCACAATCCAGGATGTCGCCAAGGGCCCCAAGTGGATAATGTCGGAAGCTTCAGAGAATCAAGAGTAGAACAGATGTGCTCTCCAATGCGTGCTAGTATTTAATGGATAGAGCAGAAGGTGCTTCTTAGCATTTAATCCTGATGACAAATGTTATGGAAAAGATGAAGGAAGGAGAGGAGGGAAAGGAGCAGTGAGAAAGAAGAAACAACATCAGCAGCACTACACAAAGCAGAAAGAGGCCAATTTGCTGATGTGGTGTTATCTCACTCTGGCTAAGGGAAAATGGGAAGAAGAGGGGAAAAATAGGTGAGGATTGAAATTAATGTTCTCTAAAGCTGAGGACAATGTAAAGATTCTTCATGAGCACAATTAAGTGTTCTGGAATTCCAATTCTGTGCGATGTTATCCATAATTTGTTACGGTCCACACTGTCAAATGCCTTTGCATAGTCAATTAAACACAGGTAAACATCCTTCTGGTATTCTCTGCTTTCAGCCAGGATCCATCTGATATCAGCAATGATATCCCTGGTTCCACGTTGTCTTCTGAAACCAGCCTGAATTTCTGGCAGTTCCCTGTGGATATACTGCTGCAGCCGTTTTTGAAAGATCTTCAGCAAAATTTTGCTTGTGCATGATATCAATGATATTGTTCTATAATTTCCACATTTGGTTGGATCACCTTTCTTGGGACTAGGCATAAATATCGATCTCTTCCAGTCAGTTGGCCAGGAAGCTGTCTTCCATATTTCTTGGCATAGGTGAGTGAGCATCTCCAGCACTGCATCTGTTTGTTGAAACATCTCAATTGATATTCCATCGATTCCTGGAGCCTTGTTTTTCACCAATGCCTTCAGAGCAGCTTGGACTTCTTCCTTCAGTACCATCAGTTCCTGATCATATGCCACCTCTTGAAATGGTTGAACATCGACTAATTCGTTTTGGTATAATGACTCTTTGTAATCCTTGGATCTTCTTTTGATGCTTCCTGCATCGTTTAATATTTTCCCCATAGAATCCTTCACTAATGCAACTCAAGGCTTGAATTTTTTCTTCAGTTCTTTCAGCTTGAGAAACTGCAAGCGTGTTTTTCCCTTTTGGTTTTCCATCTTCAGCTCTTTGCACGTGTGATTATAATACTTCACTTCGTCTTCTCGAGGCGCTCTTTGAAATCTTCTGTTCAGTTCTTTTACTTCATCAATTCTTCCTTTTGCTTTAGCTGCTCGATGTTTGAGAGCAAGTTTCAGAGTCTCCTCTGACATCCATCTTGGTCTTTTCTTTTTTTCCTGTCTTTTCAGTGACCTCTTGCTTTCTTCATGGTTGATGTCCTTGATGTCATTCCACAACTCATCTGGTCTTCGGTCACTAGTGTTCAATGTGTCAAATCTGTTCTTCATATGGTTTCTAAATTCAGATGGGATATACTCAAGGTCTTATTTTGGCTCTCGTGGACTTGGTCTATTTTCTTCAGTTTCAGCTTGAACGTGCATATGAGCTATTGATGGTCTGTTCCACGGTCGGCCCTTGGCCTTGTTCTGACTGATGATATTGAGCTTTTCCATTGTCTCTTTCCACAGATGTAGTCAATTTGATTTCTGTGTGTTCTGTCTGGTGAGGTCCATGTGTATAGTCACCATTTACGTTGGTGAAAGAAGGTATTTGCAATGAAGAAGTCCTTGGTCTTGCAAAATTCTATCATTCGATCTCTGGCATTGTTTCTATTACCAAGGCCATATTTTCCAAATACTGATCTTTCTTCTTTGTTTCCAACTTTCGCATTCCAATCGCCAGTAATTATCAATGCATCTTGATTTTATGTTCGATCAATTTCAGACTGCAGCAGCTGATAAAAGTCTTCTGTTTCTTCGTCTTTGGCCCTAGAGGTTGGTGCATAAATTTGAATAATAGTCGTATTAACTGTTCTTCCTTGTAGGTGTGTGGGTATTATCCTATCACTGACAGCATTGTACTTAAAGACAGATCTTGAAATGTTCTTTTTGACAATGAATGCAACACCATTCCTCTTCGAGCTGTCATTCCCAGCATAGTAGACTGTATGATTGTCTGATTCACCAATACCAGTCCATTTCAGCTCACTAATGCCTAGGATATCGATGTTTATGCATTCCATTTCATTTTTGATGATTTCCAATTTTCCTAGATTCATACTTCATACATTCCAGGTTCCAATTATTAATGGATGTTTGCAGCTGTTTCTTCTCATTTTGAGCCACACCACATCAGCAAATGAAGGTCCTGCAAGCTTTACTTCATCCATGTCAGTAAGGTCGACTCTACTTTGAGGAGGCAGCTCTTCCCCAGTCATCTTTTGAGAGCCTTCCAACCTGAGGGGCTCATCTTGCAGCACTATATGAGACAATGTTCTGCTGCTATTCATAAGGTTTTCACTGGCTAATGCTTTTCAGAAGTATACGGCTGGGTCCTTCTTCCTAGTCTGTCTTAGTCTGGAAGCTCAGCTGAAACTGTCCTCCATGGGTGACCCTGCTGGTATCTGAATACCGGTGGCATAGCTGATAGCATCACAGCAACACGGAAGCCTCCACAGTATGACAAACTGACAGACACGTGGGGATACTGATTGGCTTAAAGTCAGGAAAGGTGTGTGTCAGGGTTGTATTCTTTCACCATACCTATTCAATCTGTATACTAAGCAAATAATACGAGAAGCTGGACCATATGAAGAAGAATGGATTGGAAGATCATGATTGGAGGAAGACTCATTAACAACCTGCATTATGAAGATGACACAACCTTGCTTGCTGAAAGTGAAGAGGACTTGAAGCACTTACTAATGAAGGTCAAAGACCACAGCCTTCAGTATGGATTGCACCTCAACATAAAGAAAACAAAAATCCTCACATCTGGACCAATGAGCAACATCATGATAAATGGAGAAAAGATTGAAGTTGTCAAGGACTTCATTTTACTTGGATCCACAATCAACAGCCATGGAAGCAGCAGTCAAGAAATCAAAAGACACATTACATTGGGCACATCTGCTGCAAAGGACCTCTTTAAAGTGTTGACGAGCAAAGATGTCACCTTGAGGACTAAGGTGTGCCTGACCCAAGCCATGGTATTTTCAATTGCATCATATGCATGTGAAAGCTGGCCAATGAATAAGGAAGACTGAAGAAGAGTTGACGCCTTTGAATTGTGGTGTTGGCGAAGAATATTGAATATACCGTGGACTGCCAAAAGAATGATGAAATCTGTCTTGGAAGAAGTACAACCAGAATGCTCCTTGGAAGCAAGGATGGTGAGACTGCATCTTACATACTTTGGACATGTTGTCAGGAGGGATGAGTCCCTGGAGAAGGACATCATGGTTGGCAAAGTACAGGGTCAGCGGAAAAGAGAAGACCCTGAACGAGGTGGATTGACACAGTGGCTGCAACAATGAGCTCAAGCATAACAACGATTGTAAGGATGGCTCAGGACGGGCAAGTGTTTTGTTCTGTTGTTATGGGGTCACTATGAGTCAGAACTGACTCGACGGCATCTAACAACAACAACAACAACAAAGCTGAGGACTTAAGGAGTGCATGTTTTTTCAACTATCGTAGTATATCTTCATCTTTGCTATCCACTTCTTTCTCTGTAAGGGTATAGGTCAGGCAGAATGACACAATGCAATCTTCTGATGAAATTCTTCTGTACAGTTGAGGTTTCCACAAGGGAGACACCACATAAAATAAACAAATAAGTTAAAAATTAAAAGAAAAATTAGGTATGGGTACTGATTCCAGCAAATGGAATATGATCAGAAATGAAATGTGCTACTACCTAGGAACATACTATAAAACTCTTCCACCAGCTGGATGAAGATGAACACGATGATCTTGGAAGCTATGTGATGAAGGTGGTGGCAGTGCAAGGTGGAAGGAGGCTGAGTACCTGAACCACCCTTGGGAAAGCTTCCTCTGCTGATTGTTGTTGTCAGGTGCTGTTGAGCCAGCTCTGACTCTTATTAACCCTACAGGACAGAATAGAACTGCCCCACAGCGTTTCCAAGGAGCAGCTGCTGGATTTGAACTGCTGACCTTTTGGTTAGCAGCCAAGCTCTTAACCACTATGCCGCCAGGGCTCCCTCTGCATATTAAGAACTCCTATTTTGGACTTCCTTAGAAAGAAGAATAAACATCTATTGTGTTTGTACCCTTGTGTGTTTTGGGCTCTGTTTGTTATTGCATCTATTAGTTTTTAACTAATACCTATGCAATCTTATTTTGTCCAGAAATAGTAGAATAGATGATCTATCAAGTGAAACTCAGTGACCATCTGACAATTTATGCCCTGGATTAATTTTAATATGCATAGGCATTTGATGTGTTGCATGTGCTCCTAGAATATAAAGATATATAGAGAAAATCAGACCATATGAAAAAGAATGAGGTGTTTTTTTCAAATTGCTCAGGTACCAAAATCTGAACTTTAACCAAAGGGTATGGTGGATACTTCATTGCTACCCATTGAGGTTTAAAAATTCTTATTCAGTAAAGGTATATAGCATTATTTCAGGAGAGGCTGGAGGAGAGGCTTGCATTATTAAAAATCAAGCTATAGCTATTTTATTGGTAGTTTTCTTAATAAAAACCTCAAAAGAAATTCTCTAACAATCTTGGTTGGTAGTGATATTTTTGTTTTTGTTAAAAGATTTATTGAGGTAAAATTGGCATGCAGCAAACGACATCTATTGGAAGAATACAATTTTATCCATTTTGACATATGTATACACTCATGAAATTATTACCATAGTCAAGATAATGAACGTATCCTTCACCCCCAAATTTTCCTGGTGCCTCTTTGTAGTCAATCTTTCCCGTTCTTCCTTGTCCTTCCTTTCCAGTTCCCCAATCACAGATCTGTTTTCTGTCATTACAGATTAGTTTGCATTTTCTAGATTTTTATGTAAGTGGGGTCATAAAATATGTATTTTTTTCTAGTCTGGCTTATTTTCTGCTTTGTATGCTTATTTTAATATTTACTCATATTGTCACATGTTTGAATAATACATTTCTTTTTTATTGCTGGGAACCCCTGGTGGCATAGTGGTTAAGTGCTACGGCTGCTAACGAAGAGGTCGGAAGTTCAAATCTGCCAGGCGGTCCTTGGAAACTCTATGGGGCAATTTTACTCTGTCCTGTAGGGTCGCTATGAGTTGAAATTGACTCGACGGCAGTGGGTTTGGTTTTTTTGGTTAAATGCATGTACTGGGACCCTGGTGACCCAGTGGTTAAAAGCTTGGCTGTTAACCAAAAGGTTGGCAGTTCGAATCCTCCAGGTGCTTCTTGGAAACCCTATGAGGCAGTTCTACTCTGTTCCATAGGGTTGCTGAGTCAGAATTTGCTCGACAGCAATGGGTTTGGTTTTTTTTGGAAATGCATATATTAGAAAAGGAGAAAGAATGAAATTCACTAAATTAAGCTTCTATTTCAATAAACTAGTAAAAGAATAATAAATCAACCCGGCCCCCCAAAAAGGAAGGAAATGATGTAAGAGTAGGTGTCAATGAATCAGAAAAACAAACAAGAAATGAATAAATCTAAAAACTAGTCCTTTGAAAAAATTAAGAAACTGGAGTCCCCAGATGGTGCAAATGGTAAAGGTGCTCGCTGCTAACTGGAAAGTTGGTGGTTCAATTCCACCCAGCGGTGACTTGGAAGAAAGACCTGGCAATCTACTTCTGAAAAATCAGCCATTGAGTACCCCCCCTAAACAGTTCTACTCTGACACTCCTGGGGTCACCATGAGTCAAAGTTGACTCAACAGCAACTTTTTTATTTTTAGACTGGAAAATTCAGCAAGGCTAAGGTTAAAAAAAAAAAAAAGCACAAATTACTGTTACTGATATAAAAAAGAGGGATAGTACTACAAATTCTAAAATACACCAAAGAGTTACTAGGAGGATGTTGTGAACAACTTTATGCCAATAATATAATCTTTGGATGTAATGGACAAACTCCTAAGAATACAATTTACCAAATAGAACAAGTAAGAAATTGAATTAACCTATCTAAATCAAAACAACAGAGCACATTATTTAAAGCTTTCAGACAAAGGAAATGTCAAGCCCTATTGGAGTCACCAATGGATACTTCCAAATTTTAAGGAAGAAATAACATCAATTAATAAATTATTCCAGAGTAAAAAAGGCAAAAACAGTGCCTATGTCTTTTTTGTGAGGTCAGATTTAACCTGAGATGATACTGTAATAGGGTAATACAAGAAAGAAAAATTACTAGCTAATCTACCTTCCAGAAACCCTGGTGGCATAGTGGTTAAGTGCCACGGCTGCTAACCAAAGTGTCGGCAGTTCGAATCCTCTAGGCGCTCCTTGGAAACTCTATGGGGTGGTTCTACTGTGTCCTATAGGGTCGCTATGAGTCAGAATCGACTCGATGGCACTGGGTTTGGTTTTTTTTTAATCTACCTTCCATGAAAATAGATTTTTAAAAAATTCTTTAACAAAATATTACCAAATAAAATTCAGTTATATATAATAAAAGGGAGCCCTGGCAGTGTAGATGGTTAAGCTCTTGACTGCTAACAGAAAGGTTGGATGTTTGAACCTACCCAGTGGCTCCTTGGGAGACAGACCTGGTGATCTGCCTCCCGAAAGATTATAGCCAAAAACACCCCCGTGACAGTTCTACTTTGTCACATGAGGTTTCTATGAGTCACACTCAACTTAATGGCACCCAACAACAATATGTAATAAAAGGATAGCAATCTCCCAGATGATGTTTATTCCAGGAATGATTTTAGCATTAAAAATCAATCAATGTAGTTTTCCAGATTAACATCAAAAGAGCAAAATTATAGTATAATTTTCTCAATAGATGCAGAAAAGATATTTGATATAATTCAATATTTATTGATAATTAAAAAAAAAAATCTGAAGATAGAAGGAAACCTCAATCTGACAGTTCATGTACCCAAATCAGAAGCAAACATCATTCTTAATGGTGAAATGTTGAAAGCTTCCCTTCTGAGACTGAGAGAGAGGATGACTCACTATAACTTATTTTCAGCCTTTTATTAGAGGTCTAGCCAGTGTAATAAGGCAAGAAAAGGAAATAAGAAGTGTAAACTGCAAAGGAAGAACTCCTTTGAGTATGTTAAAAAAAAATCCAAAAGAATTTGCAGATAAGCTACTAGAATTAATGAGTTCAGTGTGATCACTAGTTACAAGGTTAGTATTAAAAACTCAATTTTATTTTTTATGCCAGCAGCAAAAGAATGTTAAAATTCTAAAATATTACTATATCAGTCATTAAGTGCTTCAAGCCTTCTTTGCTTTCAGCAAGCAAAGTTGTGTATCTGCATATCACAGATTACTAATGAGGCTTCCACCAATCATGACACCATGTTCTTCTTCATATAGTCCAGCTTCTCAGGTTATTTCCTCAACATAGAGACTGAACAAGTATGGTAAAATGATACAACACTGATGGACACCTTTCCTGATTTTAAGCCACATATTATCGCCTTCTTCCGTTCAAACGACTGAGTGCATAATGTTGTATGTACAGGTTCCTCATGAACAGAATTAAATGTTCTGGAATTCCCATTCTTCACAACATTATCCATAATTTGTTATGATCCACACAGTTGAATGCCTTTGCATACTCAATAAAACACAGGTAAACATCTTTCTGGCATTCTCTGTTTTAGGCCAAGATCCATCTGACATCAGCGATGATATCTCTCATTCCATGTCCTCTTCTGAATCTGGCTTGAATTTCTGACAGTTCCCTGCCAATGTACCACTGCAAATATTTTTGAATGATCTTCAACAAAATTTTACTTGTGTGATATTAATGATATTGTTCGAAATTTCCACATTCTGTTGGATCATCTTTCTCCAAAATGGACACAAATATGGTACTCTTCCAGTCGGTTGGCCAGGTAGCTGCTTCCAAATTTCCTGGCATAGACGGGTGAGCACCACCAGTGCTGCATCAATTTGTTGAAACATCTCAATCGATATTCTGTGAATTCCTGGAAATCTTGTTTTTTGCCAGTGCCTTCAGTCCAGCTTATACCTCTTCCTCCAGTACCATTGTTTTTTTGATCATATGCTCCCTCCTGAAATGGTTGAATGCCAACCAATTCTTTTTGGTACTCTGTTTATTCTTTCCATCTTCTTTTGGTGCTCCCTGCAGCATTCAATATTTTGCCCATAGAATCCTTCAATATTGGAACTCAAGGCTTGAATTTTTTCTTCACTTCTTTCATCTTGAGAAATGCCAAGCTTGTTCTTCTTTTGCAGTTTCCTAACTCCAGATCTTTTCACATTTCGTTATACTACTTTACTTTGTCTGCTCGAGCCATCCATTGAAATCTTCTATTCAACTTGAAGCACTTACTGATGAAGATCAAAGACTACAGCCTTCAGTATGGATTACACCTCAACATAACAATAACAAAAATGCTTGCAACTGAACCAATACGCAACATCATAATAAATGGAGAAAATATTGAAGTTGTCAAGGATTTCATTTTACTTGCCCATGGAAGTGTCAGTCAAGAAATCAAATGACATATTGTCTTGGGCAAATCTGCTGCAAAAGACCTCTTTAAAGTGTTGAAAGTGTACCGCTGCAAATATTTTTGAATGATCTTCAACAAAATTTTACTTGTGTGATATTAATGATATTGTTCGATAATTTCCACATTCTGTTGGATCATCTTTCTCCGAAATGGACACAAATAAGGTACTCTTCCAGTCGGTTGGCCAGATAGCTGCCACTTTGAGGACTAAGGTGGGCCTGATCCAAGCCATGATGTTTTCAATTGCCTTATATGCATGCAAGACCTAGACAATGAATAAAGAAGACCAAAGAAGAATTGACACCTTTGAATTGTGGTGTTGGCAAAGATTATTGAATATACCATGGATTTCCAGAAGGAAGAGCAAGTCAGTCTTAGAAGAAGTACACCCAGAGTGCTACTTGGAAGCAAGGATGACAAGAATTTGTTTTACATACTTTGAACATATTATCAGGAGGGACTAATCCCAGGAGAAGGACATCATGCTTGGTAAAGTACAGGGTCAACAAAAAAGATGAAGACCCTCAGCAAGATGGACTGATGCAGTGGCTACCACAATGGGCAAACATAGCAAGAATTGTGAAGATGGCGCAGGACCAGGCAGCATTTCCTTCTGTTGTACATGGGGTAGCTATGAAATGGAACTGACTCAATGGCACCTAACAAAAGCAACTATTTCAATATTTCAAATAAAGAGAAACAAATCTGATAAAAAATTTGCAAAGTCTTTAGGCCTAATGCTACAAAAATTTACTGAAAAAAATTAAAAATCTAAATAATAACTATTATGTTTGTGGATTGAAATACTCAATATTATTTAAATATCAATTATCTCCAAATTAATCTATAAATTCAACAGAATACAATTAGAAAGCACTAAGGTGACTCTGAAGGAGCCCTGGTGGCACAGTGGCTAAAGTGCCAGGCGGCTAACCTACCCACCAATCCCTCTGTGGATGAAAGATGTGGTACTCTGTTTTCAAAGGGATTCCAACCTTGAAAGCCCTATGAGGCAGTTCTACTCTGTCCTATAGGGTCACTATGAGTCAGCATTGATTCAATGGCAGTGAAAGCCAAGTGATTCTTGATGAAGAACAAAACTAGAAGACATAGAGTATTGGATATTAAATAATCAAACAAACAAAAACCCAAACCTGTTGCCATTGAACTGATTCCAACTCATGGCAATTCCATGTGTTGCAGAGGACAGCTGCTCCATAGGGTTGTGTTGGCTATAATCTTCATGAAAGCAGATCTGTGGAGCCTTTGGGTGAGTTTGAACCTCCAACCTTTAGATTAACAGCTAATTGAAAACTGTGCCACACAGGAACCTACTGGATATTTAGGCCTATAATAAGGCTATAGAATTAAGGCAGTGCGGTTTTAGTGTAAGGATAGACAAATTCATCAATAGAATGGAATAGTGAGTCCAGGAGTAGACCTAGGTCTACAACAGCACTTGATTTATGATAAATGTGACTGGATTCCAGTGCAGTAGTGGGAAGAATGGTCTTTTCAATAAACAGTGCTGTGTTAAGTGGATATCTGTTTTGATTTATACTATACACACAAACCAGTTTAGATGGTTTGCAGCCCTAAATGGAAAACATAAAACCCAAAACACAAAGTTTTTAGGAAAGAACTTGGAATATTTGTATTATCTTGGAATAGGAAAATGTTATTTACATAAGACATAGAAAGCACTATTCCTAAAGAAAAAGATAAGTTTTGCTACAATAAATTAAGAACTTTTGTTCATAAGGCCCAATATTAAGTAAAAAATCAAGCCACAAAGTAGAAGATATATATTTATATCTATCTATGTCTATATATAAAAAAAAAAATTTTTTTTATTATGTCTATATATATTAGACTTTTCTGAAAAATATATAGAGAGAACTCATAAATTAATATTAAAAAGTCAATAGAAAAATGGATAAATACTTGCTTATTTACAAGTTTAATATATCAGTTGATTTGGTTTGATTCTGTGCTTTTGTATTAATTTGATTTTAATATTTTAGAAGGCAGAGGTCATGCTTTTTACTCAACAACACTCATTACACACATATTTAATATCATTTAACATAGAAAGTCAGAGCTCAATAAATCTTCACTCCCTGCCTGGATGAATAAAAAAAAAGCCATGATAAGAGATAATCTGTCATCCTCATCCATATATGTAATTCATGTCATGAGGAAGGGCATTTCTGAGTTCCAACAAATTCTATAAATAGAGACAACAGCTGAAAATGGTTTGTGTGTGTGTGTGTGTGTGTTGGAGGAGAGATACTTATCAGAGCCAGGTTTAAAGGTTTTCTAGATTCTAATTGAAATGAGTAGGAGAGATCCAATTGAAAAGGGAAAATAAGGGTTATTTTTTTTTTCCCGTTGGTTAATAGTCTGCCGACCTTTTTCTCCCTATGTCTATTGAACAATGTGTTAAATTCATCCAGCATTTTGTCTGACGTTTATGTCCTTGCCTGAGTTTATGAAGGTCACATAAATTCTGACTCATTCACAGTGAGAAAATAACCTGCTAGGACCTCCACAGCCCAGGCGGGTGGTTGGCGGCAGGGGGCCCAGTGATCTGACGTCTGGAATTGCAATTGGTTGCTGATTCTACAAGCAAGGCTCCAGTGCTGGGTGGTGTAATTTCCAGCCTGGGGATGACTTAACGAAATAAGGAAGACTGGGAAAAGTCCATGATGGTTTTAAGCGGTTCTTCCTTTTTCTTTTCTTTTTGGCTTTTGTACATGTGTACGTGTGTGGTGGAATACGCTGAGCTAAGTAGTAGCTGCTCTTGTTTATTGCTTTGTTTCAGAATAACGTTGACAACTATCCACTTAAATGTATTAAATCTCCCAGCCCAGCTGGCTCAGTGGGAACAAAAAGTTCCAGAATACCAAAATGGGAACAGAGCTGAGAGGGAGGGGCAGAGGAAGACAGCAGCAGTGAGAGAGAATTTAAACAAATAAGATCAAAGAACTGGATCTTTTACTTGTTACAAAAACAGCAGTTGGTTTGGTATTTTATACAAACTGATGTATGTAATACAAGAGGAATTAACATTATTTATTAACTTAGGAGCTAGAGAGATTGAATAACATAATACAGAAATGTAAAGACTCAGGAAATGACTATTTACTATCGAGGTTATAGATCACCCAGGCCTTGCTTTCTCTTCTCCCAGTGGTTTGCACACTGACCACATAACTACAGGATTAAAGTCTACAATTTATTTATTTAAATTGTGCTTTGGGTGAAAGTTTGCAGCTCCAGTTAATTTCTGATACAAAATTTATCTACATATTGTTTTGTGGCATTAGTTGCAATCCCCACAACGTGGCAGCACACTCTCCCTTTCCACCCCAGGTTTTCTGTGTCCATTTGACCAGTTTCTGTCCCTACCTGCCTTCTTATCCTGCCTCCGGACAGGAGCTGCTCACCTGGTCTCTGATTGAACTAGGAAGCACATTCCTCACGATGTATTCTTTTTTATTTTATAGTCCTGTCTAATCTTTGCCTGAAGAGTGGGCTTCGGGAATAGTTTCAGTTCTGGGTTAGCAGTGCCACCGGGGGCCATAGTTTCAGGGGTTCCTCCAGTCTCAGTCAGACCATTTAGTCTGATCTTTTTACGTGAATTTGAGTTCTGTTCCACACTTAAATGTCTAAATATATATATATTTTAAATGACACTCGAATGAGTTCCATTTACTGGCTTGCTAGCATCTATTTTAGAAAGCTAAGTGAGGGATGTCTCAAAGTGGTTGAATTAACTGTGGAATTATCTATTGATTTGTAATTTAGTTTTTTTTTTGGATAGTTACAGTCCCATTTACCATAGAGGTATTTTTTTTTTTTAATGGTTATATGAGAAAGCTGAGCAAATATGTTTACCATTTTTTATTCCAAGCCACGTAGTTCCATGAAGAAAAACAAAAAGTTGGTGATGATGTTAGAATGTGGCCTGTGGAAACAGCCTTACAAAGTGAAGTGAACGAAAGGAAGGCACATTTGCTGAATGCAACAGTGAATGAACTGGGTGGGCAGTGTGCTCACCACAAGGTTTGAGAAGCAAAGATAAACCAGTAGCCGTAGAGTTGGTCTTGACTCACCGCCACCCCATGTGTGTCAAAGTAGAACTCGGCCCCACAGAGTTTTCAGTTACTGATTTTTGGAAGTCGATCACCATATCTTTCTCGCGAGGTGATTTTGGGTGAACACAACCTCCAACCTTTTGGTTAGCAGCCCGGTGCATTATGTTAGGGCACAGTGCATTCAAATGGGCACACCAACAGAGCTGTGAGGCACATGCTGGTGGATATTCAAAGGGGCTCTCCAATCTCTGATCATGATTCAAAAGATTCAATCTACAAGATAGAATCCATCACATCTCCCCAGGAGCTGAGCTTTGCTACAAGGATCCAGGTATAAAGAAAAAAAAGGTATACAGACGGTTAAATGAGAAGTCTTAGGTTCCCAACCACAAAACTAGGGTTGAGGAAAAGGGCGGAAGTAACTATGGTGGTCCAGACATTGTACAATGCCGCATGACAGATCAAAGACCAGGTGGTGACTGACAAGTGTTTAAAATTGTACCCTCTCTTCTCCATCCCTATTGTGCCCTTTCTTGAGCAAAGGTGATTCTTTTTTCACGAGGTCAACTTCCTGGACTTTTTGTAGAGTTAGGCAGGACCTGTGTCCAGAGGAATAGGTAAGGAAAAGTTAAAAATACTAAACTGATTTACACAGTCAACAAGTGAGATGGGAGAGAAGGGAGAGGGAGAAGCAACCTCCTTCGAAGATAGTGTGAGCAAGAGTTTAGAAGAGAAGTTAACCAAATACTAGAATGAAAGAGAGAATTTTCTTCATATCTGCAAGAACTATGGAAGATGAGTGCGAAGGTGGAAGAATATTTCAGAAGTTTGTAAATTTAAAGGAAGAATTAGATGGTTTTAAACCTACAGGTGAGAAGATGATTGGCCCCAAATGTGTGGAAACTGAGGCAGAGGGGAACTCAACAAAAGACATGTGGGTAAACAGCCTGTACCACCTGACCACATGAAACTTCTGAAATTAGTTAAAAAAAAAAAAAAAATCAAGGGGTCCTCAGCATAACGTAGGGAAGGAAACATGAAATTTGTAGTCTTGAACTCTAGATACGCTGCTTATATTTAACTTCCGTAACCACCAGTTACAGAAATCATTGCAATAACATCTGAAAACAAAGACCCTAGAACAGTGCCTGGTACATACCAATTAAAAGAAAAAGAAGAATAAGAAAAGCGAGAAGCCTGTCCCAGTATAAGAATTGTGGGATATACCCACCATATTCTCGTCTGTAGAACTCTGACCTTTCAATTCACCCAGAAAAGAATGAGTTCTATAATCTGTAGCTAATTCATAATTATGAAGCATCCCTAAAGCTTTTAACACTGAGATATCTATAAAATGCTGTGTATAAAATCGTCTGATCAGAAACAATCATCCTTACTACACAACAGAGTCCTCTAAAGCCCCTGGCTTACTAAACCAGTGAAAGGACAAGGTTCTTAGCAACTGTAATCTTGTAAATATAAGACAAATTACCTAATTTTTTAAAAGAAATATTGTTGGCCCATCCCTATTCCATATATTTATTTCATTTTTTTTTTTCTAAACTGAATTGATTAATAATTTTAATTTTCAGAGCTCTTAATCTGAGGAGTCAGCGAAAAGATGGTGTTGGACCAAACGATCGCAGAGGAGAAAGGGGTGTCAAACGCCAGTTGCAGAACTCACAGCTTGAATGTGAACACCATGAACGCAGGAACGTGTTTCTGCATTTTCCCCCTGATCTGTTTCTAGTGCCTGAAACATGGTTTAGCCACAAATGGTTATTTGATAATCATTTAAGAGAAATAACACATAAATAAATTAATTAGGAAAGTACTGTGGCTCTTGACCAATTGGGCTATCCTATAGTAAATCCATTTTAAAAATAGCACTTTATAGAACAGTGATAACAGAAATATATGTGAACCACATATGTAATTAAAAAATTTCTAATAGCTATAATTAAAAAAAAAAAAAGGAAACAGATGGAAGTAATTTCAATAAAAAACCATATGAAACCCGTTACTGTTGAGTCTGTTGCGACTCATAGTGACCCTATAGGACAGAGTAGAACTGCCCCACAGAGTTTCCAAGAAGCACCTGGTAGATTCAAACTGCTGACATTTTGATTATCAGCCGTAGCTAATATATCGAAATACTATCCTTTCAACAAGTAATTGATATGAAAATAGTTATGAGATACTTTACATTTTTTGTACCAAGTTTTTGATATGCTTTGTGTGTTTCATACTTGCAGCACACTGTGACTAGCTGTATTTCAAGTATTCAGTATGTCAGTATCACGTGGACAGTGCACTTACAGGGCAGTCAAAACTTGATTTGAAATAGATAAAATGAAAGCAGAATCTTAGATTTAAAATTACACAAGCGGCATCTATGGAAAAGCATGCAATTCAAAGTTAGACAGAGGTAGTTTTGAACCCCATTTACCAGCTCTATGATACTCAGTGAGTCCTTAGTTGCCTCATGGGTAGGATGGTAATAATCATCCTGACCTTGCTTGATTGTTGATTTTCTTAGAAATATTATACTTGAAGCATCTCCTACAGAGTCTGACACATAGTAGGTACACAATAAAGAATATTGGTAGTTGTCATTAGCATTGTTTAGTATAATTATTTTATATATACTTTATGCTTCTCACTAACTTGTAACTAAAAAGTGAGATTATATTTCCTTTTTAGCTGCAAGCAGTTAGGGCATGAACCACGTTACTGGGTTATGCACTAGATATCAATCCATGTTTAATTTTCTCCAATGATTTCTGGTAATGTGTCACAGGATGAACTCATGCGTGTCACATATGAAGTCCTCATCTGCCTTACACCTCAGGCTGTGGGGACTGCCTTTAGCATTGAGTAGCTGCCTGGGTTCTCTGCTCTGCTGAGACAATTTTTTGCTTCTTTTCACAGTGCCTCTCTACTGCTCTGATACCCCCATTACAGAGAAAGGGTTTTCAACCTGAGGATCATAAAAATAGTCTAAATAAACAAAGACAGTCACACAGTCCTCTATGTGTGAGGGGGAAAAAAAAAAAGACAGTTTTTGGTCATATAAGGATCTAGAAATTTGTCACCTACTATTGGTTCTACTCTGTCCTTTAGGGTCGCTATGAGTCAGAATCGACTCGATGGCACTGGGTTATTGGTTAAAAGCTACAGCTGCTAACTAAAATGTTGGCAGTTTGAATCCACCAGGTACTCCTTGGAAACCCTATGGGCCAGTTCTGCTCTGTCCTGTAGGGTTGCTATGAGTCAGAATTGACTCAATGGCAACAGGTTTTTTTGTTTATTTTCTCTGAAAATGAAATTACTCAGAAATATATCCTGGTAAATGAAGGCCGGGTTTTAGTTTGAGGAAAATATAAGATACAAGAAATTGTAAGAAAATTAAACAAATGAGCCTAGAAATTAAATTCAACAGCTAGGTAAATTTTCAGAGATAAGAAGACACATAATTCATAAATAATGGTATACTATTAAAAAAATTTTTTTTTTCAATTAAAATCAGGAAATTAAAAGAAAATTAAGAGGAGTGGTGGAAGGAGAAAATAAGGAGTCTCTTGTCTCAAATGAAGTAGGAATTTAATATGAAACTGTGTTTTCATATATTAGTTATGGAGATGAGTATACATATTGGCAGACTAGATTTAAAACTGAAACTTCCAATACACTGGAAGATGAAAAATAAATAAATATAACTGGTATAGACTATAATTAAGAAAACAAACAAAACATATAGACATAGAAAAAATAAATTAAATGGTTGTGCTAGAATCTCACTAAAATCCATGCCTTTTTCTTTTTCCTGGGCAAATCACAGGACCACAGTTTTGCAGTTAGCTGTAGTCGTGTGACTTACTTTTAGCTGAAAGAGATTAAGAAAAAGTGATATGTGCCACTTTCAGGCCTCGCTCATAATATCCCCTCATGAGGGCTGTTTGATGCTCTTTCTGTTTTCTTCTACTGGATGGAAATTCCTGTGATTAACTTTGACTTGATTCATCTAAGATATCAGAGCCTGTAATAATGTGAGTCCATCAGGGATTGTACAAAGCTACCCTTTGCCCCTTGCTTCCCTGGATTACTGAAGACTATTGCATCAAAAGTAAACTTCTATTGCATTGAAGTCTTTATATAATACATTTGTGCCTATTTCATATACAACTAGCGTTCACCTCACTAATATTATGGCCAAAATTAAATCAACTGTAGTAGTGATTACAATAAATATGATTGGGTTAAATTCCCTGTTGGTTTAAGTGTTTTGTGGAAAATCTTGGTCATCTGTTCACAGTGTAAAGTTCTTGATAGAGTGATACATCTTTTCCGGAATATGTTTTCTCACATTTAGTGAATATTTTTTGTTTTCCTGGAAATAAATTCAGATCCTGATAGGGTTTTGAGTTTATATGAAAGAACGGTGTGGTAACACGTAACCAGGTTGTCTTTCTTTCTGGGTATCAGGTTAATTTGCCTTCTCAATTTGGGATATCTCTTAGCTTTTCAGTTTGGCTTCAATACCCACTTTGGAAATATCCCACAGCTGATGCATTACTTTTTAAAGAAACTTATTCTTGTGTTTTTAGCTTGAAGGAGCACATCAGATCCAGCAGTGCTGAGAGTAGAGACTGTTACAAATGCTCCACAGACTTTCAATTATTTCACTGAACATCCTGCTCTGGCTTCCAGCCTCTATTGCATTTAATTGGGATTCTCCCAGGATTCTTTTAAGAAAACAGCTTTTTATTGATCCTGTCTTTCATCATTTTGTGTTGCAGCTCATAACCTCTATTGGGGTCAATGGTGGATATAATTTCCTCTGCTTTGTATCATCTATAAAGTCCTCAACATTCTCTTCTACTTGTGGCATTGTTCTTTGTTCTCCTACAGACTTGCATTTTGTATATCTTCTGTAATTTTAATGCGATTGAGGACAGATGGAAGGTAAACACATATGCTCATTCGGCTTGTTTACTTATATTCAAATGGAAGTTCCTTATTGAGTCTTAAATGATACAATGGGATAGCTACACATATAACAATTCATATAATTCTACATTTTCAGTGGAATTCCTTTTCTTAGTCATCCTTTCCATGTGAGGTGAGTATATTTCCCAAATATTCACTTTTAAAATCTTGGAAGTGATCAGTAGACACAGCCTACATGTTAATTACTGCTGTGATAAAATGCATCACTCTATGCACGGAAAAATAAATAATTATCTACCAGATAAACGGGTGACTTGCAATCTTAAAAGTAAAAATTAGCAACAGATCATTTCTAACAAATCGATCAGAAGTAAATTTTCGTGTGCAAATACTGTGTGCATGATTTCAATCCAGTGCAAATTTGTATGGTTGAATTATATCACTTGGGAATTATGACCTTGTGTTACCCTTACATTCCCTGGCTTATATGGCTATGTTTCAGCTTCCTAAAACTATTGCCTAGTAAATGTTTATTGCAACATGCCCTAGTGAAAACTTATGCACATCCTTAATATATGGGTCTATTTCACATTGTGACAGGGGAAGAGAATACATAAAGATGTGTTCTTTACCCATGCCACTTTTAATCAGAATATAAAGTAAATAAAAAGGTGGGGAGAAATCTCTTAGAGTGCAAGTAGATAGTTCAATGTTTTTACTTCCTCAGTAAGAACGATAGGCACTCAATTTCATTAATGTAAATCAAATGGATATCTGGTAATTAAAGTCTGCAAGTTTAGCTCTCCTAAGTAAGCATCATAGATAAATGAATTCTCCGTATCTAGACATGTTATCCTCTCCGTGTTTCATATGTTGTCATAGCAACAATTGACTTCCTTTGGCCTGTCTCAGCTACTCAGCAACCAAAGAGAAAAGAAATGTCCTGTTTGCTGTAAGAGGTGATATCTTTAGATTGTAGGGGAACAAGAGGTGCTGCTTAAATCTACTGAATTTTCTTTTGTGATTGCAGCAAAATCAACAATTACCTTCTGCATGCAGAGTAGTTGTCATTTTGGGTTTTGGGTGGTAATGTCTATAGCTTAAGAAATGAAGTATTTGAAGGATGTCTAGGTTTCTTGGAGAAATAATGGCAGGCTAACCTTTTAAGTAGTTACTTGTCCAAGTATTTTTATGTGTAATTTAAGAATGAACAAAGACATAGAGAATATGAGACTTTCGAACAGGGAAATAACGTAGGAACAGAGAAAAACCAGTTCTATTTTTCTATACGTTTCTGCTTTATAACAGTTCCCAATGTTTCATTATACCAAGGTAGTTGTTTTTATATACAATTTATAAAAATTGTTTGCCAAAATAGGCAAGAGAAAACAAGTACATATTTCCAACCTGAGTGTTGAGACTCCAGTGTTGATGTTTTCCAAAATAACATAGAAATGAAATAATAAAAAAAGTGATAATCATAGATTTGTACACTTTCATACAGGGGCCATGTTGAAAGGATACAAACTATACTGAATAAAATCACTAATAAGCCTTTTTTTTATGGCCTTGGGCAGCCCATGGAAAAACAACAATAACAACAACATCAGCGGCAACAACAACAAATGAGCCTTTGAAGAATTACCTCAAAAATGTTACTCAGTTTGTCTTAAACGCTAGCAAGTGGCCATCTAAGGTGCATCAATTGGTCTCAACCCACCTGGAGCAAGGGAGAATGAAGAACACCAAAGAAACAAGGTAATTATGAGCCCAAGACACAGAAAGGGACACATAAACCAGAGACTACATCAGCCTGAGACCAGAAGAACTAGATGGTACCTGGCTATAACTGATGACTGCCCTGACAGAGAATACAACAGAGAATCCCTGATGGAGCAGGAGAGCAGTGGGATGCAGACCCCAAATTCTTGTAAAAAGACCAGACTTAATGGCCTGACTGAGACTAGAAGGACCCCGGAGGTCATGGTCCCTGGACCTCCTGTTAGCCCAAGACTGGAGCCATTCCCAAAGCCAACTCTTCAGACAGGGATTGGACTGGACTAAAAGACAGAAAATGATACTGGTGAGGAGTGAACTTCTTGGCTCAAGTAGACACACGAGACTATGTGGGCAGCTCCTGTTTGGAGGTGAAATGAGAAGGCAGAGGGGGACAGGAGCTTGTTGAATGGACATGGGGAATACAGGGTGGAAAGGAGGAGTGTGCTGCCTCATAAGGGGGAGAGCAACTAGGAGTACTTAGCAGGGTATATATAAGGCTTTGTATGAGAGACTGACTTGATTTGTAAACTTTCACTTAAAGCACAATAGAAAAAAAACAAAGCAAAACAGAAAAGCCCAAGTACAATTAGACATTTTGTCAGGTTCAAGAAAAAAATTTGACATTTTTGTAACAACCCTTAATGGAGCTGTAGATATCAATTATTAAGGGAACTCTATATCTATCTTAAATTTTAAAATAGGTGTAATTTCTTAATTAGGTTTTTTAATATTGGAACTTATCCACATGATGGACATATAAGCATACTAATAAAGAAATAGATCTAGGGAAAACATAAAAAAAAACGTTACTCAGTTCATGTAAATGGAAGTGTTTTCTAATTTCTGAGTGAAATGGGTTTAGATGTCTGGTTGTTCTAGTGAATTCCACTCAGGAGACAACAGGGCCATTGTAAACAGCTTTTCTCTCCTCAGGAAACATCAGCAGGGCCTGAGGCTGGCCCTTGCATGGGAAAACTCATGGCAAAAGCCATTATTTCCTGTTTCTTTTTTAATGCTATAACTGTATTTATTGCTTTATGTAGAAAACATGGTGCTTATAAAAATATCTTCATATGGAGAGTGATGCAGTAGGGAATGCAATTATTAATCAAAACAGAAACATGGGACTAATGCACAGGTGACCTCTATGTGACATCTACCCTGCTGTACCTCGTTTTCTGCCCATGGCTCTCATACACATAAATAGGAGCACCTTGGAGCCCTGGTGGTACAGTAGTTAAGCACTTGACTGCTAGCCAAAAGATCGGCAGTTCAAATCTAGCTGCTCCTTGGAATCCCCATAGGTCAGCTCCACTCTGTCCTATAGAGTTGTTATGAGTTGGAATTGACTTGATGGCAACGAGGTTTATCCTAAGAATTTCACAGAGTAGTTCCAGCAACTATTTCTGGGATTTTCCTACTATACCATGTTATTTTATTTAGTGAAAAATAGCCAGAACAAGAAGTGAAACGTCTTAAAAAATCTGAAACATGGCTCACCCTCCCCTCCACACAACCCTCTTGATCATATTTTCAGTTTTTCAGTCATTCACCTTATCCACATGATTTGGTTATCATTTAGAGATGATCTTGAAGACAAAGATTTAGCCCCTTCACGGTTATCTGTCTCAGTTCTATCATCTGTGAGTCGTGCATTTCAAGAATACTGAATCAGATTAGTATCACATCAAATGCTTGGTGCTTCTTGGAAAAATGACCCTATGTTAATACAAGGCAAAGCTATTCACTTTTTAAAAATGACTCAGTCCCTATGAGTCTTAGTTTCTCTTCTACAGTTTTGAAATGTTGGATGTCATGGTATTGATCTTGGCTTTAAAGAATGGTCCTGAATTTATCAAGTTGGTTTTGAAGCAAATTAGAAATTAGGCTGTGAGCAGTGCCAAAGTAAAGCAGAAATATAGTATTCTCCTTTTAACTTCTCTGGGCTGCCCCAGAGAGTGGATTCTCATTATTTCCCCCCTGCTCTACACCTTTGGACCCCCACTGATGGTGAAATTCAGACAGGCGATTGCAACATCCCTCATACCACCTTTCTAAACATGAAATGTCCTCATACTTGTGTTCTTCTCATTTTATTTGGCTTCACACATTTTTGCATCAAGACCATCAGCAGACCTTTTGCCTACCCATATTGGAGTACAATGTTTTAAAGAATTCTGGGCCTCTGCCCAAACATTAGATTTACTCTACCATCTACCCCAAGTCCTGTTTTTCCAATACAGGCTATCTCCTTGCTTTAACTTGGGGCCCTAGAGTCATAGTGGTTAAGCATCTGGCTGCTAACCAAAAGGTCAGCAGTTCAAATCCACCAGCCACTGCTTAGAAACCCTATGGGGCAGTTCTACTCTGTCTGATACGGTTGCTATGAGTCAGGATGGACTGGACACCAGTGGGGTTTTTTCTTTATCATAATCGTCTCTGTACCTTCTTGAAGTCGGGATTTACTTTAAGGATGTCTTTTAAGCAAAAGCCAGGGACTGTGGGAAAGGATACCTCTCTGTCTGGGGCTCTACTGCAATCTTCTGGATGTCTTCTAAGGTAACCAGACCCACATGGGACTTGGTTTCCAAAGAGGAAGTCCCTGGTCCCTAGGCACCTGTAGAGGGAGAGCATTTTTCTTAGTGGCTCACAGCATTGGGGAGGATGGAGGCACTTCCTACATCTGAGTAAACAGGAGAACAGTGTTTCAAACCACATCAACCTTTCAGTCTTCTGAGAACACATCAGAATGACAAGGTGAAGCTGTCTATGGGAGAGGATTCTGGGTCAATCAGATGCTGCACCCCTCATTCACTGCCACTGATCCAAAAACAGCACTGCGTAGGTCTCCATTAACGAGTGACCTATGCCTTACTCACCTATGATGAAGAGTAGGTGTGTGCTCACGTTTGTGCATATTGTGTGTGTGTGTGTTTTGTTAGGAAGAAATAAAAGGAGAGAGCATAGGCTTTCAAATGAACTGGTTCTGGGCTCCAATCCTGGACAAATTAATGTACTCTTCTGGTTTCTCATTTGTGAAATGGGGAAAAGAATACCTATTTTAAATGGTTTTTGTGACATTAAACATAATAAACCCCAAAACCAAACCCATTGCGGTCAATTTGATTCCAACTCCTAGCAACCCTATAGGACAGAATAGAACTGACCCAAAGGGTTTCCAAGGAGCAGCAAGTGGATTCGAACTGCCAGTTTTTTTGGTTAGCAGCCGTAGCACTTAACCACTACACAACCGAGGACCCCTAAAATATAATAAAAAAATATAATAGCATATGTTAAATGACTGTACTAGAGCAAAAAAAAAAAAAAAAAAAAATCAAACCCAGTGGCATTGAGTCGATTCCGACTCATAGCGACCCTATAGGATAGAGTAGAATTGCCCCGTAGAGTTTCCAAGGAGCGCCTGGCGGATTCGAACTGCCGACCCTTATGGTTAGCAACCGTAGCACTTAACCTCTTTGGTACTAGAGCATAAAAAAACACAGTAAATGGTCGATAAATACTAGTTTCCCCTCTGTCTCCAGCTCCCAAATCTGGAAAAGATTTCTTTGTGGTAACTTGATCTACGCATACTGCATTAGTTAGCTGTTGGTGCATTATAAAACATCCTCAAACTTAGTGGCTTTAAACAACAAACATTTATTTATTCATTTATTTTCATGAGGATAGAACTGGGTTGTTCCGCTGATCTTGGCAAGGCTTGGCTAGTCTCAGTTGGGCCGAGTCATCTGATCAGAGGATGGATTAGCTGGAGGAGATCTACCTTAGGATGGCTTTGGGCAGGATGACTGCTCTATGTCTCTCTCCTTGCCCTTCAGGAAGCTAGGCTGAAGACCGGGATCCAAGAACAAGCAAGCCAAGTTGTGGAAGGGGGTCAGGGGACAATGAACATGTGTTTTTCCTTGGATCACATTTGCTAATATCCCATTGGCCAAAGTAAGTCACATGGTAGAGTCCAGAATCAGAGCTAGAAGGACTATAAAGTTCTAGACAAGAGTGTTAGTAATCAGGGCCAATAATAAAGTCCACCTACCACACCTTTAGGAGCCCTGGTGTTACAGTGATCGAGAGCTTCGCCGTGAACCAAAAGGTCGGCAGTTGAAATCCACCAGCTTCTCCTTGGAAACCCTATGGGGCAGCTCTACTCTGCCCTAAGGGTGGCTATGAGTCAGAATCAACTTGACAGCAATGAGTTTTGGGCTTTACCACACCTGTAAGTGTGAGGAGTCCTGGTGGTGCTGTGGTTAAGAAACTGGCTGTTAACCAAAAGGTCGGTGGTTTGAATCCACCAGTCACTGCTTGGAAACACTATGGGGCAGTTCTACTCTGTCCTATAGGGTTGTACAAGTCAGAATTGACTCAATGGCAATGGGTTTGGTTTTTTTTTTTTTTAATAAGAATGTGAAAGCTGGGCAATGGATAAGGAAGACTGAAGAAGAATTAATGCCTTTGAATTATGCTGTTAGTAAAGAATACTGAATATACCATAGACTGCCAGAAGAACCAACAAATCTGTCTTGGAAGAAGTACAACCAGAATGCTCCTTAGAAGCCAGGATGGCGAGACTTCATCTTACATACTTTGGGCATGGTATCAGGAGGGACCAGTTCCTGGAGAAGGACATCATGCTTGGTAAGGTAGAGGGTCAGCAAAAAAGAGGAAGACCCTCAAGGAAATGGATTGACACAGTGGCTACAACAATGTGCACAAACAGCAATGATTGTGAGATGGCACAGGATCCCTCAGTGTTTCGTTTCATTGTACGCAGGATGGCTATGAGTCAGAACTGACTGGATAGCACCTAACAACACCACACCTACAAAGCCTTTTCTACAAACGCTTCATATCAATCAAGATTTGATCACAGAAGCAGAGCCCCTCCAACTGGTCAACTGATATAGAGTATGGGATATGTTATAGGAGTTCGAGTTTTCACAATTGTGGGACTACTGGAGCAATCTGAGCAAGCTGTTGCCTCTCTATCCGGCTTTGAGTCTGAAGTTGTTTTGGCCAGCCAGACTGTTACTCAGGAAAAAGAACGCATGTGAATGAGCTCAACAGCACACTGAAACCCATGACACCAAACCTCGACCTGCATCTGTCTCACCCCCTAATATTGGTAGGGTGGGTTATTTGAAGGAGAAACCGATGTCCTTCACCATAATCTACACTGTTGGTACAAGAATTAAGTAAACTGAAGGAGGAGATTAGGTGGAAGCCAGAGGAGCTGCTGGTCTAGGCATTGTCCTAGGCCAAATAACGAGCTAGTCAATAAGCAACTGCGCTCCGGAGATGCTACAATGCCTTTATGTCCAGCATCAGCCTTCAGCGAATAAAACAATATGGCTCCCGCTTTATGTCTACTTTCCAAACCTTGCAGTGCAAATGTCTCCTGTGGCTAACACTAACCTGGAACTACGCACACACACAAAAAAAAGAAACAAATCCGTTGCTGTCGAGTTGATTCCAACTCGTAGCGACTCTAAGGAGAAAGTAGAACTGCGCTATAGGGTTTCCAAGGAGCAGCTGGTGGATTCGAGCGGCCGACCTTTTGGTTAGCAGCTGAGCTCTCCAGTTATACAATAACATGTGGATATTTGGCACTTATTAGTGGCTTTGCCGTCTCATAGTTGTTGATAAAATACTCCTGTGAGTTCCAGTTTGCTTCCAGACCAGAATGTGTTTATAACATGCTTTGCCAACCTCGATAATAAAAGATGTTTTATAAATGCAAAGATCGGGACTGCGAATTTAATTTCTGAAATAATGATTGCAACTCTAAATAACCAAGGGGACAGATAAACCAACCAAGTGTATTAGGGATTCGCTATCATTTAAGAGAAGAAATTACTGCGATGGCTGAATAATTAAGTTCCTTAATTAATGAAAAATTTTAGTGAAGCTTTCTGACTTCAGTATAAATTCCTGTAATTCAATATGCAGAACTAATTCTCAGTAGGGAAATCATAGGCTTTCTCATCTCAAAGCAACCAATGATCTAATGATATTTACCACTTTTTCTCATTAAATTATTTTACCACAGAAATAGCTATGACTAGCCATTTTGGAAAAAAAAAAGAGATATTTCCTTTTTGATGAAGGTTCCCGGCCTGAGCAAAAGAACAGTATCTTTTTAGTTTTTACAGGGAAATCAAAATCATTATGATAGCAGTGGGTTCTGCTGAGAAAAGGGTCAATGAAGGTGAAATTTGTGAATAGTTAGTTTTAATGTCAATATTTTACCCTGTAGAGCTGCTGTAGGTGTGATACATGTATATTCTGAAAGAAATGGCTAAATTTCCTATTTTTTTAGATCATGATATATATTTGGAGATGATATCCAAACCCAAACCCTTTGCATTTGAGCCAATTCAGACTCATAGCGACCCTATAGGACAGAGTAGACCTGCCCTGTAAGATTTCCAAGGAGCACCTGGTAGATTCAAACTGCCAACCTTTTGGGTAGCAACCAAACTCTTAACTACTACGCCTCCAGGGCTGTGGTGATGATAAGGAAAAAAACAAACAAACAAAAAAAAACCCAAACCCATTGCCATTAAGTCCATTTTGACTCATGGCAACCGTATAGGACAGAGTAGGATGGCCCCATACAGTTTCTGAGGAGTGCCCGGTAGATCTGAACTGCCGACCTTTTGGTTAGCAGCCCTAGCTCTTAACCACTAGCCACCTGGGTTTCCAAATATAGCAGGGTAGAATATATGTTTGACTCTTCTTGGAAAGGAGAGTGTTTCATTTATACTACTGCTTGGCAGGCAATGTTTCTTGCCTGCCATATTCTCAGGGAGGATGGTCTATGATCTTCGTTGCGTTGTTTTGGCTGTGCCCCTTTGTTCTTTCTTTTTTTCTTTTTCTTTCCAGCTCCTTTCTCAATCCAGGAGTTTTAAAACATTGGCTTTTTTTTTTTTCCCCACGTTTAAATTCATTCTGGGGGCTTTATTTATTGTCATTTTTTTCTGGCTGCCCTTGGCTTGTAAATACCCATGTAACATTGCTCTGCCTTTAGCACTGTTATTGTATTATTTTTATATTTTGGTTCAGACAGCTTCTGTGGCTTAATGCAACCTTATCTCTACTTCCCATCTCCCATATGAGCTATCTGGGGAGATGTGAATGGTACATATTTGGTTTTCATCGGTCTTCAATTTTTTTTATCATTAAATGGACATTTTTCTGAACTGTGTATGTCATTGACTTTATTCAGACCACTTCACAATATTGCTTTGGAAAGAAAGTCTTTTTCTTAATTTGCCATTTTTTCATTGACTCAAAAAGCATATACTGGGTGCTTTTATATGCCCCGTAGTGCAGTCAGTGTTGGGGAAGGTTCATGGCAGACCCTGTAGGTTGCTTAACAAAACTTTTGGGAGATTCCCAGTTTCCTTCTTCACCTGCCTTTACCACACAGGTTGATGAAATAATATATTGACATATTTCTGACACATGTGATGTGGGCAAAATTTTATCTAAGGAACATTTTGATATTCTGATTTAAAAAAAAAAAGAATGAGCAGACATGCTGTTAGCACTGTTCCTCCTTCATTGAATTCGGTTGTGATGGCTACACCTGCAGCAGCCACTTTATGAGCATGAGGAAAAGGTTAAGCTGATTGAAGAGATGTTGGCTTTGATGTTGTTGAGAAGCTAAACAAATGTCAATAATCTCCTACCTTTGAATATCTGCTAGGGTGAGTCAGGTAACTACTTACATGTTTAAGCCATTTGTAACTGTTTGCTGTTACTTGCAACTGATTGTGAGCCCAACCGATACACTTATCAACATAGTGGCTTAAAGCAATGATTTAGTATTCCTTATGATTCTAGGAGTCAAGTAGTTGGATGAAGCTTAGCAAGAATGGTTCTTCTCTACTCCACATGACTTCACTCACACGCCTAGTGCCTCACCTGAGATAGCTCAAAAGGCTGAGAGCTAGATGGGATGATTGGACCTCTTGGGCTGTCAGATGGGCTCAATCATATGTGTGGGGCTTTGGTTCTTCTCCACATGATTTTTCTCTCCTTATCTTCTAGGAGATAAATAGTTTAAACTTCCTTATATGGCAACTGTCATCCCAGAAGGCAAAACTAGGAGCTACAGGGTCTTCTGTATCCAAGAACCAGGAGACCCAGAACATCAATTCTGTCACATTGTTTTGGTCAAAGAAACTCACAAAGTCAACCCAGATTTCGGGGGAGGGAGAAATGAATTATGGTAGTGGCAAAGGTACCTTGCAAAAAGGAAATGAAAGATGGATGCATTTGTTACAGTAATTTTTGGAAATAATCTGTTTTCATGATTTTGTGGCCTGGTTTTACTACAGGCCTGATTTATTCCCGTTGCTTTGGTGTATTTATTATAGAACCCCTTTACTCTCAAAAGTATGTTCATTTGGACGATCACCCAAATTGTAAAATATTTTGCTGTCTATAAACATGCATTTTCTTTATCAGCCTTGAGTATAATTGTTATTACTATTATCTACCATCAAGTTGGACCCCAACGAATACCAAGTCATGTACAATGAACTGTTGTGCTCCACAGGGTTTTCATTGGCTAACTATCTGATGTAGAATACCAGCTGTTTCTTCCTCATCTGTCTTAAAGCTCCACTGAAACCCGTTCAGCACCATAGCAACATGACAGATGGGTAATGGCTGCACATGAGTTGCGTTGGCTTGGAACTCAGGTCTCCTGGGGGGAAGGGGAGAATCTTATCATTCAACCACGAAAAAAAACTACTGCCCCCTAAATATAATTGTTCCTGTTGTTTGAAGCCATTGAGTCATTTTTAAATCATAGCTTCTGCGTATGCCAGAGTATAACTGTCCCATACAGTTTTCTAGGCTACAATACTTATGGGAGCAGATTATCAGGTCACCCACTCAAAAAATTGCCAAGTGGGTTTGAACCGCCAACCCTTCTGTTAGCAGCCAAGTGATTAACCATTGTGCCACTTAGGCTCTTCTAAATATTAGAAATCGAATGGTGCTGGGGCGTATCAGCACTTGCTAGTTGTGTGGATTTGAACCTATTGGGAAATCTCTTTCTATTTCTTCATCAATAGTAATGGGAAAATGGGAAATAGGAAAGAGAATACATACCTCATAGGGTTTTAGTACATACTGACTGTAAAATACAGGTAAAATGCCTGCGAGGAAGCCTGGTATACAGCAGGACCTGAGTCAAGTTAGTTTTGTCCTGTAAGTCATAGAACAATGATAAAGATGGGAATGACAGTGATATCACATAAATGAAATCAAACAATTTGATTAAATGACATTTTCATGAGCTCTAAGAAGCAACTATTTGGATTATTTTGTTTATATTGTATTACTCATACCCGTTGTTGTCCAGACAATTGCAACTTACGTTGACCTCACATGCCTTAGAGTGGAACTGAGCCCCACAGGGTATTCAATGGCTGTAATCTTACAGAGTAGGTCACTAGGCCTTTCTTCGCTGTCACTGCTGGGTGGATTCAGACCTCCAACTTTTTGGTTTATAGATTATGCTACAGGGTCCTTTTATTTCAATGAACTCTGTGTGTGTTTTGTATACGTGGGGTGTGTGTGTGTGTGTGTGTTGTGTGTGTGTTAGGGTCCAGTTCTTCATCTCATTCAAATTGTGTGTTGAATCTCCATGTCACACAGCCAGTTGTGTTGTTGTTGTTGTTAGGTGCTATAGAGTCAGATCAGACTCATAGCGACCCTATGCACAACAGAACGAAACAGTGCCCGGTCCTGTGCCATCCTCACAATCGTTGTTATGCTTGAGCTCATCATTGCAGCCACTGTGTCAATCCACCTTGTTGAGGGGCTTCCTCTTTTCCGCTGACCCTGTACTCTGCCAAGTATGATGTCCTTCTCCAGGGACTGATCCCTCCTGACAACATGTCCAAAGTATGTAAGATGCAGTCTCACCATCCTTGCTTCCAAGGAGCACTCTGGTTGTACTTCTTCCAAGACGGATCTCATCATTCTTTTGGCAGTCCATGGTATATTCAATATTCTTTGCCAATACCACAGTTCAAAGGTGTCAGCTCTTCTTTGTTCTTCCCTATTCATTGTCCAGCTTTCACATGCATATGATGCGATTAAAAATACCATGGCTTAGGTCAGGCACACCTTACTCTTCAGGGTGACATCTTTGCATCTTTGGTTTTCAACACTTTGAAGAGGCCCTTTGCAGCAGATTTGCCAATGCAATGCGTCCTTTGATTTCTTGACTGCTGCTTCCATGGCTGTTGATTGTGGATACAAGTAAAATGAAAGCCTTGACAACTTCAATCTTTTCTCCGTTTATCATGATGTTGCTCATTGGTCCAGTTGTGAGGATTTTTGTTTTCTTTATGTTGAGGCGTAATCCATACTGAAGGCTGTGGTTTTTGATTTCATTAGTAAGTGCTTCAAGTCCTCTTCACTTTCAGCAAGCAAGGTTCTGGCATCTGCATAACGCAGGCTATTAATGAGTCTTCCTCCAATCCTGATGCCCCATTCTTCTTCATATAGTCCAGCTTCTCGTATTATTTGCTCAGCATACAGATTAAATAGGTATGGTGAAAGAATACAACCCTGACGCACACCTTTCCTTACTTTATACCAATCAGTATGCCCTTGTTCTGTCTGAACAACTACCTCTTGATCTATGTAAAAGTTCTTCATGAGCACAATTAAGTGTTCTGGAATTCCCATTCTTTGCAATGTTATCCATAATTTGTTATGATCCACACAGTAGAATGCCTTTGCATAGTCAATAAAACACAGGTAAACATCCTTCTGGTATTCTCTGCTTTCAGCCAGTATCTACCTGACATCAGCAATGATATCCCTGGTTCCACATCCTCTTCTGAAACCGGCCTGAATTTATGTCAGTTCCCTGTTGATATACTGCTGCAGCCATTTTTGAATGATCTTCAGCAGAATTTTGCTTGCATGTGATATTAATGGTATTATTCTATAATTTCCACTTTCGGTTGGATCACCTTTCTTGGGAATAGGCATAAATATGGATCTTTTCCAGTCAGTTGGCCAGGAAGCTACCTTCCATATTTCTTGGCATAGACGAGTGAGCACCTCCAGCGCTGCATCTGTTGAAACATCTTGATTGATATTCCATCAATTTCTGGAGCCTTGTTTTTCGCCAACGCTTTCAGAGCAGTTTGGACTTCTTCCTTCAGTACCATCAGTTCCTGATCATATGCCACCTCTTGAAATTGTTGAATATCGACTAATTCTTTTTGGTAAAATGACTCTGTGTATTCCTTCCATCTTCTTTTGGTGCTTCCTGCGTAGTTTCATATTTTCCCCATGGAATCCTTCACTATTGCAACTCGAGGCTTGAATTTTTCTTCAGTTCTTTCGGCTTGAGAAACGTCGAACGTGTTCTTCCCTTTTGATTTTCCATCTCCAGCTCTTTGCACATGTCATTATAATCCTTTACTTTTTCTTCTCGAGACGCCCTTTGAAATATTCTGTTCAGTTCTTTTACTTCATGAATTCATCCTTTTGCTTGTCGTACTGTGGGAGCTTGTGTGTTGCTGCGATGCTGGAAGCTATGCCACCGGTATTCAGATACCAACAGGGTCACCCACGGAGGACAGGTTTCAGCTGAGCTTCCAGACTAAGACAGACTAGGACGAAGGACCCAGCCATCTACTTCTGAAAAGCATTAGCCAGTGAAAACCTTATGAATAGCAGTGGAACATCGTCTCATATAGTTTTGGAAGATGAGCCCCCGAGGTTGGAAGGCTCTCAAAAGATGACTGGGGAAGAGCTGCCGCCTCAAAGTAGAGTCGACCTTAATGACATGAATGGAGTAAAGCTTTCAAGACCTTCATTTGCTGATGTGCCACGACTCAAAATGAGAAGAAACAGCTGCAAACATCCATTAATAATTGGAACCTGGAATGTACGAAGTATCAATCTAGGAAAATTGGAAATCATCAAAAATGAAATGGAATGCATAAACATCAATATCCTAGGCATTAGTGAGGTGAAATGGACTGCTATTGGCCATTTTGAATCAGACAATCATATAGTCTACTATGCTGGGAATGACAACTTGAAGAGGAATGGTGTTGCATTCATTGTCAAAAAGAACGTTTCAAGATCTATCCTGAAGTACAACGCTGTCAGTGATAGGATAATATCCATATGCCTACAAGGAAGATTAGTTAATATGACTGTTATTCAAATTTATGCACCAACCACTAGGGCCAAAGATGAAGAAATAGAAGATTTTTATCAGCTGCTATAGTCTGAAATTGATTGAACATGCAATCAAGATGCGTTGATAATTACTGGCAATTAGAATGTGAAAGTTGGAAACAAAGAAGAAGGATCAGTAGTTGGAAAATATGGCCTTGGTGATAGAAACAATGCCAGAGATCGAATGATAGAATTTTGCAAGACCGACTTCTTCATTGCAAATACCTTCTTTCACCAACGTAAACGGTGACTATACACGTGGACCTTGCCAGATGGAACACACAGAAATCAAATTGGCTACATCTGTGGAAAGAGATGATGGAAAAACTCAATATCATCAGTCAGAACAAGGCCAGGGGCCGACTGTGGAACAGACCATCAATTGCTCATATGCAAGTTCAAGCTGAAACTGAAGAAAATCAGAGCAAGTCCACAAGAGCCAAAATATGACCTTGAGTATATCCCACCTGAATTTAGAGACCATCTGAAGAATAGATTTGATGCATTGAAAACTAGTGACCAAAGACCAGATGAGTTGTAGAATGACATCAAGGACATCATCCATGAAGAAAGCAAGGGGTCACTGCATCACATTAGAATTAAAAAAAATATTGCATTGTACATCCCATTTATTAATATTTATTTATAAAGTATATGCATTTAATACCATATTAGTATATCACTTTATAAAAGAGAAAATTTAAAGAATAAGGTAAACATGAAATAAAGTTTTTAAATATGTATTTTATTTTTATTCATTAATGGTACAAAATTTTGTTTTTTCATATTTGATGAGTCTAATTAATAACTCTTCTTAAGTCTTCTTACCTTCATTCTGTCCTCCTTGACGCTGACCATAGTCTGACTAAATATGTGTCTATGTCCTTTCATCTATTCCCTACCTGCTGTGTTTTGTGACACCTTCCCTTTTTGTACCTCCATGATGCTGACATGCTGCCTGGAATACCACCCTCCGAGGGGTCCTGGTGGCACAGTGGTTAAGCGTATGGCTGCTAACCAAAAGGTCGTCAGTTCTAATTTACCAGCCGCTCTTTGGAAACCCTATGGGGCAGATGGAGCAGTTCTACTCTGTCCTATAGGGTAGCTATGAGTTGGAATCGACTCTAAGGCAACGGGTTTGGTTTTTTTTTTTTTTTTTTGAGGTAGAAAAGAGACTTGATGTCCTTGAGTGTCTAACATGTATGAGACATGGTTGTGGTCAAGTTACATTGGTTACTCAAGTTACCCTTATAACAATGTTCAGAGATCAGCTGCTTAAGAAAGAGATGGCGTTTTATACACAGGAATAAATGTAGGTTCAGACCACTCATGTGACTTGCTTGATGTCACTCTTCAGACAACAGAGGAGTCAGTGTGCTTGACTGAAAGTTTCTGGTCTTTCTCAGACACTATCCTGCCTGCACAGTCCTAATACCCACTAACCTATATGAGTCTTTCCAATCCTATGGTTAAGCTCTTTTCTAATTCTGAAATTAGAAAAAAAAAAATATGCTGATAATAGAGAAATCTTGTGTCTATAAACGCAGGGTTTTCTTATATTTATCTATGATATATCACATTCATTTCCACTTCAGCCATTCTTCAAATTTAGAACAAAAAATATAGTAAATAAATGTCTCTTGAAGATGACATGAAATGCAACCCCTTTACCACCAGTAAGTATGATTATATCATGATTGTAACAAAACAATAGGTAGAACAGGAAAAAAAAATAAAACACAGGTTTTGAGAAGGATAGTTTGGATTCAAGTCTACCCCTGAATAAACATAAATAAACCTAGAGAGACTATTTTACTTCTTGAGCCTCAAAATCATCATGTGTAAAATGCAGATAATAATATACGTATCATAGAATTATTACAGAGGATTACGTGATAGCATATGTAAAGTACTAAGGATAACCGCACGTGACGTATGTGCTCAATATTATCATTACTGTAGAAACCATGGAAATCTATTGATCATTATAATCAATGCTTAATTAGCTATTGCTCAACTGTGGAGATGCTTACACCTGCTTTGGTATAGTAGTTTTACTGATCTTTAAGTCTAAATAAGAACAAAAGGTTTTATAACTCTCTCCTTTGGCAACACTTTCCCCATGTCTTCATGCTATGTGTATCAGACTTATTAAAAGCAAAATATTGGCCCCTGGACAATCAAGAAATAGAATCCTTTGTCTTCACCCTCTAGTTCACTGCATGTAAAGGACCAGTTTTCACAACCAGAGAAACATGGGACACTAAACAGGAACACTGAAGGGAAGTAAGATTAGAAAAGGAGGCAAGGGCATGAGACAAGATTAGTAAGGAAATTAATGGCTTCTAATGGAGTCCTGGTTGCACAGTGGTTAAGAGCTCGGCTGCTAGCCAAAGGGTTGGCAGTTCGAATCCACCAGCCACTCCTTGGAAACCCTATGCAGCAGTTCTACTCTGATAGGGTTGCTATGAGTTGGATTCCACTCAACGGCAATGGTTTAGTGGGTTCCAGGAAAGAGAGCAAGAACAGGGGCTGAAGAGAATTGTCAGGAATCAGTAATCAGGAATCGGCTGGGAAGCAGAATGCAGCACATGGTAAAATGCCACAGAACATAATTTGTAAATAATGCAAGGGGGCCAGGAGCTAATCATCAGTAGTTACTGGCTGTGTAGAGCAAGTTTCAGAGTCTCCTCTGACATCCACCTTGGTCTTTTCTTTCTTTCCTGTCTTTTCAATGACCTCTTGCTTTCTTCATAGATGATGTCCTTGATGTCATTCCACAACTCATCTGGTCTTCGGTCGCTAGTTTTCAATGCGTCAAATCTATTCTTCAGATGGTCTCTAAATTCAGGTGGGATATACTCAAGGTCATATTTTGGCTCTTGTGGACTTGCTCTGATTTTCTTCAGTTTCAGCTTGAACTTGCATATGAGCAATTGATGGTCTGTTCCACAGTCGGCCCCTGGCCTTGTTCTGACTGATGATATTGAGTTTTTCCATCATCTCTTTCCACAGATGTAGCCAATTTGATTTCTGTGTGTTCCATCTGGCAAGGTCCACGTGTATAGTCACCGTTTATGTTGGTGAAAGAAGGTATTTGCAATGAAGAAGTCGGTCTTGCAAAATTCTATCATTCGATCTCTGGCATTGTTTCTATCACCAAGGCCATATTTTCCAACTACTGATCCTTCTTCTTTGTTTCCAACTTTCACATTCTAATTGCCAGTAATTATCAACGCATCTTGATTGCATGTTCAATCAATTTCAGACTATAGCAGCTGATAAAAATCTTCTATTTCTTCATCTTTGGCCCTAGTGGTTGGTGCATAAATTTGAATAACAGTCATATTAACTAATCTTCCTTGTAGGCATATGGATATTATCCTATCACTGACAGCGTTGTACTTCAGGATAGATCTTGAAACGTTCTTTTTGACAATGAATGCAACACCATTCCTCTTCAAGTTGTCATTCCCAGCATAGTAGACTATATGATTGTCTGATTCAAAATGGCCAATAGCAGTCCATTTCACCTCACTAATGCCTAGGATATTGATGTTTATGCATTCCATTTCATTTTTGATGATTTCCAATTTTCCTAGATTGATACTTCGTACATTCCAGGTTCCAATTATTAATGGATGTTTGCAGCTGTTTCTTCTCATTTTGAGTCGTGGCACATCAGCAAATGAAGGTCTTGAAAGCTTTACTCCATTCATGTCATTAAGGTCGACTCTACTTTGAGGCGGCAGCTCTTCCCCAGTCATCTTTTGAGAGCCTTCCAACCTCGGGGGCTCATCTTCCAAAACTATATGAGACGATGTTCCACTGCTATTCATAAGGTTTTCACTGGCTAATGCTTTTCAGAAGTAGATGGCTGGGTCCTTCGTCCTAGTCTGTCTTAGTCTGGAAGCTCAGCTGAAACCTGTCCTCCGTGGGTGACCCTGTTGGTATCTGAATACCGGTGGCATAGCTTCCAGCATCGCAGCAACACACAAGCTCCCACAGTACGACAAGCAAAAGGATGAATTCATGAAGTAAAAGAACTGAACAGAATATTTCAAAGGGCGTCTCGAGAAGAAAAAGTAAAGGATTATAATGACATGTGCAAAGAGCTGGAGATGGAAAATCAAAAGGGAAGAACACGTTCGACGTTTCTCAAGCCGAAAGAACTGAAGAAAAATTCAAGCCTCGAGTTGCAATAGTGAAGGATTCCATGGGGAAAATATGAAACTACGCAGGAAGCACCAAAAGAAGATGGAAGGAATACACAGAGTCATTTTACCAAAAAGAATTAGTCGATATTCAACAATTTCAAGAGGTGGCATATGATCAGGAACTGATGGTACTGAAGGAAGAAGTCCAAACTGCTCTGAAAGCGTTGGCGAAAAACAAGGCTCCAGAAATTGATGGAATATCAATCAAGATGTTTCAACAGATGCAGCGCTGGAGGTGCTCACTTGTCTATGCCAAGAAATATGGAAGGTAGCTTCCTGGCCAACTGACTGGAAAAGATCCATATTTATGCCTATTCCCAAGAAAGGTGATCCAACCGAAAGTGGAAATTATAGAATAATATCATTAATATCACATGCAAGCAAAATTCTGCTGAAAAGATCATTCAAAAATGGCTGCAGCAGTATATCCACAGGGAACTGCCAGAAATTCGGGCCAGTTTCAGAAGAGGACGTGGAACCAGGGATATCATTGGTGATGTGAGATGGATCCTGGCTGAAAGCAGAGAATACCAGAAAGATGTTGCGAAGAATGGGAATTCCAGAACACTTAACTGTGCTCATGAGGAACCTTTACATAGATCAAGAGGCAGTTGTTCGGACAGAACTAGGGGATATTGATTGGTTTAAAGTCAGGAAAGGTGTGCATCAGGGTTGTATTCTTTCACCATACCTATTTAATCTGTATGCTGAATGAATAATACGAGAAGCTGGACTATATGAAGAACAGGGCATCAGGATTGGAGGAAGACTCATTAACATCCTGCGTTATGCAGATGCCAGAACCTTGCTTGCTGAAAGTGAAGAGGACTTGAAGCACTTACTAATGAAATCAAAGACCACAGCCTTCAGTATGGATTGCACTTCAACATAAAAGAAAACAAAAATCCTCACAACTGGATCAATGAGCAACATCATGATAAACAGAGAAAAGACTGACGTTGTCAAGGATTTCATTTTACTTGTATTCACAATCAACAGCCATGGAAGCAGCAGTCAAGAAATCAAAAGACGCATTGCATTGGGTAAATCTGCTGCAAAGGACCTCTTGAAAGTATTGAAGAGCAAAGATGTCACCCTGAAGACTAAGGTGTGCCTGAACCAAGCCATGGTATTTTCAATTACATCATTTGCATGTGAAGGCTGTACAATGAATAAGGAAGATAGAAGAAGAGTTGATGCCTTTGAATTGTGGTGTTGGCGAAGAATATTGAATATCCCATGGACTGCCAAAAGAACGCTGAAATCTGTCTTGGAAGAAGTACAACCAGAATGCTCCTTAGAAGCAAAGATGGTGAGACTGCATCTTACATACTTTGGACATGTTGTCAAGAGGGATCAATCCCTGGAGAAGGACATCATGCTTGGCAAAGTACAGGGTCAGTGGAAAAGAGGAAGACCCTCAACGAGGTGGATTGACACAGTGGCTGCAACAATCAGCTCAAACATAAGAAAGATTATAAGAATGGCGCAGGACTGGGCAGTGTTTCGTTCTGTTGTGCATAGGGTCACTATGAATAGGAACCGACTTGACGGGCACCTAACAACAGCAACAACAACAATGTGATGCATGATCAAAAAGGTTGGACACCATTGGTTGAGAGTGACAGTGACTGGGGAGTCAATCCCTTAGAGGGGAGGTCCGAGGAAGGCCTGTTCTCAAAATATTCACATGGAAAGTTAAATATAGTATCAAATAATTTCTCTCTTCAATGTCCCAAATGTGCTTATGCTTAAATTTCCTAATATTTTAGTATTATATTTAACTGCCAGAGGCTAGCACAGCTTATCCCTTTGTACTGAAGGAGATAAACAACTGCTGTCTTAGATACTAAACTAAAAATCAAACTGTATTTTCATTTCCTTTCGAGAAAATTTCACTAATTCTTTTGTCTCAGGAGCCAAGTGCACAGCATGCTAAAAAACTCTAACTGAATTGTGCATTTATATTGTAATTCTTCATCAAATAATTACGGATAAAAGTGATTTCTGCTGTTTGAAACAGAAAATTGGATTGTGATAATTATAACTTTAATAACAGTATCTATTTAACACATTCCTAAAAAGTGTGTAATGTTAACACAAAAAATATAATGGACTTCTACTGGAATTTTTCCATTAAATTAACATTATGGACTTTTAACAAATGCCCTAATTAGATAGGATTTCTAATGGGACCATTGCCTAAATTAAAATCAAGGAAAAATGGTCAATATGCTCCCTAATCCTCCAGTGAAAATTTGGAAGGCTTATGCAACTTTGATAAAAACCTCAGTGTTTCTTGGTCCACTTGAACTGAATTTGTTACTTTCTTACTTAGTATGCTCTAATCCTACCTCATTAACATTCTTTATTACAGACTAAATTGATTATCTTAATTATTGTAATAATTATCTTTGGACTAATCAGATGTTAAATGAATTTTTTCTCTAACATTCATAATCAAGCTACTGTTTCCCCAGCAATGCATAAAAATTATGTATCTTAAAGAAACCGGTTTGTAAGGAACCCTGGTTTCACACCTTGAGTTAGTCTTTTGGAGATGCCAAGTTTTTCCTCCAAATGTGACCTTGCTCTGCACATGTCCCAACCGGAAGATCACAGAAGGAGAATGTCTGAGCTGTGGCATGGTGAAGCAGGGTGTGGCTTGAAGAAACAAGTTAATTCTCTCACGGTTCAGAAGGCTCGAAGTCTGAATTCAGGGTGCTGGCTCTAGAGGAAGGCTTTCTCTCTGTGTTGGCAGTGGAGGAAAGTCCTTGCCTCTTCTAAGCTTCTGCTCCTAGGCGATCTTCATGTGGCTTGGCATCTCTCTTTCCCCGTCTCTGCTTGCTAGCTTGAGTTTAATGTCTTTTACATCTCAAAAGAGATTGACTCAAGATACACCCTACACTAATCTTGTTTCCTTAACATAACAAAAACAGCCCCTTCCCAAATGGGATTATAACCACAGGCTGAGAGGTTAGGATTTAGAACACATATATTTGGGGACACAATTCAATCCATAACAGGGACTATTTAAGAAGCTGTTGTGATAGTTCACAGAAAATATAATGGTGGTGTATAGTAGATAAAGATGGAGAAAATGGTCGGTGAGTTTGAAATATATTTAGAAGCATAAGTGAATAGGCTTGTATGTTCCTCATCTAACACATGAGAAGACGAATGTTCAGAAAGGCTAAGTAAAGATTTCCCAAAACAGAAAGCGAGAATTAATACATAGGTGTTCTAATTTTAAGTCTGCCGAATCATTGTTTTAAATGGGTAATTTTTTTTTGTAAAGCTTCAAGCTTTCCTTAAATATTGCATTATTCTTGCTGCCTCCACAGAGCATTTCTATTGCTTAATTAACTCTCCATTCAGTCTCCTCCTTTTTTCTTTTTGTTTTTATTTTTTATACTGTTTTACTGTTAATTTTGAAAGAAAATATGGCTAATTTTAAGAAAAATCAGCCATATTGTTTTATATCAAAGACAATATCTTAGCTCTATAAATTACTTCATCCTTGACAAGTCTGCAGAATTATATACTCTCACTGAATCCCAAAATGACTGTTTTAGAAACATCAGCTTGTTCCTAACCATATTTGATGCCCAAAGCTCTTCTGTCATAAAGATTAAATATCCACTTTCTATCTCTACATAAGTATTTTTCTGTTGGTTATTAATATCAAAATATTACACATTTAGGGTTGCGGTATGAGTAGAAATTTGACTGGATGGCCATGGGTGGATAAATTTGTAATGTATCAGGGCATTATTTTAACTATGCTTTCTCAAAATCCAGTCACAAGCCATCTAGAAATATAGCTTGGAAAATCACGGTGGCAATTTTCTGAAGCTGGGTTTGTGGTGTTTTTTACTGCATACCCACATATTTAAAAAAGTGCCTTTCCTTACAAGTAAATTCTTTATTTAACGAAAATCATAAGATATTGTTTGGAGCATACATGAAAACTATCACATGGTACCAAAACCAAACCCACTGCCGTCGAGTCAATTCTGACTCATAGAGACCCTATAGGACAGAGTAGAACTGCCCCATAGAGTTTCCAAGGAATGCCTGGCGGATTCGAACTGCCGACCCTTTGGTTAGCAGCCGTATCACTTAACCACTATGCCACCAGGGTTTCCATCACACCTGGTAGTGATAAGAAAATATAGAAAGGAAATGGGATTTGTTATTGATTGAATTGTGTCCCCCAAAATATGTGTTGGAATCCTAACCCCTATACCTGTGAGGGATGTCATTTAGTCTAATAGAATGTAGTCACCTTCCATTTTGTAATCTACTGTAATGTAATCAAGTAATCAGTTGAGGTTATACCAGTGTAGAGTGGATCCTAAACCTAATCACTTAGGAGTCATGTAAAGAGCAGCATACTCACGCGGACACAGCGGGAAGACAGACATCATCTGAAGATGGAGGCAGATGGATCTACAAAGCCAAGGAATGCCAAGGGTTTCTGGCTACCAGGAGTTGAAATAGACACAGAAGGACCTCCCCCTAGAGCCATGCCCTGAATTTGGACTGAACTGTGAGAAAATGAATTTCTGTTCTGTTATAGCAGCACTAGGTAACTAAGCCAGGATTCTTCCCCGCTGCATGGCATGGCCTCTACTGTGGGGGCTAGGTCAGATATCTACCCAAAGCAATATGGGATCCGAGGAAAGATGGCAGGTGGGGATTTGTGCTGTTTCGCCCTTTGATTGAAAGTTTATGTTTCTATCGCCATGAGGAAATATGTTGGAAATAAGGACAAGAGATTGAACTGCCGATATATCGTGATTAAGTTATTCTTGTAGTGACTACACAGCCCAGTGGTGTGAGTAAATCACCCCTTACCTCAACTCTGCTACAGAATAATTTGCAGATTATTCAGATTTTATTTATGCAAAATTATTTTTCTATGGGTTTATTATTCCTTCTTTCCCTCTGAAACAAATTCTCTTCTTGACTTCTTTATTCCATGAGAGGCAGGCAACCAGAATTCTCTCAGTTTCTCAGGCTCGTGATCTCAGTTGCATATTTTTCCTTTTTTTTTTTTGTCTTTCTCATCGTTGTATTCCATACATATTAAGCATCATAGATTCTGTCCTTCCTTTTGTTAAATGATGTCCCTCTCCTGTTCCTATTCACATTCTCATTTCTGCTGTTTAAGCTCAGACTTTTTTAAAACAAATATTTTGTTGAGTTTTTGGTGAAAGTTCACACAGCAAGTTAGGTTCCCATTTGACAATTCTGCACACATTGTTCAGTCGGCATTCTGTTTATGTTCTGTTTGTTCCATTTCCAGTACTCAAGTTTTCCTACCCCTGTATTTTCTCATCATTGCTTTGAGTAATTGTTGAATTTTTGGTCTCATACAGATGGTTTTTAAGTAGAGCAAAGATCTTAAGGGCAATATCCTTTATTTTGTACGTCTCTCTGCTATTTCACAAAAGGCTATCATGGGGGATAGTCTTGGTTCTCGGTTTAAAGAGTGTCTCAGGGTGAAAGTCTCAGGGAGTCCTCTGTTCTCTCTTGTTCCAGTTTGTCTGATTTTTTTCAGACTTTTCTCCCATGCTATCCAGGACCATCTATTGTGACTCGAGTCAGAACAGTCGGTGGTGGTAGCCAGGCACTATCTAATTCTGTTCTCAGATTAGATGAGGTCATGACTCATGTAGTCCTGTTACTTCTCTGAGCTTTTGGTTACCTTCTTACTGTTTTGTTCCTGTCAAGTGGAGACTCGAAGTTGTGTCTTAGATGGCCACTCATAAATTTTTAAGACCCCAGATACTACTCACTTCACTAGGATGAAGATTATTTTTCTGAACTCTGTTATGCAACTGACTGAGTTGTCCCATGAGACTACGGTTCTAAGCTTTCGAACCCAGGAAACCAATCTTGGAAGGTGTTTGGTTATGTCTGAGGAGTATCAATATTTGTGTCTTCAGTGAATATGTGTGCCTGCACCCATATATGTGTATTTATTTATACATACCTATGGATACGTTGAAGGAGCCCTGGTAGCACAATGGTTAAGTGCTGGATTGCTAACAGAAAGGTCGGTGGTTCTAACCCACCGCTGGATCCGCAGGAGAAAGATATGGCAGTCTGCTTCCATAAAGATTTCAGAATCAGAGACCCTATGGTGCAGCTCTGTTCTGTCCTTTAGGGTCGCTGTGTGTTGGTATTGACTCAATGACAATGGGTTAATGGTATAGATACTTATATCTCTTCTCACCCATGTACACACCTGTACCTATCCATGTACTAATTTGCCTATATTTATCCATATGTGCTCAAACACTTGTTTCTACTACGTTCACATTCGGTGTAGTACAAAGAATGAGGATACTATGTATGCTCTTGAAGCAGTGGCAACCCCCTCTACCCTGCTTCCCACATCACCCTAGAGAAAGAGTAAGAAAATGAGAGATAATTAAAAGGAACCTATTGCCTAGTTAATCCACATTCTGTGCCACTTTTCCCATCACCAGAAATAACTAGTCTCTACAATTTGAAGCATACTTTCCCCTTCCCTCCTCATCTCCTTGGTAATCACCAATGAACATTTATCTCTATACATCTATTCTTGTCTTCTTATAAAGGAGGGATCATACATACATAAGTCTTTATATGCTGGACTTATTTCAGTGGGAAACCCTTGTGACATAGTGGTTAAGAGCTATGACTGCTAACCAAAAGGTCGGCAGTTCAAATCCACCAGGCATTCCTTGGAAATTCTATGGAGCAGTTCTACTCTTTCCTCTAGGGTCTCTATGAGTTGGAATCTACTCAATGGAAACAGGTTTGGTTTTTGGTTTTATTTCACTTAGAATTATGCCCTCCAGGTCCATCCATGTTGTAATATGTTTTGCAGATTCATCATTGTTCTTTAGGGTTGTATAGTATTCCATCGTATGTATATACCACAATTTGCTTATCCATTCATCCATTGATGGGCATTTTGGTTGTTTCCATTTATTTGCTATTTTGAATAAAGCAACAGTGAACATAGATGTGCATATGTCTGTTTCCATCATTATTTTTAGGTCTCTAGAGTATATGTATGTAAGAGTGTGACTGCTGGATCATAGGATAGTTCTATTTCTCATTTTTTTGAGGAATCATCATATCATTTTCCATAGTGGTTTTACCATTTTACAATCCCACCAACAATGGATAAGGGTTCCAATCTCCCCAAGATGTACATTTCTTCGTGCATGTGTTGTTGTTAGGTGATGGCGAGTCAGTTCCAACTCACAGCCATCCTATGGACAACAGAATGAAACACTGCCCAGTCCTGCGCCATCCTCACAGTAGTTGCTATGTTTGAACCCATTGTTGCAGCTCTCTTATCCAGAGTCTTCCTTTTTTTCATTGACCCCCTACCTTACCAAACATGATGTCCTTCTCCAGGGACTGGGCTTTCTTGATAACATGTCCTAAGTACGTGAGGTAAAGTCTCACCATACTTGCTTCCAAAGAGCACTCTGGCTGTACTCCTTCAAAGACAGATTTGTTAGTTCTGGCAGGCCATGATGTATTTAATATTCTTTGCCAACACCATAATTCAAAGGCATCAATTTTTCTTTATTCTTCCTTATTCACTGTTGAGCTTTCTCATGCATATGAGGCGATAGAAAACACCATGGCTTGGGTCAGGCACACCTTAGTCTTTAAAGTGACATCTTTGCTTTTTAACACTTTAAGGAAATCTTTTGCAGCCAGTTTGCCCAATGCAATGAGTTTTTTGATTTCTTGACTGCTGCTTCCATGAGCATTGATTGTGGATCCAAGTAAAATGAAATCCTTGACAACATCATTCTTTTCTCCATTTATCATGATGTTGCTTACTGGTCCAGTTGTGAGGATTTTTGCTTTCTTTATATTGAGGTATAATCCATACCAAAGTTTGAGTCTTTGATCTTCAGCAGTAAGTGCCTCAAGTTCTCATCACTTTCGGCAGCAAGTTAGTGTCATCTGTATATCATGGGTTGTTAATGAGTCTTCCTCCAGCACAGCATTCCTTTGTTGAAATATCTCAACTGGCATTCTGTCATTTCCTGGAAACTTGTTTTTTGCCACTTCTTTCAGTGCAGCATGGACTTCTTTCTTCAATACTTGTAGAAATCTAAATAAATAAATTATGGCACGTTAGAACAATTCCCCTTTGTCAGATATGTAATATTGAGCAATACAGAGCATCTGTTAAATTGATATAAACACTAATTTAGGAATGAAGTAACCTATGTTCTAATTCTTGTTCTATGATTTCTACAAAATTAAGGGTTTGGGACTGTATCAAGGATATTTAAATGTGCAATGCATAAAATATCCTTCCAAACTCATTAAGAAATGTAATACCTCATTTCACTCCCACAGATTTTGTAGATTTGATAATTTCCCAGAGTATTAGTTGCCTAGTGCTGCTGTAAGATGAACACCGCAAATGGGTAGTTTTAAAGAACAGACACTTATTTTCTCACATTTCCCCACATTTTTCTGCATCTGTGTCTAATTTTCTATTTTATAACTCAGAAGTAATTAGGTTTATGTCACACCATGTATTGGTGTGGCCTCATTAACATAAAAAAGAAAACCCTATTTTCAATCAGATCACAGCCACAGGAATAAGGGTTAGGATTCCAATACATATTTTGGGGAGGAGGGACATGATTCAACCCATAATACTCAGTTTTCTAGTGCTGCTATAACAGAAATACCACAAGTGGGTGGCTTTAACAAACAGACTTTTATTCTCTCACATTCTAAACAAAAAAGTGAACCCATTGCCATCTAGTCGATTCCTACTCATAGAGATCCCATATGGCAGAGTAGAGCTGCCCTATAAGGTTTCCAAAGAGGGCCTGGTGGATTTGAACTACCATCCTTCTGGTTAGTAGCTGAGTTCTTAAACCACCACACCACCAGTGTTTTGTCTCACAGTCTAGTAGGCTAAAAATCCAAACTCAGGGTGCCAGCTCCAGGAGATGGCTTTCTCTTTCTGTTGGCTTCGAAGGAAGGTCCTTATCATCAATCTTCCTGTGGTCTAGGAGCTTCTCTGCACAGGAATCTGGGGTCCAAAGGATGACCTCTGCTCCCGGCATTGCTTCCTTGGTGGTATGAAGTCCCCCTGTCTCTCTGCTCACTTCTCTATTTTAGATCTCAAAAGAGATTGGTTAAATTGTAGATTAATCTTGTAGATTGAGTCTACGTAATTCCACTTCATTAACATTGTAGAGATACGATTTACAACACATAGGAAAATCACATTAGATGATCGAGTGGTGGACAATCACATAGTACTGGGAATCATGACCTAGCCATGTTGCCAGATATTTTGGGGGGACACAATTCAATTCATGACGCCAGTTTCTTTATTTTATCTAACATGTCTGAGAATTTTATGTACAGCAAAGTTGAAGAATTATTGGATAGAGTCGTAGCTAAGATCCCTTTTCAGCTCTAAAGTTTTATGACTTTGTGCTCTAAAGTTGTATGCAGATTATTAAATGAAATAAAATGAAGGTTAATTTACATTTATTAGAGAATAGTACTAATAGCAGTTATCTTAGAATTATGGGTGATTTTTATAATCTTCTGTATTTTTTATAATTTTTACAAAAAGCATGCAATTTTTAACAGCTATAATAAGGTAAAATTTACATAAAATGAAGCACATTTAAAGCGCATGATTTGGTAAGTGTTGATACATGTGTTTACATGTATAAAATGGTAGCATTGTGGATGAGAATCAGCATAAAGCTGATTCCCAGAAGGAAGAGATTAATCATATGCCCACCTTCCCACTTCTCCATCATTTCTGACACCAGCCACCCACATGGTGCTGCTCTCTTTCTCTTACCCTAGCCACCCATGTCTGGGTCAAATTTACAAATTAAGAGGACACTATTCTTGAATTTGTTAATTTGCTGGAATGACACACACAACTCAGGGAAGATATACTTACAACTATCAGTTTTGTTACAGTAAAAGAATATAAATCAAAATCATTATAAGAAATAGATGCACGGGAGAGGTCTGGGAAGGTTCCCAGTGTAGAGAGCTGTGTCTAAGAAAGTTCTCCCCATGCTCCCTTCGCTGACCAAGAAGCTCTCTGAGCCTGTGTGTCCTGGTCTTTTATTAGTCAGTCCTGCATTACAGACTAAATCATGGCTCCTGAGGCTAATTGATACTTGCTTCCTAGTTGAGTCTTTTCTGGTCTGGCCATTCCCCACTCACTAGCCAAGTCCTCAGGTGTGGCCTAGAAGTCACAGAACACTGGACTCCAATTACTTCAAGGGTTTTTTCTCTGGAGCCGAGGACAAAGACCACCTTATGGTTGAGAGCTCAGCTGCTAACCAAAAGGTTGGCAGTTTGAATTTACCAGCCACTCCTTGAAAACCCTACGGACTAGTTCTACTCTTTCTTGTAGGATCGCTATGAGTTGGAATCAACTCGATGGCAATGGGTTTACCCCACTGTTTATAGTGGGGTAAACATTTGTTTATAATGGGGTAAACATTCCCTGGTGGCACAATGATTAAGCATTTGGTTGCTACCGAGAAGATTGAGGTTTGATCCCATCCAGATGCTCCATGGGGGAGAGACCTGGCCATCTGCTCCCATAAAGATTACAGCCAAAAAACCCTATGGAGTAATTCTACTTTGTCCCATGGGGTTGCTAAGAGTCAAAATCTTCTCGATGGCACTTAACAACAACAACAAACATTGGACATAAGGCAACAGTGAATAGAAATACCTGAGATACAGGAAACAAATAAGCGAGAGATGTGCAGGCAAGGTCTGCAAATATGGTTTTCTTCTTCACGTTCATCCCATCTGCTTTGTGCTTTTAGGGGTTCCTCAAAGTTTCTGGTATACTTCTTGATTGTGAGCACAGTTGTATTTGGAAGTATACATATTTTAATGAACTTTCTATCACTTCAGAAGATTTGGTATGAAAATAAAAGGAGAGGGTGCAAGATAGTGGACCACCATCTTGAAACAAAGTATATTTTATTATGCTCGGATTTATAAATCTTTTATTTTCCTTGTGAATCTAATGGGGATGTTGTATGATAATTACTTTATCTCTTTCTATCTCTTGAATTATGGAGCACCTGGGTAATGTAGGAATCTATCAATAACTTGGCAAGTTCAAACTTTGAGATCCACTTACTACCAATATTTTGTTTATAAGAGAAGAATATCAGAAAGTCGCCCTATCTAGATGTTTTTGTTTTCCAGGAATCTTCAATTCAAATAATTAAAAGCAAGAGATTGAATCAAATTGTTGTTAGGCACAATTAATGTATTATTAATTAATGTATTATTGAACTCTCTTGGTTGTTGCTGCGCTGTTGATTTACTTAATTTAGCATGGTATGCCCAATGGACCAAATGTCAGGCAACAAAGTATAAAAGAGTACTGAGCAGAGCTGGTACAGCACTCAGGAATCCCCCAGGACATCACATCAGCACCAAAGGAGAACTGTTGACTTAACAATTCCTTGTCCACTTATAGTTCACTAGTTGTGATAGTGCTTAGCAGTTTATTTTTTCTCCATTCTAATAAATACATATATATGTGTGTGTGTGTATGTATGTATGTTTGTGTGTTTGCATGTTTGTGTGCATGCATGTGTTCAGGTATGTGTGTTTGTATGTACATATGTGTGTATGTATGTATGTGTGTATGTTTGTGTATGTGTGTATATGTTTGTGTGTATGTATGCATGTTTGTATATGTATGTACATATGTTTGTGTGTATATATGTTTGTGTGCGTGTATGTATGTTTGTGTGTATGTGTGTGTAAGGATATTTAGTACCAACTGAAACTATTTTACATTAGACTTTTTGAATCAAATAAAATATCTCCCAATATAAAAAAAGGCCATATATGACAAGTGTGATTTCACATTTCTCTGTTCATGCATAACTTATTTTCCAGTCAAGTTGGTCAAATATTTTCATATGAATGAATAAATCAGTTATATAAAAACTGGATTTTTTTTTTTTAACCTCCTACAATGTGCAAAAAACATATTAGGGGAGACAAAGAAAAAGAAGACAAATCATTCTCAAGTTGTGATAAGGTGGCTGCAGATAAACAATGCAGATATGGTAATTTTGGTACCATTATAGAAAAGAAAAAGAGTGATCCAAAGAAACACATGGAAAGTTTTCAAAAAAAACCCATAGGGAATAAGTCATAAAAATTCAGAGAAAGCTGTGATCACTGAATGTTGGTTAGTCTGGAAAGCCTGGAGGAGACTTAACTGCACCTTGATGGGCAGGTTGGTGTAGAAGACACAGAAGCACACTCTTGATAGAAGGTGCCTGTGTGAGGTAGCTTGGTAGTCAGTAACCACCAGGCCTGTTTGAAAATGAAAGAGTGGACCAGCCTAGATGGATTTCATGGCTTACGTAAGGAATAGTATGAAATAAGACTGAAAGAAGAGTTTGAGGGTCTGAGAACAGATGAACTTGAATGTGAGGCTAAGTATGGCTTAATTTTGTAGGTTGATGACATATATCAACCTATAGGGAAGAAATATAACTCAATGACCAGACCACATGAGTTTAGAAGAGGCAGCATAAATATATTTCAGTAGGTGGGCATTTGGTATCTGAGGAGTCCAGCACTCACTCCTTTACTCATTCATTCATTCAATATGCTGTCAGGCATGAGCTGTTTCTGTGGATACACTGGTTAATAAGATAGCCAATGCTCTCATGGAGCATACACTCAAGAACCAAAATTATGACAAGTGGTTTAAAGGAAGCAAATGGAGAACTTTACTAGAGAGTAATGGGAAATACAGGACATATTTTAGATATGGTGATCCGGAGAAGAGATGTCAAGGTGGAAGTATTTAAGGTAAAACCGAATAAAGAACCAGCCATGAAAAGAGCATAGGCAGAGGTAACGTCACCCAAAAGAGGTTATTAAGAGTCTGGCAAGTGCGTGTGGTGACTGTGTGCTAGTAGGGTCCTGATACGATGGAAGAGGGAAAGAGAGCCAAGGACGGTGACAGGTCACGTAGCACCTTTTATAATCCTTGGAAGGAGGCTGGGTTAAATTCTAAATGCAATGAGAGTTACTGAGAAATTCCATAAAGAGCAGGGTGGTGACATGATTTGAATTACAGAGGGTCAAGGCAAATGGCAAGAGCTGTTAGGAGGTTATTGTAGCAGGTGATGTTGTTGAATTTGATTGAGGGGGTGACAATGAAAATGAAAGGAAACTAAGGACTTTGAGATACATTTTTGGAGTTAGAAGCAGCAGGATTTCATGATGGATTGGAAGTAAGGAGTCACTGGATATCAGTATTCTTGTTTGAGCAAATGGTGTTGGTTAGCTTGAGGGAGAGATCACGAGTTAAGTTTGGGATTTGTCAAATTTGAGGTGCCTGTGGAATTGTAGCTGTTGTTGCTGTTGTTGGTGGTGGCTGTCGAGTCAATTCAGGCTCGTGGAGACCCCACGTGTTACAGAACAGAACTGTGCCCCATGGAGTTTTCTTGGCTGTAATCTTAACGGAAGCAGATCACCAGGTCTGTTCTTCCACAGTATTGCTGGGTGAGTTCGAACCACCAGGCTTTAGGTTAGCAGTTGAGTGCAAACAGTTTGAGCCACTTAGGCACCTTGGAACTGTAGTTGGGCAGTTGAATATATGAAGTTAGACCTGTTTGTTCTCCAGTTCTTTGAGAGTCTCCTCTCTTCTCACATCTTAATTTTATGCTTTCCCACATTCTTACTTTGGTCTTATTCATTTTTCTCACTTGGCACATTCCTCTTGGTTTATAGCATTTACTCTTGGTTTTACCTTTCACATGTTTGCTAATGACATCCACTTCTTTTTCTGCAATTTACTTTTCTCTTCTGAATATATAGGTCTATACATTTAACACGGAGCCCTAGTGGTAAAGTGGTTAAGAGTTCAGGCTGCTAACCAAAAGGTCAGCAGTTCAAATCCACCAGTCTCTCCTTGCAAACCCTATGGGGCAGTTTTACTCTGTCCTATAGGGTTGCTATGAGTCAAAATCGACTCCACGGTGCACAGCAACAATATATTTAACTGCCTACTTGGATTTTTCTTGCATATTTTCATATGTACCTAAAATACCATACAGCCGTCAAAGAGAGGGACACACACTGAGAAACCTGAAATTACTCCTTATCGCATCTTTGTCCTCTCTCCAATCAAGCTACAATCAATAGCCTAGCCCTGTTGAGCAGATTTTTTTTTTAAATTTCTTTCTTGTTTAGTGTTTATGAAAATCAGTTCTACTTCAATTTAGTTCAGTCCTAGAGTCTGAGATGGAGCCAGACCTACAGGTGGGTGTTGGATGGTCCCAACTGTGAAAGTCCATAAAGACAGAAAGTCGAGAGAGAGCAGGAAAGTGTTGGGATTCAGGTCATGTTTTAGGATGGTTAATCTGGCAGCTGTGAGCTAGACAGATGTGGGCGAGAAGAGACTGGAAGCAGAGACATCTCAGAAAGGGAACAATGACTCTAAAGAAACCAAGTTTTTCCTGAGAAAGATATAAAATTGAATTTTATAAAATCAAAGCTGCTGGTATGTCCCCTTTTCAAATTCATTTTTTAAAAAATGTCCATTAATTTTTAAACTTCCTTAATGAATCAATTTGAAGGAGGTGAAAGGCAGGAAAGACCACCTTCAGCTGGTAGAACTGGGAGCCCTTAGAACTTTCCCCTGGGATTTATAGTACCGTCTCATTTGAAATGTGTGTCATAGAAAACCTCTTACTGTGAGTCTAGAAAATTAATCTTCCTACTGTCAAACCTATTGTTATAATTTATGTTATAAGATGTGATGCAGATTTCTCCCACACACAAACACAAACTCTCACACCTTTAATCATCTTTTATTCTTAGCACATTTGTTTCTTATAGTATAGATTGAAGAATCATTTTCAAAATCATGTTATTTGACATTAGAAAATGTTTTGTAAAATACTGTAATGCTAGCATATTTATCATCGTTGGTGATGGGAGTGTAATGTTTAGTGTAAGTCAGGAGACCTGTCCCACGAGATATTCATCATCTGTACCCAGGTGAATAATGCTTTCCAAGGGCAGACCTGAAGGGAAAAATGAGCCACAAAAGGACAACCATTCTAGCAAGGATGTAAAGCTGAGGAAAGTTGCACTGTGGTGAGTTTGGGAGGATTTGGGGTCAGTATAGCACTGGCCAGTCCAAGATAATCCTATATTTGAGTATCACTAGGACTGAATTTCCTATTTCATAATTCCTATGCTATGTGAAAGGAGCCATGATGATGCGGTGTTTAAACCCTTGGCTGCTAACTGAAAGGCCAGCTGTTTGAATCCACCAGCTGCCCTGAAGCAAAAAGATGTGGCAGTGGGCTTCTGTAAAGATTACAGCCTTGGGAACCCTATAGGACAGTTCTACTCTGTCCTATAAGGTCACTATGAGTCAAAATCGACTCTATGGCAAGGGGTTTGGTGTTTTTTTTTTTTTTGGTCATTCAGTTTTAATGAGCTCCATGTACAAAGAATGTTCAAAGACAAAAACCACAGTTTCAAAGCAGCTCACAGTTTAGAGAGAAGGCAAATGTTTAATGGTATATATTATGGAGAAAATGGTAGGAGATATTTGGCTACAAAACCAAGATTGTGATGCCCATTCTTTGATCTACATTACTAGAAAAAAAAAAAAAAAAAACATTACTAGGAACATTTAAATTCTGCAGCTTTCCTCTTTCTAACACACGGTTTACATGGTCCCCGTCTACGTCTTTATCCTGATAGCATTCGGAGAATTCACAATTTCAATGCATACCTTTGAATCCAAGATCTTCTGTAGAAAAAAACCCAGTCACATAGCACTAAGCATAATGTTACAAACATTATTAGCACTCAGAAAATATGAAGTGACCTGTATGTTGAATACATGAATGAACGATCACATGATCATGGTTTAGAATCATAAAGTAATTTATAAATGTTTAGATTTGCTTTTGAAACAAATTTCAAGTACAATGATTAAATTCAGATATGATATATCCAGTGGGAATATTGTTAGAATCAGAACTTAGGGGACTTGAAAAGCTAATAGTAACCATTTGTTCAAATCCTATCTTTTTGCAGAAGAAAATTAAAAGAAAAAATAAGATCCAATGACAATGATCTATAATTTACGCAAGTTAGAATGATAACTGATTTTATCTCTTGCTTAGTGTTTTTTAATACTACAATAGAAAAAAAGTAGACTAGAAAACTCATTATTTGATCCATTTATAAATGATAAAATAAATTAGTATACTAACAAACATAAATATTTATATATACAAATATGTTTATATAAATATAAATACGGAAACCCTGGTAGCATAGTGGTTAAGTGCCACGGTTGCTAACCAAAAGGTCAGCAGTTCAAATCCACCAGACACTCCTTGGAAACGCTATGGGGGTTCTACTCTGTCCTATAGGGTCACTATGAGTCAAAATTGACTCGACGGCAATGGGTTAACAGTTTTAAATATAGATACATAAATATATGTATATACATACATATGAATATATTGTCTATATTTTATATCTACATAAAGATATTTATATTAATACATGTAAATATACGTATACCTTTGTCTAGACTTTCTGCAGTTACACTTCTCTCATGAAAAAAATATGACCTAAATAAAACTCCCCATGTAACAGAAGTCTGAAGTGTTCTTATCTTGATGTTCCATGTACCTGTACTTCTGTTCATGGGCAGGAATTGGCTCAATTATTACTAATGGCTAAAACTAAGCCTTTGTTGAAAGTGTCATCTTGTCCTTAGCTACAGCAATGGACTCACAGTAATTGGCTTAATAAAAAGAAAAACAAAAGTAGTTATAATCTCAAGGAACATTTAATGATCAAAAAAAAAAAAATTTTTTTTTTTTTTAAGGACAAAAGGGCAAGACATAGTCACAAATAATGTCCCCTCTTGTCAGAATTAGCAGTGGTGGAGCTGCAGTCCAATTGGCCCTAAGAAGACGTTAACACAACAAAGGCTGGCATTGTACTCCACCCAATGGTTAGATTCACAGATGCTGGAGTGGGCATTCCAATTTAAGCCTTGCTCGTTCAGTTCACTAGTGACTGAAGACCAGGCAAGTTGTGGAATGACATCAAGGACATCATACGTGAAGAAAGCAAGAGGTCACAGGAAAGAAAGAAAAGACCAAGATGGATGTCAGAGGAGACTCTGAAACTTGCTCTTGAGTGTTGAGCAGCTAAAGCAAAAGAAAGAGTTGATGAAGTAAAAGAACTGAACAGATTTCAAAGAGTCTCTTAAGAAGACAAAGTAAAGTATTATAATGACGTGTGCAAAGATCTGGAGATGGAAAACCAAAAGGGAAGAACACGCTCGGCATTTCTCAAGCTGAAAGAACTGAAGAAAAATTCAAGATTTGCATTGCAAAAGTGAAGGATTCCATGGGGGAAAATATTAAACGACGCAGGAAGCATAAAAAAAAGATGCAAGGAATACAGTCATTATACCAAAAAGAATTAGTCGATATTCAGCCATTTCAAGAGGTGGCATATGATCAGGAACCGATGCTACTGAAGGAAGAAGTCCAAGCTGTTCTGAAGGCATTGGTGAAAAACAAGTCTCCAGGAATTGATGGAATATCAATTGAGATGTTTCAACAAACAGATGCAGTGCTAGAGATGCTCATTCATCTATGCCAAGAAATATAGAAGACAGCTTCCTGGCCAACTGACTGGAAGAGATCCATATTTATGCCTATTCCCAAGAAAGGTTATCCAACCGAATGTGGAAATTATAGAACAATATCATTAATATCACACTCAAGTGAACTTCTGCTGAAGATCATTCAAAAGTGGCTGCAGCAGTATATCAACAGAGGGCTGCCAGAAATTTAGGCAGGTTTCAGAAGAGCATGTGGAAGCAGGGATATCACTGCTGATGTCAGATGGATCCTGGCTGAAAGCAGAAAATACCAGCAGGATGTTTACCTGTGTTTTATGGACTATGCAAAGGCTTTCAACTGTGTGGATCATAACAAACTATGGACAACATTGTGAAGAATGGGAATTCCAGAACACTTAATTGTGCTCCTGAGGATCCTTTACATAGATCAACAGGGAGTTGTTCGGACAGAACAAGAGGATACCAATTGGTTTAAAGTCAGGAAAGGTGTGCGTCAGGGTTGTATTCTTTTCACCATACCTATTTAATCTGTATGCTGAAGAAATAATATGAGAAGCTGGACTAAATGAAGACCGGGACATCAGGATTGGAGGAAGACTCATTAACAACCTGCGTTCTGCAGATGACACAACCTTGCTTGCTGAAAGTGAAGAGGACTTGAAGCACTTACTAATGAAATCAAAGACCACAGCCTTCAGTATGGATTGCACCTCAACATAAAGAAAACAAAAATCCTCACAACTGGATCAATGAGCAACATCATGATAAACGGAGAAAAGACTGACGTCAAAGATTTCATTTGACTTGGATCCACAATCAACAGCCGTGGACGGAGCAGTCAAGAAATCAAAAGACGTATTGCATTGGGTAAATCTGCTGCAAACGACCTCTTGAAAGTGTTGAAGAGCAAAGATGTCACCCTGAAGACTAAGGTGTGCCTGACCCAAGCCATGGTATTTTCAATCACATCATATGCAAGTGAAAGCAGGACAATGAATAAGGAAGACTGAAGAAGAATTGACGCCTTTGAATTTTGGTGTTGGTGAAGAATATTGAATATACCGTGGACTGCCAAAAGAACGAACAAATCTGTCTTAGAAGAGGTACAGCCAGAATGCTCCTTAGAGGCAAGGATGGCGAGACTGCATCTTACATACTTTGGACATGTTGTCAGGAGAGATCAGTCCCTGGAGAAGGACATCATGCTTGGCAGAGTACAGGGTCAGCGGAAAAGAGGAAGACCCTCAACAAGGTGGATCGACACAGTGGCTGCAATAATGAGCTTAAACATAACAAGGATTGTAAGGATGGCTCAGAACTGGGCAGTGTTTCGTTCTGTTGTGCATAGGGCCACTATGAGTTGGAACCAACTCAATGGCACCTAAAGACAACAAACAACAACATTCTGTTAGCTCCAAACTAATTTCTTTCCCCCCATCTTGTCAGAATACCCCAGAGGTAGAGATTGACCACAGAGTGTTTGAAACCACAGACCTCATAAAGGGCCCTTTCTCTCTGGAAGTCTCTATGTGAAGGTCAATTTATGAGCAGCCCATCAAAATAATGGCTGCTTTTATATTCTTTAATAGACTTTCAGTCCACTTCTCCTACCTTAATCCCTTGCACCACTTACTTTTTCACACAGACAAACCCAAACCCAGCGACATAATGAATGTCATTATAGGAGCTTGCCTTCAGCATAGTGAGTCGTGGCTGATCTCCTCAGCCACATAGATCAACAGGGAGTTTTTTCACATCATAGACCTGCTGTTGGTACTGGTCCTTATGGAATTCTAGGACTTGGACCCTCTTCGCAGTTCCCAGGGGATGCCTTGCCCAATCCAGTCACTCTGGGGATGCTGCCCCAGCACAAGACTTTTCTGACAACGACACATACACAGAGTCACACTGTTATTTTTCTCTTACAAGATAGGCTCTTTTTACATTAAGTGGTCTACTTCTTGATTGCACAGACCATGTATGACCATTATGTTGTTGTTAGGTGCCGTCGAGTCGGTTCCGACTCATAGTGACCCTGTGCACAACAGAATGAAACACTGCCCGGTCCTGCCCCATCCTTACAATATGACCAGTATAACATACCAAAATCACATACTGTGATGATATCAGTGACAGATACCAAGTGGAACCCCTCCTCTGTGCCAGGCGGTTCTGGGAGAGTCATGGGTTCTTAGTACTTCTTGGATACTGGCTGATTGATTTACTGATTGAGACTTAAAAATGACCTCAATGCTACCAATCCACGCCATCATTAACTGGGTGCCCATGGCCACTCATATACCCTGTGAGGAATCTTATAAACACAGCTTCAATTCATTTTCATATCAACCTTGTAAGGAATTCTCATCCCCCTTTTGCAGTTGAGGAAACTGGGATGCAAACAAGTTAAGAAACATCTGCATGGTTATGCCAAGAGTAAAGGCAGAGCCAGGGTCCAAACCCGGGTCTGCCTGACTCCAAAGCCAGTGCTCCTTTTCCAGCATAATGATGCTTTTTCAAGGTAAGAAAGCATGTTCTCGCTCCTCACTGCATGCCTAGTCCCTGTATCCAACTTCACAATGCTCCCTTGTTGTTGTTGTTAGGTGTCGTCAAGTTGATTTTTGACTCATAATGACCCCATGTGATGGAGTAGAACTGCCCCACACGGTTTCTAGGCTGTAATCTTTATGGGAGCAGATTGCCTGGTCTTTCTCCAAATAAGCCATTGGGTGAGTTCAAACTGCCAGCCTTTGGTTAGCAGCCAGGTGTTTCTCCACCAGGGCTCCTTGTGTACCCCTTATTCACATGTAAATGAGTGATATTAGCTTGGACATGGGCTGTCCTGGGCTTTGGTGTATGCTATCTCTCATAACTGGAATGTTCTTTGTCTATCTGAGACATTCACCTTTGACCTGATTCAGGACCTGAATCCTTTCCTGACTATTCTCACCTATAATAATTTCTTTCCTATCAGATCTCAGTTATAGCTATTACTGTCTCTCCCTTCCACTTAGGCACTAAATCACATGCCTCACCCCCCATGTCTTTTGATGGTTGTGTGTGAGTATGTAATATCTACCCAGAGACTTATGAATTCCCTGATGGTGCTTATTGTGTACCATGCTTTTGTTGTATGTTTTTAGTTATGACAATTTTTGGGTCTTCAACTTTTCATCAAATTCAAAGATTTAGATAAACGTATGAATGGCCAGAGTTGTTTCAGCTACTAGGAGAAGTGGGGCTCATCCTGAAGGCTTGGTCGAGGTTGGGCAGGAAAAACATGCATGTTTCAGAGGTTTGCCTGTTGAGGTTGCTGTTTGAGGCAGAATCCTGGATGATTTGAATCTGAACAAGTGGCACACTTATTAGGGGAAATTCAGGAAAACAGAAGACCTTTAAGTGTTTAAAACAAAAGCACTTTGTACAGGGACCTAGTAACACAGGTAGCATAAACCTCAAGAAACCACAAAAGAGCAGTGAAGCAACCTAGAGCTTAGCGACAACAGCAAGGGGTTACCAGAGCCTGAGGCTGATGTCAGCAAATAGGAGTTGGAATCATGGTTAGCCTTTCTGGCGGGAGCTAAGGTGGTGCCATGGAGGAGAAACAATCACTGTCAGAGGTGCACCAAGACAGAGAGAGAGAAAGAGAGAGAGGGAACATCAACGTATGTCTCTTCTGTCTCCCAATCGGTGCCTTCCACTGGAGGAACCCAGCCAGCAGCAATTTTGCCAGGTCTAAGAAAGGCAGCCTGCAGCTGTCAGCACTTCTGTGATGTGGAACAGAGCAGGGGAAGAGTGAGAAATGCGTCTCAGAACGAATGGGCCACAGAGCAGTGTGCGTGATGCTACCTCAATTCCTTTGAGTTGGAGTGAAGAGATACTTAGGAGACGACACCTGCTCACATCAGAAGGGTATCAGACAGCTGAGGGGGCCGTCAGAAGGGCCTCTAATAACATATCTCATGACACTGAAGGCTAATTTTTGTACTATACAGGTGTTGGTTGGAACTGCTGTCCCAGAACTAATCATTGAATTCATGTTACCGTGGAGAGCAAGACATTCTTGTGATTTAATGATTGAGAACAGCCCTCTGGCATCTTTTCTTGGATAACAGTGATGGTTTCATTTTACTCCTTTAGTTATTCGTAAGAAATCGCTATTCTGAGTGGCATTTGGAAAATCTCCTTTGATGTAAATGGATATCATCCTTCCTATATGAAATTCTGACTTTTTCTTTATTGTATGAAATGACAAAGCCGACTGGATATACACAAAGTTATAGATGGTAAACACCACAGCTGCTGTCTAATCCAAGCCCTTCCTTTGAAAAGAAAGCTAAGGATCAGGAAGGTGAAATGATTTGCCCAAGGTCTCTCTCTCTAAAGCCTTCTGAGATTTCATAGGGTTATGGCGCAGACACATTCCAAATCCTAGGCTATTCTACCTACTTTGTGACTGCGAGTCAGTCCCCTAAACTTTTGACTTTCAGTTCTCTCATATATACAAGAATGATAATGATACCTACATCATAAATTTCTCACAAGGATTAATTGAGATTATACATATTAAAACAAAACAAAACAAAACAAAAAGAGCCTCTTGCGGTCGAGTTGATTCCAACTCATGGCGACTCAATAGGATAGAGTAGAACTGTCCCATAGGGTTTCCAAGGCATGGCTGGTGAATTCAAACTGCAGACCTTTTGGTTAGCAGTTGAGCTCTTAACCACCGGGCCACTAGGGCTCCTTATGTATATTAGAGGTTAGAAACCATTTTTCTGTAAAGGGCCAGATAGTAAGTATTTTAGGCTTTGGGGACCATATGGCTTCTGTTACCACTACTAAATCTTTGCCATTGAATTGGGAAAGGAGCCACAGACAATTCAAGAACCGCGTGGCCATGCTCCAATATAACTTTATTTACTGAAAAAGGCAGCTGACCCATGGGCCATAGTTTACCATCACTTGATTAATATCACTCAGTCTAATGTTTGGCACCGAGTAAGGATTTAATACATCTTACTTGATATTATTATTATTACCATTATTATGACTATCATTATTATTTAGATTGTGAATGAAGTAAATCATTTCTATAGTTAAAAAAAAATCAAACTTTCATTGCTATCTCCAGGCCTACATCCTAATCTGAGACTTCTCCACCACCACTAGCAGGGTCATTTTCCCTATGTCTGGGCTGTCGCTGTCTTGGATATTGTGAGACATTCTGGGGAGGACAGGTATGTCTGCTTCTGTGTATGCAATGCCCTATAACAATTCTGGAGGCTCGGCAAGTCCCTATGAGTAGGTCTCAACACTGGCTTCTGCTCAAGACCAGAGGTGCCGAGTGTGTAAAACGAACCTTGTTTGCTCCCCTCGTCTGAACAATCCCATAAGGCTGTGCAGCCAGTGCAGAGAAATGCCAAGCCAGCTCCATCAGCAAGGAGCCAGAGCAGCAGTGTGTGGGCAGGATCGATGGAGAGATCACCCTCTCCTGAGACCCAAATACAGGGCAGACTACCAAAGTGTGGGTAATAGCAAACTGTGTTAGAGCCACTTCTGAGTTATCCTTTAGGACAAATTGAATTTTCTATAGCTTCTATTTCGTGATACAACATTTCTGGTGTGCAACTATTACAATAAAAAATTAATAGGATATATAAGGAAGAGATGAAAGGCTGGCTATAGCAAGAAGAATTTAGGTCATAGACAGGAACCTTAAAAAGGTAAACTTATAGAATGTAGTAAGTTTACTTATGCAGTGGGGGCTCAGAACAGGTGACACCTTCTTGGTCTCATGGTTTGACTTATATCTCTATGTTCTTAGGTCAATTATAATTATTAATTATAATTAATTACGTTATTAGAACCAGTGCTCTAATAATACACACAAAATGGCTGCAGGATGGATGTGAGCAGGGAGTAAATCCATGACACTCAATCTGTGACCATGCTCCAAACAAGGGACAGTTGGAGAAGACAATGAGGAAACTACTTCTCCCTGGAATGTAACATCTCAAAGCTTTTTGAGGTAATTTTTGTTGTTGTGTGCTGCCAAGTCACTTCGGACTCATAGCAACTCTATATAAAACAGAACGAAACCCTGCCCAGTCCCACACCATCCTCACAATCATTGTTATGCTTGAGCCCATTGTTGCAGCCACTGTGTCAATCCATCTCATTGAGGATCTTTCACTCTTTTGATGACCCTCTGCTTTACCAAGCGTGATGTCTTTCTCCAGGGACTGGTCCCTCCTGATATCATGTCCAAAGTATGTGTGACAAAGTCTCGCCATCCTTGCTTCTAAGGAGCATTCTGGCTGAACTTCTTCCAAGACAGACTTGTTTGTTTTTCTGGAAGTCCATGGTATATTCAATTCACCAGCATTATAATTCAAATGCATCAATTGTTTTTCAGTCTTCCTTATTCATTGTCCAGCTTTCTTTTACATATGAGGCAATTGAAAATACCATGGCTTTTGTCAGGTGCACCTTGGTCCTCAAAGTGACATCTTTGCTTTTGCAGCAGATTTGCCCAGTGCAATAGGTTGTTTGATTTCATGACTGCTGCTTCCATGACTGTTGAGTATGCATCCAAGTAAAATGAAATTCTTGACAACTTCAATATTTTCTCCGTATAGCAAGATGTTGCTCACTGGTGTGAGGGTCTTTGTTTTCTTTATGTTGAGGTGTAATCCATGCTGAAGACTGTAGTCTTTGATCTTCATCAGTAAGTGCTTCCAGACTTATTCGCTTTTAGCAAGCAAGGTCGTGTCATCTGCATATTGCAGGTTGTTAATGAGGTGGTTAATGGATACCAAATTATAAAATTTTGTCTATATATACATATATATTAAAAGAAGACATTACTGTTTAATACAGTTTGAAAATTCTTGGAGCAATGAGGAGCAGCTCTGCTTGCTCCAGGGCTTTAGAAAAGAAAGCATTGCTCATCTTTAATGGCTTTTATTTTATAAACCTGGGCCCTTTCTGCTCATTCAGAGATGTACTATCCAGAAGGGGGGCATTCATGTTGTAATTTTTATATTGTGTTTAATTTTGGCATACTGAATAAAGTTTGTAAAAATAGTGTTTAAAATTTTCTTTTAAAATCGTGGTGACCTATTTCAGTATTTTTAGGTTATGAAATGGGGTTTCAGCAATAAAGCTCAATTTGTAGCCTAGTTCTGATAGTTGAGGGATTGGAAAACTTTTGTAAAGGGTGATATTTTAGTTATCTAGTGCTGCTATAACAAAAATACCACAAGTGGATGGTTTTAACAAAGAGAAATTTATTTCTTCACAGTAAAGCAGGCTAAAAGTCCAAATTCAAGGTCTCATCTCCAGGGGAAGACTTTCTTTCTCTGTTGGCCTTCTCATCAATCTTCATCCGGGCTAGGAGCTTCTCTGTACAGGAACGCTGGGTCCAAAGCACATGCTCTGCTCCTGGCACTGCTTTGGTGGTATGAGGTCCTTCTGTCTCTCTGCTTGCTTCTCTCTTTTTTATCTCAAGAGATTGCCTCAAGACACAATACAATCCTGGTTGAGTCCTGCCTCGCTAACACAACTGCTGCCCATCCTCCCTCATTAACATCATAGAGGCAGGATTTATGACATAGGAAAATCACACAATACCAGGAATCATGGCCCAGCCCAAATGAGGCACACATTTTTGGGGAGACATAATTCAATCTATGGCAGGTGAGATAGTAAATATTTTAAGTGCCCCAGGCTACACGGTCTCTGCCACAAATACTCAGCTCTGCTTTGGGGAGAGAAAGAAGCTATAGGAGACATGTAAATGAATGAGCATGGGCACTGTGTCCCAATACACTTTATTTACAAAAGCAGTCTTCAGGCTGGATTGCCCAGCGGGCTATCTTTTGCTTACCTCTACTACAGTTGTTAAGCTTTTACTACCTTAAAAGAGCTGAAATAGTGTTTTTTGTTTTTTTTTTTATCCAGGAGGGAAACGCTGGTGGCGTAGTGGTTAAGTGCTGCTACCGCTGCTAACCAAGAGGTCGGCAGTTTGAATCCACCAGGTGCTTCTTGGAAACTCTATGGGGCAGTTATACTCTGTCCTATAGGGTTGCTATGAGTTGGAATTGACTCAATGGCAGTGGGTTTTTGGGTTTATCCAGGAGACATTAGTTGTGTAAAAGATCATCAGTATTAAATACTTTTGTTTATAAAAGGAAGGTAGAATTTACTAATGTATCAATGAGGAATATTATAAACCTAGTCTCTAAGGTAAATTGAGGGGAGATGTGCCTTAACTCGTTGGGGCAGTTCTACTCTGTCCTATAGAGTCACTACGAGTTGGAATCGACTCAACGACACTGAGTTTGGTTGTTTTGGTTTAGAGATGTGCCTTAGATTTAGAAAAATTTGAGACTTAAAGTGAATTAGAATCACAAATTAGAAAGATTTAGGATCTGAGGTGCATTGCAATGCACAGGTTTCCATATTGCTTTCACATTATTTTGACTTGTAGTCTTCCTTTGGTAGTATGTTTTAACACTGTGACAGCTTTTTTTCTTTCCTGAAATTGCATGTGTGAATGGTAATCACACTGAGGTTAGCCAGTCTCATGTGTTGTCACAACCTCTCCCTGGAGTAGTCCACTGGGAGAGGACGATTGGAAGTTGATGTCTAGCATCCTCCAGATTCCACCCCGTATACCTTTTCCCTTTGCTAATTGTCCTTTGTGTACTTTCCTGTGACAAATCTTAGCCATGAGTACAACTATGTGCTCAGTCCTGTGAGTTCTTAGGCAAATCATTGAAAGTGGGGGTGGTCTTGGAGACCCCAACACGCCCTCCCACCCCGATATAGCATGTTTTCTGTGTGAATGAGGCTGAATTAGAGAAAGGTCTTACCACGGTATAACCTTCCCTAGAAAGATGATTTATGCTCAGGAGAGTGAAAAATTATGCAGAATGGATGCTCTCCAAATACATTGCTTGTGGAGTCTTTTTTTTTTTTTTTTTGCTGTTGTGGTTATCAGCTATCACTGATTCATTAAAAACCATATTTTTATGTAAAATTAAAAATCTCCAACAACCAAACCCGTTGCCGTTAAGTCGATTCCGACTCATAGGGACCCTGTAGAGATCCTACAGAGCAGAATAGAACTGCCATATAGGGTTTCCAAGGAGCAGCTGGTGGATTTAAACTGCTGACCCTTTTGGTTAGTAGCCATGGCTCTAACTGTGCCACCAGGGCTCCATGGAAAATTAGTACCTGGAATATATTAAGTTCTCAAATATTTGTTGAATGAATGAATGATGGCCATCCTAGCCTTTGGGTCATTGGTGTTTTTCCACACTAGCATATGGCTTTTTAGAAGGTCACCTCAGGTAAATGTTGGTATCCTTGTACATTCTTTCTTAGACATATGTATTTCTATAAACACAGTAGAAAAACCTCCTGGAACCAAAACAGATTAGGCATATTTTGAATAAACACCACAAACTCATTTTGACATTTCTGGCGTGGTAGTTACCATCTTTTCCACGCGTCAGTTTTCACATCGACAGCATCATAACTTCCAACCACCATGATGCCTGTGACACATGTCAGTTCAAATAAATGAGTGTTTCCTTTCTTCTGGCTTCTTAACTTGAGTGTGCATTCAGCACAATGGGTGAAGATGACAAGGGGCCAAGCAGCATGCCAGAGACTGAAGATTCAAAGACAGAAATCTCATGCTCTTTGTCTTCAGAATGCTCATTCTAGTTAGGGAGAAGATATTTAGAGATCATTGCAAAACAATGTGATACCGCCATAGTAAACTTATTTACGTGTAGCTCAGGGGCATGAGCGACTGAGCAGTTGACTCTGGCAGCCTTTTCAACTGAGTTCATCAAACTTTCGATAACGGAAAGGGAAAGCATCTTAAAGGGAATAGCATGCACAAGGAGTCCATGGTTTCTCTGCGCTAAATTGATAACAGAAAGGAGGTTTGAGTCCACCCAGAGACACCTCAGAAGAGAGGCCTGACTCTCTACTTCCGAAAAATCAGCGATCGGAAACTCTATGGAGGATAGTTCTCATCTGACGCAAATGGTGTTGCCATGTGTTGGAGTTGACTAGACATCGACTGGTTTTCAGCATGTACGAAGGCTCAGAGGCTAGAGCAAATGTGACACAATCAGGGAAGGGCAACTAGTGGCTGCCTGGAGAGTACCTGCTGAGAAATAGTAGAAAAATGAGGGTCACACAGGACCGATAAAGATCCTGTATATACCAGGCTAAGGTATAGGCAGAGCAGAGTCACCAAATTATTTAAGGAGGGTAAGAATCTAATCATATTTGTAGTTCAAAAAAAATCAGTCTAGTAGAACTGGGAGGCTGGATTAAAAAGGGCAGGGACTGGAGGCAAGAAGACCAGGGAAAACTGTAATAATCCAGAGATTGTGGAGACCTGAATGAAGCCAGTGGCAAGGGACACAGAGAGGAGGAAAAAAATACGAAAGGTGTTTTGAACTGGAGCCCAGAGGATTCGGTGACTGGTTGGGTGTAGTGGAAGCATGAAGGAGCAGCCACTGAGGATTCACAAACATTGGTCACAAGGTATAGCATTTATAAAAACTCGAGGAGAAGAAGTGGGTTGGAAGGAAGATGACGGGCTCCTTTTTGGCCATGTTGAGTTTGAGACATGATAAAGGATCTGATGAGGCTGTCCATTAGACATTTGACAGAGACTCTTGGGCTGGGAAAGTAGCCGACACCACATATAGAGCGAGATGGAATTTATTTGCTTTCTCATTTAATTCTCCTAAATGCTTCCCAATGCAGGGGGTATGGTATCCATTTTGCAATTAAAGTAATTGAGGTTCAGAGAAGTTTAAGGAACTTGCCCAGTGTCACAGAGGGAGTAAGTGGCAGACCCAGGATTTTAATCCATATCTCCCTGACTTCATTACTTCTTATTCACCCCTCACGCTGACTCACCTTTTTTTAGCCTGAATAAGTTTCTATGTTAGTATGTGGGCTGACTCACCTGATTAGACATATATTTAATATTATTGTATTTTCACACCAAAAAGCATTAAGTCCCTATACAATTTTTTTTTCTCATTTTTCATGGTATCACCTGTTGTCACATAACACCCTGTGTAATGTACACATGCTGAAGACAGAAGTATTTTAAATGAAGGAGGAAAGGCAAAAATTTTTTAGAAAGGGGAAAAAATAAATCTGCATACTAGAATCATATTTTTAACTTTTTTCCAAAATTATAATGCCATGAATGGGATTATGCTCCACCAGACAGTGGCTGGAGAGTAATGGGCGCTGTGTATGCTGGTTTTCCTGTCCTCTCGGGTTATCATTTCAACTGAAATTTTATAGGTACGTGTGGATCAAATGGAGACAATATTCAGAAGCTCAGTCATTTGTTGTTGTTTGTTTGTTTCTTATCCTTTACAGGCTTAAGGGCTCACATTGTGAAAACAAGTGGTTTAGGGGAGCACAACTAACGTCACTCAGTAAACAATATACCTGCCCGTGGGCCGGAGTGGCCTTAGCAACCACATGGCAGTTAGATGCATGTTTCTCCTTCCTCTTTTGAATTTGAATTGTGCTATTTCTGAGAACTGAAGGTTGTTCTTGAGATAGTTTTATGTACACGTGCATGTGTATGTAAGCGTGTACTCCAACAATTATCTGCTGGGTGCTTGAAGAAATGATAAGGTGAATGTACCTGGATAAGAAGTCTTCACACAGGACTGGATTTGGTGTACCAAAATCCGTACCGGACTATTTAGTTTCAGCCTCTCTGACATTCCCTCTCTCTTAGCTATCTAGTGTTGCTATAACAGAAATACAAGTGGGCAGCTTTAACAAACAGCCCAAATCAGGGTGCTGGCTCTAGGGGAAAGTTTTCTCTCTCTGTCAGCCCTGGAGGAGGGTCCTTGTCTCTTTGCAGCTTCTTCCATGACCGTCTTCATGTGGCCTGGCTTGGCACTTGTCTTTCTCCATCTCTGCTCTTTTGCTGCTTGCGTAACCTACTCTTTTAGATATCAAAAGAGATTAACTTAAGATACACCCTACACTAATATTGTCTCATTAACATGACAAAGAAAACCCATTCCCAAATGGAGTTATAGCCACAGGTATTAAAAACAAACAAACAAACAAGCCTGCTGCCATCGAGTCAATTCCGCCTCATAGCCACCATTTAGGACAGAGCAGAACTTCCCCATAGGGTTTCCAGGAAATAGCTGGTGGATTCAAACTGCTGACCTTTTGGTTAGCAGCTGAACTCTTAACCACTGCACCACCAGGGCTCCAAACACAGGTATCCCAGCCCAAAAAACCCAGTGTATAGGGTTTAGGATTTACAACACGTATTCTGGGGGGACACAATTGAATCCATAATACTCTCCCTGTTCCATCTTCAGATGATAGTTTTGTTGTACATTGAAAAACAAATCTAATTGAGAAAATGCACCAATGGGCACTACTCTGTTTTCTGGGTGGCCTAGAGGAGAAGAGAGGTGACCCTTGGAGTGAGACAATCTCCCATAAGTAGGTGGGTGGTGTCTAGCCCTGTGGGGAAGTAAGGTGCTCTCAGAGGAGAGATGAAGGGGAGGGTTCAGGATTTCTGTGCAGTAGGGTCTAATCATGGTAAGCTGGCTGCAAGAGGAACCTGGGGGGGAACCATCTTAGAGTTGCGTCTGCATTTCATATATCTCAGGAAAGCTCTTTTGATTCGGATTGTGTATATATTTATAGTAACTTGGTAGAAGGAGCTCATGGAGACCAACCCCACAGCCACTTGCATATACATACCCCCCGCCCACTTGCATGCCGCACACACACACAAATACACACACCCATGCACACATCTGGATCCCTACTATATGTTATTCAATGTGGTCTTAAGGACAGGGGAGGAAAGTTAGGAACTGGGGTGTATCCATGGGTAGATCCTAAAAGGAATATTTTTGTACTGGACTACTAGCCAAAAGATTTGTGGTTTGAACCCACCCAGAGGTTTCTTGGGAGACAGACCCGGTGGTCTGCTTCCAAAAGATCACTGCATTGAAAATATCACGGAGCAGTTCTACTCTGCATACCTGAGGTTAGCATGAGTTGGAACTGACTTGGTGGCAACTAACAACAGCAGCAACAAAAGCCAAAACCAAACCTGTTGCCATCAAGTTGATTCTGACCCAAAGTGACCTGAAAGGACGGAGTAAAACTACCCCATAGGGATTCCAAGGAGAGCCTGGTGGATTTGAACTGCCGACCTTTTGATAGCAGACATTTTAACCGCTACGCTACCAGGGTTTAGGGAACACTATATTTACTGCTTAATTTTAAAATCTTTTACTTATGCTTTGCTCTTTTTAAGTTCTTCTAATACTCCAGTAACATCTGCTATCTCCTGACACATTTGCATGGTGGTTTATTACAGGTAGAGGAAACCCTGGTGGCATAATGGTTAAGTGCCATGGCTGTTAACCAAAAGCTCGGCAGTTCACATCCTCCAGGCGATCCTTGGAAACTCCATCGGGCAGTTCTACTCAGTCCTATAGGGTCGCTATGAGTCGGAATCGACTTGAGGGCTGTGGGTTTATTACAGGCAGAAGTGGGGGATGATGTTATAAATGGAAATTAGTAGAATGACCATAGGCTGTTTTTTTTTTCCCCCAAGCAGCGGCATTTTATAGAGTGAAAGAAGGTGCAGTTAGTAAATATTCCAGAACAACTGGCAAAAATCAGGATTGTCTTGGGCACACCAGCCTGTCTGATAACCTCACAAATGAGACCTGCCTGTTTGAGGGCCCACAGCCCTGCAGAGGCCTTTGTGTTGAAGGGTCCTCAGTCTGGGAGTTCTAAGCTATGACCAGCAATGAAGCAAGTGGGCACAATGGCAGAGTAGAGAGTAATGGCAGGAACGTGGGAGTGTGGTGGTCCAGGATGCTTCACCAGAAAACTTGAGGCGATTAGACCATTCTGCCCACCTACTCATCTTCATCTTTCTTAAAGTATACTGACGGGAAGCCATCTTTAAATGGATTATGAAGGAAGGAGCTGTGACGAAAACATCGAAGTAAGTGACCAGCGCACCAAATCAGTCAGGAAAATATTTATAAAGAAACCCTCATTTCACTGTGCCTCATCTCTAAAAAGAGGCTGAAAGAAAATCACTCCTTACCTCAGTTTTCAAAACCATTCTTTCCACAAGCTTTCTCTTCTTGCTTGTTCCCCAGAGAGAGAAAGCTGTGGTTTTCGAGCAGTTGGCGATTCAGTGGAGAAGTTGGTAAACCACATACAAAGCTCCTCCTGTCCTTTCTCAATAGGTGCCAGGGGTACACAAGCATCTGGCATGGGTGGGCCTGCCATCTGGTGACCCTATTTGAGTGTGATAGTCCTCCACTTGCTACTGTGAAGGGAAATACTTGTAGTTTTCTTTCTAGAAAAGACAATTCCACTTAATATTCTTGGAGGTGGTAGCTGTCTCGGCAAGACAGCATATTTTGTTTCCTTGGGTTTAGATTCTGGAAACAGCTAAAAAACTATCATTTATATGAACATGCCACCATGATTTATACAGACAGAGGCCATTATAGTGATTCAGTGTTCCAATTAACTTGACAATGGATCCTAATCATTATACTCTTCTAGTACCTAAAAACAATTGCAAACCAAAATGAAAGCCCTTTGAAGAACAGGAATATTATATCTCTATTTTTATCACAATTCTGATTTTTGAAGGAAAAAGATAAATGAAAACTGCTAATTATGCAAATCACACATGACCTTTGGGCTGTCAGATGGACCGAAGAGACAAGGCTGTTTTTATTGATTTAGGGTTTATAGCTCTGAGATCTGTAGGATAATCTATTGGCGGAACAATCCAGGCTGTCAAAATCAGAGATTAAGAAAGGTTAGATTTCTTTCTTCTTTGAAAACAGGACCAAGTCCAGCCTCACTACTTGTTTTTAGGCAGTATTCACCCATCAGCTCTTGCTTGCTAATGTCTCTTCAATATTAGTGCTTATGGATAAAAAAAAAAAAATTTTTTTTTTTTTTGAGACTCAAAAACAAGAAAATGGGCACCTGCTAATAAAGGAGAAGACACTTATATTAGAAACACTGACCTCTCAGCAAGGAGAGAGGGTGGACTTACCATCCTAATCAGATTCTCTTCCAAAAGCAAGAAGGGCCATTCCCTATATATGCTGCCACCTACCCACTTTCCTTTCTGTTTTTTCTCCTACTTCCTTCTGTAATAATTTGTTGTTAGTTGCTGTCAAGTTGGCTCTGACTTATGACGGCCCCATATTTAACAGAACAAAACTTTGCCCAGTCCTCTGTCATCTGTCATGCTCGTTGGTATGTTTAAGGTCATTGCTGTGGCATTGTGTCAATCCCTCTCATTGAGGGTTTCCTTCATTTCCACTGGTCCTCTACTTTACCAAACATGATGTCCTTTTCCGAAGATTGGTCTTTCTTGATGACATGTCCGAAATACATGAGTCAAAGTCACAGCATCCTTGCTTCAAAGGAACGTTCTTGTTATATTCTTCCTGAGACCAATTCCTTCATTTTTCTGGAACTCAACAGGGTTTTGTTATCCCTTATTGCATTGTTCTTTCTTGTACTTTAGTCTACTGATCTTTGTTATTATTACTGCTGTTATTTTTTTTTTTCTGAACAATTCGTTTTCCCTTTTGTGTCAAGTACTTCCAAGCCTCTTCCTAATTGCCTGTCCAATTTACTTTTAAACTCACAAGGTTATTCAGGATTTTGGGGGAGTTAAATGTCCATTTGTAATAATCTTCATATCTGGATTATAACTTGTTAAAGGTAGAACTTGAAATGTTTGGTGTAGCCAACAATTACTGATTTATAGGACCCTTCTTTAAGACTCTGCTGACCTTCTTTTACTCTCTCTCTTGATTTTCATTCCTGTCCCTGTCTGCATCCCCACAACTATCTATATCCATATCTTTATATTTATCTCTCATTCTCAATACACAGATTGCCAGGTGTTCATAGAAAGATGCCAGTATTTAACTTCTTATACCTGATTTTACATTCCCCATAAGTCACTATCCTACTGATGCTGAAGAAACTTAAATGCTTCAGTTAATAATATGCTAATCTCTTTTTCTATTAAATTTACTATCAGTTCTAAGTTCAGCTCCCTATCACAGCTGGTTTAAATAGTTGCTGTTTACGTGGCTCAGTCTCTTTAGAGAAACACTTGGTCAGTCAGATGTCTTTCTATTTCCTTTGTTCATCTCTAAGTTGGTGTATCAGCCTCCCTAGCACATTCCAGTCAGCCGGGGAGCTTTTAAAACTTTATATCCACATGCATTCGTCTGGGTTCTCTAGAGGGAAAAAACCAGTGAAACATATCTAGATAGACATAGAGAAATTTAGTTCAAGAAATGGCTCACACAGTTGTGTGGGCTGGCGAGTCCCAAATCCATGGGTCAGACAACAGGCTGAAGAACTCTGCTGGATCACTTGGTGCAAGGCAAGGGCTGACAAACCCAAAATCTGCAAGTCAGGCAACAAGCTGGACACTTCTGCTGGCTCATGGTATTGCAGGAATTGGTTAATCCAAAATCCGCAGGTCAGGCAACAAGCTGGAGACTTCCGCTGGCTCATGGGATTGCAGAAATTGGTTAATCCAAAATCCGCAGGTCAGGCAATAGGCTGGAGGGCTCTACTGACTTCTCCAGGAATCGAAGGTCAGGTGACAAGACTGCAGGCTCGAGAGGGAGAACAAGCTTTGTCAGAACAACTATTTACATACTGGATACAGGCCACACCCTCAAGGAAACTCCCTTTCCAACTGATTAGCTGCTCACATCAGATCTCAAAATGGAAGATGATTACGTAATGCCTGCCAAACCACCAAGAATCATGTCCTAGCTGAGTTGACACATCAGACCATGTCATATCTCACATCAATTATATCAGACTTACTCAGATTGAGAGCAAAGAATCAGGTTTTTTTTTTTTTTTTTTTTAACTTCCAGGTGTTTTCAAAGTGCAGCCAAGATGGAGAACCACTGTATCTAGAAAGACCTTACAGCTAACAGCTGCCTGGGCCACACAACATGCCCCTATACATAGCTGGGACCTATTAGCATGAAAGAGCAAGGCCCTATCCCAGGCTCTGAGGATCAAATCTGTCTTCATTCATTGTGATTGGGATGATGTAAGAAGTACTCAGGCAATATTAATAATAGTTCACATTATTGCATGCTTGCTATATGCCAATTATATTATTAAATACTTATGGAATTTCTTCATTGCAATCCCAAGTGCAGATGACGAAATCGAGGCTTAGAGAAGCTGGGTGACATGTCCAAGATCATAGAAGTAATACATGGCAGAACTTAATGTCCTTCTGTTGCTAAGACCGCCACTCTTATAACTGTGTACTATACTGACTCCCTATATTTAAGATACTTAGAATAAAGTCACTCTGACCGAGTCACTCAGAAAACAGCTAGTTAGTCATCACAGCTTCCTGCTCCCTCCTGCCTTCTCCACTGCACTCCTTCCACCCCTTTGGACTTGCCTGGTTGAAGGTTTGACCACACTCAGTCCTGTTGCTCTTCACCTTCCATGCCTGATGCTGCTACAATATTCTGTCCTTATGACTATTAATAGCTCACTCAGCAATCATCAGCCAGTTTCCATTCCTTTGGAAGAGTCGCTGGACAATGGACCATAAGCTCTACTGCTGATACTGGCTCACAGTAAAAGGGTCTTTGTTATTGCTCGTGTTCAAATACACACCATTCACTGAACCTTGGCAAGATCACATCATCAAACTGATTCTAAAAATTAGCTCCTCACAGAGAAAGCTCTTGCCAGTTTCTTCTACTTTAGGAATACATGCTTTCCGCCCCTCTACTTATCCTTTGTCACGAGCTCAAATCAACAACTTCAGAATATCAGCATTACGAAACTCTTGAGATTGAGTTGGTCTGTTTATGAGAGCGAATATTTCCGGGCAGTACGTCCCGTATTTCAATAAGAAAGAAAATAAGCTGCCATCGAATCATTTGTTCTAAGCCTCTTTGATCTCATGACATTTTAGCGCAAACTATAACAATATTTTCTCCAAACTCTTTATAGTTAATGTTGTTTAAATTATTCTCCATTATGGAGTTTATGGAAATACATTTTCCTATATAAAAATGAGAGTAATTTTTAGTAGCAGATTGCATTTTATATGTTAGATTTAATAAACAAAGTCACATTTGTATGTGGGGCATTTTCCCAGAACATAATCAAGTATGACAGGTTGGTTATGAGGAGCTCGGTTCCTTGATGTATGTATCAGCTTAAGAGCTTGTCACCTACCTTGACACATTAATTCTAGTACTTTGTGCAAGCGAGACTTCCTGTTGTCTGCAAAACACTGTGAACCATTTAACACATGACAAGCCTTTAGATCACATTGCTCCTGTGACTGCACATTCGGAATGCAAATACACCTCTGCAGCGGTTACTGGCATCAGAATATTAAAATAGGAAATGCTTTCTGCTCTATTGTGTCAGGCCGTGTCTAGCAAACCTTCTTCTGGTGTTCGCAGTCTAAACTTCGGCTAAGTTTTCAGTGGATTTACTGAATCCCAAGGTGAGTTTTAGAAAATGATTTCCTATGCAAGGCCAGGTTGCTTATGGACCAATAAATAATGAGTAAACTGGCATTTTTTGAAAACTTGATTTAGATAATGGGTTTCTCTGTCCTGCTAACTGTCCTGGTTAGATAATTAGACTTTGTGGTTAAGGTCAGGTTCAAGGGAATGAATTTATGCTGCATCTTCTGAACTCAGTTTAAATTGTATGTAATGCTACAAAACAGTAATTACCCGGTATACCTCTAAAGTGCACCCATTGGGAGAGTCACTGTGAAATTTTAAATTAACGGTAATTTTATGAGGGTAACTTGGGAACAGATTTCCTGAGAACTCAAAGTCCATTATGCTTTAAATTTAGTGGACTGTTGCTGTAATATTTTATGGATTTTTTATTTCTAAATCTTGCTCGATACCTTGTTATTTCAGAAAGACCAGGCCGTGTTTCTCTTTCCAAGGCTCACTCCTTACTGCCTTGTCAAGACTGGACAAATGTATTGCTGGTGTATTTTCTTTCTCTACGACCCTCTTCTTATAGCCCAGAAATTCCTTCTGATGTGCTCTCTCTGCTAATTCTAGACAAGACTTTATCTGGTAGCAATTTAAGTTATTAACCTTGTAGGCAATTGGTCTAAACTCAACAAATGGTCTGGAATAGCTCTGATTTATTGCCTGATGTTTATGGAAAATAGATGAATGTATGACATAATCCCTACACGAAAAACAAATCTGTGAAGTATTTGGAGAATTAAGACTTACAAATCTGAAAAAAAAATCAGAAGAAAATTCAATAATATAATCTGATATAATATAATTATGCCTCTTCACTTAGTTAACCAGGATGTAGAATACACTGGTTATTTTAGAGGTATTATATACTCTTCTCAAATACCCATCAGAGCACCTAAGCATCCCCTGAATTGGTAAGGCTACTGCCCAGGCTTCCACAAAAGGAATTTTTACTTAAAATAGGAAAATAGGACACCATCGATACTGGTCGATACTAGATCTCTGAAGCAGATATATATATACACAATGGTCTACAGTCCTAAGGTGTCTTTCAGCTTCTCACAAGGAATGCTCTCCAGCATTGTGCACATTCTCTGGATGAAGGATCCTCTACTGATAGGGGTCATTTTTCCCTGTATCACCTGCGGCTGAGTTGGGAACTGTTGCCGTTGTCTCAGTTCGCCTATCCTCTCTGGAATTCCAGACACTTAGAACTCACTTGAACATAACATGTGTTAATAGGAGGAACCTCCTGGCCAGTGACTAGAAATTTTGGAACAGAACCCAAAGGACATAATATCAAAATAACACGCAGTCCTTTTCATGAAAAGACAGTTGGCAAATAGATAACAATAAATTGAAATAGATACACACACAGATGTTGACCTCAAAATAGTCTTGTTCTATTTGTCTTACTCTATCTCAAACCAGTTAAAATCTTATCAGAGATTGGTATTATTCTAGTCATGGGGAAGTTCCATTATATTGCATCCTCAGGACTTTAGCCTTAACTCACCAGAAGACGGGAGTCACCAGGTTTTATCTAACTTCTGTTCCACATAAGTGCATAAATACATCCAATCTTTAATTTATAAAGACCCCTGTGGCAACATCTTGTAGTTTAGAGTAGGACAGCAAGGAAGGGGAAACCTGGGGACAGGGATAAGGGTTGGGGAGCACTAAGTAATGGTCCATTGAAGATTCTGAGCAGGCCTGGGCAATGGCAATGACAACATAGCTGAGGATACAAATTCAAGACACATTTTTGATGTAAAATCCACAAAATCAGGTGTTGCAGTGGATTTGGTACCTGAAGGAAATAGAAAATCCACAGGTGACTATATTTCCAGCTTGGGTCCCTGGAGGAACATCATGTCCCTGAGATAAGAAACACGAAAGGAAGAGCTGTTCCTTTGAAAATAACTCCAGTTTACAATGATATTTTCCATACTCTGAGTCTCAGCCAGATTTTTGTGTCTCCAGAGTGGGCTGGATGCAACCTCTTCTTTGGAGCTTAAATTCCACCTGGTATAAGTAAAGCAGCTTTCTCCCGTATCAGTAAACCACATCCTTATCTACTCAGATAGTAAAACCACAAGCCTAGCACTGATATTTGATTCTTAATTTTGTTCATATTCACATCTAATCAATTACAAAGTCTTGCCAATTCTGTCTCCAGAAACATCTTGACTTCACCCACTTCTCTCCACTTTCACCCCTACCATCTTAGACAACGCCACTATCATCTCTCTTTTCGAAGACTGCAATAACTTCCTAACAATAAACCAAAACCAAACTAGTTACTGTCTGGTTGATTCCAACTCAAGACAACCCTGTGTGTGTGTCCTATGACCCTATAGGACAGGGTAGAACTGCCCCATAGTGTTCCCAAGGAGTACTTGATCGATTTCAACTGCTGGCCGTTTTGTTTAGCTCTTAACCACCACGCCACCAGGGTTTCCAAAAACCCTTTAGTGGTAGAATAATATTTAGACCATTTACCATGGCTACTTACCAAACCAAACCAAACCTGTTGCCATCGAGTCCTTTCCAACTCATAGTGACCCTATAGGACAAAGTAGAACTGCCTATAGCATTTTCAGGAAGTGGCTGATGGATTCCAACTGCCAGCCTTTTGTTTAGCAGCCGAGCCCTTAACCACTCCGCCACCAGGGCTCCATGGCCTACTCAGCCTTTCCAAAAATCTGTTTCTCCCTTGTACTTATCTAGTACTCTTTTCTCCTCCCTCATTGTGCCCAAGCACATTAGCCTTCTTGCGTGGTCTTTCCCATGCTCCGTTCACATTGTGAGCTTATTCCTGCTGTAAGATGTTCTCTCTACTTTGAATGTTCTACTTTCATATTGTCACATGGCTAGTTCCTTCCTGTCCATTAGTTTTCAGCTCAAATTTCAACTTCTCAGAATGGTCTTTCCTGTCCACCTAAATAGTCCTTTTCCACCTCCAAATTATTATTTTTTTACCTCAATTTATAGAAATTATTTTTGTTCAGTTGTACGCACAGTCATTTAGGATCTCTTTTCTGCAGCCTAGAACGTGAAGTGCTATAAAAGCAGGGGCCATTCTTCTTTGTTTGCTGTTATAGCTCAACACGTGGAACAGTGTCTGGCATAGAGTCAAGCGTTCTGTAAATATCTGTGAATGAGTGAGTGATGTAATGCGTGAGTTAGGGCAAATCCCACCACCAAAGGGAAAGGATGATAAGAAAACAGCCACAGCTTTTCTGAACTCACTCCAGATGCCTCCCTTGATTCCTAACTATGGTGAGAAGTCCTGAGCCTGGCAGCATGAGAAGGTATAATAGATGACAATAGCCAGTTGCCTGGTAGGAAGAGGATAGAGACAGATCCAGAGAAGTGCTTTTCTCTGACAATGTATTACAACAAAACAAAACAAAATCCCATTGTCAAGTCATTCCAACTGCCCCACAGGTTTCCAAGCAGCAACTGGTAGATTTGAACTATCGACTTTTTGGTTAGCAGCTGAGCTCTTAACCACTGAGCCATCAGGGATTCAACAACATATTAAACCCTTTCTAGTCTCTGTTTAAATATTACACAACTTACCCAATGAAATTCTGGCCAAATAACCTCTAAACCTTAATTCCCATTTTAAGCAGAATAAATTAGGCTTAACTGTGTTCCCTCACCTGGGCCAGGTGTCTCTCTGGCTCTTGTCTTCTCCCCACCTTTTAAATATGTACCATGGATTCCCAAAGCCACTTTCAACAGCACCTGCAAAATCCTTCAGGCCTGTGGTGAAGCATAGTGTTTCTCCTATGAAGACCCAAACTAGATGACTTAAAAACACTGCCAGTTGACATTATTGCATATTCAAGATTTGCAGGTGGACTCTGTACGGCTCTTAATTTTTTTTTTTTGTTTTTAATCTACATTAGTTTATTATCTCACTTGGACCCCATGTTCAGGGGCGGATCTAGAATTTCTATACTGGAAAAACATAAGATCAATAATCCGTTTGGAAGGGGCATTGAAGAGACTTGTCTTGCATAATAACATTCTGTTTTTATATAGCTTGTATATTACAGGCTTTGGAAGACGGCACGTTTCTGAGGAAACTTCCAGCCACACTTAGCCTAAGATGGAGAAACAGTTCATAGTCCACATCAATTCCATTATTGTTATTATTTAAACCTCTAGAGGGTACCTGATGGATATGGAAGGCAAAGCCTGCCACCCCTTCACAGCAGTACTCTAAAGTCTCCAAATCTTCGTTTTTCTCTTTGCTTCTCTTACTCCAGTGGTGAGTCCTTCTCTCTGAAAAGATAGTGAACATCCATTCAGAAAATATTTACTGAGCAACAATTATGTGCCAAGCAGTGAAAATAATAAAGCCATTAGGCATAGATGCATAATTCTTCTATTTCTAAACTTCTCTCATTCTTGACTGTGTAGTATACTCAGAACCACTTATCTAAGAAGAAATAGCCCTACTGTTTGAGACAAACCTCTCCAAATGTAGTTTGATGGGATTTCTTATTTTAGATTTTTTCTGCCATTTATCCCATCTTTGCTGTATTTTCAATCTTCCCATTAATTTCTTCTCCTCAGTCTACAGATATTTTCAAGTTACAAATATTGTGCCGATGATATCATGTGGCCACTTTGTTCTCACCAATTCACTCTTTAATCCACTATAATCTTTTAAAACACTGCAAAGATCATCAATAGCTTCTACCCTAATTCCATTAGATTTTTTTTGTATTAAATGACTATTGACCCAGTCTGTTCTTGAAATTCTCTTTTATTTAAATCATATCATTTTCTTTGCATTCATTCCTTCATTTGTTTATTCATATACTGATTGTTTGCTATGGACCAGGAATGGTTGCTAGATCCTGGTGAGGTAATGATGGACCAGAGGAAAGTTTTAACCTTCAAAGAACTAAGAGGTAAAAGGAAGGATAAAACATATGTGATAAATTCTATCATTGAGTTATGCACAGAGAGCTATTGGAGCAGAGAAGGAGAGGCTGATACTGTGTGTTAATGAGGATGGGATGATTTCACAGTGGTTAAGAGCTCAGCTGCTAGCCAAAATGTTGGCAGTTTGAATCCACCAGCCACTCATTGGAAACCCTAAAGGACAGTTCTACTCTGTTTTGTACAGTCAATGTAAGTTGGAATCAACTCAATGGCAACGGGTTTGGTTTTTTTTTGGTTCCCCAAGGAGGCCCTTCTGAGCAGAGTCTTAAAAGGAGAGTACTAGCTTTCAGTAACATAGTAGGGCTAGAGGAGAGTTACTCAAGTCTAGGGAAGCAGAACACACAAAGGCACAGAGGTATGAGCTCATACTGAATTTAAGGGTTGCTAAATGGAGATTTCCTCAAGATGAAACTGGAAAGAGAGGAAAGGTCAGATCCTGGAGGGTAGGTATAACAAGGCAGAGCACTTGGTCTAGAGCAGGTGGAAGCTACAGAGACACTGATAGCCATGATCAGATTTGCATTTTGGCTACCCCACTCAGCCTATGGGGGTAATAAGAAAGAAAGCAAGTGGCTAGAGTACGGAGACAGGAAACCTAGTCAAAATAGGCAACCGGGGAACTGATAATGCCCCAATATGGTTTTGGGGTAGAAATAGAGAGGGCTGGGACAACTCCAAAAGAACAAGACCAAAGAGAGTCTGCGAATGCTTGTAACTAGCCCTAGATTTCCTTCTGAGCTACTATTCTGGCTATTCCCCTCCACCACAGCTCTGGGCTTTGACCACTGTTCCCTGAACAGACTTTGCCCTCTTCCCCTCTGTATTTGACTTATGTTCCTTTTGATGTGCTCTTATATCTTGTATACAGTACCCAAACCAAAAGCCAAACCCATTGCCTTCAAATCAATTCTGACTCATAGCAACCTTATAGGACAGAGTAGAACTGCCCCATAGGATTTCCAAGGCTGTCATCTTTTCGGAAACCCTGGTGGCGTAGTGGTTAAGTGCTATGGCTACTAACCAAGAGGCTGGCAGTTCAAATCTGCCAGGTGCTCCTTGGAAACTCTATGGTGCAGTTCTACTCTGTCCTGTAGGGTTGCTATGAGTCGGAATCGACTCGACGGCATTGGGTTTTGGGAATCTTTACGGAAGCAGATGGCCACATCTCTTTCCTGTAGAGTGGTTAGTGAATTTGAACAGCTGATCTTTTGATTAGCAGCCAAGTGCCTAACCATTGTACCACCAGGGCTTCTTTGTATACCATCAGAGGAGTAGAATTCTCCCCTTCCAGGAGGGAGACTTGGGCTTGAGTCCCAGCCTTTGCACCCTACGCACAACCACCACCCATTTATCAGTGAAGGCTGTGATGCTGTGATGCTGTGATGCTGAGCAGGTTTCAGCTGAGTTTCCAGAAAAGCCTGGTGATCTACCTCCAAAAATCAGCCAGTGAAAATCCTAAAGATCACAATGGTCCAGTCCTCATCCAATCATGGGGAGGGTGCAGAACCAGGCAACATTTAGTTCTGCTGTGCATGGGGTTGTCGTAAGTCAGCAGCTGATTTCACAGCAGCTAAAACAGTAACACCTCAAAGTTAACTATCTCTAGGGAAGCTTTCATTGCTCTATAAACCCCTGTACATCTATTATAGAACTCATCATTTTGCAGAATAACCTATGGTCAGTATATCTACGTGTGCTCCAGCTAAATTATAAATAACAATAACTTGAATGCAAGGAATTAAAGCTTGTGTTTTATTTGTTTGTTTTTAATTTGCAAACACTGAACCCCTAGAATAGTGCCTGGAACATAATAAAAAACCTGTTGCTGTGGATTCAATCCCGACTCATAGCAGCAACCCTATGGGATAGAGTAGAGCTGCCCCATGGTGTTTCCAAGCAGCGACTGTTGAATTCGAACTGCTGACCTTTTGGTTAACGGCCTTAGCTTGCCATAGCTCTTAACCATTGTGCCACTATGGGCTCCTGGAACATGGTAGTGGCTCAATAAATGTTGGTTGAATTGAATCTCAATGATCTTGTATAACATTATAGTATATTGGTAAATATTTTAGGGAAAAATTAAAAAGTAAAAAGCTTGGAAGCAATCGAAATAAAGAAAAGAAAAATGAAAAATATCGTACAGGTCACAATTATATAGCTAATATTATAAATATTTGGAATATTAGAATGCAGATGCTTCAGCCAACTGTAATTTCGCCAGGCTTCTAGCAAAATTTCAGCTTCTCCTGTGGCCCGGCTAGTGGCATTCCTCGGGCTGTAAATGGCAGATGAAGTCACAGAGGGATTGGAAATTGCACTTTGGCTGTACTAAAAGCCTTAGAAGGAAATCCGCAATTAGTGGCATGGATGCCTCAGAGTCATGTAATATAAAAACTTAGGATGATTTATGAACTGACAATTGGACTTTAATAATCTCGAGAGCTTCCAGAAATACACATTCAATCAGGTCTTCTACTTCCAGTGAGATGATAAACACCCAGCCAGGATACTTAGACAAATGACTGAGAGGCTCAGGAAATCATTACTTTGCAGTTAAAAATCAATCAGCTCTTGTCTAGGCTTCACGGGTGTATTGGGTACAGAAGACAGTCTACACACCTCTGTAACCCATTGCCATCGAGTCGATTTCAAATTGTAGCAACCCTATAGGGCAGAGTAGGACTGCCCCCATAGGGTTTCCAAGAAGCTGCTGGTGGGTTTGAACTGCTGAGCTTTTGGTCAGCAGCCTGAGCTCTTAACCACTGTGCCACCAAGGCTCCCATACCTCTGTAGACCCCTGTATGCCCCTGTATGCTCCTGTGTATCCCTCTGTTACACAGCATATAGTTATCATTCTTGATCTATTCTCTACCAGTGCCTTGTTTAGCACATTTAAAGAAACAAAAGCAACTGGATGCTAATACATTTTGAATTTAATATGTAACACTCAGGAAAAAAAAAAAAAAGAAATTCCAAGTGTTATAATCGTGACAAAAATTCATTAGTAGTAAAGCCTTTTAAAAAGCTCAAACAAGATATTAAAGTTCAGGAATGGGATGCTTGTGCCAACATTTAAATTCCATCCCTAGTGTCTAAGCACCATGTACGTAGATGTGTAGCTGTCACTGTGCATTAGAGTTTATGCAGCAACCTTATCCCTCTTCTTGATTGCTCCTTGAACACAAATATGTTTCCTGAGATAAATAATTGTCATCTCTATAAATATGTCTGGCACATGTGATAATGGAATGAACACTGACAGGTATCGGTGATTAAATTGGGCTTTTAATTGCTTTCTGAGAAACTTGTGACATTTTGTTGAAAATAGAGCAAAGCCAAGGAAATCAATAACTATAAATTCATGTGAGTAGGTAGAGTTACCTGTGCTGCATAGAAATAGACCTACCTGAGAACACCTATTCTCTAAAGTTCTTCTTGGCTTCACATACACAGCCAGCGATTGCAAGAGTTTCTCCTTCAAAACAGATGACTTCACAAATGCAGACTAAGTGCTAAATGTTGGCAGGAAAAGAACTCACATACATGCTTTGCATGGTGAGGTGTTTGTCGAAGCTTCCAAGTGAGATATGCGAAGACGTCCTCAGAAATTGTCAGATTAACATAAACTTTATGAAGACAAATGGACCAGCGGTGGGCAGTGACTCAGGAAGTCACTGGAAGGAAGAAAGGTAGGTAAGGGGTGCCGGTACACGTGCCAAAATTTCATAACCATGGTCCTCTCACACACTGTCCTGTCAAGAAGGTTTTGCCAGCTAATGAGCAAAACTACCTGTCTTAGTTATCTAGTGCTGCTATAACAGAAATACCACAAGTGGATGGCTTTAACAAAGAAAAATTTATCATCTCACAGTCTAGTAGGCTACAAGTCCAACTTCAGAGGGTCGGCTCCAGAGGAAGTCTTTCTCTCTCTGGGAGTTCTGGAGGAAGGCCCTTGTCATCAATCTTCCCTTGGTCTAGGAGCTTCTTCGTGCAAGAACCTTAGGTCCAGAGGGTGCGTTCTGCTCCCAGCACTGCTTTCTTGGTGATATAAGGTTTCTAACTCTCTGCTGACTTCTCTCTCCTTTTATCTCTTGTAAGATGAAAGGTGATGCAGGCCATACCCAAGGGAAACTTTGTTTACATTGGATCAGGGAAGTGATCTGAGTAAGGGTGTTATATCCCACCCTAATCCTCTTCAGCATAACCCAATTCTGTCTCATTAATCACAAGCAGAGATTAGGATTTACAACACATAGGAAAATTCATCAGTCACAAAATAGAGGACAACCACAAAATACTGGGAATCACAGCCTAACCAAGTGGACACATATTTTTGGGGGACACAATTCAACCCGTAACACTACCCATCTTCTTTCCTTCATTTGCTAAAGACTACTGCTTGCTTTCTGGTGACTTACTTTGCCTTCAAGACTTATTTCGATTTTTGTTTTCACAAAATTTTATATTCAGGAATAAAAATGCTCGATGTGTATTTCCTTGGACTCGCTTATCCTGGGATGTCGCTTGATACAAACAAACGGGAAAACTCAGTATAAATATTTTTTGTGCTCTATTTTCTACCTGAAAAAGCAAACAAACAGGAAAAGTGTCAACATTTTTGGAGGAAGGGGTTGGCATCACAATATTGGCTCAATCATGCATGACTTCAGAACACGGGTTCTTAAAAAGAAATTAAATTATTCCAACCATTAGTATGGGAGGAGATACAGCTTCCTGCCACTGAATAAGAACTACCAAAAGAAATAATGTATTCACTGGAACAACCTAAAGGGTCTTCTTCTTTTTTCGTACAGAAAAAAAAAAAATTTTTCCTCTACTTTTTAACTCCAAGTTGAAATAGATAAAGTTCTAGAAAGAACTTGAAATTTTTCTTAAATGCGATTTCATTCAAGTTTATTTTATCTTATTATTTTTTTTTCAGAGTGTAGGTCTATATGACATTTTAAGCAAAAAGTGAAGAACTTTTGAAGAAAGTTATAAGCTCTTTTTACCTCTTGAACGAGTTGAATTTTTTTTTTTTTTTTATCTATTTCTTCAGATGTAATGTCTAAGAATTGAGAATTGACTTAAGGTGGATAACACTCAACAAAATACATGTTTTCCTGTCTGAAGTTTATTTACCTGAATGGGGTCCCTGAATCTGCTTAAAGCAATAAGGATATCATTGAACCAAGATGCTCAATCCCTGCAACAGGAAAGTAGTTTTGGGCCATCATAAGGCCATACGTCAAGCTTTAGTAATGAGCTAATTGGATGGTTTAAGTATGTGGCATCTGACCTTTGCTAGTCCTTTAAGGATTTCCCAGGCCTCCAGAAAACTGATGGGTGTTTTCTTCAATGTCTCTTTTCTTCTCATGACTCTTTCAGGGTCATTTAATGCCAGTTCTGTAGGCATAGTAAACCCACGGGAGCCTCAGAAGTAGATTAGTTAAACCTCTACAGAGAATGGTATAGACATTGGATTTAAAATGCAAGCTTAATTCACACAAAGGTTAGCAATGATCAGTACTTTAAATAGTGTTTCATGATGCTGATTGAGAAGCAAATACCTCATATGGGATCTTGGAATTTGAAGTGACTAGAATTTCTCCAAGAAGCTCTGGTCGCACAGTGGTTAAGCACTTAACTGCCAAGCAAAATGTTGGCAGTTCCAATTCACCAGCAGCTCCATGGGGGAAAAGACATGGCCATCTGCTCCCATGAAGATTACAGCTGAGGAAACCCTATGGGACAGTTCTACTCTGTCCTGTAGGGTCTCTATGAGTCAGAATCCACTCCAACAGCACACAATGACAGCAGCAGAATTTCTCCAGGGGAGATTTGTTGCTACCTTACAAAGAAATAAAACCTGGGGATCTGGGACACCACATGGGGAAACTCTGGGACTTTCAGGGCTATTTGTACAGATAGTATGAATATTTGCATTTTATTGGTTGATGCTTTGGGCCACGTTGCTATATGGATAAGAATTCATATATAATGAAATATCTAAGATTGTTTTTAGGATTGGAGAGGAAAGAAAAATGAACTCACTCTAGTGTTAAGCCGGATGATTAGCGCATATGTATGATGGAAATATGAGTATGACGTATATTTGTTAACCTAAAAAAAAAAGCATTGCCATTGAGTCGATTTTGACTCATGGTAACCCCGTGCATGCAGAGTAGGACTTCCAAGGCTGGGACCTTTCAGAAGCAGATCATCGAGCTTTTGTTTTGAAGGACCTCTGGGTGACATCACACTGCCAGTCTTTCAGTTAGCAGTCAAGCACTTAGCCATGTGCATCACTCAAGGACTCCATATTTGTTAGCAGGGAGCCCATTTATTTTGCCAGAAAGCATAACGATATTTTATACGTTTGTAGTAAACATGTGGCACTCTCTCTCTGCTGTCCAGCACTTACTGAGCACCCTCTTATGTATGGGGATTTCCCACAGTATAAATCTTACCTCTCTAGGGTAAAAGCCAGAAGCTCTCTTTCCCAGTTTCCCTTGCAGTTACGGCCTAGGAACATGACCTACCCATTGCCGTGGAGTTGATTCTGACTCACGACCACATAGGACAGAGTAGAGCTGCCCCATAGGGTTTCCAAGGAGTGGCTGGTGGATTCAAACTGCCGACCTTTTGGTTAGCAGCAGCTCTTTTAATCTCTGCATTACCCGGGCTCCAGGAATATGCCCTAAGCAACACCAGTTAGACTTCCTTGCATGAGATCTCAATTTAAAAGACCATGACATGAAGAAGGAGGCTATGCACAGAACCTAACCTGGTTAGGATGATAGAAGGCGGGTGGAGAGACACAGAGCTTCAGAAGCAGCAGTTATCAGTATCTGGCTCAGTGGTTAAGAGCTCAGCTGCTAACCAAAAGGTTGGCAGTTTGAATCTACCAGGTGCTCCTTGGAAACCATGGGGCACTTCTACTCTGTCCTATACGGTCTCTATGAGTTGGAATCAACTCGAAGGTAATGGGTTTGGTTTTTCTTTCTTTCTTTCTTTCTTTTTTTTTTGGTATGTGTCCTGTTTCCAGTATTTGCATTATGAGCTGCAGGGGCACTGGCATTGTGGGCAGGCATTACGGTGAATTTTGGGACTGCTCCTGGCTCTGGAGCCTACAAGCCTGATTTACTGGATCCCTTGGAATTTCTGTGGACTACCTAACATCCTGTATTATTTTCTGGCTTAAATGGCTAAAATTTAACGAACAAAGACTCTTTATTTTTGACCTGAATCCAGCTGAAGTGAATTCTTGCAGTTGCAACCAAGAACTTGACTGATGCTGTCCTTCCAATAGTTGTAATGTTCACACTAATGTAATCAGCTTATTGTGAGCATAGACTCTCACAGATGGAAGGCACTTCAACAGTTATTTGGCTTAGACCTCCTCTGACCATATTTTTGTTCTTTTTCTTTTTTGTTTGTTCTTTCAAAGAATAGTAAAATTGAAGTTCAAAGAGCCTGAGGCACTGACAATATAATGAAGATCAGACTAGATTTGGAATAAAATTTTAAAAGTGGGGTCCAAAACCTGAGTGCCTTAGGTAAGTTGCCTAACTGTTTCAGCCTCAGTTTCTCCAAGTATAGCGTTTTCAAATTGACAAAATAAAAATTCAGCATGTGCATGCTTGGGACATATTTATACTAAAAAATTATTTGTTGTTTTTCTGAAATTCGAATTTAATTGGACACCTGTTTATCTGGCAATCCTACTCAAGTTTGAAAATGCAAAGATAATGAATTTAAAGTATTTTTATACCACAGAACATATTGGAATTGTTAAGTCTGTTATTATCGGCCAAGTTCATGCCTCTGCCTAGCAGCACAGCAGTTTTTACTTACCTGTATATTGAAGCTGAAAGAGGCTAAATTACTTGCAATGGGTCACGGATATTGAACTCAGAAATAGTCGAATCCTTGGTGAATGAATTCATAATTATCTCTTAATCTTTGGAATTTCTAGTTTATTTAAAGTAACTTAGAGCTTAGGAGACGGGCTTCCCTGAAAACCAGCTTCTCTTCTTTGTAATTGATGTCACCTTAGGTATCAGTTCTAGAAACATTTATCTCTGTCACCAACACCAAATTTAGTAAATGCTGCTATGTATCCTCAGTTTTAATAAAGATCATCCTGAAGTCTATGGGCTGAATAGTCAAACTTTACACCGACAAATCTGTTTTGAATCTTCTCTTGGTTATTATCACAGGCATTATAAAAAACCGAAGAAATCCTGGGTCATGGGCAGAACAGATTTTAAGTATCATACAAACCTACTGAGAAATATTTTTTCCTGAGACATAACAAATTAACAACCTCTATTTAGCAGATGTCTGGCAAAATCTGCATGCCTGAGTCATTTGCATTTCTGACCATATACAGAAAGAAACAAACACAGATAAAGAAAATGTGAAGAGTCAGCTCAGTTGGAAAAAGAAAAATGGTGGATACTCCTCTTCAGACACCCAGCTCTCTCCCTCCCATTTCTTCTCTGTTTGTTTACGAAGGTGCACAATCTCCACTACAGAACTGAGAATTTGCAATTTGGGGATGTCATTAAATTCCATCTATTTTGAGGAAAAAACAGTCCTCTTTCAGGCCACATAAATATGTCCTCAATATCATAGGCCTTGCTCAGAAACATGGAACGGAAGAGAGAGGGAAGAAAAAAAAATTATGGTAACACTTCTTCTGTGGCGAAACTGTTGCTTGATTCCTATCACCAAGTTTGACAATGACAAATATACCTTCTTTTGAAATACTTACTGACTAGGGCTGTCCAAAGTTGGATATGTATCATCTAGGAGTTTTTTTTTAGGGAATTGATATTGCTATTCAAGACAAAGAAAGGGACAGAAGGTTGCATAAGTGAGTGTGTGTGTGTGTGTATTTAAGGGTTTGGAAAGCGACCAATATTCCATTCTCTGTCATGCATGGTCTACTGGGGGTGGGAGGACATAAGGACAATCTGCCACAATCATTGAGCATCCTTGGTTTTTTTTTCCCCCATAGCTCATCTTTACAGGAAGGCTTACAGCCTTGACTGAGCCCTTGAAAGCATGTAATTGTGGTTGTCATAATAAAGCTCTAGAGGAAAAAGCAAGCCTATGAGCCTGCCTGGCTTTTGACATGGTAGCTAACTGTTTCTATCACAAATTCATAGACTTGCTCCATCCTCCTAAACAGAGCGCTGGGTTTTGATGAGCGAAGTCTGTATTTGCCTTCACTGCTGACATGTACTGAAGCTGTCAGTCTTCAATTCTTCATTTTAGTTATATCTTCACTTAGCAGGGTTATCACCAGCCAGTGAACAACTCAGAATGCGTGTTACAGAGGTATTTTTTTTAAAGATCTTCAAAAATATTAAAAACAAACAAAAAACTTCCTAGTTCACAATACGATGTTTGCAGTCACTGATTATTAGCACAGCATCAAACACAGAGAAAGGAGAACAGGTAAGCATGGATCTCTCACAAGAACGCAAAGGCCCTTGGCAGACTTTTTGCCAAAACTCAGGAAGCCAAAGATAGTCACAGGTGGTGCTCAGTCAGTTGTCATAATTTTTATTTAGACAATTCCAAAGGTTTGGATCAACATCTGAAGCTGGTCTAAGTCAACATGAAGCTTTGCTCTGATTTCCTCCCTTACTATAGGATAACAGTTCCCGAAGTGTTGTCTGAGGACAGCTGGGGGCCTCAAGGAAGCTTTAGAGGGTCCGTGGAACACTTTCAGGGCATCTCTGAGGTCCTCCCTTTTCCAACTACTATCTGTGACAGTCCAGATCTTCTTGATATACATCAACCAAAACAACAGATTGAATGCCGAAGTATGCACGAGAATCCAGCTGTCTTCTAATAAGCCAGATTTAAACAGATTTGCAAAAAATGTAAAACAGTGCTATTCTTGTACTATATTTTTGTTTGGGAAAATATAGTTTTTTTCATAAATGAGATTATTTATATTAATGTTAAATTAATTAACTATTTTTAAATAAGTCTCTAATAGATATTTTACAGTTTCTTAGTTTTAATTTCCACTATGGTAAATAAAACCCACGTAAACAGAAGCTCTTTGGCATTCTCAATAATTTTTGAGTGTAAAGAGATCTTGAGATCAAAAAGTTTGAGAATTGCTGTTTCAAGACAAAACTCAGTGGTAGAGTCTGGGGTCTTAAAAGCTTGCCAGTGGCCATCTAAGACACAACTATGGGTCTCGACTCACCAGGAGCAAAACAGTAAGAAAGTAACCAAAAGCCCAGAGAAGAAACTAATCTGTCAGAACCACAACTTCATCTACTCTGACACCAGAAAAACTAGATGGTGCCCAGCCATGGTATTTTCAGTCACATCATATGCATGTGAAAGCTGGACAATGAATAAGGAAGACCGAAGAAGACTTGATGCCTTTGAATTGTGGTGTTGGCGAAGAATATTGAATATACCATGGACTGCCAAAAGAACAAACAAATCTGTCTTGGAAAAGGTACAGCCAGAATGCTTTTTAGAAGCAAGGATGGCGAGACCGCATCTTACACACTTTGGACATGTTGTCAGGAGGGATGAGTCCCTGGAGAAGGACATCATGCTTGGCAGAGTACAGGATCAGCGGAAAAGAAGAAGACCCTCAACGAGGTGGATTGACACAGTGGCTGCAACGATGAGCTCAAGCATAACAACGATTGTAAGGATGGCTCAGGACCAGGTATTGTTTTGTTCTGTTGTGCATAGGGTCGCTCTGAGTCGGAATCGACTCGACGGCACCTAACAACAACAACAACACCTCTGACCTGATATTTAAGAGTTATTTTAAAGCCTTTTGATTGTATATATAACTGTAATATAGGTATTAAAAAGTGAACAGTATACTGATAATGTGAGTTGTGTATCATGCATCATTTTGTATATATATTTCTGGAAACTTTAACCTGCCCCTTCCTTCAATAGAGTGTATTTCATTTACCACCTTGGCTCATGGCTTTTTACCAAGATCGCCCATTGCCATTGAGTCAATTCCTACTCATCGTGACCCTATAAGACAGTGTAGAACTGCCCCATCGGGTTTCCAAGGAGTAGCTGGTAGGTTCAAACTGCCAACCTCTTGGCTGGCAGCTAAACTCTTAACTAGTGCCCCACGAGGGCTCCTTTACGAAGGTAGTTGATAGCTATTCTAATTTAGTGTATGTTTAAGTTGTTAAAAGGTGAATGGCAGATGTCCTTTTATTTTGGTTTCCTTCCTCTTTTAACGCTTCTTCAAAAGTCTTTTAGATCAATGCCTTTCTTACCTTATGACAATAAGATACTCCAGGATCATTTTGATTTTTCTCATTACCAGAGCATGGAATCAACAGCTCTCCAAGGAGCCCTTATGTCTTATTATGAAAAATAGAATTAAAGTACAAATCTGTATGTGCAATATGTATAAATGTTGGTGCAGGGCAAAAGCTGACCTGTTGGGGACATTCAATAATAGAAGAGACATTTCTTTTTAGGTCACGATTTCAGGTTGATATTGCAACTTGATTCAAAATATATTAACTCCTTGATATAAAATGCAATGTGTAAACCAAAAAACCAAACCCATTGCCATTGAGTCGATTCCAACTCATAGTGACCCTACAGGATAGGGTAGAACTGCCCCGTAGGGTTTCCCAAAGAGTAGCTGGTGAATTAGAACTGCCAACCTTTTGGTTAGCAGCTCTTAACCACAATGACACTGGGGCTCCAAAATGCAATATACACAAGACCACATTTATACTATTTCATTTAGAAATTTTTAAAACCTTGATTTGGAGCCCACAGTCAAGCTAAATTATCCCTCTTCAGTTTTATAATTTTGCGTCTCATAACCCCTTATTTGGAAGTCCCACTATTGTCACAGTGTTATCGTGCTGTTCTTTGTTGCTATAATATCCTCAGGTTCTTTTTGTGTAGGAGATCTGCGTGTTCTGAGATGAACTGGCCCAAGGCTGCTTTGCTTTTTGCGTTCGCGTTTCTTTTATTTTTTCTATGCTCCCCTTCGCTGTAGGTTCTATCATACTCCTCTCTTGAGTCAATTCTAGCCAGGCAGCATCTAAGGAGGGTTGCCGTTCATCAAGCGGTCCTGGATCTGGGGTTGGGTGAGTCCATAGTGGACTGTGGGAACCTGATCTGCTATCCATTTGTGAACGAGACCAGGCAATTTAACCTCTCAATGAGTTCCTTTGCCTTGAATTCTAGTTCCTCATTGGAATTGAAAAGTTGATTTGACCCCCATCACCATGGTATACTGGCTTTCTGGCTCTTGTCAGAGATGAGAGAATGTTCCTCTGCTAAATAGGAGATAACCTAGAACAGACAAGGTTAGGCACAAGATGAAATATCTACTAAATCGGGGTCACTCACTTCCTGACACCTGCCTTCTTGAATTTTGACTTTGTCTTGAGGTTTTCTGACACTCTTTTCCTCTAACTATAATGCTGGCCCCAGGTGATGAAGCTCTTTTTTTTTTTTTTATATTGTGATCCCTGGTTCTATTTGACATGTTGTAGACAGATTGCAACTTACAAAATAATATTGCAAGTGCTAATGGGCAATTAAAAAACAAAAACAAACAAGCAAATCTGTCATCCACGGGGCTGCTGAAACAGGATGTAAGTGTCAACACTGAAGGTCCACATTATAGTGACTCGCATTTAAGCCATTTTATTTGGAGCCTAGCAATTTCTTTTGAAACTTTAAGGAAAGGATATCCAGGAAAATAGAGACCTGTATTATCTTTTTATTAAGCTGCTATTCCCAAACAAGCTACCCCATGTTTTAAAAGTCAGTAAGTAGGGCTATTTGAATATCTAAAAATCATGACAAACTCATGTTTTGATAAGAATGCTGAAAACTGCTGTGTTGGTTAACTTTATGTGTCATCTAGGCTAGACTATGGTTCCCAGTGGTTTGGACAAATACTGTTGCTGTTCTGCAACGTAATGTAATGTAATGACTTTCCATAATGTAATCTAATATAATCAATCAACAAATTGATAAGGGAGTTTTCTTAGGGTGTGTTCTGCCTCTAGGCTGTAAATAGATATATTGGCAGAACTCACTGTTTCTCTTCACTCTTTCTGTTGCCTGGCTTATGGATCTTGGGCTGCAAACCTGCAGAAACCTCCATTCTGCTGTCTGCCCTACAGATTTGAACTTGCCAGCCCCCACAATCGTGTGAGCCAAAATCTTGAGGTAAATCTCTTTATATATTCATATCCATATCTATATCTGTAGAGAACCCTGACTAAGACAATTGCTTACATTTTTTTTTTTTTTCCTTTCATGATACTTTGTCATCAGGTGTGTATTTTCAGGTGAGATAGTGTAGGCATTGTGATTTTGGGGTCTGAAGGACAGGGCACTTGCTTCTTGTGTGTCTCGAAAGGGAGAGGTCACTCTCAAAGATCTTTTTCTTTCAGCATGAAGGGTGTACCACCCAGATAGCAATGCCGGTCCTCCCCTGACAGCCTGTGGCCCCTTTTTATGCAGAGCATGATGCCAGTGTCATTACTTCTCAGTTTCTGTCTTCTGCAAACACTGGGATCCTCCTGAGACATGTCATCTCCATCCCTACAAGTCGATACTCATTTGCTTTCTTCAAGGTCCATGGCGCCAGCCGATAATACTTCATCGGAGACAGTCTCATTGTCAAAGTGCTTAAGTGGGACGTTTAATTCCTGGCCCAGGAATCAGTTGGCCTCTTGTCCCTGTGTGCTACATCCTAAAGAAAATAAACAGTAATTTATCCAAAAGTTATTTGCCACTTAAAAACAAACAAACAAAAACAACTCAGCTATTGACAATAAGCTGATTTAACTCAAGCCCTCTGAAGCCAGAAACTGCAAGCTAAAATTAGGAATGTGATTAGAACCCATTTGTGAATAATGTTTTTTGGTAGTTTGACAAAAAATTACAAAGGATTTGGTAGACAGGATAAACTGTCCATGGATTACAACTTATTTTATGATGTTATGAATTTTTAAAAATGTAACGTGAAGTTTACTGAATATTTTTCTCCAAACACTCTCATTCTTGAAAATTGTAGTTATTAAATAAATGAAGAGCCCAAGGGCTGGTACCAAATGTATTATAAAATTTGGGCTATATCGGATTAAGAAAAAAAAAAAAACTATTATGGGCATGTAGTGCATATTATGTACCAGGTCCAGTGGCATCTGAGGCAACATCCCACAACCAAATTTTAATAAATCTACAGCAAACTAGGTGAATAGTTACATGGCATGGAGTTTTAAAAAGAGCCTTTGAGGCAGAGCCAAGATGGCGGACTAGGCAGACGCTACCTCGGATCCCTCTTACAACAAAGACACGGAAAAACAAGTGAATCGATCACATACATAACAATCTACGAACCCTGAACAACAAACACAGATTTAGAGACGGAGAACGAACTAATACGGGGAAGCAGTGATTGTTTCCAGAGCCTGGAGCCAGCGTACCAGTCAGGTACGGCACGAGCACAGAGAGCTGCTCCACCCCCCTGAACTAACCCTGGGAGGGGGACCAGCCGGTTCCGCGGGCGGCGTGGGACGCAGCCGGTAGGAGAAGTCCCTGGGAGGCAGTGACTGGTCTCGGAGCAGGAAGAGCAGTGTCCCAGCCGGGCAACCGTCCCGCCGGGGTTTGGACTGGACGCAGGTACGGCATAAACACGGAGAGCTGCTCCACCCCCCTGAACTAACCCCGGGAAGGGGCCCAGCCGGGTCGCGCGGGCGGCGTGGGACGCAGCCGATAGGAGAAGTCCCCGGGAGGCACCGACTGGTATTGGAGCGGGGAGATCAGCGTCCCAGCCGGGACACTCGGTCACGGCACAAGCACGGGGAGCTGCTCCACCCATCTGAACTAACCCCGGGAGGCGGCCCAACTGGTTAGCGGAGGCGACACGGCCACGCGGCTGGAGGGACGAGAAGTCCCCGGGAGGCAGCGACTGATTTTGGAGTAGAGAGTGCACCGTCCCAGTAGGGGAGCCTTGACGCTGGGCGTGCGGCTGGAAGTGGAGGATCTGACCGTGACTCCAGCGGGTCAGACCCCCCAGGGGCAATCTCCACACAGCCAGCACACATAGGCGATGCGCCCGCGGGAATCTCAGATATAATAGTCATTCCAAGCAACTCTGGCTATATTCTGAGGTGCTACTCTCCTATCTCTATTTTCCCTCCCCCACCCTCCCCAGGTGGCTTCATTAACATCCGAATAGCCTGAGCCAGAGGGAGAACTCTGATAGGGATCTGACTGCATTTTTTTTTTTAGCGGATTTTCTGGAAAAACTATTTTCTCAGTGATGGCTCGGAGACAACAATCCATATCAAACCACTTAAAGAAGCAGACCATGACAGCTTCTCCAACCCCCCAAACAAAAGAATCAAAATCTTTCCCAAATGAAGATACAATCCTGGAATTATCAGATACAGAATATAAAAAACTAATTTACAGAATGCTTAAAGGTATCACAAATGAAATTAGGATAACTGCAGAAAAAGCCAAGAAACACACCGATAAAACTGTTGAAGAACTCAAAAAGATTATTCAAGAACATAGTGGAAAAATTAATAAGTTGCAAGAATCCATAGAGAGACAACATGTAGAAATCCAAAAGATTAACAATAAAATTACAGAATTAGACAATGCAATAGGAAGTCAGAGGAGCAGACTCGAGCAATTAGAATGCAGACTGCGACATCTGGAGGACCAGGGAATCAATACCAATATAGCTGAAAAAAAATCAGATAAAAGAATTAAAAAAAATGAAGAAACCCTAAGAATTATGTGGGACTCTATCAAGAAGGATAACCTGTGGGTGATTGGAGTCCCAGAACAGGGAGGGGGGACAGAAAACACAGAGAAAATAGTTGAAGAACTCCTGACAGAAAACTTCCCTGACATCATGAAAGACGAAAGGATATCTATCCAAGATGCTCATCGAACCCCATTTAAGATTGATCCAAAAAGAAAAACACCAAGACATATTATCATCAAACTCACCAAAACCAAAGATAAACAGAAAATTTTAAAAGCAGCCAGGGAGAAAAGAAAGGTTTCCTTCAAGGGAGAATCAATAAGTTCAGACTACTCAGCAGAAACCATGCAGGCAAGAAGGGAATGGGACGACATATACAGAACACTGAAGGAGAAAAACTGCCAGCCAAGGATCATATATCCAGCAAAACTCTCTCTGAAATATGAAGGCGAAATTAAGATATTTACAGACAAACACAAGTTTAGAGAATTTGCAAAAACCAAACCAAAGCTACAAGAAATACCGAAGGATATTGTTTGGTCAGAGAACCAATAATATCAGATATCAACACAACACAAGGTCACAAAACAGAACGTCCTGATATCAACTCAAATAGGGAAATCACAAAAACAAACAAATTAAGATTAATTAAAAAAAAAATACACATAACAGGGAATCATGGAACTCAATAGGTAAAAGATCACAATAATCAAAAAGAGGGACTAAATACAGGAGGCATTGAACTGCCATATGGAGAGTGATACAAGGCGATATAGAACAATACAAATTAGGTTTTTACTTAGAAAAATAGGGGTAAATAATAAGGTAACCACAAAAAGGTATAACAACTCTATAACTCAAGATAAAAGCCAAGAAAAACGTAACGACTCAACTAGCATAAAGTCAAACACTATGAAAATGAGGATCTCACAATTTACTAAGAAAAAAGCCTCAGCACAAAAAAATATGTGGAAAAATGAAATTGTCAACAACACACATAAAAAGGTATCAAAATGACAGCACTAAAAACTTATTTATCTATAATTACCCTGAATGTAAATGGACTAAATGCACCAATAAAGAGACAGAGAGTCACAGACTGGATAAAGAAACACGATCCATCTATATGCTGCCTACAAGAGACACACCTTAGACTTAGAGACACAAACAAACTAAAACTCAAAGGATGGAAAAAAGTATATCAAGCAAACAATAAGCAAAAAAGAAGAGGAGTAGCAATATTAATTTCTGACAAAATAGACTTTAGACTTAAATCCAACACAAAGGATAAAGAAGGACACTATATAATGATAAAAGGGACAATTGATCAGGAAGACATAACCATATTAAATATTTATGCACCCAATGACAGGGCTGCAAGATACATAAATCAAATTTTAACAGAATTGAAAAGTGAGATAGATACCTCCACAATTATAGTAGGAGACTTCAACACACCACTTTCGGAGAAGGACAGGACATCCAGTAAGAAGCTCAACAGAGACACGGAAGATCTAATTACAACAATCAACCAACTTGACCTCATTGACTTATACAGAACTCTCCACCCAACTGCTGCAAAGTATACTTTTTTTTTCTAGCGCACATGGAACATTCTCTAGAATAGACCACACATTAGGTCATAAAACAAACCTTTGCAGAGTCCAAAACATCGAAATACTACAAAGCATCTTCTCAGACCACAAGGCAATAAAACTAGAGATCAATAACAGAAAAACTAGGGAGAAGAAATCAAATACTTGGAAAATGAACAATACTCTCCTGAAAAAAGACTGGGTTATAGAAGACATCAAGGAGGGAATAAGGAAATTCATAGAAAGCAACGAGAATGAAAATACTTCCTATCAAAACCTCTGGGACACAGCAAAAGCAGTGCTCAGAGGCCAATTTATATCGATAAATGCACACATACAAAAAGAAGAAAGAGCCAAAATCAGAGAACTATCCCTACAACTTGAACAAATAGAAAGTGAGCAACAAAAGAATCCATCAGGCACCAGAAGAAAACAAATCATAAAAATTAGAGCTCAACTAAACGAATTAGAGAACAGAAAAACAATTGAAAGAATTAACAAAGCCAAAAGCTGGTTCTTTGAAAAAATTAACAAAATTGATAAACCATTGGCTAGACTGACTAAAGAAATACAGGAAAGGAAACAAATAACCCGAATAAGAAACGAGAAGGACCACATCACAACAGAACCAAATGAAATTAAAAGAATCATTTCAGATTATTATGAAAAATTGTACTCTAACAAATTTGAAAACCTAGAAGAAATGGATGAATTCCTGGAAAAACACTACCTACCTAAACTAACACATTCAGAAGTAGAACAACTAAATAGACCCATAACAAAAAAAGAGATTGAAACAGTAATCAAAAAACTCCCAACAAAAAAAAGCCCTGGCCCGGACGGCTTCACTGCAGAGTTCTACCAAAGTTTCAGAGAAGAGTTAACACCACTACTTCTGAAGGTATTCCAAAGCATAGAAAATGATGGAATACTACCCAACTCATTCTATGAAGCCACCATCTCCCTGATACCAAAACCAGGTAAAGACATTACAAAAAAAGAAAATTATAGACCTATATCCCTCATGAACATTGATGCAAAAATCCTCAACAAAATTCTAGCCAATAGAATCCAACAACACATCAAAAAAATAATTCACCCTGATCAAGTGGGATTTATACCAGGTATGCAAGGCTGGTTTAATATCAGAAAAACCATTAATGTAATCCATCACATAAATAAAACAAAAGACAAAAACCACATGATCTTATCAATTGATGCAGAAAAGGCATTTGACAAAGTCCAACACCCATTTATGATAAAAACTCTTACCAAAATAGGAATTGAAGGAAAATTCCTCAACATAATAAAGGGCATCTATGCAAAGCCAACAGCCAATATCACTCTAAATGGAGAGAACCTGAAAGCATTTCCCTTGAGAACGGGAACCAGACGAGGATGCCCTTTATCACCGCTCTTATCCAACATCGTACTTGAAGCCCTAGCCAGGGCAATTAGGCTAGACAAAGAATTAAAGGGTATCCGGATTGGCAAGGAGGAAGTAAAGTTATCACTATTTGCAGATGACATGATCTTATACACAGAAAACCCTAAGGAATCCTCCAGAAAACTACTGAAACTAATAGAAGAGTTTGGCAGAGTCTCAGGTTATAAAATAAACATACAAAAATCACTTGGATTCCTCTACATCAACAAAAAGAACATCGAAGAGGAAATAACCAAATCAATACCATTCACAGTAGCCCCCAAGAAGATAAGATACTTAGGAATAAATCTTACCAAGGATGTAAAAGACCTATACAAAGAAAACTACAAAGCTCTACTACAAGAAATTCAAAAGGACATACTTAAGTGGAAAAACATACCTTGCTCATGGATAGGAAGACTTAACATAGTAAAAATGTCTATTCTACCCAAAGCCATCTATACATTTAACGCACTTCCGATCCAAATTCCAATGTCGTATTTTAAGGGGATAGAGAAACAAATCACCAATTTCATATGGAAGGGAAAGAAGCCCCGGATAAGCAAAGCACTACTGAAAAAGAAGAAGAAAGTGGGAGGCCTCACTTTACCTGACTTCAGAACCTATTATACAGTCACAGTAGTCAAAACAACCTGGTACTGGTACAACAACAGGCACATAGACCAATGGAACAGAATTGAGAACCCAGACATAGATCCATCCACGTATGAGCAGCTGATATTTGACAAAGGACCAGTGTCAATTAATTGGGGAAAAGAAAGCCTTTTTAACAAATGGTGCTGGCATAACTGGATATCCATTTGCAAAAAAATGAAACAGGACCCATACCTCACACCATGCACAAAAACTAACTCCAAGTGGATCAAAGACCTAAACATAAAGACTAAAACGATAAAGATCATGGAAGAAAAAATTGGGACAACCCTAGGAGCCCTAATACAGGACATAAACAGAATACAAAACATTACCAAAAATGATGAAGAGAAACCAGATAACTGGGAGCTCCTAAAAATCAAACACCTATGCTCATCTAAAGACTTCTCCAAAAGAGTAAAAAGACCACCTACAGATTGGGAAAGAATTTTCAGCTATGACATCTCCGACCAGCGCCTGATCTCTAAAATCTACATGATTCTGTTAAAACTCAACCACAAAAAGACAAACAGCCCAATCAAGAAGTGGGCAAAGGATATGAACACACATTTCACTAAAGAAGACATTCAGGCAGCTAACAGATACATGAGAAAATGCTCTCGATCATTAGCCATTAGAGAAATGCAAATTAAAACTACGATGAGATTCCATCTCACACCAGCAAGGCTGGCATTAATCCAAAAAACACAAAATAATAAATGTTGGAGAGGCTGCGGAGAGATTGGAACTCTCATACACTGCTGGTGGGAATGTAAAATGGTACAACCACTTTGGAAATCTATCTGGCGTTATCTTAAACAGTTAGAAATAGAACTACCATACAACCCAGAAATCCCACTCCTGGGAATATACCCTAGAGATACAAGAGCCTTCATACAAACAGATATATGCACACCCATGTTTATTGCAGCTCTGTATACAATAGCAAAAAGTTGGAAGCAACCAAGGTGTCCATCAGCGGATGAATGGGTAAATAAATTGTGGTATATTCACACAATGGAATACTAGGCACCGATAAAGAACAGTGATGAATCTGTGAAACATTTCATAACATGGAGGAACCTGGAAGGCATTATGCTGAGTGAAATTAGTCAGAGGCAAAAGGACAAATATTGTATAAGACCACTATTATAAGATCTTGAGAAATAGTAAACCTGAGAAGAACACATACTTTTGTGGTTACGAGGGGGGGAGGGAGGGAGGGTGGGAGAGGGTTTTTTATTGATTAATCAGTAGATAAGAACTGCTTTAGGTGAAGGGAAAGACAACACTCAATACATGGAAGGTCAGCTCAATTGGACTGGACCAAAAGCAAAGAAGTTTCCGGGATAAAATGAATGCTTCAAAGGTCAGCGGAGCAAGCGCGGGGGTCTGGGGAACATGGTTTGCAGGGACTTCTAAGTCAATTGGCAAAATAATTCTATTATGAAATCATTCTGCATCCCACTTTGAAATGTGGCGTCTGGAGTCTTAAATGCTAACAAGCGGCCATCTAAGATGCATCAATTGGTCTCAACCCACCTGGAGCAAAGGCAAACGAAGAACACCAAGGCCACACGACAACTAAGAGCCCAAGAGACAGAAAGGGCCACATGAACCAGAGACCTACATCATCCTGAGACCAGAAGAACTAGTTGGTGCCCGGCCACAATCGATGACTGCCCTGACAGGGAGCACAACAGAGAACCCCTGAGGGAGCAGGAGATCAGTGGGATACAGACCCCAAATTCTCATAAAAAGACCAAACTTAATGGTCTGACTGAGACTAGAGGAATCCCGGCGGCCATGGTCCCCAGACCTTCTGTTGGCACAGGACAGGAACCATCCCCGAAGACAACTCATCAGACTTGAAAGGGACTGGTCAGCTGGGGGGAGAGAGATGCTGATGAAGAGTGAACTAATTATATCAGGTGGACACTTCAGAGTGTGTTGGCAACTCTTGTCTGGAGGGGGGATGGGAGGATAGAGAGAGAGGGAAGCCGGCAAAATTGTCAAGAAAGGAGAGACTGAAAGGGCTGACTCAAGAGGGGGAGAGCAAGTGGGAGTAGGGAGTGAGATGTATGTAAACTTATATGTGACAGACTGATTGGATTTGTAAACGTTCACTTGAAGCTTAATAAAAGTTATAAAAAAAAAATACTAAAGCAAGAGTTGGAATCTACTGACAAAAGGGAAAAAATATCAAAAAAAAAAAAAAAAAAAGAGCCTTCGATACTCAATTCAAGTTACATATTGCTGCCCAAACAGTTGTGAAATACTGTTGGTTTTCAGAACTTTTTGGGCTTCAGAATTGCAGATAAGGAATTGTGTGTCTGTACCACCCTTGTAAGATGTTATCACCAGCTCACTGATGTGTAGCCTGGTCTTGTTGGATATTCAGTAAATTTGAAGCATCACTTTCTTATTGGTATCAGAGTGAAAATGGATATATTCCTTAGGGCAGAAACATAAGCACGCTGATGGTTTCCAGGTCGCGCCAATGGTCATCCTGCTTAAGTGAAGGGATTGGATACGGTTTCTGTTTCTTTAAGCTTGAATAATTTTGGGGGGACAACAAAAGGACTTAAGGTGGTACTTTCCAGGTGGAGATGTTTAAAAATGGCCATTACATTTTACTTTCTTACTAGCAAGTTTGTTGGTACTGACAGGGGCAACATTTGAGAGCACTGTGACCATATGTGTCACTATGCTCCTGATGCTAGAAATGAACAGACCAACTTAGCAGTGTGTCTTCAAATATGGCCACTGAATAGCATGTCTTCCTACTGTGCTGTGCCATTTCTTGCACGGGAATGATGTTTTGCTAAAAATTCAAAGGCTGTTTTGAGCATTACCCTTGTAGCCTATTTTTATCTGCTGTATATGAGGCTGTCTATATAAAGACATAGATAAGCCTTTTTGAATCCACATATCTCTGTATATGCATGGCTGTATGTGCTGCCTATTACTCACCAACTCAGAGTTCTGTGATACAATCCCGTGAGAATACATTCATTCACCTTATGTCTGCGAGTTTTCCGAGAGAGAGTAACTTAGTCCTTTTTTTTCCGCCCCCAGAATGTAAGTAAATAGGTATGTGTCCAGGTAGCCTTCAATTGTGCAGAGTTCAGTACTTAGGAATTTAGTAATGGGCAGCTGCCAGGAGTCGCGATTAATATCTAGCTGATGAGTCCTTTGGCTGAAAAAAACAGTTCTTCACCTTCGCTTTGATTTTCTCCTCTCCATTTTTCACCTCCCCTTTGTCCTAAATAAACAAAATTCTCTGCTTTTGAAGCATGAGCACTTATAGCTTCAAGAGAATTGCTTGAAGACTACTTATAACAATTACCTGGCACAGCACAGGAAGTATTTACAAATGTATATGTATATACGTGTGTGTGATTGTGAATGAAATATTACCTGGATAATATATATTTTTTGAACCTGGATAATATTTTTTTTTTAATATTTTAGGTAGACCGTATTTTTACTTTCTTCTTCTATCAAAGATTGTGGCTTAATGGTGTTTGAAGTCAGAGACCTCATATCACCTAACCTCCAGACATGGTTCCTAGCATTAGGTCTTTTAAGAGCTGCAGATGTCTTCCATCCATGCAGACTACATCCATCAATCTATATTCTGCTGTTAGACAAGGTTTCTTCGGATCTGAGAAAAGCACAGATGTTTCTACTTTGGGTGTTCCCACACGATGAATGGCTTTGAATTTGTTAATATATGCCACTTAGTGTTCAACAACACCTGCATACTTTTGGTTTATTTTTGAGTGCCTCGTTCCTTGGTCTGCTTATTTTTATCCATTTCACTGAATTTTATATGTACATGTAAGACATTTTTCAAAGGCAACGCATGTGGGCGGTTCAGAGATACTTTTTTTTGTAAATCAATTCCTTGGGATAGATATCAAGTAAGCTCCTCATAGGTCTATTTTTTTTTTTTTTTTACAACAAATAGCTATTCTTTATGAGTAAATAGATAATGAAAAAATTGTTTTGATTATGCACAAAAGTGAATATTGCTGCTTTTCCCAAGGCACCCCATGCTACTGAATTTCAGGAGTTGTTTTCCTCAGGAAGTCGCAGAATTTTGTGGCCAATTTCCCAGTGGTCTTCTCCCTAGATCTGGTTTTATGGTAAGAACTGCAGATATGCATGCCTTGAGAGAACTGAACCTGAGACATAAGTGATGAACGCCGTTTGTGTCAAATGCAGGGTCAAGGTTGATAATTGGACCCAGATATTGGTTAAGTCAAAGTCAAACTACAGTCTGATGGCATGGCATGGCCAAAGTTGAAAGATGAGGGATTAATCTAATTGAGGTTGGTGCCATAACCTGGGTCAATCCAGAGAGAAAAACACTGGAGGGCAGAGAGCCAAAGTATCTTCATTAGGAGAACTGGGATACACCAAACCCTTGACTTCTTATATAATCGTAGGTATGATATTGATTGCATAGAAAGACTCCTACAGCAGATCCAAGAAGTAGCCTTCTACTCACACCTGGTTCTGGATCTACATTCAGCTACCAAACTAGGAAGATAGATTCTGGCCTAAAGATGCTGGGGTGCTAAACAGTAAACATCAGGCAAATAATCTGAGTTCCCATTGTGCTATTAAATTGACATGAGACTTAAAGTAAATTGCTTAGCCTTTTTTGTCTTAGGTTTTCTTATCTCTAAAATCAGGAGGCCATATGTAATCTAATTTATCTTCTAATAATGATAATATTTAAGTGTAGACCCTAATGAATATAAAAATGTATTTGTTTTCTTTATTCCTCTGTATTAATGTGTTTCACGCTTTAACTTATAGGCTTAAATTGATGGTTTTAAGACATCTCCTGGGTGTTAAATTTTAAGTATGAATTCCTTCCATTCTATTCAGGATAGTTTTAGGTTTATAGAAAAAGTACAATAATAATGCAGAGAATTTCCATATGTTCCAACACCCTGGCTCTGAAAAAATCGAGTATTTAGAAAATGGAACATATAGTTCTATATATAACCCATGAAAAAATCAAAAGAGGCGTTAGAATTTTAAACTGAATGAAAATGAAAATTCAACATATCAAAATCTGTGGTATGCCAGTAAAGAACTACTTAAATAAACAAAACTAAACCCGTTGCTGCCGAGTCAATTCCTATGCCTAGTGGCCCTATAGGACAGATTAGAATTGCCTCTACAAGATTTCCAAGGCTGAAATCTTTACAGAAGCCGACTGCCACATCTTTCTCCTGTGGGTTGGCTGGTGGGTTCTAAACGCTGAGCTTTTGGTCAGCAGCTGAGCTCTTAACCACTGTGCCACCAGGGCTCCCTAAAGAACTACTTAGAAGGCATTATATATTTTTACTAGAACAGAAAGGAAAAGTTCTCAAACATGACCTCTGCTTCCACCTTTTAAAAAAAGTAGAAAATGAAGGCAAAATGAAACTTACAATAAGAAGAAAAGAAATCATGAAATAGTTTAAGAACCATGATTAAGAAAACATGAAAGGGAAAATACAGAAAATCAATGAAATCAAAATTTAAAAAAATCAATAAAATTGATAAGCCACCAGCCATAGTGGTCAGAAGAAAAAGTGAAGAATCAGATTACCAAACGTGGAATTGAGAGAAGGCATTATACATCCTACAAATATTAAAAGGCTATTAAGTGAATGTTATCAGCAACTTTATGTCAAGTTAATAAGAAAAACTAAGATGAAATAAATAATTTGAAAGACACGGACTACCAAAGGTGACCCAAGGAAAAAAATGTGTATCCTGAATAGATGTACATGTGTTACAGAAATTAAATTTATTATTATTATTTTTTAAATTTTCAACAAGAAAAGTTCAGGCACCTATGTCTTCACTGATAAATTCTACAAAATACACAACGTAAATTAATCCCAATTCTAGACATACTCTTCCAAAAAATTAGAGGAGGAGGGAACACCTACCAACTCGTTCCTTTATGCCAAAACCAAACAATATGTTATGAGCAAAGAAAACTCTAGATCAATGTCTCTCATGAACAGAGGAGCAAATGTTTTTATCAAAATTTTAGCAAATCTAATCAACAACATACAAAAAGGATAATACACAGGACCAACTGAGGTTTGCCCCAGGAATACAAGGTTAGTTTGACATTAAAAAAAAAAAAAAAATTTTTTTTTTTTTTACTGCCATTCACTATATTAACAGAGTAGCAAGAGAAAACAAAACTGCGATCATTTCGATAGATGCATAAAAACATTTGCTAAAATTCGATATCCATTCATGTAAAAAACTATCAGCAAGCTAGGAAAAGATGGGAACTCTCTCAAAATGAAAAAGGGTATCTTCAAAAAAAACTTACCATTAATATCATGCCTAGTAGCCAATGGCAAAAAGCTTTTCTCTATGAATGGGAATACACAACACAATATTGCCTGCTATAGTGCTGGAAGATGAGACCCTAGGTTGGAAGACACTATACAACAGCCTCAACAATGAACTCAAGCATAACAATGATCAGGATGACGGCTCATGACCAGGCAGTGTTTGGTTCGCTTGCACAAACTCTTCATGGGTTGAAGTTGACTTGACTGCAACTAACAATAAAAATGAGAGGATATACTATTTGGTTACATTTAAATAAAATTCTGGAAAATGCCAACTAATCTATAGTGACAGCAAGTAAATCGGTGATTTCCTGGTTGAGAAATCCAGGACTAGAAAGGAGGGGGTAGGACAGAGAGATGGTTGACAAAGGGCACTTGGAAATTTTCAAGTGTTATATTATTTTGATTTTGGTAATGGTTTCACAGGTCTATACATGTGTTAAAAACTCAGCAAATCACACACTTCAGTAAGTCCAGCCTTATATAATATTATATAGTTATATATTAATTATACTTCAAAAAATCTGCAAAAGCAAACTGTTTAAAATGTTAATTTTAAAGGAAAAGTAATTTTCTTCAGAGAGGGTCCCATCTACAAGTCTTTCACTACCAGGTACCATAAATATATAATTAAAATAAATAATTTCAATGAAAAATAAAATATGAGATATTGCTTCAGTCGAGGTGTTTCATGCCTTCATGAATTTTCATTTATTGGTGATCATAATGCCATTTTTAGTTATTCAGGTAGCTGAAGTAAATTAAAAGACTTTAAAATATCATTTTACCTACCCAGTGCCGTCGAGTCAATTCCGACTCATAGCGACCCTATAGGACAGAGTAGAACTGCCCCATAGAGTTTCTAAAGAGCGCCTGGCGGATTTGAACTGCTGACCCTTTGGTTAGCAGACGTAGCACTTAACCACTATACACCAGGGTTTCCTTCATTTTACCTAGGGGATATAAAATAGCTCAGTATTAAAAAAAAACCCTTAACTCAATGGCCACTGAGAAAATTCCACATGTAGATTAAAGTGTGTATAATAGTAATTTAAGTATTATTTATATTTAATCCTTTTGGGGGAACTTCCATTGCACATTCCCACTTAAAAGATACATGCTTCTTGGCCCTCAACAAGATGGACTGACCAAAACCAAAAACCAAACCCAGTGCCATCGAGTCGATTCCGACTCATAGCGACCCTATAGGACACAATGGCCTCAAGTGGCTGCAACAATGGGCTCAAACATAGCAACAATTGTGAGAATGGCACAGAACGGGGCAGTGTTTCCTTCTGTTGTGCATAGGGTCGCTATGAGTCAGAGCTGACAACACCCAACAACAATTATAGTTTTAGAGTAAATCTCTGGTACTTTAAGTTGTCCAATTTGTTGTTTCTTCTTCAAAATTTTTTGGCTCTTCTATGCCCTTTGTATTTCCATATGCATTCTGAAATCATCTTGTAATTTTCCGCACAAAACCTGCTTTGATTATTATTGGGGTTTTCATTGCATCTGTTAATAAGTTTGAGGCAAATTAATATATCTACCAGCTTGCCTTTCACTGAACAGACATGGTATAATTTTTCTCTGTATTATATTATAATTTTCTGTGAAGAGGTATTCTACTTCTTACGTTTGATTCATTTCTAAATATTTTCATTTTATGCTAATATAAATTACTTCATTAATTTTCTTTTTAATTGTTAATTACTATATAGATTTGCAGTTAATTTTTATATATTGATTTATCTAGTCGTGTTGCTAAATTTACTAATAATATATCTTTAAATTCTTTTGTTTTCTATGTCCACATAAGGAGCCCTGATAGCACAATGGTGAAGAGCTATGGCGAGCCAGGCTGCTAACCAAAAGATGGTCAGTTCAAATCCACCAGCTGCTCCTTGGAAACCCTATAGGGCAGTTCTACTCTGTCTTTAGGGTGGTTATGAGTCAGAATCAACTTGACAGCAATTTTTTTTTTTTTTAAAGAACACATAAAGGAGTCCTGGTGACACAGTGGCTAAGTGTTCAGCTGCTAACTAAAAGGTTGGTGGTTTGCACCCACCCAGCAGCTCTGTGGAAGGAAAGACCTGGTGATCTGCTCTTGTAAAGATTACAGCCTAGAAAACCCTATGGGACAGTTCTACTCTCATACTGGGTCACCATGAGTCGAAATCAACTCAATGGCACCTAACAACAATGTGTATGCATAATCTTGCCATTTATATCAAATGAGAGTTTTATTTCTTCCTTTCCAAACCTTACAAATTTTATTTAATTTTCTTGTCCTAGATGTGAGTGGGAATCGACTCGACGGCAGTGGGTTTTTTTTTTAGTGCACTGGCTGGAGTCCTGGTGGCGTAATGGTTAAGAACTTGGCTGCTAACTAAAAAGTCAGCAGTTCAAATCCACCAGCTGCTCCTTGGAAACCCTATGGCACAGTTCTACTCTGTCCTATAGGGTCACTATGAGTTGGAATCAACTCGACAGCAATGGGTTTGGTTTTTGGTGTAGCACATTGGCTAGGACCTCTATTACTCTGTTGAAAAAATAAAGGTGGTAATAGTTGGACTGTTTGTCTTTTTTCCTGATCTGGGAAGAACTTGATAATTCACTGATAAATACAATATTTGCTCTGCTGCTTAAAAATATTTATGTCAGACTGAGAGTTTTCTTTCATTTCTACTTTGTAGAATTTTTATCATGAGTGAGCGCTAAATTTTATTAAATGCTTTTATTGCTTGTGTTGACTTTTTTGCATTTATTCTGTTAATGTAGTAGATTCTATTAAAAAAATAAACTTGCTTTTCATTTCTTGAATAAATATAGATCAGTAGCTGAGATTTCCTTTATGTCCCAGCATTTGATCTTTTTTGGTAGATGTCCTATATGTGCGTGTTAAGCGTTTGTATTCTGCAGTTTGTAGTGTTCTACAAATGTCAAGTAGAGCAAGATGGTTAATAGCATTACTAAATCTTCAAAAGTCTTACTATGGTTTTTGTTTTCCATTTGTGTTATCAGTTGTTCAGAGGGTTGTGAAAAGATTTCCCACATCTCTTGTGCGTTTGTTTATGTTCTCTTTTAATTCATCAACTTCTGGTATATATATTTTGAACTTGTTTTTAGATGTATACAAATTTAAGATTTTTATATCTCCCTGTTGAATTTACAAAATCTGTCTCTTTTTATCCCTCATATTACTTGTGCCTTAAATTCTACTTTGCTGGATATTAATTTAGGTGCACTAGCTTTCTTTTGGGATCTGCATGCTATAACTTTTTTCATTCTTTCACTTTCAACTTAACCGTGACATTAAATAGAATATGCTTGAGTCTCCTTGTTAAACCTGGCCTGCAAATCTTTGTCTTTTAATTGGTATGTGTAGTCCATTTGCAGGTAACATACCACTGGTATAGTTGGATTTAAGCTTATTATTTTGCCATTTTGTTTGTTTCATTTATATTCTTCAGCCATGCTCCAACCTCAGCCTGGGCCTCACACTGGCAAATCCCCACAAGGGCTAAAACAAAACAAAACAAAAAACTGGCAAGCATCATCCCACCTAAGAAATGTTCTGACTTTCTAGAATTTTATTTCATTGACCTCTTGTTGCTTCCATAGCTCTCTGATGAAAGCTATGGAAAATATTATTAAATATATTTTAAATTCAAATATTTTTAAATGTATTTAGCATTTTCTAGTTGTTGCAATGGGAGTAATTACCTGTTGTATAACATTGTGTCCTGTCTGGCAGTGCAAGGTCCTTGGGGTATTTTTTGGCTTTTCCACTATTTTTTTTTTTCCCTAGCTACCCAAACTTCCAGGTTTGGTTCTTTCCCCCTTAATTTTTTTTTTTTCCCCCCAGGGATCCCACCCTCTTTCTTACCCTAGCCTTTTAGTTTCCATTTGCTTGGGGTCCTGTTTTTAGGCTACTTCTTTCTTTACTTTTGTGGACTGTACCTACAGACGTACTCTGTTAGCAATAGAAAATATTTTAACCAAAAAAAAAAAAAAAAAAAAAAAGATTGGAGAAAACCTGGAGTCTCCCAGAGCTGACATCTGGATGACCAGATGTGAATAGCACAGTACACTCTAGAGGCGAGGCTGTCAGAACCGCACTCCAGCCCACACCGCAGCACCACCATGACATTATGCCCCTCCACACTGACTGTGATAAACCTGATCTCCAATTTCACCTTCCAACTTTGTGTCACTCACCCAAGATTCAAAGTTCTGGGAGCAAGTGTCTGACCAGTTATGCTTATGTTCTGTGTCTACCTCTGGTTTTAATATAGTCATAATATAAGGCATCAGAGGTGAGAGGACACTAAAACTTGAAGCTTCTCTTTCATCAAAACTATAAACAATGAAGGGTGACCACGTAATTTACTATTCAAACAAGAACACTTTTGAGAGTGCAAGAGGCACTGGTGATACTAACGCTTGGAACAATAGTTGTAAACAAGGCAATCTTTGGATAACAGGAGTGCATGGCCAAATAAATGAAAATGTATATTAGGGTGTCCCTCGGTGGTCCAAGTGGTTACCACTCTTGTCTGCTAACCGAAATGCTTGTAGTTCAAGTCCACCCAGAGGCACCTCGGAAGAAAAACCTGTGACCTACTTCTAAAAAATCAGCCATTGAAAACTCTACGGAGCACAGTTTTGCTCTGAAACTCACAGGGTTGCCGTGAATAGGAATCAACTTGATGGCAACTGGTTTAACATGAGAAAGGTGCTGTTAGATTTTGAAAAGAAAAAAAGAAAAAATTCATAGGTTTTAGAATTCTGCTTCCTCTGAATCAGGAAAACCATCTTGATTGGCTTCCTCTAAGGTTTTTCCTTTGTTTTTTTCCAGCTCTCACCTTTTTGTCCTAGTCCTGGCTCTTGAGATATCCGTCTCCAGAACCCATCACCATTCTCTCCTCTCGAAGAGACAAATGAGAGCTCCACAAGACTTTTCCCCATATCGGGTAAGTCTTTGGTAGTTCCTTACTTGAAGGCAGGGAACTGCTTTGCCCAATGTTTTGAGATTCTTGGCAGCTCTCAATCCATGCCTCTGTGTAGTGAATTCTATGCTTTGTTAGCTTGTTAGACTGTCCATCTCTTTATAGCATGGCTTTTGGGTCTGTGAAACGAGGATTTTTTTCTGAACAAAGATAAAGGACCTTGGCCTCACCTTTTGGAATAGCTCACTGATTTTAAGGTATCTGGTTAAGTGTTAGGAAACCCTGGTGGCATAGTAGTTAAGAGATACGGCTGCTAACCAAAAGGTCAGCAGTTCGAATCCACCAGGCACTCCTTGGAAACCCTATGGGGCAGTTCTACTCCGTCCTGTAGGGTCACTATGAGTCGGGATCAACTCAACAGCAATGGATTTGGTTTTGTTTTTTTTTTGGTTAAGAGTTCAGCTGCTAACCAAAAGGTCAGCAGTTCAAATCCAACCTCTGCTCCTTGGAAACACTATGGGGCAGTTCTAGTGTGTCCTATGAGGTCACTATGAACTGGAATTAGCAGCAACAAGATTCTGTTTTTTCGGTGATTCATTAAAAGTGAAAGTGATTTACTGTAATTGAATTGCATGACTCCCAATACCAAGAAGATATTGGACTCAGAGTGTGACACCATTCATAAGAATAAAATGTTCATTCTCCTCTTCTTGACCAGTGGCAGTGTCTAATGTGTTAAGACTCAAAATGGGTAATCTGTCCTCTGCTGGTAATTAGTCACTGAAATGTAACTTGAAAAAAAAAAAAAAAAGACTGGTTAGAATCTCTCTGCTCTAATAAATCAAGAGTTTGTATGATAGCTATTTAAGCTAATGGGTAGCTTAACTTTTAATGAGGCTTTATAATTAATTAATCTACTCATTTAAGGTATGTGGGCTCCTAGTTTATAATTAGAGCTTCTAGTTTTAGAAGGTAAAACCAATATTTACTCCTGTATGCCCCGCGCCAAAGGGCTGCCACAGACATCGGCTGGTAAATATTCATTTCTGCTGACAGCAAAGCCATTTTTCACGGAGCTACAAATCAGCAGTCCCCCAGCTTGGTGGTGAGCTGTTAGAATGCTGAGGGCTGCTGGCTGGCCATGGGCGCATTTCAGTTGCATAAAATAATACAAAAAAAAAAAAAAGAAAAAGAATAATACAAAAAAAAAAAAAGAAAAAAACAGCAGTCCGAAAATAGAATTAAAAAAATACATATATATTTTTCTCTTTCTCTGCTGGGGGGTAGTCATTCATTTGGTAAGCTTTATCTCAAGTTTTTATATCATAATATTTACCACTTATTGAATACTATCTTTGAAGCCTCTGCTGAGTGTTTTTTCATAGATTAGCTGTTTAAATCCTCACAAAAACCCCATTCTGAATATATCCTTATTATTTTCATTTTATGAATGAAAAGACAAGAGGCTTAGAGAATTTAAGAACTTTCCCAAGATTGCTCTGATAATGGAGGAACTGATATTTGAAGCAGAGGGTCTGACCTGAAAGCCCTCACTTTAACTAAGAGGGAAGGAAGCCCAGGTTATTTGGAAAGTAGTTAAGAAGAACTTGGCTGACGTTGTCAAAAGGTTATAACTAGCACTCCTTAAAGACTCAATGCAAAATACTTTGGTGTCATTACTTATGTGTACATGTGTGTACACATACATATTTTTCTCAGTGTATTAACCTGAAAGCATAAATGACTTCCCATTAAAAGCGATAGCTGAAATTCCTGTGGTTTATGGCCTCCATCTATATAAATAGATCTTAGTTTGATGCAAACCCCTGCTCAGCTATTTTGGAAGTCCTTGATCGATGTCTTATGTGTTCACCGACGCATCTCCTCCTTTCTGGGTGCTGCGGTGGGTCTATATTTCCTCCTGGAGACGTTGCACCCTTCCCTCGGTGGCGCCAACACGTTGGTTCCTTTCTGGTCATCAGGACAACTCTGCTAGACACCACCCTGAGCGGACTCCCTGCCAAAGCGTGAGCTGGTCAGTGGTGAGGTGGGAGGAGAGAGATCACTGGAGACTCTTCCTCCTCATTGACACCGTGGTTGCTGGAGGGGTTGTTTGTGGGCCAACGTTGTACAGCGCTTAGGGATGGTCTTAGACATGTTCCCTTAAATGCGTCTGTTGTTTCTAAAAGCCTACCACTGTTTTTTTTTTTTCTTTTTTTTTCAATTTTGGTAAAAATATGTATAACAAAATATTCTCCATTTTAACATTTTTACGTGTATGATTCAGCGACATTAATCTCGTTCATCATGCTGTGCAACCATCACTACCATCCATTTCCAAATTTTTCCATCACCCTTAAGGCAAACTCAGTGTCCTTTACTCGAAAACAAAACAGGTGCTGTCGAGTTGGTTCTGACTCATAGCAACCCTATAAGACAGAGTAGAGCTGCCTCCTATGGTTTCCAAGGAGTGCCTGGTGGATTCAAACTGCCAGACCTTTTGGTTAGCACCGCGAGCTCTTAAGCTACTGATAACTACTGGTAAACTTTTTACCACTGACTTTTGAGCCTTACAGACGCCAACAAGCTTTAAGATGATTCTGGAAATACAGATTTCCTAATGACTGAATTTTGAGGATACTAAAATTCTTTCTGAAAATATAACAAATAATTTATAGATATCACAAAGTACAATTTAACACACATAATTATTCTCAAGGACTTATCAAATAAAGGATGGTGATCTGCCCCTGACAGAAATGCTCCCCGAAGTTGAATTTTTAAGAATGTATTGTAGCCAGTAAGAGAAACTATTTTAACAGTGGAAGCTTTGACAGTTATTCCGATCATGTAAAGCCATAGCCATGAAACCCCAATGGAACACTGTTCTACTCTGACACACGTGGAGGTGCCATGAGTCAGAATCCATTCGATGGCAACTAACGACAACAATATTATCTTATTTGAAGGCCAGATTTATAATTCTTTACTGCTTTACTTTGGTTTTTCCTACATGCCCCTAATGAGGATTTCAGTATGTTTATGGGCGTTGCTGATAAACCAAACCAAACCTGTTGCTATTGAATCGATTCCGGCTCATAGCGACTCTATAAGGCAGAGTAGATCTGCCCTGTAGGGTTTCCAAGGAGCAGCTGGTGGATTCGAACTGCCGATCTTTTGGTTAGCAACTGAGCTCTTAACCACTGCACCACCAGGGCTCCTCTATCTGCTAATAGGCCAATGATATATCTTTTGTGTTGATGGGAAGGCTCCCTTGAAGCGAAAAAAAAAAAAAAAAAAGCCTAATATTAAGCGCCAACCAAGTCCTCATAACTTATCAAAAATATTATATAACTATTAACCGTTATTTAGGTGCAACAAATGGAGGTTTTGTCTTTCTCATATAAGTAATATGACAGTCCTTTAATACAAAGCTTAGTTGCTGTTGTTAGGTGCCACCCTGTTGGCTCCAATTCATAGCTACTTTATGTATAACAGAACAAAACGTTGCCCAGTCCTATGCCGTCTTTGTAATATTGGATATGTCTGAGCCCATTGTTGCAGCCATTGTGTCCATCCGTCTCACTGGGGGTCTTCCTCTTCTTCACTGAACCTTTATTTTACTAAAGCATGCTATGCTTCTCCATCAACTGATCCCTCCTGATGACATGTCCAAAGTAAGCGAGATGAGATTTCTCCTACTGAATGCTGAATGTGAAAAACATCGTATTTTTAGTTGAAATTGTTTTCAGGTATAAACATTTTCTGTCCTCAGTTACACCTGAGGTCCTTGAGGGCAAAGACAGCTGTTTACTCTCTTTTATGCCCCATTCTCATTTTCTGACATATAACATGGTGCTGGGTACGGGAGGGCAGCAGCTTTTAGAAAAGGAAAATTCTACACAGATAGTGCTCTCAGAAAAACTGGAATCTGCAAAATAGTTACAGCCTTGGGGAATTGGGCAGACAGTTGCCAGGGTCAAAGAGCCTTCCTGACTGACAGAAAAGTAAATAAGAAAAGGACTTGAATTTCTCTTGACACAGACCAAGTATGGAGGCTGAAACCCTGACAGCAAAGTCACCGAATGGTTTTTTTATCTGTGTTTCTTTTTTGGAACTCTTATTAGAGAGTAGAGCCCTGGTGGTGCAGTAGCTAAGAGCTTGGCTGCTAACCAAAATGTTGGCAGTTCAAATTCACCAGCGGCTCCTTGGAAACCCTGTGGGGCAGCTCTATTCTGTCCTATAGGGTCGCTATGAGTCCGAAGTCAGAATCTACTCCAAGGCAACGGGTTTTTTATTTTTTTAAGTTTCCATCTGTCTCTTTAAATAAGTGCTTTATCTGTTTAGAAATCTCCTACAGTCTAAGTACAAAGAAGTCCATTAGGATATCCATGTACAGCTATTACCAGAAAGAACACAGCCTGGGGTAGCAAGTGATTTTTCTGTAAAGCAAACAAATTTCCTATTTTCAAATTCCCTTGTAGCTGTCCTCAGCTACATCGAGATGCAAACTTTCCAAACTTCCTCATTTTCTCTTGCTGGGAGGGATTTTGCCTCTAACTTGCTTTCGGGCATTTTTCTCTCTAAGTGAAAGCTGAGAAATATTTTTGAAGGGTGGTGAACACAGAGCGGTCATTTTATGAGGCACAGAAAAGGAATTCAAGGGCTGGTCCAGAAAGAGACATGGAAAAGAGCAAGAATGGACTCAAATTCTCAACATTTTGACACTAAGAACAGAATTGTAGGCCAGCACAGTCTCAACAGGCGGTCTGTATTACTCCCTGGGGCCAGAGTTTAAAACAATAGCTGGTGTTCTTCCTATGCTAATACCTCAAGCAAATTTCTACGTGCTTTACGTATTTTTTTTTTTTTTTTACATATATCTACTCACTTGATCTCAACAACAGATGAGGACGTCTTACTTGTTATACTCATTTTACAGAGGACATAAATGAGGTACAGAAGTGACTTAAGAATCTTCTCTAGGGTTGGCTTCACCCTCTCCACTTTGAACCCTGGCTCAGTAACTTCCTCTCTCCTGCCCTCAATTTCCTCTCCTTTAAAATGCCTGGCATCTCAAGCCTGGAAAGAAGGTAGTGTCAGTTTCTGCCCTGAAGACCCTAGCATTTCCGTATGATTTAGTAAACTAAAAAGGAAGGAAACATGCAGATTAACTAACACACAAGGTAATAGGGGTTAAGTCCTATAATACATGCAAGAGTCCCGCCCCCAACTTTTCCACGGTTTGGGTAAATGTACAGATGGAGGCCCTGGTGCAATCTGTCTAGACTACACCTATATAAAATTTATAAAGAACGCTCGTTAAAACGTGTCTTAGCTTTTACTTTGGCAGACATTTTCATAACAACCTAGATGACCTAATTCAAGGTTAGAGTTCTCAGACTACATAGGAAAAACCCACACCAGGCCCCTGACACCTCGGCCCTGGAGTCCCAGTTTACAGCCTGTCCTACTTCCCTGCCAGCCCTGTCTCTGTTCCGTTACATGAAGGGACTAAGATACACACACACACACACACACACACACGCACACACACACACAAAAGAAACCAAACCCATTTTCCTCAAGTCAATTTCAACTCATAGCAGCCCTATAGGACAAAGTAGAACTGCCCCATAAGGTTTCCCGAGAGCCACTGGTGAATTCAAACTGCCAGCGTTTTAGTTAGCAGCTGTCTTAGTCACCTAGTGCTGCTACAACAGAAATACCGCAAGTGGATGGCTTTAACGAAGAAAAATTTATTCTCTCACAGCCTGCTAGGTTAAAAGTCCAAATTCAGGGCATCATCTCCGGGGAAAAGCTTTCTCTGTCAGCTCTGGAGGAAGGTTCTTGTTATCAGTCTTCCCCTGGTCGAGGAGCTTCTCTGTGCAGGAACCTCAGGTCCAAAGGACGTGCTCTGCTCCCGGTGCTGCTTTCTTGGTGGTATGAGGTCCCCATGTCTCTCTGCTCACTTCTCTCTTTTGTATTCCAAAAGAGATTGGCTGAAGACACAATCCAATCTTGTAGATCTCATCAATATAACTGCCACTAATCCATCTCATTACATCACAGTGATAGGATTTTCAACACAGAGAAATCACATCAGATGATAAAATGGTAGACAACCGTATAATACTGGGAATCATGACATAGCCAAGTTGACAAATATTTTGGGGGGACAAAATTCAATCCATGACAGCAGATGAACTCTTACCCACTGCACACCAGGACTCCCAGATGCCCACAAAACCATGTCTCTATTGACAACCCCTACAAATAGACTAGCCATATTTAACAAATAAACGAGGCCCATTAAATTTGAATTTCAGATAAATAACATGTACTATTTAGTATGTGTCATGCAATATTTCATTGTTTATCTGAAATTCAAATTTAACAGGATGTTTGGTATTTAATCGGGTAATCCTGCCTACAAGCATTCACACCTTGGCCAAACCTCCAGCCCAGTGGCCCATGCACTGATGGCTTTGTCTACCCCTCCAATGTGGCAGATCTCGATAAATGGCCCACATATGTTCTAGAAGGATCTTAGGTAATTCTGTGGTCTAGGACATCTAGATTGTGACTGAGAAGGTGGGAAGCATGTTCTCCATGGGGAAGGCAAAGAAGGACCAGAACTGGAGCCCTTATAAAAAGTGCTGGGGCCAGGGCAGTTACCCCTGCTGCCCAGGCCTAATAGTAGTATGTTAGAGGTATAAATAGAATAAAGAATGCACAGGGAGCATAGTCAACACTGACTAGGTGGATCTGGAAAGAAATCATGGAAGAAGTAGCATTTGCTTTGAATCATAAAGGATAAATATAATTCAGACAACTTGAAATAAGCAAAGGTATACCAAACGGAAGTGTTTTACTTTTGTTTATGTTTCCATTTTAAACATATTAGGCCCTTTCTAGCAAACGTTTTTGATCCGCATGCCTTTCATGTTGACAAATACCAAGTGTGTCACCTTCTTAATGATCATGAAGGTGACTTGTACATGAGGTGACTTCTGTTTTTGCCTATGTTTCTCAGAATTGTTTTAACTTGCATTTCCTTGAGGATGATGTTGAACACCACTTTATGGGCTTATTAGCCACTTGGATATCCTCTTTTGTGATGTGCCTGTTCAAATATTTACCCCCAATTTTTATTAGGTAATTTTTTAAAGTTGATTTGTTAGAAATTTTTTGTATAATCTAGAAAGGAATCCTTTTTGAGTAGATGCATTGTAAATATTTTCTCCAATGCCCATATATTTATCATCTAATCCTAAATATCTGAATTATCTGTTGTCTGTGTTTTGGGTAGGGTCTTCATTTGTTTCAGTTTTTCAGATACAGCTAATATTTCTTTATTGAATGCTGTACACTGTGTATAAAAAATTATAGTGACACTGGATGATATTATTTTCCTCTAGGGAAGGTTTAATTTTCTTCTGAACAGCAGGTAGAATATGGGAAGAACACTTTGACTCACTGAAAGCTGGTATATTGCCATTTCGTTTTTTTCTCCTTCAGGGTAGCCCTTTGGGGATTTAATTGTGGTGTTTACCGGGGTTCTCTCCCTTGGCAGGGTCTCCACTCCAATTTTTGCCTCACCATGAGACTGTTAAATAACCAACTGCTTGGTTTTTCTTTGTCTCACTCATGTGTAACTTAGGAGTTTCCAGCTGCCTTGAGAATAAATTGCATGCAGAACTTGAGGCTCACTTATTTTCTTTTCTCCAGGACCTCGTTTTCTTAAATCCTGGCTTCTTGGTAGTCCTGTACTCAATTTTTATCTCTCTAGCTCAGTGAAGCAGCTGTAATTTCTAGGTGCCTGCATTCTGTTTATTCTCTATATGCCTCATGCAGCATGTTAGCAAATACTCCAAGAGAAAAATGTGAAGAAAATATAGGGCTCATCTCATTGAATTTCCCCTCTCTCTGGAATCTGGATCCATAAAGTTCTAACTAACTTGGTTGTTTCCAATCCTTTCAAACACTTGTTTGCTATTTAGTCTGTTTTTATTTTTAATTTGTTCTTGCTACAAGGTTGAGTGAAGAAAGCCAGACACAAGACAATATATACTATGTGATTTCATGTATATATAATTCAAAGTAAGAAAATTAATCTCTTGTGGTATTGTAAGAATGATTACCTCTTTTGAAAGCCAAGCAATGGGCACAGGGGGGTTACTACGGTGCCGGTAACACTCTATGTCCTTATCTTGGAGCTGAGTACATAGGCACGCTCAGCTGTAGGAATTCATCACACTCTACACTTAAGCTCTGTGCTCTTTTTCTGTCTGTATGTTTGACTTGCATTTTTAAAAAAGTTTACAAGAAAGAAAAAAAAAATGTATCTAGTCCTTATTGGGGTCTTGCTGATGCTGGAACTAACTTAATAGTTTTTTATTCAATATCCATCAAGTGATTTCAATCTACAAAGTGTCTGGACTTGAATGGTAATTCCTTTCTATTTCTATAGTTTGTATCATCGAATTTTTGTATCATTCAACACCTACCCTGGTATGGTACCAGGGCCTGGAGTGTAAAAATCACTAACGCATTGACCAAATAGCACGGAAACCAGTTGTGTGAGACGAACATGAACGGATAATTTTAAATTAATAAAATAAACACCTTGCAGAAATAGAAACAGAGTGCAATAGAACACCGAGGGAAAACCGGCAAGGTCTGCCTGCTTATCAAGTGTGCGTGAAAGTGTGTATATGTGAGTGAGTTTCAAGGAAGACTTTATGGAGCAAATGTTCCTGGGCTTAACCTTTAAAATGAACTTGTATTTAAGCATGTAACAGAGAAAAGTGGGGGAATTGCTAGTTGAGGGAGAGAGGCATGTTTGGAGGCATGGGACTGTTAAGTTCTGAGCATAAATTTCAAGGCAGAGGGTGGTGGAAAAAATAGAAAGAAAATCAGGATCCAGGCTATGAAGAATCTTAGAGCCACCCTGTCTGGCTGTTGAGGCTGTACATCACAAGAGGGCACAATACCTAAGGGAGCGCATTCCCGTGGTAGACATATACTAACCTGAAGCAGTGGGGGTAAGTCATTCACAAGATCAGAAAAACACGCACACACATACACACTGGCACATCTATGACCTCATTTGGGACTTTCCCTAAGGTTGCCTCTTTCACCCACTGTCACTTTTGGAGATCTGATTTCTCCATCCTGAACTTGACACGGTCATCTTATGTGCAGAACCAGGCATAGACTGGGCAGGAGATGTGAGAGTTACTGAGGTGTATGCTTCTCGCCATCCAGGGTTTGGGGGAATGGGGGACCACATGGACACGTGTGTATATGTTCATGGCTGCTGCCAGTCAGGACCCTGAAAACCCCCCCGGTCAGATCCTGGCCTAGCTGAGAGCACAAGTCACATAGGTCACATAGCTGTGGCTCCCTTTAATTCCCATAGCATATGATTGTTCAGATTGTGAAATATATACATCTTTATTTTTCTTTTTAGTTGAGAAAGGTGAACCTTTCCTAATTTACATAAAGGCAGTCTGTGAGCAGTGGCAGGTCTTCTTGCAAGCCATGCCAAGAAGTGTTGTGGGAAACATTGAAGGAATTTAAGTTTGTAATTTACATTCTTTTATTTTTTAGATAAATTGCAGTGTCAGTAATATGGATAATTATATAAGTGGGAGCAAAGCCGATGGCAGGATACATATTATGAGAAATACACACAGACACCCACACACAAACACTGGCAATCATAGTTACAATGGAGAAGAGGAGACTGATTTGAGAAATATTTAAGAGGAAAACTTAGTAGGGCTTACTTGGCTGTAGATGGTTATATGAAGGGAAGAGTTTAGGATGATACTTAGGCTTCTCCCATCACATTTATTGGGTAGGAGTTACTAGAGGAAGAGTAGATCTCTGAAGGTGAGCTTGGCTTTAAATCCATCAAGTTGAAGTATATATGAAACATCCAAGTATGTGTGTCCATCTCACAAATTAAGTCAAGAGGTAATGTTCAGAAAGATAGGCAGAGACTCTGATGTCAGGTAATCCAAGGGAGTTTCAAACACTAAGATTAAACTGAGAGTTAAATAACTTGCTTTGGTAAGTTGTACATCCTTGGTTACTCTTTGGAGAACAGTTTCAATGGAGTGGAGGGAGTGGAAACCAAATTTCAGGGTGTTGAAAATTAAGGAGAAAGAAGAGACAATGAAAGAAAACTATCCTCTAAAGATGTTTTGCTGATGGTAGTTAGAGGTTGGCCAAAGTCCATGGGGTTATGTTATATGACATTGCTGTGTTTTATTTTAGATTTAGACCAAAAAGGCATATATGAAGGGGAAACAGATGGTTTAGAAAGACGAGAGCTGATGAAACACACTCTGGGATGGGGAGAGCCTGGGCTGGTGACCGTGATGATAATAATGGTGATGGTGTTGATCATTATATAACAACATCATTTCTCATTTACTGAATTCTAAATATGGATCAGATAGTCAATTTTATGAGGAAGATTCTATCACTACTCTCAACTTGCAGATGAAAAAGTGAGGGTTAGGAGGTTAAGTAACTTACCCAAGGCCACAGCCAGCAAGCTTCGAGACTGGGGTTTTAACCCAAGTCTCCCTGATGTTAGTACCTGTTTCATTATATGCACTGCCTGCCACAAGCCAAGCATACAGGTGGATGGGATAGGTAGAAGTTCACTTCATCCCTGAGAAAGGAAGTAGAGCAATAAGCTTACTTCCCCTATTTTAGTAGTAATTATATGCTCTGAAGGATCATATTAAACTTCCTGTGATGCTATATTTTTGGCATTTGAGATTCTTTTAGTTTAGTTCCTTTGTCTTTAATTGGCAAGGTGATCCACATATCATTTTTAATTGTATGAGCATATACTTTGTCTTCTAAACCAGGACAGTTTTGGAGCAAAAGGGGAAATTGTTGACCCAAATTGCACCAAACAGGCATAAACCAAGGCTGTCCCAGGCACATCTCATTTTAATTGTGACATCCACAGCTATCACGTACATACAGTGTGATAAGGCTTGAATTGGTACGATTGATGTTACTTAGTGCAGAGCTTCAAAGCACATTTTGTCCAGAAGAAACTGACATTATTATTTTTATAAAGCCCCTGACAATGGCATCAACAGTTTACATAGCTAATATGCCTTAATGGCCTAAAAAGTTATTCTTAGAATCATGTTGTATTAAGAATTAAAAGGAACCTCAGATGGAAATCACTTAGACCAACCTCTCTTCACCTGATCAACTTCATCTGTTTTCAAGGACTTCACTTTACCTACTCTTTAAAGTTACTTGTGTAACACAACCCTGATCCTTTCAAATAGCTTTAAGGAGACCAGCACATTACAGGTTCTGTAAGATGTATTTTCACCTATGCACTGTGTGGTAAAAGCACTTTCACTTTTAATCCACCTACTTAGATGATTGCACAGTGGTTAAAGCAATCAACTGCTAACCAAAAGGTCAGGGGTTTGACACCAGTGGCTCTGTGGGAGAAAGATGTGGCAGCCTGCTTCCGTAGAGATTTATAGCCTTGGAAACCCTATGAGGTCACTATGAGTTGGAATTGACTCGATGGCAGTGAGTTTGTTTTTTGTTTTGTTTTTTGCTTTTTATTTAGGTATCAGGATCTCTTTTCATACACTTAATCCAAATGCTCTCACAGTTTTTTCTTTTTTTCCTATTTTGAACCAAAATGAATGAAATCAACAAAGTAGTTTTATATAAGTTCTCTTTGGTGCAATAGCTCAATATTTAGGTAATTTGCTCAATTCAGCTGTAGTTACATTTCAAAACCAGAATGTATTTCAACAGTGTCTACTAAAAAAAAACACATCCTAGCTAGAATTTCTAAAATCTATCATGACTTCCTTATAGCAAGCTAATAAATTCTGTGTGCGTGATATTAAATGTTCATGTGGATCGTGGGATTGTTAAAGTTCCCTTTCTTATCCTTTTCCAAATTTGGGGTTGCAATCTATCTTTGGGATAGACTGCAACATGTACCAGTGTTCACGAAGGTTTTCATCGTGTGTTCTGTTAAGGCTTCTATAACTGTGGTGAATTTGTAGAGGTGTCAGAGGGCCACATGTTGGTACATGTAAATATATTGTGCATGTTGAAGAAAATACATCAATTCTAGGATCTGAAAGACTAGGGTTAGAATTAGGAATCCATATTCAGTAAAATAAGCCTTTGGCAAGTGATTTAAACTTTCTGAGCCTGTGTCCATGTGTCTAATATGGGAATAAGACCATCTACTTTTTGGGATCCTTCCAGAATGCACGCGCTATCAGAGTGACTGAAGCTATGTCATCCTCTGCATTTCCTGTTGGCGTAATGTGCCTCCTATCGCCATGACTCTATACGCTGGAGCCACGGGGACTATCAAGTGTTTTGTTTAGGGGTGTCCTTCCTCTTGTTACACTATCACCTTCACCAACACCGCTGTGCCTAAAAGACTCAACCTTTGTTAGATGCTGTAAAGTGAACAGTTTATGGTCCTTCTCCTGAGAAAATATTAGGACTAATCCCATCATGCTTTGTATTACTTTTACCACAGTTGCCACCCAGGCATCATATTGCATGTGACATATATAAAGTATGGCAGTCAAAATATTAAACAAGCATACCTATGCCCATCAATCAAAATGGATGCAAGGTATAGCACTGAAGAATGTTCTGGGAGCTCCCTGTTGTGCCCAGTGATACCCTTTTATGGTTGCTAGATCACAGGGAGGTTAGGAGTATTGGGGAAAAGGACCAAAGTATCCAGGATTATGAGAAGGATACTATGGGAGCTCAGGTCATGACTATTTACCAAATGTGGAAATATTTCAGTATTTAGTATGGACACTTCAGGCCATACCAAAGACCCAAGCCTCCAGGGTCATTTTTTATCATCTTATTAGATCATCATAAAACAAAAATCCTCACAACAGGACCAATAAGTCACATCATGATAGATGGAGAAAAGATTGAAGTTGTCAAGGATTTCATTTTACTTGGATCCACAATTAACACCCATGGAAGCAGCAGTCAAGAAATCAAAAGATGCTTTGCATTGGGCAAATCTGCTGCAAAGGACCTCTTCAAAGTGTTGAAGAGCAAAGATGTCACCCTGAAGACTAAGGTGTGCCTGACCCAAGCCATGGTATTTTCAATCACATCATACACATGTCAAAGCTGGGCAATGAATAAGGAAGACTGAAGAATTGACGCCTTTGAATTGTGGTGTTGGCGAAGAATATTAACTATATCGTGGACTGCCAAAAGAATGAATAAATTTTCTTGGAAGAAGTACAACCAGAATGCTCCTTAGAAGCAAGGATGGTGAGACTGCATCTTACATACTTTGGACATGTTGTCAGGAGGGATCAGTCCCTGGAGAAGGACGTCATGTTTGGTAAGGTACAGGGTCAGCAGAAAAGAGGAAGTCCCTCAACAAGATAGATTGAGACAGTGGCTGCAACAATCGGCTCAAGCATAACAACAATTGTGAGCATGGCGCAGGACTAGGCAGCGTTCATTCTGTGGTACATAGGGTCGCTGTGAGTTGGAACTGACTCGACGGCACCTAACAACAACAACAACAACAACAACAACATGTACTTGCATATTCCCTAACCTGACCCCATCTCTCAGTCTCCCTGACTCCCAAAACTTTTTATAATGTTCTCTGAAATGCGTGGTCATCACCAGAAAAATCCTCTTATCCTCAACATCTTCCAAAATACGCCCTCCATGCTGGATTTGCCCTGACGACACAGGTTCTCCTGTGGCCTGTTCAAATGGAAACAGTTTTTATCTATCTCTCTCTCAGACATATATCATATACCACAGGGCCTGGCAGGGTAGGATTGCTCCTGGATCCTCATGCTCCTTCAGACAATTGTCTTCTTTATACCTCAGTTTCCCAGCTGTTCTGAAGCACCTGAGATTGAACTCTGCTGTGAATTAGGCATCCTTGTCACTATCATCTACTGAGCACTTGCTCATAACCTCCCATTTACTAAGAATGAGCAACAGTTCACTCTCTTCTTCTCCTCTACTATCCCTGTTATCATTCTTGGTAACTTAACATGAATTATCCACCCAACATTGTGACTACTCTATTCTTTACCTTTCTCATTAACCCCTTTTCTCTAGTTTTACATTTCAGTTTACAACACCACCATTCACCCAGTTGCTCAGGCTAAAACCCAGGAGTCATCCTTGATTTCCCTTGACACTTTCCACATCAACCTACATATCCAACCCAACAACAGGTAATAGAAAAAAAAATTACCATATAGTCAATTCCGACTCATAGCAACCATACAGGACACACTAGAACTACCCCGTAATGTTTCCAAGGCTGTAATCTTTATGGAAGCTCACTGCCATGTCTTTCTTCTAAGGGGCACTGGTGGGTTTGAACCACCGACCTTTCGGTTAGCAGCCGAGTGCTTAACCACTCTGCCACTGAAGCTCCTCAATGGTGGTTCTACCTATCTAAAATATCTTGACTCCTGCTATTTTTCACCACCACCCCCACTAGAATCTTTAATCAAGCCTGTATGAACTATCGTCTGTATTAGGCAATAGCTTTCATCTTCTTGCTTTCACCCTTACCCTCATAAAGCACACTTTCCACTTTGCAACAGGAGTGGACTTTTTGAAAAATATAAATCATGTTTTATCAAATTCCATGTTGCTGTTATCTACAAGGTCCTCTATGATCTGGCTCCTACCTGCTTCACCCATGTCATTGCCTTACTTACTTTGCTGTTTGTTGTGTCTCAAATAGAGAGAGCTGATGCCTTCTCTAGGGCCCTTACACTTGTACTCTCACTCTGGAAGTCTTTCCCAATACATTTTCAGAGTTAGCCCCTTCTCATCATTCAGACATCTTCAAAGATTACCTCATGTGTAGATTCTTTCTTGAATTTAAAATACAAAAATGCCTTCTTGGTGACTATCTTCGAACTCAGCTTTGTTTTCTTAATGGTAATTTATCGATACCACAATGTATAAAAATGTGTGCACTTGTTTAAAATAGGTTTGGTCCACAGGAATGGAAACATCATGATCGCAAGTACATCAGGATATCATGTCTTATATGAAGCTATAGCCCCAGTGCCTAAGACAGTGCCTAGAAAAGAAGAAAGCATGGTGACACTTGTTGAGTGAACATGGTAATTGTAAGCACAAAATGAAATCTTGTATGTTAAGAGACTATAAAAAGCCTGATACACAATGACTGTTGGGGCTAAAGAGGTAGCTATGACTTTTTCATTCATTTTATTTATTTTTCATACCATAGTATATCACAATATGGGAAATAAAAAATCAGTCCAAAAGTAGAATGTTTCATCTGCTCGACACAAAAATCTATAGTTTTCTCCAATCAGGCATTTTCGTGAAGAATGGGAAGAGTCAGTATATTAGTTTCTAAGGGCTGCCTTAACAAATTACCACAGATTTGGTGGCTTAAATAACAGAAATTTATTCTCTCACAGTTATGGACACTGAAAGTCTGAAATCAAGGTGCCAGCAGGGCCATGCTCCCTCTGAAGACTAGAGGATAATCCTTCTTTCCTTCTTCCCGCTTCTGATGATAGCTCCTGGAGTTCTTAGCTTGGGGCTGCATCACTCCGATCTCTGCCTGCCATGGCTTTTTCCTCTGTCTCTGCGTGTTTTTTAAGGACATTTGTCACTGGCTTTACGGTCCGTCTTAGGCTGGGTTCTCTAAAGAAGGAAAACCAGTAAAGTGTATAAATATATGTATATATATAGAGAGAGAAAGAGACACAGGAATCTATATCAAGAAGATGGCTCATGCAGTTGTAGAGGCTAGAATGTCTCCAGTCTGTGAGTCAGGATAGGGGCTTCTACTGAATCACATAGCCACAGGGGCTGGCTAACCCAGGTTCATCAGGTTGAAGAACAGGGCTGTTGCTTACAGGCTGTGAAGATCGAAGAATCCAAGATTGGCAGGCAAGACTCCAGGTTAGCTACAAGCTCAAGTCCCAAAAACCAGAGGTCAGACGAACATTAGCCAACTGCAGGGCCCAGAATGAGCAAAAGCCTTGGAGCCCTGCCAGAACGTCCACCCACATGCCCAAGAAAACTCTTCTTCAACTGATTACTCACAGCAAAGTCCATCTTGGGGGTGACCACATACCAAATCTCGAAAGGGGAGTGACCACAATATTACAGGACTGCCAAAACACTGAGAATCATGGCTGAGCTAAGCTGACACACGATCCTAACCATCACAAGCCCTCCCTAATGCAAGACAGCCTCATCTCAAGATTCTTACTTTAATGACATCTGCAAATATCCTTATTCCAAACATGGTCACATCCTACGGTTCCAGGTGGACATGCATTTTGGAGACCATTATTTTACTCACTACTGTCACTGAGACATTAGACTTGACACTAGGTCCTGGTCACTGTTAGATGGCACATGGAAATGAAAACCAACCCAGGGCTCTGTTGCGTGCCTATTTTGCAACAGACATCACTAAGTGACTCTAGAGATAGGAAGCTGAAATGACACGAAATCTTCTACCAAGGAGCTCACAGCCTAGAGAAAGAGCTGGGAACATAAATCAAACATTACAGAGTAGTGTGAGAAAAACCACAGTGGGAAGAGGGACTCAACGCACAAGATCTCAGGGAAGTGTTAATGTAAGATCTGAAGACTGATCTGTGTTTTGAAGGGTAAAGAGATGCTAACCAGTCAGACATAGAAAGGGTTAGGGAAACGGTAGATAGATAAAGTAGTATGTAAAAGTCATGGAGACATGAAGTTGCATGGAGTTTTCAGTGAACCAGTCTAATACAGCTGGAGCATAACATGAGAAGGAAGAATGGTACAAGGCCCCTCTGCAGATATAGGCAGGGGTGCTGGTGTCGTTGCTGGCACACACTTGCTATTTAATAATTGTTCCTAATTTTCCCCTTTCTTCTCCAATTCAAGATACTCAATCAGACAGGGATACTTTCACTGAAGCACTTTTCAAATTAAACCAATTAAGTTTTCGAGTGAAGAAATGAACCTCTTGAATGTGGGATTGTCTCTTGTCTTATTATCCCTTTGCTTTAAATGTTTAAGGCATCACATTCTGTTGTTTTATACTTATATTTCATTCTTTAAAAAGAATTCTTTATGCCAAGTGTTTGTAGAGAGCATTCAGATAAGTGAAACTGTTTTCAACACGTATGGTTTGACCTTCAAGTGCGAATATACCTAAATAATGAATTATTGGCTCTGGTTTTCCATAGTCCTTCCTTTATTTTTTACACTGAAAACAAACCCACTCTATATTAAAAATGATAGACTGTTTCCAGAAGCCCCACTGATTTTTAATTATATCTTTCAAATTCAATGTTTATTGCAACGCTACCTGAAAAAATAGTCTCATGTTTTTACATTTTTAAATCTTAACCTTCAATCTTTTCAGTTTACTACTGGAATCATTATTTATAGTGCAGACACTTTAATTGGCTTTCATTTGTGCCACTGTGTCTTTTCTTGGGTAAATTTTGTCCTGTTTTAAGATTTTTTATTTCATGTTGGTGACTTGTGCTTCTCAAATCATTTTGAATGTTGCATTACACAAATCTCAGGACAGCTGGAGGTTCTAACTTAAAAGCCAATAGTCTATGTGGTGTGATGCATATCGTGTTTGTATGGAAGTGTGATCAAGAGCAGATTTAAAGACTTTCTTATTTCAAATATAAGACGTAGTCTGATAAGTGGACTGTGAGTATATAGCCAATATACGAGGCTGACAGGGAAATCAACATTTCCCAAGGACTGGTTAGGTTATCCGCTGAAAAGGTGGATAGTGAATATCCAATTATACAACGCCCCAGAATTAGTCAAAACTTTTCAGCAATGTGCTTTGGGAGGAAAATGGAGAGAAGCAAGCAGACATCATTTCATTGACGAGCATAAAAGATCCCTCTCTAGAAATCTGACAGCCCAGCTGTGTATGTGTTTTTATCTCTATAATGGTTTTGAAAGCTGAATTTTGGAACTTCAGTGCCACATTAACTTTGATTAAAAAATGAGGGACTAGTCAAAGAAAGCAGCGGCAATGGCAAGAGATGAGAAACCAAAGTGGTGTGTGTGCGCGAGTGTGCCTGTGTGTGTGTGTGATGAAAGACAAATCACAAAGTCTTCAGTCTGCCTAGAAACCCAGGGTTTTCAGCCAGACCAAACAATTTGTGTCATTCTTGACTAAAATAGAACGTTCCAAAGGAAAGCATTAGATGATTTTATGAAGTTTGAGTGACTCAAGGGCTAGAATCTCCATTGATTCCTCTCTAATTATTACAACTCTAATGTTTATTTTTTTTTTTCTTGTATTGCTCACAAAAGGAATTTTGGCATCTCTGATTGACCTTTGAACTTTTTCATGTAGTTACTTTCTGACACATTCATCGTTAATGTTCAAGTAATTTATTTCCTGTGTCTTTTCCTCGCCTATTTATAGCTCTTCAAAAGATTTTTCTCTTAAGTATACTAACTTTGGAACTAGCCATATGCAGTAAATTTTCCCCTAGATATTTCTCTTCTGACCTCCAATTTCTACCCTTCCTGCTAATTTGTCTTTTCAAATAAAGAAATCCTTTCATCAAATGTTACCAGTGTTGGAGTTGACGTTGGAAGGTCCCAGAAAACTACCCATTTGAGGACTGATGAGACCCTCCAGCTATTTCTGAACTCTTGTTCAAACTCTGGTTTCTCTTATGCAAAATAAAAATACACCATTCATCTCATTAGCAACCTATACTCTAGAGCCATGAATAATATGGAGAACTTGGGGTTTCACAAAGTTCTCAGAACTATAGCCCCTGAAAGCCTACCACTAAGACTTTAGTTTTGATGATTTTCAGGGGCTGAAAAGATGAATGAGATTCTGTGTCTGTCCTTGATAAGCTCATAGTTTATGTAGGAGACAGAAATAGGAGAAATTATTATAAAATAACATGCTGAGTACTATAATAGACAAAGTGTGACCTGAGTGGTGACAGCTAACTTTTTTTTTTCAGAGACTTTGTGAAAGACTGCATAGGAAAGGTGATACTTAGCTAGCCCTGTTATTTGTTAGCTGCCATTGAGTGGGTCCCTGGATCACGGCACCCCCACGCACAACGGAATGAAATTCTGCCAGGTCCTGTGCCATTCCCACGTTTAGTTGTGGATTGGACAGTTGTGATCCGCAGGGTTTTCATTGGTTGATTTTCTGGAAGTAGACTGCCAGGCTTTTCTTTTTAGTCTGTCTTAGTCTGAAAGCTCCACTGAAAACTGTTCAGCATCACAGCAACCCACAAGCCCCCACTGACAGTTGGGTGGTGGTTAGCCGTGAGGCTTGGAATTGAACCTGTGTCTTGCTCATAGAAGGCAAAATTTTTACCACTGAGCCACCACTGAAAATTAGTAAATGTTTCACAAGGAGAGGCAAGGAGTTGGGAATGGCATTCCAGGCAAAGTGATAGAGTGCTCAAAGGCCTTAGTCTTTTTGGGGATTAGTGAGAGGTTTGTCTCAAAACTATCTTCCCCAGAACTATATTAAAAAACAAAAAACAAACAAAAAAGTAAAGTCCCAAAGGATTTTTCAGTGAGATAAATAAAGAGGTGAAGGCAGTGTTCCAATAATTCAGAAATGTATATACTGGAGAATTTGGGTCTTTATTCCGTAGGGAAATTTAGAATTAGTAAAAAGCCTCAATTAAAATATTTGTTTATAAATGCTATTTTATAATTTTCATGCACACAGCACATATATAATTGTAGTGGGTACTAATAACTAAAGGGAGATAAGTTAATGGGAAAATAGCAATTTGAAATAGACCTCAGTTACATAATAATTGATTCGGAATATAAAAATACACTTTAACTTCTGAGAACTAATTGCTGGATAAAGAAAACCAAGGGATGTAAAAGGAATTTTAATGCATTTAATGATTTTTTAAATCATTTTAATGATTTGGAAAATGTCACTTTTTTTTAAAGCTATTCTGTTTCCCTAAACATTAGACCCTAAAAAAAAAATTCAGAACGGCTTACTGAGAGCTGGATCTATCTCTATTTTTGCCAGCATTATCTCCAATCCCACATAATGGAACCCTAAAGAACACCATGTTTTACTGTACTTTATTCTTAAGTAATTCTCCAATTTTGAGAACAGAAAGACAAATTCCAAAAAGCCCCAAGGCTGAACTTGAAATGGAAAATTCTAAGAGATAGGGATGTATTGAAACTCTTCTCTCTTCCTTGTAATCCAGGGACAAACCATCATGTTTTTTTCTAAGTTCATCATCCCTGAAGAAGAAGGCAGAGATTTGGGAAAAGGGAAATTGTGAGGAAGACAAAATTTGGTTTTGGTGGCCTGCTCGTTCCCTCGATAATGCCACCATTTCTAAGCTGCGTACATCTTCTCAGAGCTCCCTGTACCACATGGCAGTTTTACATTTTTTTTTAATGGTCATCCTGAAACTGAAAAGAAAAGGGGTATCTGCCACGAAGTTCAAGATGGCAGCCGATAGTCGGAAAGAATGTGCTCTGAGGCCTTCTCACCTACTCTCAGACATTTCAGTGACAATCATACTACTTTCGGTGATACTAAGGTGTAGAGAACAGTGATTTGGAATATTCCTCTCACGAGGAGCCAACTTGATTGTTTTCAGAGTTCCGGCAAATACAATAAATGAAGGAAGCTATAAGATAGTGCCAACTGGGTGGGCATTCACATTCAAAATAGCTTTGAATGACTCATCTTCATGTTAATTCTGTCACTGGCCCCCAGTTACGTCGCTTACTTGGGAATCACAATTTCTCTCTCTAATTTTTTTTCGCTTGGGACAAGTCCCCTCTAGGAAGGTATGCACTATATAGGTTTCATGCTGTCAATGCTCCTAGGACTACATCTTCTTTGCTAATTATCTCTCTCTTCCTACAGACCCCAAGTACACCTGGATAAGTTGCTGCCACCATGCTTATGTATCCATTTACTCACTTACATATGCATATGTGTATGTATATATGTATTTGTTAGTGTTTTTTGAACCTACATTTATTGTGGAACAGATCCAATATGAGTCTCAGGATAAAGGGTTTAATGTGATAGAGATTAAAATGTGGAGTATGTATGTTTATGGGGTTATATATGGAGCCTGGTGGTGCAGTGGTTAAGAGCTTGGCTGCTAAACAAAAGCTCAGCAGTTCGAATCCCCAGCCGCTCTTTGGAAACATTATGGGGCAGTTCTGCCCTGACCTATAGGGTTGCTATGAGTCCGGATTGACTTGATGGTTACATGTTTGGTTTGGTTTTTTTATAAGACATAGATCACTTTCACTGCTTTGTTACATTTGAGTATTATGTTAACCCTGGGAAGTAGGTCAGGCAGGCGTTATTACCTACATTTTATAGATGAGGAAACAGAGACTGAACAATATTTCTAAAGTCCCTTAACAAGTATGGAGCAGAGTTTGTGATTTAATTTAATCTAACTGCTTCTCATCCAAATTCTATTATTTTTTTTCCTCCCTAATATACCAAGCTTTTTGTTTTTCTTCTCTTTTCTTTGTTCATTTCTTTCTTTGCTACACTTTCTATTGTCAACTTCCCTTCCCCACCACAACTCACCCTCTCCCACTTTCCCTTAGCTCTATCATAGTTTGTTCTTGTTGCCTATATGGGGTAGGACACTAACCTCAGAGATGTGGCATGTCCATGGCAGCTGGCCTTAGAAGTGGTAGGCTAAGGGAAATGAAGCCCTCAGCAGAAGTTAACGCCAATGCAGTGCTTGGAAGGAGACTCAATTAGGCATTGGGAAGACAAATAGATAGTAGAAATTGAATGTAATCCTGAGTTGGCTTGCTGTTTGAAATATTAATCCAGGCTCTAGCGTTTCTCTGTAGGTAGGAAATTCCTGTTTTCTCTCCGTGGGAGACTCATTTCAGCCCGCTACATTGTCCTGTGAGAACACTCCCATGTTTCAGATTGCCTTTATAATATTAGTATAGAACTAAAATGATGATCATCCATGTGCAGAGGAAGCTTAATGAGGTCTTAATTTTCTGCACTGGTTCATCTGCTAATAGAGAATTGAATGTTCTCTTTTGGTCCATTGCAAATTCAGCAAAAGTGTCTTCACTTTACACAGGGCAATCCACAGCAAGGGGCAACTCCACAATTAAAAGAGGTGTGAGGTAAAATGTAACACAGTTTACCAGGATGTACAAACAAGCCAATCATTCTGCCTTTTGTAATTTTCCCTCAACTTCCTGCCCAGCTGGAGGTCCAAGTTCTCAGACGGAGACTAATCTAATTTCACTCTCACCAGCTAATAGCTGTAATCAATCTCCCTGCTTCAGGCTAACTGTTCTCCATACCTTCCTTTTATGCAAATGGGTATTCTATGATATTCCCAATGCTTTAGGCTGGCTTCTCTAGAGAACCAAAACCAATGATACACATAGAGAGAGAGAGAGAAATTAAATGGCTCATGCAGTTGTAGAGGCTGGCAAGTCCCAAGTCCATTGGTCAGGTGTCAGGCTGGAGGATTCTCCTGACTCACATAGCTGCTGGGGTTGAAAACACAAGATCCACAGGTCAGATGGCAGGCTGTTGGCTCACAGGCTGCAGAGGCTGACGAATCTAAGATTGTCAGGCAAGACAGCAGGCTACCGACTCAAGTTCCAGGAACTGGAGGTCAGATGATGATGAGTTGAGTGTAGGATCAAGAGCAAAGCAAAAGCCAGTGAGCTTTACCTGAAAGTCCATATATATTGGATACAGGCCACAAGCCCAAGGAAACTCTCTTTCATCTGATTGGCTGCTCATAGAAGATCTCATCATGGAGGTGATTACATCATTAAATAACTGCCAAACTACATCATAACTGCCAAACCACTGAGAATCATGACCCCATCAAGTTGACACACAACCTTAACTATCACACCCAATTTCTCTTATTCTGAGAAGTTGAACCACCATGAATTAGCTTGGCCCAGGTGGGCTAAATATGATAAATTCTGGTGGGGTTTTCAACACTAAAATGAGAATTATGAGATTTTCAAAACCATACTTTAAGTGCCTTAATGATATGTTTTTATAATACAGTACGTGGTCACAGCTGGTTTTCCCACAGAATTTAAATAGGATGACCAAGAGTATCTGATTACCATCTGTATCCTAATGAGGGATATGAATCAGTATTTAATATCCAAAAGAAGAGAATACAGAGGGACTATAGCACAAGTGTTTTAAAAATAAAGCTTATGAGTTGGAATTAACTCAACAGCAATGTGTTTGGTTTGGTTTGGCTATTCAGCCAGTAACTGGCCCAGTCTCCTACTTCCTTAGCTGTAATAAGTTGACACTTCAAGATGAACAACTTATTTCTGCCTTGTTTTTCCCTTGCTTCTCTAAATGAAGGGCTTATTTTCAAAGTTGACACTCACTTTATCAATTTCAAGCTTTCACAGGTAATTCTGTACTCTAGAAATGTGCCATTTTCCCAAATTCTGTGCTAATTTCTCTTTGTTTTAAAGTCGTTCTTTAAAAATTTTCTTTTCCTTTTTTCCTCTGTCCCACAAGAAGGTCAGACTTGGAATTATGCTTGGCTGTTCACCACTGTATTTGAAATTCAAAGAGAACTAGTTTTTTCCTTTGTGGCTGTGTGCCTTCACATGGTCAGTGGACTGAAAAGTGAAACGTTATATGGGCTTGGCTATTCAGACACTGTCCTTTCAGGGGAATCTTCCTTCTAGTAAAGGGTGATCCCATGGAAAGGCAACATTTTTGGAGGACGTGAGATGCATTCCTGTGAGCATCTCAGATCTCATTTATTCCAAGCTGAAAGATTGGTTTACACTTGGAGACAGCTCCTGTGACAATGAGTGACAGCTAATGTCCTAAGTTCAGGAGAAGGTATGGTAAGATAACTTAGAGAAGAAAATTGTGCTGCAGTTCAACCTTTATATAGCAAAAAGTGACATCTCATGTGCCAGATGCGTACAGAAAAAAACATATTCTTAGTTCAGTTTTGTATAAAATTCAACATTTTTATTTTAATAAAAGTGCTACAATCTATGAAATATCATTTAATCAATCAATATGTATTTTTCAAGTACTTAATATTTTCCTGCACTGTGCCAAGAACTTGAAAGATACAAAAGAAGTAAAGGTTGTATTATCCAAACTCAAGGGAGAGAAAAATAACACAGTTAAACTATATGGAAGAATGAAAGACAGGAGGAAAACACTGAAGCCTGGAATAGTATAGACAGTGTCATTCATCAATTAATTTAATAAACATTATTGAGCACCTCCATTGTGCCAGGCATTGTGTTTTATATTGACAATGTAGTCTTGAACAATATGTCTTTATTTGGCCTTCATGAACATTATATTTTAATTTAAACCTTTGTATGGAAGATGGACTCTATTTCGGTCTAGATGGGAGAGACTTGAATCAGGTAGAGATTGATAAAGGATGTGACCTAACAATTATAGAGCAATGAAAATGTGTTCAGCATACTGGCAATCATTTTTCATGGATAATATCATGTAATCATAATAGCAATCCTGCAAGGTATAATAATAATTGTTTTCCTCTTTACTATGAGGAAAATAAAGCTCACATAGAAAGTATAAGATTGTTTTGTGATCTGGACTTAATATTTCTCACTCCAAACCCATGATCCTTCAATTCAACTGTAACAGGGCTTTTCACAGTGGAAAGCGACATAAGAAAAAGCATAGAGATGCAAGTGGAGTTATAATGAGGGGTTGAAGGAGCAAAGGAAGCCAAACTATTCAGGTTCTAGAAAGCTAAGCAAAGGTTAGCCTTTGCTCTTAATTGACTTGATTTCAAGAAACACAGATCAATTCAATTTACCTTAAGATAAAGATGGTATGCTATAAAGGTTTGTATGGTCTGGAGTCAGAGTGTCAGCCAGGGGTAAGGCCATGATAGGCATTTCTCTAAAAATACTGTCTGTGATACTCTGTGAGCACCTGCTCTCTGACGACCAGCTTCTTTGTTTAGCAATCGTTGCTGAGTCTTTATACATTTAGTTTGCAGAGTTATTCTGGCCTTTTCATACCTCTCTACATCATGAATTTTCAATCCAACCCATTGTTAAGGACCTTAAGCACTCAGCATTTCTTATTCATATTCCTAAATGAGTAAATTTGATTAACTCATTTAACCTTTCAATAACAGACTCTGTCACAAGTGTACCAGATTTAAATCAGGCGACAGAACCCATACAGTCAATTGAAATGAAAAGTGTAATATAAAGAATTATTCGCATGGTGCAATATGAGTGAAAATAGTGGAGTGAGAACTGAAAATTCAACCCTAAATTACAGCAACAAAAAAACTGTCAAAAACTGACATAAAGTACTTTCTCAGAACCCTAGAAATTAACCAAAGGATTTCAGCAGTGGATTAATGGTTTATTTAAAAAAAAAAAAAAAGGCTGACCCTTGGTAAGAACAGTGAGCTTTCTGATGTACTAACTTGTCCTAGTCCCATTCCCCTATCTCCAGCTTAGTAGCAGCTGTGGAGGGAAAAAATACCTCACCTCCCCAGCTTGGCAGTCACTGGAGGGAGGAGATTGGAATCTGGAGCTTTAACAAAGCTCCACAGTAGAATTGATGGATTCAATAGTGGAATTGAGATGGGCTCAAAAACGGAATTGTGAAAACTGAAGAAAGAATCATTAAACTTAAAAATAATTCAATTGATGTTATCTAGTCTGTGGAACATAACAGAAAGAAAAAAAAAATGAAGACAAATGAACAGAGAGCTTCAGAGACCTTCAGAACACCTAGAAGGTGAACAGAAAGAGAAAGGGACAGAAACAATATCTGATATATAATGGCTAAAAACTTCCCAAATTTATTAAAAATATAACCAATATAACCAAGATGCTCAGTTGTAGGACAAATTCAAAGAGATTCATACCTAGACCCATCATAGATAAATTGTCAAAAGTTAGAACAGAGAATTCGGAAAGCAGCAAGAGAGGAGACTCCTCATGTACAAGGGGATGTTCAATGAGATAAACAGTTGATTTGTTTTGTGAGAAACCATGTAAGTGAGAGAGCAATGGATGAAATATTTTAAGTGCTGAAAGGAAAAGATTGTCAACCAAGAATTTCATATACAGGATATCTATCCTGTGACAATGAATAAGAAATTAAGGCATTCATAGATTTTTTTTTTTATAATTTTTATTGTGCTTTAAGTGAAAGTTTACAAATCAAGTCAGTCTCTCACACAAGACCCATATACACCTTGCTACACACTTCCAATTACTCTCCCCTTTTTTTTTCTAATGAGACAGCCCGCTCTCTCCCTCCACTCTCTCTTTTCGTGTCCATTTCACCAGCTTCTAACCCCCTCCACTCTCTCATCTCCCCTCCAGGCAGAAGATGCCAACATAGTCTCAAGTGTCCACCTGATCCAAGAAGCTCACTCCTCACCAGCTTCCCTCTCCAACCCATTGTCCAGTCCAATCCATGTCTGAAGAGTTGGCTTCAGGAATGGTTCCTGACCTGAGCCAACAGAAGGTCTGGGGGCCATGACCACCGGGATCCTTGTGGCCTCAGTCAGACCATTCAGTCTGGTCTTATGAGAATTTGGGGTCTGCATCCCACTGCTCTCCTGGTCCCTCAGGGGTTCTCTGTTGTGTTCCCTGTCAGGGCAGTCATCAGTTGTAGCTGGGCACCACCTAGTTCTTCTGGTCTCAGGTTGATGTAGTCTCTGGTTCATGTAGCTCTTTCTGTCTCTTGGGCTCATAATCGCCTTGTGTCCTTGGTGTTCTTCATTCTCCTTTGATCCGGGTGCGTTGAGACCAATTGATGCATCTTAGATGGCTACTTGCTAGCATTTAAGACCCCAGACGCCACTCTCCAAAGTGGGATCTAGAATGTTTTCTTAATAGATTTTATTATGCCAATTGACTTAGATGTCCCCTGAAACCATGGTCCCCAGACCCCTGCCCCTGCTACGCTGGCTTTCGAAGCAGTTTACTCAGGAAACTTCTTTGCTTTTGGTTTAGTCGTTGTGCTGACCTCCCCTGTATTGTGTGCTGTCTTTCCCTTCACCTAAAGTAGTTCCTATCTACTATCTAATTAGTGAATGCCCCTCTCCCACCCTTCCTCCCTCCCCCCCTTGTAACCACAAAAGGATGTTTTCTTCTCAGTTTAAACTATTTCTCAAGTTCTTATAATAGTGGTCTTATACAATATTTGTCCTTTTGCAATTGACTAATTTCACTCAGCATAATGCCTTCCAGATTCCTCCATGTTATGAAATGTTTCACAGATTCCTCACTGTTCCTTATCAATGCATAGTATTCCATTGTGTGAATATACCATAATTTATTTTCCCATTCATCTGTTGATGGGCACCTTGGTTGCTTCTATCTTTTTGCTATTGTAAACAGTGCTACAATAAACATGGGTGTGCATATATCTGTTTGTGTAAAGGCTCTTATTTCTCTAGGATATATTCCAATGAGTGGGATTGCTGGATGGTATGGTAGTTCTATTTCTAGCTTTTTAAGGAAGCGCCAAATTGATTTCCAAAGTGGTTGTGCCATTTGACATTCCCACCAGCAGGGTATAAGTATTCCAATCTCTCCAAAGCCTCTCCAACATTTATTATTTTGTGTTTTTTTGTATTAATGCCAGCCTTGTTGGAGTGAGATGAAATCTCATTGTAGTTTTGATCTGCATTTCTCTAATGGCTAATGATCATGAACATTTCCTCATATATCTGTTAGCTACCTGAATGTCTTCTTTAGTGAAGTGTCTATTCATACCTTTTACCCACTTTTTAATTGGGTTATTTGTCTTTTTGTAGTTGAGTTTTTGCAGTATCATGTAGATTTTAGAAATAAGGCATTGATCAGAAATGTCATAGCTAAAAACTTTTTCCCAGTCTGTAGGTGGTCTTTTTACTCTTTTGGTGAAGTCTTTGGATGAGCATACGTGTTTGATTTTTAGGAACTCCCAGTTATCTAGTTTTTCTTCTGCATTCTTAATAATGTTTTGTATACTGTTTAATGCCATGTATTAGGGCTCCTAACGTTGTCCCTATTTTTTCTTCCATGATCTTTATCATTTTAGATTTTATATTTAGGTCTTTGACCCATTTTGAGTTAGTTTTTGTGCATGGAGTGAGGTATGAGTCTTGTTTCATTTTTTTGCATATGAATATCCAGTTATGCCAGCACCATTTGTTAAAAAGACTGTCTTTTCCCCATTTAACTGTTTTGGGGCCTTTGTCAAATCTCACCTGCTCATATGTGGATGGATTTATGTCTGGATTCTCAATTCTGTTCTAGTGGACCATGTATCTGTTGTACCAGTACCAGGCTGTTTTGACTACTGTGGTGGTATAATAGATTCTAAAATCAGATAAAGTAAGGCCTCCCACTCTGTTCTTCTTTTTCAGTAATGCTTTATTTATCCGGGGCCTCTTTCCCTTCCATATGAAGTTGGTGATTTGTTTCTCCATCTCATTAAAGAATGTCATTGGGATTTGGATTGGAATTGCTTTAAATGTATAGATCACTTTTGGTAGAATAGACATTTTTATAATGTTAAGTCTTCCTATCCATGAGCAAGGTATGTTCTTCCACTTATGTAAGTCTCTTTTGGTTTCTTGCAGAAGTGTACTGTAGTTTTCTTTGTATAAGTCTTTTACATCTCTGGTGAGATTTATTCCTAAGTATTTTATCTTCCTGGGGGCTACTGTAAATGGCATTGATTTGGTGATTCCCTCTTCGATGTTCTTTTTGTTGGTGTAGAGGAATCCAACTGATTTTTTTATGTTTATCTTATATCCCAATACTCTGCTGAACTATTAGTTTAAGTAGTTTTCTGGAGGATTCCTTAGGGTTTTCTGGGTATAAGATCATGTCATCTGCAAATAGAGATACTTTTACTTTACCCGTGCCAACCTGGATTGCTCTGGCTAGGACTTCCAGCACAATGTTGAATAAGAGTGGTGATAAAGGGCATCCTTGTCTGGTTCCCGATCTCAGAGGGAATGCTTTCAGGCTCTCTCCATTTAGGGTGATGTTGGCTGTTGGCTTTGTATAAATGCCCTTTATTATGTTGAGGAATTTTCCTTCTATTCCTATTTTGCTGAGCGTTTTTATCATGAATGAGTGTTGAACTTTGTCAAATGCCTTTTCTGCATCAATTGATATAATCATGTGATTCTTGTTTTTTGTTTTATTTATGTGGTGGATTACATTAATTGTTTTTCTAATGTTGAACTATCCCTGCATACCTGGTATGAATCCCACTTGGTCATGGTGAATTGTTTTTTTGATATGTTGTTGAATTCTACTGGCTAGAATTTTGTTGAGGATTTTTGCATCTATATTCATGAGAGATATAGGTCTATAATTTTCTTTTTTTGTGGTGTCTTTACCTGGTTTGGTATCAGGGATATGGGTGCTTCATAGAATGAGTTTGGTAGTATTCCGTCCTTTTCTATGCTCTGAAATACCTTTAGTATTAGTGGTGTTAACTCTTCTGAAAGTTTGGTAGAACTCTGCAGTGAAGCTGTCCGGACCAGGGTTTTTTTTGTTGTTGTTGTTGGGAATTTTTTGATGACCTTTTCAATCTCTTCTTTTGTTATGGGTCTATTTAGTTGTTCTACTTCTGTTTGTGTTAGTTTAGTTAGATAGTGTGTTTCTAGGAATTCATCCATTTCTTCTAGATTTTCAAATTTGTTTGAGTATAGTTTTTCATAGTAATCTGATATGATTCTTTTAATTTCAGTTGGGTCTGTTGTGATATTGCCCATCTCATTTCTCATTCTGGTCATTTGCTTCCTTTCCTGTTTTTCTTTTGTCAGTTTGGCCACTGGTTTATCAATTTTGTTGATTTTTTCCATAAACCAGCTTTTGGTCTCGTTAATTCTTCTATTATTTTTCTGTTTTCTAATTCATTTAGTTCAGCTCTAATTTTTATTATTTGTTTCCTTCCGGTGCCGGTGGATTTCTTTTGTTGCTCTCTTTCTATTTGTTCAAGTTGTGAGGAGAATTCTTTGATTTTGGCCCTTTCTTCTTTTTGGATGTGTGCATTTATTGATATAAATTGGCCTCTGAGCACCGCTTTTGCTGTGTCCCAAAGGTTCTGATAGGAAGTGTTTTCATTCTCATTGGATTCTCTGAATTTCTTTCTTCCATCCTTAATGTCTTCTATAATCCAGTCTTTTTTGAGCAGGGTATTGTTTAGTTTCCAAGTGTTTGATTTCTTCTCCCTGCATTTTCTGTTATTGATTTCCACTTTTAAGGCCTTATGGTCAGAGAAGATGCTTTGTAATATTTCAATGTTTTAGATTCTGCTAAGGCTTGCCTTATGACCTAATATGTGGTCTATTCTAGAGAATGTTCCATGTGCACTAGAAAAGAAAGTATACTTGGTTGCTGTTGGGTGGAGTGTTTTGTATATGTCTACGGGTTGATTGTGGCATTTAGATCTTCCGTGTCTTTATTGAGCTTCTTTCTGGGTGTCCTGTCCTTCACCGAAAGTTGTGTGTTGAAGTCTCCTACTATTGTTGTGGAGCTGTCTATCTCACTTTTCAATGCTGATAGCATTCGTTTTATGTATCTTGCAGCCCTGTCATTGGCTGCATAAATATTTAATATGGTTATATCTTCTTGGTGTATCGTCCCTTTAATCATTATATAGTGTCCTTCCTTATCCTTTCTGATGGATTTAACTGTAAAGTCTATTTTCTCAGAAATTAATATTGCCACTCCTGCTCTTTTTTGCTTGTTGTTTGCTTGATATATTTTTTCCATCCTTTGAGTTTTAGTTTGTTTGTGTCTCTAAGTCTAAGGTGTCTCTCTTGTAGGCAGTATATAGACGGATCTTGTTTTTTAATCCATTCTGCCACTCTCTGTCTCTTTATTGGTGCATTTAGTCCATTTACATTCAGGGTAATTATGAATAGGTATAAATTTAGTACTATCATTTTGATGGCTTTTTTTGTTGACAGTTTCTTTTTCCCACTTAATTTTATGTGCTGAGTAGATTTTCTTTATATATTGTCTTTTCCTCATATTTGTTGTTGTTGATTTTGTTTCTGCTGAGTCTGTATTTTTTTTTTTTTTTTATAATAACTTTTATTAAGCTTCAAGTGAACGTTTACAAATCCAATCAGTCTGTCACATATAAGTTTACATACATCTCACTCCCTACTCCCACTTACTCTCCCCGTCTTGAGTCAGCCCTTTCAGTCTCTCCTTTCTTGACAATTTTGCCGGCTTCCCTCTCTCTCTATCCTCCCATCCCCCCTCCAGACAAGAGTTGCCAACACAATCTCAAGTGTACACCTGATATAATTAGCTCACTCTTCATCAGCGTCTCTCTCCCACCCGCTGACCAGTCCCTTTCATGTCTGATGAGTTGTCTTCAGGGATGGTTCCTGTCCTGTGTCAACAGAAGGTCTGGAGAGCATGGCCGCCGGGATTCCTCCAGTCTCAGTCAGACCATTAAGTTTGGTCTTCTTATGAGAATTTGGGGTCTGCATCCCACTGCTCTCCTGCTCCCTCAGGGGTCCTCTGCTGAGCTCCCTGTCAGGGCAGTCATCGATTGTGGCCGGGCACCAACTAGTTCTTCTGGTCTCAGGATGATGTAGGTCTCTTGTTCATGTGGCCCTTTCTGTCTCTTGGGCTCTTAGTTGTCATGTGGGCTTGGTGTTCTTCATTTTCCTTTGCTCCAGGTGGGTTGAGACCAATTGCTGCATCTTAGATGGCTGCTTGTTAGCATTTAAGACCCCAGACGCCACATTTCAAAGTGGGATGCAGAATGATTTCATAATAGAATTATTTTGCCAATTGACTTAGAAGTCCCCGCAAACCATGTTCCCCAGACCCCCGCGCTTGCTCCGCTGAGCTTTGAAGCATTCATTTTATCCCGGAAACTTCTTTGCTTTTGGTCCAGTCCAATTGAGCTGACCTTCCATGTATTGAGTGTTGTCTTTCCCTTCACCTAAAGCAGTTCTTATCTACTGATTAATCAATAAAAAAACCCTCTCCCACCCTCCCTCCCTCCCCCCCTCGTAACCACAAAAGTATGTGTTCTTCTCAGGTTTACTATTTCTCAAGATCTTATAATAGTGGTCTTATACAGTATTTGTCCTTTTGCCTCTGACTCATTTTGCTCAGCATAATGCCTTCCAGGTTCCTCCATGTTATGAAATGTTTCAGAGATTCGTCACTGTTCTTTATCGATGCGTAGTATTCCATTGTGTGAATATACCACAATTTATTTACCCATTCATCCGTTGATGGACACCTTGGTTGCTTCCAACTTTTTGCTATTGTAAACAGAGCTGCAATAAACATGGGTGTGCATATATCTGTTTGTATGAAGGCTCTTGTATCTCTAGGGTATATTCCGAGGAGTGGGATTTCTGGGTTGTATGGTAGTTCTATTTCTAACTGTTTAAGATAACGCCAGATAGATTTCCAAAGTGGTTGTACCATTTTACATTCCCACCAGCAGTGTATGAGAGTTCCAATCTCTCCGCAGCCTCTCCAACATTTATTATTTTGTGTTTTTTGGATTAATGCCAGCCTTGCTGGTGTGAGATGGAATCTCATCGTAGTTTTAATTTGCATTTCTCTAATGGCTAATGATCGAGAGCATTTTCTCATGTATCTGTTGGCTGCCTGAATATCTTCTTTAGAGAAATGTGTGTTCATATCCTTTGCCCACTTCTTGATTGGGTTGTTTGTCTTTTTGTGGTTGAGTTTTGACAGAATCATGTAGATTTTAGAGATCAGGCGCTGGTCAGAGATGTCATAGCTGAAAATTCTTTCCCAATCTGTAGGTGGTCTTTTTACTCTTTTGGTGAAGTCTTTAGATGAGCATAGGTGTTTGATTTTTAGGAGCTCCCAGTTATCGGGTTTCTCTTCATCATTTTTGGTAATGTTTTGTATTCTGTTTATACCTTGTATTAGGGCTCCTAGGGTTGTCCCAATTTTTTCTTCCATGATCTTTATCGTTTTAGTCTTTATGTTTAGGTCTTTGATCCACTTGGAGTTAGTTTTTGTGCATGGTGTGAGGTATGGGTCCTGTTTCATTTTTTTGCAAATGGATATCCAGTTATGCCAGCACCATTTGTTAAAAAGGCTGTCTTTTCCCCAGTTAATTGACACTGGTCCTTTGTCAAATATCAGCTGCTCATACGTGGATGGATCTATGTCTGGGTTCTCAATTCTGTTCCATTGGTCTATGTGTCTGTTGTTGTACCAATACCAGGCTGTTTTGACTACCGTGGCTGTATAATAGGTTCTGAAGTCAGGTAAGGTGAGGCCTCCCACTTTCTTCTTCTTTTTCAGTAGTGCTTTGCTTATCCGGGGCTTCTTTCTCTTCCATATGAAATTGGTGATTTGTTTCTCTATCCCCTTAAAATATGACATTGGAATTTGGATCGGAAGTGCGTTAAATGTATAGATGGCTTTTGGTAGAATAGACATTTTTACTATGTTAAGTCTTCCTATCCATGAGCAAGGTATGTTTTTCCACTTAAGTATGTCCTTTTGAATTTCTTGTAGTAGAGCTTTGTAGTTTTCTTTGTATAGGTCTTTTACATCCTTGGTAAGATTTATTCCTAAGTATCTTATCTTCTTGGGGGCTACCGTGAATGGTATTGATTTGGTTATTTCCTCTTCGGTGTTCTTTTTGTTGATGTAGAGGAATCCAAGTGATTTTTGTATGTTTATTTTATAACCTGAGACTCTGCCAAACTCTTCTATTAGTTTCAGTAGTTTTCTGGAGGATTCCTTAGGGTTTTCTGTGTATATAATCATGTCATCTGCAAATAGTGATAACTTTACTTCTTCCTTGCCAATCCGGATACCTTTTATTTCTTTGTCTAGCCTGATTGCCCTGGCTAAGACTTCCAACACGATGTTGAATAAGAGCGGTGATAAAGGGCATCCTTGTCTGGTTCCCGTTCTCAAGGGAAATGCTTTCAGGTTCTCTCCATTTAGAGTGATATTGGCTGTTGGCTTTGCATAGATGCCCTTTATTATGTTGAGGAATTTTCCTTCAATTCCTATTTTGGTAAGAGTTTTTATCATAAATGGGTGTTGGACTTTGTCAAATGCCTTTTCTGCATCAATTGATAAGATCATGTGGTTTTTGTCTTTTGTTTTATTTATGTGATGGATTACATTAATGGTTTTTCTGATATTAAACCAGCCTTGCATACCTGGTATAAATCCCACTTGATCAGGGTGAATTATTTTTTTGATGTGTTGTTGGATTCTATTGGCTAGAATTTTGTTGAGGATTTTTGCATCAATGTTCATGAGGGATATAGGTCTATAATTTTCTTTTTTTGTAATGTCTTTACCTGGTTTTGGTATCAGGGAGATGGTGGCTTCATAGAATGAGTTGGGTAGTATTCCGTCATTTTCTATGCTTTGGAATACCTTTAGTAGTAGTGGTGTTAACTCTTCTCTGAAAATTTGGTAGGACTCTGCAGTGAAGCCGTCCGGGCCAGGACTTTTTTTTGTTGGGAGTTTTTTGATTACCGTTTCAATCTCTTTTTTTGTTATGGGTCTATTTAGTTGTTCTGCTTCTGAATGTGTTAGTTTAGGTAGGTAGTGTTTTTCAAGGAATTCATCCATTTCTTCTAGGTTTTCAAATTTGTTAGAGTACAATTTTTCATAATAATCTGAAATGATTCTTTTAATTTCATTTGGTTCTGTTGTGATGTGGTCCTTCTCATTTCTTATTCGGGTTATTTGTTTCCTTTCCTGTATTTCTTTAGTCAGTCTAGCCAATGGTTTATCAATTTTGTTAATTTTTTCAAAGAACCAGCTTTTGGCTTTGTTAATTCTTTCAATTGTTTTTCTGTTCTCTAATTCATTTAGTTCAGCTCTAATTTTTATTATTTGTTTTCTTCTGGTGCCTGATGGATTCTTTTGTTGCTCACTTTCTATTTGTTCAAGTTGTAGGGACAGTTCTCTGATTTTGGCTCTTTCTTCTTTTTGTATGTGTGCATTTATTGATATAAATTGGCCTCTGAGCACTGCTTTTGCTGTGTCCCAGAGGTTTTGATAGGAAGTATTTTCATTCTCGTTGCTTTCTATGAATTTCCTTATTCCCTCCTTGATGTCTTCTATAACCCAGTCTTTTTTCAGGAGGGTATTGTTCATTTTCCAAGTATTTGATTTCTTTTCCCTCGTTCTTCTGTTATTGATCTCTAGTTTTATTGCCTTGTGGTCTGAGAAGATGCTTTGTAATATTTCGATGTTTTGGACTCTGCAAAGGTTTGTTTTATGACCTAATATGTGGTCTATTCTAGAGAATGTTCCATGTGCGCTAGAAAAAAAAGTATATTTTGCAGCAGTTGGGTGGAGAGTTCTGTATAAGTCAATGAGGTCAAGTTGGTTGATTGTTGTAATTAGATCTTCCGTGTCTCTGTTGAGCTTCTTACTGGATGTCCTGTCCTTCTCCGAAAGGGGTGTGTTGAAGTCTCCTACTATAATTGTGGAGGTATCTATCTCGCTTTTCAGTTCTGTTAAAATTTGATTTATATATCTTGCAGCCCTGTCATTGGGTGCGTAAATATTTAATATGGTTATGTCTTCCTGATCAATTGTCCCTTTTATCATTATATAGTGTCCTTCTTTATCCTTTGTGGTGGATTTAAGTCTAAAGTCTATTTTGTCAGAAATTAATATTGCTACTCCTCTTCTTTTTTGCTTATTGTTTGCTTGATATACTTTTTTCCATCCTTTGAGTTTTAGTTTGTTTGTGTCTCTAAGTCTAAGGTGTGTCTCTTGTAGGCAGCATATAGATGGATCGTGTTTCTTTATCCAGTCTGTGACTCTCTGTCTCTTTATTGGTGCATTTAGTCCATTTACATTCAGGGTAATTATAGATAAATAAGTTTTTAGTGCTGTCATTTTGATGCCTTTTTATGTGTGTTGTTGACAATTTCATTTTTCCACATACTTTTTTGTGCTGAGGCGTTTTTCTTAGTAAATTGTGAGATCCTCACTTTCATAGTGTTTGACTTTATGTTAGTTGAGTCGTTACGTTTTTCTTGGTTTTTGTCTTGAGTTATAGAGTTGTTATACCTTTTTGTGGTTACCTCATTATATACCCCTATTTTTCTAAGTAAAAACCTAACTTGTATTGTTCTATATCGCCTTGTATCACTCTCCATATGGCAGTTCAATGCCTCCTGTATTTAGTCCCTCTTTTTGATTATTGTGATCTTTTACCTATTGACTTCCATGATTCCCTGTTATGTGTATTTTTTTTTTAATTAATCTTAATTTGTTTGTTTTTGTGATTTCCCTATTTGAGTTGATATCAGGACGTTCTGTTTTGTGACCTTGTGTTGTGCTGATATCTGGTATTATTGGTTCTCTGACCAAACAATATCCTTTAGTATTTCTTGTAGCTTTGGTTTGGTTTTTGCAAATTCTCTAAACTTGTGTTTGTCTGTAAATATCTTAATTTCGCCTTCATATTTCAGAGAGAGTTTTGCTGGATATATGATCCTTGGTTGGCAGTTCTTCTCCTTCAGTGTTCTGTATATGTCGTCCCATTCCCTTCTTGCCTGCATGGTTTCTGCTGAGTAGTCAGAACATATTCTTATTGATTCTCCCTTGAAGGAAACCTTTCTTTTCTCCCTGGCTGCTTTTAAAATTTTCTGTTTATCTTTGGTTTTGGTGAGTTTGATGATAATATGTCTTGGTGTTTTTCTTTTTGGATCAATCTTAAATGGGGTTCGATGAGCATCTTGGATAGATATCCTTTCGTCTTTCATGATGTCAGGGAAGTTTTCTGTCAGAAGTTCTTCAACTATTTTCTCTGTGTTTTCTGTCCCCCCTCCCTGTTCTGGGACTCCAATCACCCGCAGGTTATCCTTCTTGATAGAGTCCCACATAATTCTTAGGGTTTCTTCATTTTTTTTAATTCTTTTATCTGATTTTTTTTCAGCTATGTTGGTGTTGATTCCCTGGTCCTCCAGATGTCCCAGTCTGCATTCTAATTGCTCGAGTCTGCTCCTCTGACTTCCTAGTGTGTTGTCTAATTCTGTTATTTTATTGTTAATCTTTTGGATTTCTACATGTTGTCTCTCTATGGATTCTTGCAACTTATTAATTTTTCCAGTATGTTCTTGAATAATCTTTTTGAGTTCTTCAACAGTTTTATCAGTGTGTTCCTTGGCTTTTTCTGCAGATATCCTAATTTCATTTGTGATATCATTAAGCATTCTGTAAATTAGTTTTTTATATTCTGTATCTGATAATTCCAAAATTGTATCTTCATTTGGGAAAGATTTTGATTCTTTTGTTTGGGGAGTTGGAGAAGCTGTCACGGTCTGCTTCTTTAAGTGGTTTGATATGGATTGTTGTCTCCGAGCCATCACTGGGAAACTAGTTTTTCCAGAAAATCCGCTAAAAAAAAACTGCAGTCAGATCCCTATCAGAGTTCTCCCTCTGGCTCAGGCTATTCAGATGTTAATGAAGCTGCCTGGGGAGGGTGGGGGAGGGAACAGAGAGATAGGAGAGTAGCACCTCAGAATATAGCCAGAGTTGCTTGTCTTGCTTGGAATGACTCTTATATCTGAGATTCCCGCGGGCGCGTCGCCTATGTGTGCTGTCTGTGTGGAGATTGCCCCCGGGGGGTCTGGCCCGCTGGAGTCACGGTCAGATCCTCCGCTTCCAGCCCCACGCCCAGCGTCAAGGCTCCCCTACTGGGACGGTGCACTCTCGACTCCAAAATCAGTCGCTGCCTCCCGGGGACTTCTCGTCCCTCCAGCCGCGTGGCCGTGCCGCCCCCGTGAACCAGGTGGGCCCCCTCCCGGGGTTAGTTCAGATGGGTGGAGCAGCTCCCCGTGCTTGTGCCGCGACCGAGTGTCCCGGCTGGAACGCTGTTCTCCCCGCTCCAATACCAGTCGCTGCCTCCCGGGGACTTCTCCTACCGGCTGCGTCCCACGCCGCCCGCGCGACCCGGATGGTCACCTTCCCGGGGTTAGTTCAGGGGGTGGAGCAACTCTCCGTGTTTATGGCGTACCTGCGTGCAGTCCAAATCCCTGTGGGACGGTTCCCCGGCTCGGATGCTACTCTTTCTGCTCCAAGATCAGTCACTGCCTCCCGGGGACTTCTCCTAACGGCTGCGTCCCACGCCGCCCGTGGAACCGGCTAGTCCCCCTCCCGGGGTTAGTTCAGGGGGGTGGAGCAGGTCTCTGTGCTTGTGCCGTACCTGACTGGTATGCTGGCTCCAGGCTCTGGAAACAATCGCTGCTTCCCCGTATTAGTTCGTTCTCCGTCTCTAAATCTGTGTTTGTTGTTCAGGGTTCGTAGATTGTTATGTATGTGATCGATTCACTTGTTTTTCCGTGTCTTTGTTGTAAGAGGGATCCGAGGTAGCGTCTGCCTAGTCCGCCATCTTGGCTCCGCCTCCTGAGTCTGTATTTTTCCCTTGTATTTTATCTTGGTGAGTAGGATAGTTTGTCTCCTTTGTGGTTACCTTATTATTTACCCCTATTTTTCTAAATTTAAAACTAACTTTTATTTCTTTGTATCACCATATCTTCTTCTCCATATGGAAGATACATGATTACACTTCTTAGTCCCTCTTTATTATTTTAATGTTGTCTTCTTTTATATAATAACATCACTGTTATTGGGCTTTTTTTTAAATAATCTTTTTTTTTTTTATAATCTTGCTTTGGTTTTTTGGATTTCCCTTTCTGGGGTGAGTTCTGGTTGCTCTGCCCAGTGTTCTAGTCTTGGGTTGATACCTGATATTATTGGTTTTCTAACCAAAGAAATCCCTTTAGTAATTCTTGTAGTTTTGGCTTGGTTTTTACAAATTCCATAAACTTGTGTTTATCTGGAAATGTCTTAATTTCACCTTCATATTTAAGAGACAGTTTTGCTGGATATATGATTCTTGGCAGGCAATTTTTTAAATATGTCATCTCATTGCCTTCTTGCCTGCATGGTTTCTGCCGTGTAGTCCGAGCTTACTCTTATTGGTTCTCCTTTGTAGGTGACTTTTCATTTATCCCTCGCTGCTCTTATAATTGTCTCTTTATCTTTGGTTTTGGCAAGTTTGATTATAATATGACTTTCTTTTAAGATCTACCTTACATGGAGTTCGATGAGTATCTTGGATAGGTATCTTCTCATCTTTCACAATATCAGGGAAGTTTTCTGCCAACAAATCTTCAACAATTCTCTCTGTATTTTTTGTTATCCCTCTCTGTTCTGGTACTCCAGTCACTTGTAAGTTATTTCTCTTGATAGAGTCCCACATGATTCTTAAGGTTTCTTCGTTTTTTAAAATTCTTTTATCTGATTTTTCTTCAAATATATTAGTGCCAAATGATTTATCTTCGAGTTCAGAAATTCTAGCTTCTACTTGGTCAATTCTGCTCCTCTGACTTTCTATTGAGTTGTCTACTTCTGTAATTTTATTGCTAATCTTCCGAATTTCTGATTGCTGTCTTTCTATGGATTTTTCCAGCTTATTAAACATTTCATTATATTCCTGAATAATCTTTCTAATTTCTTCAGTTGCTTTATCTGTGTGTTCCTTGGCTTGTTGTGCATATTGCCTCATTGCCTTCCTGATGTCTTGAAGGATTCTGTATGTTAAACTTTTGTATTCTGCATCTGGTGATTCCAGTAATGCACTTTCATCTAAAAGATCCCTGGGTTCTTTGTTTTGAGAGCCTGTTGAGGTAATCATGGTCTGTTTCTTTATGTGACTTGATATTGACTGTTATCTCCAAGCCATCTGTAAGTTATTGTATTAGTTTATGCTTGCTTACTGTGTTGTAGCTGCTTGCTTTGTTTTGTTTTGGTATACCCGTATGGGTTGCTTGAGTGAGCTAGCTTGATTATTTTTGTCTTTGGAGCTCTGGTGTCCTGTCCCCAGCTGGCTAGAGCTATTATCAGGTATATGAATCTAGGAGTCTATTCAATTTTCTTGTACGAATTCAGCTCAGTTTTCCAGGTAGCTGATCATCAAGTGTGTGGTATAGGCTCTGTCCTACAGTCTTAGAGGGGCAGGGGTGATGGGCGTATATACTGGTATCTGATTGCAGCAGGGGGTCACGCTCTGAACAAAGCAGGGGGCTGAGAACTGACCCCCATGTGTCTCTGAGGACAACGTTTCCCTGTTCCCTGGAGCATGCTGGTGGTGGGTTCTGCAGAGGGACCATGGGCACCCAAAGTTTTTGGTTGTAAGGACTGGGAGGTACCAGTTATCTTTGGACCTGTGTTGCAGGTGGCTGGGTGTCCTGAGTGGAGCTACCTGTCCTTAGGTCCCTGATGTGGGTAGGTGAGGACCTTGTTTAGTAGGCAAAGCCATGTCAAACATCAAACACCCACCTCTCCACCGCACAGCTGAGATGGTTGGAGTTTGCCAACAAGGGCCTATTCTCCCGAAATAGGCATACACAGGTCTATGCAGAAGGGAAAGGTGTTCAAGGTCCACAGACGGTTTATGCCTGGACAGGAGCCACTTCTGTCCGGAGCTCCTCCAGTTAATGGAGCTAGCAAATTATCTTTCCCCCCCAGTTGCAAATTTTTTCCCCTTCCCCAAGGCCAGGAGGCTGGCTGTAGGTGCTCACCAGAGTCTATCTCAGGCCCAGGGATTCAGCTGCTGAAGTCGGCTTGAGGGTGGGGGGAGGGGGGCACGGTAAAATATACTCAAGTACTTAGCTTTTTCCTAGAGTGCCATTCTCCTCAGGTTCTGGAGGTGTGAGTAGGCTGTGTGTCTGGCTACTTCTTCCTGAGGAAACTGCAGCTGAAAGCTAGTATCAGCCTGCCACCGCTGCCTCCACCACCACTCCGGGAATGGTGCCTGAGGGCTCCCCGCGATTCAGGTCCCGTAACTCCTCTCTACTTCTGAACGGTCTCTTCCTCCCCCTGCCCCTCAGTTCGTTGTTTAAGCTTGCCTTTGATGCTCAGAGCTCCCAGCTTGTCACAAATATACTTGTTTTTTTTGGTTCTTTGTTGTAAAGATGGCTCGCTGGATGCATCTGTCTATTCTGCCATCTTGACTGCACCCCATAGATTTTTAAAATCCTGACATATATTTTTGCTATCAGACCTGTCCTACTAGATACTAAAAAGAGTTCTCCAAACTGAAATGGAAGGACAATAGAGAGTACATTGAATTCATATGATATAAACAAAGGACACCAGCAAAGTAACTGTTTGGGTAAATACAACCGACAAGATAAGTCTATTTCCCTTTTGTAACAATTTATTTCTCCTATCTGATTAAAAGCCAATTACATAAAGCAGTAAATATCAATCTGTGTCAATTTGCACAAAACGTGTAACTACGTAATTTGTCACAATAATAGCATAAAGGAGGGAGGAAACAGCTATACAGGAGAAAAGTTTTTATACACTATTGAAATTAATTTGGTTTCAATAGGAACTAGACTGTTATGAATTAAGATATTAATGTAGTACTCAAAATACAACCCACAAAGAAAATTCCAGGTCCAGGTGGCTTTATTGCCAAATTTTTCCACATATTCAAGAAGAATCAATACTAATTCTTCACAGACTCTTTTAAAAAATAGAAGGTGGGCGTGTGGACAACTCATTCTATGAGGCTAGAATTACCCTGATACCAAAACAAGACAAAGACATCACAAGAAAAGAAAACTACAAGCCATTATACCTTATGAATATGGATGTCTACATCATCAGCAAAATAATAGCAAACTCAATCCAGCAACATATAAAAGAATTATACACCATGAGGAAGTGGGATTTATCCCAGGAATGCAAGGCTGGTTCAACACATGAAAATCAATGATTTTAATACACTGCCTTAAGGGAATTGGGGGTGGGGGGGATAGAGGGGGAAAAAAAACAACAACCTTTATGATCTTCTCAATAGATGTGAAAAAACATTTGACAAAATCTGACACCCATTTTTTTTTTTAAACTCAAAAGGGGCAAAAAACGACATCCTCAACTTGATAAACAGAAACTATGAAAAAACTATAGCAAACATCATATTCAATGGTGAAAGATTTTAACTTTACTTCCTAAGTTTAGAAACAAAACAAGGATGGCCACTGTCATCACTTCTAGTCAACATTGTACTGGAGGTTCCATCCAGGGCAATTAGGCAAGAAAACAAAATAAAAGAGATCCAGATAGAAAAGTTAAACTATCACGATTTGTAGACAACTTGCCTGATAGAGCTAACACCAATGTTTAGCAAGGTCGCAGGCTAGAGTGTCAATGTACAAAATTTGGCTGCATTTCTATATACTGACAATAAATAATTTGAAATTAATTTAAGAAAAAATGTCTATTTACTTTCTCATCAAAAATAATAAAATACTTAGGACTAAATTTAACAAAAGGACTGTAAGACTTGTACTCTAAAACTATATAACATTATTTGTAGGGGGATTGATTAATAGGTATGGTTTTTTTTTTTTTTTTTTGAGGTGATAAAAATGTTCCAAAATTACATAGTGGTGACGGTTGCATAATCTTGTGAATGTACTAAAAACATATATATTGAAGTGTACATTTTAAAATGGCAAATTTTATGGTATGTGAGTACTTTTTGTATGTTTCTTCTGTAAATTGCCTGTTCATATAGTTTGGAAATTTTCCTATGGGGCTAATCTATTTTTTCTTAAGGATTTTAAGAATTCTTTTTACATTCTGGATTAGTATATGAGAGAGGCACTGCCTCCTGGGAAGCATTGCAAAATATAACAGTTCATACCTGGAAAAAGTTGGAAGCCACGGAGATCTAGTTTAATCCTTCTGTTTTTATGTTTTAGGAAATTAAGACTAAGGTAAGGAAGAGGAGTTTCCACACGTCACAGAGCAGATTTAGTGACTGTGTCTGGCTTTGAAGCTGGTTATCTACATGCCCAGCCCACTACATTTTGCAGACAGTTTTGAAGCAGAATTAGAAACTAATTCCTAGAACATATTTTTTTTTTTTTTTAAAAAAAACCAAACCCATTGCCGCCGAGTCAATTCTGACTCATAGCTACCCTAGAGGACAGAGTAGAATTGAACGATAGGGTTTCCAAGGAGGGCCTGGTGGATTCAAACTGCTGACCTTTTGGTTAGCAGCCTTAGCTCTTTATCACTATGCCACCAGGGTTTCCAGAAAACATTTAGTAACCTAATATTAAGGCAATGGAAGTGTTGCCTCACATAAATTTTTAAGTTGTACAATTATTTGATTTGGAAGGCAAACATTTAAAATTCTTCCTGAAATTAAACTACAAAAAAAGTCAAAGATCGGATGGCTTTAGAGCGTATTTCCAGTGGTTCAAAGTATTTTACCAAATTCCAAACTGATATCTTATCCATTTAAAGGACCAATTTCTTTCTTTTATTTTAAAAGCAGAGAAAGGTAATTTAAAAGAGACTGTAGAGGTTAGAATAACCCTTAACCTAGCAAGAAGTGTGGAATTAGTAGTTTATACAAAGGACCAAAATTCTCTATAGGCCTCAATTTCTTTTGAAGGCTGCTCACTTACTTACACTGGGATTTCTTTAACTAATAACTTTAGGTATGAGTTAAAATAACGTTGGGGAGATAGGAGAATGACAGTTATTCATCGCTGACATGATTAGCTCAGTGCTGTAACCTGTGCCTTGTTAACTCTTTTATTGAAGCTAAAAGGTAGTAACCAGTTAAGTAAATGCATGAATCCGATGGCTAACTCTAAAGTTGTCATATAGCTTTCATAAAACTAAATTCGAGAATATAGCTATACTCCTAAATCACTTCTGTGGTCTACATAATGTCTTTACCAAAGATAGTTGTTATTCTAGAGCCATTATCGTTATTAGTGGCAGAACTCGTTTATGAAAGTCTTTCAATGTACATGACACTGTGCTAGGCATTGGGAATTCACAAAACATCAATGAGCTCATTATCATTAAGGTCACACTATCATTGAAATCAGTTTATAGTTGGGGAGCCAGGATTTAAGCAAGTAAAGCAACCTTTCCAAGGCCATAGCTAATAAAGCTAAGATGATGGTTAATGTTATATGTCAACTTGGCTAGGCTATGATTCTCAGTGATTTGGCAATTATCTTCCATTTTGTGGTCCGATGTGAGCAGCCAATCAGTTGAAAGGGGAGTTTTCTTGGGGGTGTGGCCCTTCTCCACTGTATAAATGGGTGTTCTGGCAAAGCTCACTCTCTGTCTCTCTCGACCCTGCACTCTTCTCATTGCCTGAACTCCAGTTCTTGGGACGTAAGCCTGCTGAAGTCTTCAGCCTACTGCCTGACCAGCAGATTTGGGGCCTGTCAGCCCCTGCAACCATGTGAACCGTCAATGATCTTCAGCCTGTCACCTGACACATGGATTTGAAACTTTGCAGCCCCCACAATTGCATGAGCCATTTCCTCACAATTACCTGAGTCACTTTTTTTTTTTTAAGTAAATATCTCTAAATATATTTTTATATACGCTGACTGGTTTTGCTCCTCTAGAGAACCCAGACTAAGACATTTACTGCTGAGAGTGGTTGTAAAGGAACAAAATCTTAAGAATAAGTTTTCTGAATTTGTTCTCAATTCTGGCTAGATTTGAAGGCACTAATGACTCTATTTCCAGTAGTAAAGAGGGCACTGTTAATTCATGGTGTGAAGTGGCAATAGAGATGTGCAAAATAGCACCACCATTAGATCAAATATTTGTGAGGGACAAGATTCTGGATGACTGTGTTATTTGATATCTTTCAACATATTTGTCAAATTGACAAGTATAATGAAGCTGGCAGGCTAGTCCCACTTTCACTAGAAAAGTGAAGGAAGAAAAGGATGAGCTCAGGGCTTCAGAGTTCCAGCTCAATCACCGCGTAAAGGATCTGAAAGTTGATATTTGTGCCCTGAAAGAAAACCTTATTTCTTGTAGTAACAGCTAATATTGCTGAAACCTAAACCCAGAGTCTTATCCTAAGAGTGGTTGAATTACAATGCCAATTGAATTCCTAACCTAGAAAAATGTCTGAAGTTAAAGTGTTTGGGAAGACAGGAGATCTTGACAATTGAGATGGTACATATGGGGAGATATGGATGAAGTGGGGCATAATGATCCCCTAAATTCTGTATTACCCTTGATAGTAGAACCAGTCTTTCCACCCCCATCTGATGAGACTAATCCAGCTGTGCCTGGGGTGTCCTTGCCTGGAGCATTCCATGAGGCATTGTATGATGTGGCACCTGAGGTATCACTTGAACAAGATGCCTTGTAAATCATTGCTGAATGTCCACCACTCATTTTTGCTTCTAGAACTATAAATAGACTCCAGTCTTAGCAGGCCCTGAGAGGTGAGGTAAAAAATGTGACCCATGAGGAGTTACACTGTATTCCAAAAGAACTACTTGATTTTTCTAATGCATACAAACAGAAATTTGGGCAATATATGTGGGACAGGCTATTAAGGGTGTGGGATAACGGTGCAAGGAACATCAGTCTGAGTTTATATGGGCTCACTAAGCAGAGATTCTTCATTCAATATTTCGGCTTTAGGGGTTGGAAAAAGATCTAATAGTTTGTTGTTTTGACTGAAACGTGGACTAAGAGATAGCCTATACTAAATGAAGTTGAAATACCAGAACTACCTTAGTATACTGTAGAAGAAGGTATCTAAAGTCTTAGGGGAATTGGAATGTTAGAGTGGATTTATAATGTTGGACCCACAGACTCACCCAGGGAGTGCCCAGAGGATGCACCTTTCACCACTACTCTGGGATAGCCACAAGATACCACACTGTTTCATTACATTGAGGACATTTTGTTGATTGGACCTAACAAGGAAGAAGTATCAACATTTCCAGACTTATTGGTAAGATATTTGCATGTCAGGTCGTGAATAATTAACCTGGCAAAATCTCGGGCCCCTTTCAGCTCAATAAAACTTCTTGGGGTCCAGTGGTGTGCGGCATGTCGAGATATTCCTTCTAATGTGAAGGATAATTTGTTGCACCTGGCCCCTTCTAAACTTGGAGACACAATTCTGGTGAGCCTCTGCATTTTGGAGGCAGCATATCCTTCATTTGGGTGTGCTACTCTGGCCTACTTACCAAGTGACTCATATAGCTAATAGTTTTGAGTGCACACCAGAACAAGGAAAGGCTCCGTGACAGGTCCAGGCTGCCATGCAAGCTGCTGTACTCTTGGGCCATATGACCTGGCTGATCCAATGGTGCTTGAAAGTATCTGTGGCAGACAGAGATGCTTCTTGGGGTCTTTGACAGGCCCCTATTGATGAGTCACAGTGAAGACCCTTAGGATTTTGGGGCAAAGCCCTGCCATCTTCTGCAGGTAACTACTCTGCTGATAAGAAACAGCTTTTAGCTTGTTACTGGGTCTTAGTAGAGGCTGAAGACTTGGCCATGGGCCACCAAGTTATGCTACCTGAACCGTCCATTATGAACTGGGTGTTGTCTGACCCAGACAGTCATAAAGGTGGATGTTCACAGCAGCACTCCATCATCAAATGGAAGTGGTATATATGAGATTGGGCCCAAGCAGGGCCTGAAAGCACAAGTAAGTTGCACGAGGAAGTGGCCCAAATGCCCCTGGTCCCCACTCCTGTCATATTCCTTCTCTCTCCCAGGCTGCATCTATGGCCTCATGAGGAGTTCCTTACAATCTATTGCTTGAGGAAGAGAAAACCTGAGCTCAATTACAGATGGTTCTGTGCAATATGTAGGCTCTACTCAAGAGTAGACAGCGGCAGCATTGCAGCCCCTTTCTGGGACTTCCCAGAAGGACAGTGGTGAAGGAAAACCCTCCCAGTGGTCAGAACTTCATGCAGTGTACCTAGCTGTTCATTTTGCTTGGAAGGAGAGATGGCCAGATGTGGGATGGTATATTGATTCATGGGCTGTGGCCAATGGTTTGTTTAGAAGGTCAGGGACTTAGAAGTAACATGACTGGAAAATTGGTGACAAGGCTGTATGAGGAAGAGGTATGTGAATAGACCTCTATGAATAGGCCAAAGAAGTGAAGATATTTGTGTCTCACGCAAATACTCACCAAAGGGTGACCTTGGCAAAGGAAGATTTTAACAATTAAGTAGATAGGATGATGTATTCTGTGGATACCAGTCAGCCTCTTTCCCCAGCCACTCCTCTCATTTCCCAATGGGCTCATGAACAAAGTGGCCATGGTGACAGGTTTGGAGGTTATGCATGGGCTCAGCAACATAGACTTCTACTCACAAAAGCCAACTTGGCTACAGCCACTGCTGAGTGCCTAATCTGCTAGCAGCAGAGACCAACACTGAGTCCCCAATATGGCATCATTCCTAAGTGGGATTAGCCACCAATCTGGTGGCAGGTTGATTACAGTGGACCACTTCCATCATGGAAAGGATGGTGTTTTGTTCTTCTGGTATGGTCATTGCTCTGAACACAAATTTGTCTTCCCGGCATGCAATGCTTCTACCAAAATTACCATCCATGGACTTACAGAATTCTGTATCCACTGTCATGGTATCCCACACGACACAGCAAATGAAGTGTAGGAATAGGACCATTCTCATGGGATTCACTGATCTTACCTTGTTCCCCATCATCCTGAAGCAGGTAGTTTGATAGAATAATGAAATGGTTTTTTAAAGACTCAATTATAGGGCCAGTATTTCTTCCTTGTTTTGTTATTTATGTCTTTACATAGATATGTATATAAAGTAAATATCTTTGTTTTCTTCCCTCCTTTTTTCCATTACTTATTATAAAATACAAGGTGTAAAAAGGGCTAGTGCATTTTTGGTTGTACATGTATTAGTTGTATAATGTTTTACACAACTTTATAATTGTTTTTGTTTTGAGATTATGTGTGAGTTAAGAAGATGTTTATAGGTGCCAAGTTGATAAGTGGTGGACTGTGATGGCTAATGTTATGTGTCAACTTGGCTAGACTATGATTCTTAGTGATTTGGCAGGCACTATGTAGTCACCTGTCATTTTGTGACCTGATGAGTACAGCCAATCAGTTGAAAGGGGAGTTTCCTTGGGGGTGTGACCAGCCTCCAGTTTGTAAATGGATGTTACAGCAAAGCTCACTTTCTTGACCCTGCACACTTCTTGTTGCCTGATCTCCATTTCTGGGAATGTAAGATCGCAGAGGTCTTCAGCCTGCCACCTGACCAGCAGATTTTGGATTCACCAGTCCCTGTACCCATGTGAGCCAACAGAGGTCTTCAGCCAGCCTCCACGATTGAGTGAAACATTTCTGCTCAATTGCCTGAGTCAGTTCCTTGAAGTAAATCTTTCTAGCCTTGGTGGTGTAGTGGTTAAGAGCTACATCTGCTAACCAAAATGTCAGCAGTTCGAATCCACCAGGCACTCCTTGGAAACTCTGTGGGGCAGTTCTACTTTGTCCTACAGGGTTGCTTTAAGTGGGAATTGACTGGACAGCAAAAGGTTTGGTTCTCCTGGTTTACACTTCACTGGTTTTGCTCCTCTAGAGAACTCACACAAAGACAGCTAGTACAAAGGAAAATTTTCCATATGGCTTCTTTTGAATTTTGTAACTTTTCTGACTCGATATTTCAAATATCAAATTCTAAAATAATTGTGTTTCCTACCTTACACCTTGCCCTGCTCCTTTCACCCTCCTCTACACAAAAAACACAAAGAGGATGAAGTAAAATTCTTATTATTTAACAAGCTAAACGCTTTCCAAGGTGATATGCTGCAGAAAATGAAGTCCTGACTTTATGGTAAATATAAACAAAGTTTTCAGTATTAATAGAAAGTCATTTAAAAAAAGTGGAAAAACTCCAAATTCTTCCAAGGCACTGCTGAGTGATGTGAACTACCAACCATTTAGGTAGCATCCGAAAGCAAACCATTTGTGCCACTCAGAGACCTTAGAAAGTCATTTAGAGGGTACAAAGACTACAGTGTAAGTGTGTATTTTCTAGGATGGGAATACATTGGCGGGATATTGGCATAAATTGGTAAAGATCAGACTAAAACAAATTACTACTGAATGATAGTTTCGGTGGTCGGGAGTGTTGTCAGTTTCAAACAACAGAATGCTAACACACTGTGGCTTACTCACATGGAGATTTTTGTACTCATATAAAAAGAAGTTGAGAGATGAGTGGTTAGTGGGATTGATTCACACCTCTCCGCAATGGTCTTGGCCTTTGTCTCATGGCTAAAAGATTAGTGGTGCAGCATCCATCAACCTATCCATGTTTAAGCATAAAAAATGGGGATCAGTTGTTTCTGTTTCCTATTACAAGGGAAGAAAATTTCTTAAAACCCCCAGAGGAACTCTGTTACTTGAACAGCAGGAGAGTCCTCAAGTTGAGGAGCGCTTTAACTCGGTCAGGTTAAGTGTGACCCATCACAGGCACAATGCTGCCCCAGGCTCATCAGGATCTGTTAGCTAGGAAGAGGCGAGGGGGTGGATGTCCATGAGGCAATTCTCTTTTTCAGAATGCTACAACTATATGCAGCAACGAAGTGTTGTGATTTGTAATGCTTAAGGTCAAAAGTATAATGTACGCTATAAACCTATTGCTGTTGAGTTGATTCCGGCTCATAGCAACTCTACAGGATAAAGTAGAACTGCCCCATAGAGTTTCCAAAGAGTGTCTGGTGGTTTCCAACTGCCGACCTATTGATTAGCAGCCATAGCTCTTAACCACTACACCACCAGGGTTTCCAATGTATGCTATAGACAGCATATTATAGCAAAAGTGTATCGCTGTTGGAGTTAGACATTCTAGAGTTACATACCCTTGGACAAAGTAATCGATATCTCCGACCACAGATTTTCCAGGAAGAAAGGTGCTCACCTCACAGAATATACAATGAATCAAGTGAGTGAATACATGGGAAATCACAAGTTTAATTCCTGGCATCTATTATGTGTTTGCGTTAATAACTGAAAACCTAGCTGCTGTACTTCAAAATGGAATAAAGTTTCCACACAGTAGGTATTTATTTATAGTAAGTATAATACGTGGTAATAAGTGCTCACTTAATAGTCAGAAATGGATATCCCCATTAGGCTGCTGATTCCTCTCCGAGAAGTAATTGAAAGGCCCTTGCTTCTTTCATCAGGTGGATTTACCCAGGGCTTCAGGGTCCTATAGTCTTCTGCCTCTCTTAAAAGGGGAAAGAAAGCATGAAGGCAGCCATCCATTTCCTAAAAATGTTTGGCTTAGAAGTGATACCCATCAATTCTACTCACAATCCATTGATGGGAACTTGTCGCATGTGGGACCGAGATGCAAGGGATTGCAAGGAATCCTGGAAATGTAATTTGTGCTAGATTGCTACCTTCTAATAAATCCATATTCACTAAGAGGGAGTGTACATTTTGGTGGCAGCTCTTCAACAATGCTCAGTAGCAGTGCTCCCTCTGTCTCTTTTTTTTAAGATGGCTATTGCTTCTGGAGCCCTGGTGGCACAGTGGTTAAGAGCTCTGCTGCTAACCAAAAAGTCATCAGTTCGAATCCATCATCTGCTCCTTGGAAACCCAATGGTGCTGTTCTTCTCTGTCCTGTAGGGCTGCCATGAGTTGGAATCGACTTGATGGCAATGAGTTTTTTTGTTTTTTTAAAATTACTTTCTAAGTGAATGAGATTCCAAGTGAGACAAGCATTATAAACTATCAGGAGTGGATGCGTTTTGTCCTATGGGTAGTGGATTAATATTTACATGAATACAACATCGTATAGTAGGTTGCATAGGCTCTGCCAGATTGCCTGCATTCAAATTTCAACTCCACCAATTCCTGGTTGTGTGTTTGTGGGTGAGGTACGTAACCTCAGCTTCTTCCTCCATGAAAACGGGAATAATCAAAGTATATGTCCTATAGAGGTTATTGTGAGGATAAAATGTTCATGCAGTTAAAACTTTTAGAACAATAGTTCTTGGCACATAATAAACAGAAAAACCTGGCTTTGAGTCCTGAGTTCATCCAATTACATGTAATTTGGTATGTTACTTAATCTACATCTTATTTTGTGTTCTCTATCCTTAAATTATCAGAAGCTGTTATGAAAAAGATCTTTAACAAAAAGGATATTTATTAATCAACATAAAGTGTTGAAAGAGAAGATGAACGGAGTCCTGCTGTGCAATTAAGAATCCAGGCCTTTCCTACCTTTCTGTTTTGCTATCCTCCCGGAGTTAATTTTTGTCTTCAGATTGTCTCCTCCTGGTGATAAAATGCACATGTGCATTTTCAAGGCTTTCGTTCTCATACAACAATGTCATATGGCTTGAAGAGAGCCTGTCTTTTCTGCTGCTCCCTTTTTAACAGCAAAACAAATTTCCCCAAACCTCTCAGTTGACTTTAGCCAATGTTTCATGACTGAATTACATTCCTTCTGCACTCCTGGAGCCCTGGCACACTGGCTAAGAGCTGGGCTGCTACCCAAAATGTTGGCAGTTTGAATCCACCAGCCACTCCTTGGAAACCCCATGGGACAGTTTTACTCTGTCTTACAGGGTCGCTATGAGTTGGAATCAAGCCAGTGGCAACGAGTTCTGTACTCCTAAACTAATCACTAACAAAGCGACTGATATGATGACTGTTTTTGAAGAGGGGTTTAGTGGAGCTCCTTGGTGGGATTGGAACAGCACACAGACACTAAATGGCTGAACAACATTGGGGTGTATTAACATAGTAAATAAAACAAGGAGTGGCTTTTGGTAGATGACCTTTGGATCTTAACACAATCCTTTGACTTACGAACCTCTCAGCTACAAAAATAACAGCATTGAAACTACAGTTGTAAAAATATCCGGAACTTTCCATGATTTTCACATCTCATTATCTAAAGGGGAAAAATTCTCTACCTCATACCCTTCGCCCAACCACAGACCTGTAAGCACTTTACTCAAAGTGCCTTTAAAGGACAACTGGCCTGCACAACTTGCTTTACCCCCAGGGTGGAACATGCTTTTAAATTATGCATCTAAATGGGAGGGACAGGGGAAGAAGAAACATACACCGGGTTTCCTGTCTTAAGTTCAAATCCAGTGTATAAGTGTTTTTAATTTACAGCATCTGAATTGTGGTCCAGAAAGCAACTTGAGTAATACACGTGAAGTAAATGATCTAAGTAATATAATGCTATTAGCCAGGAAGCAATCCATGCTGTGGAAGAAGATAGGAGCCCCTCCTGCTACCTTGGTGAGTATGTAGTACGCAAGTATCACACAGCGTGAGCCACCATTCTTTCTGAACAGACAATGGTGCTTTTAATTCCAGTGCTTTAAATTATGCATCTGGAGAGGGTCTTTTTTTTCCTCCACATTTAGCAAATTCTTAATTGTCCTCTCGAGTGGCAGCAGTGATATATGACAGCTTTCTTTTTTCTTTTTATTGTGGTTTAAGTGAAAGATTGTAATTCAAGTCAGTTTCTCATACAAAAACTTATACACACATTGTGTGACCCTAGTTCCTCTCCCTACAATGTGACAGCATACTCCTTCTGTTTACCCTGTATTGCCTGTGTCCATTCAACCCCCTCCTTTTCCCCACTGCCTTCTCATCTCACCTCCAGACTGGAGTTGCCCACATAGTCTCGTGTCTACTTGAGCTAAGAAGCACACTCCTCACCAGCATCATTTTATGTCTTATAGTCCAGTCTAATCTTTGTCTGAAGAGTTGGCTTCAGGAATGGTTTTAGTTTGGGGCTAACAGAGAGTTCAGGAGCCCTGTCCTCTGGAGTCCCTCCAGTCTCAGTCAGACCATTAAGTCTGATCTTTTGAATAGACTTTGAGTTCTGCATCCCACTTTTCTCCCGCTCCATCAGGGATTCTCTGTGGTGTTCCCTATGACAGCTTTTTTGATGAAAATAGAAACTGTTTAGAAATGTGTCTGGGTGATATTGAGGAATTTACACTTACTTGGGATTCTGGCACCTGTTCTGTTTTTATGGTGGGTGTGTGGGTTTTGTTATTTGGAGTGAATTCTAAGTGTTAGGCTTACCTTAATGGTGTTGAGAGACAGAAAGAATTGACCTATAAATTGGGTAGTGTTTCAGGATGGTTGCTTCCTCTGTGTATGTGTGTGCCTGTGTTTTTAGCCCTGGTAAATCCAGGGCTAGGGAGCAACGTGTTGCTTGAAAAAGTGCTACAAAGACCTACATGTGTTTAGATCAAAAGTTTAATTTCTAAACAGATTTGGGTGTTTCATGGTTTAAAGGAAGCTCTCTGGCCCTTTACCTGATTTTTATTTTGATAAATTCTTACTATTCCGAAGATCTTATAAAAATTACTGTCAGTTCCACCTACCTTCATGACAGGAATAAAAGAAAAAGAAATCAGGGCTGCAAAGATATAGAGCACTAAATTAATACTGAAGTAAAATGCAAGCCATCTTTTTAATGCCTTGTATGTACTGAGCATTTTGCTATCTTGTTGGTTAAATGAACTCGTACTTGGTGACCTCCATGGCACTCTCTTTGATCCAGCACCTTGCCAAACCCCACACCATCCTAATTCTTTGCTCTGAATTGTTTACGTACCTTCTCCCTCAAAATTAGGTTCTCTCTGCCATTTCAAGTGACCTATTGCATGTGATCACTAAAAAGACAAAACAAATATGTGTTAATATATATGGTCGCCTGCCAAGGGAGATGGAACGCCATCCAAAATTTATTTCAGATGCCGAGACTGATCAAGTCACACACACACGGACAGTATATGGAAAGGTTTGTCATTTGCATAACTGAGATCTCTGAGGAAAGCATGGTGGGTCTCTCAACTAGGTCCACAGTGGCTTGACAAAGCAAGGAAAAGGGACTGGCCTGGGTTTTTACAGTGGGTGGGTGGTGGGGCCAGGCGAGAGTTCCTGAATGTGGGCAGGGCAGGACCGTTTGTGATTGGGAGGTCCCTAAGTTGTCAAAGGAGGCAGCACTTGGGCTTTCTTATCAGCTTGACAAGATGTGGGCACAAAGGAAAGAGAGACCAGTGGGAACTGACAGCAGTCAAGTATCAAAAAATGGAGTTAGACTCCTTGGTCCATAATATAAACATGGAAGGGTGTGGTTCTCTTCCTTCATAACACGGAAAGGTAAACGAATAAATGGAGGAATATTTGTTTGAGCCATTTCAGGGGAGACGCTTCCATTGCTGCTTCTTTCCATTTTCTTGCTGTTGTTTTTGCTTCACTCAAAATGTTTCAGTAATTTTTACTAAGCAGGATGGTGAATAGAACCATTTTAAATTGATGAGATAAAGATTTTGGAGTAGTTCCCATGAATAACCACTGGAATCATCCAATGGGTGACAGGAGATTTACAGCGAAGAGATGTGGTGCAGATCTTGAGTGACAATCGAATGTAGAGGTTAAATTACAGCCCCCAGAATCAGACACACTGACTTTATATCTTATGATCACTACTTACCAGCTGTGTGATTTTAAGCAAGTTACTTAACCTCTCTAATCTTCAGTTTTCTCATCTGTAAAATGGAAACAGTAATAGTCCTGACGTTGCTATGTTGTTGTGAGGATTAACCCAGTTGATACTTTCAGTGCACTTTAAACAATGCTCTGCATATAGTAAGTGCTCAACAGATGGTAGCTATTATAATTATCTTAATTTTCTTCAACTCCAGCACCCTCAATCTATTTCCCAGAAGTAACGTTCATCAATAGGTTATGGAGGACTTGTTCAGAGATGTCTGATGCTTATCCACACATACATGCTACATTTTAAAAAATACAAGTGAAAGCGTACTCTACCCAGTATTTTGTATTTGGAATTTCCACTCACAGTGTAACTCATGAATCTTTTCTCATCAGTGTGTACTGACTTCATGAATATTATCTTAACAAGTCCTCTATTGCATATTTAAGTTGTTGTCAGTTTGCTTTCTTTTTTACAAGTACTGAACATCCTCTGGGTACATTTTTGCTGTTTTATTACAGGCACACCTTTAGAATAAATTTTCGTAAGTGGAATTCCAGGGACAAAGATATATGCATTTTAAAATGTTGATAAGCCAAAACCAAACTAAGCCTGTTGCCCTCAGGTCGATTCCAACTCATAGCAACTCTATAGGACAGAGTAGAATTGCCCCATAGTGTTTCCAAGGAGCGGCTGGTGGATTTGAACTGCTGAACTTTTGGGTAGCAGCCAAGCTTTTAACCAGTGCGCCACCAGGGCTCCAAAATGTTGATAGATGTGATCAGATTGGTATCAACTAGAATTAATAACGTTCACAGAAAACAGTACAGAGAATGAAGAGAAGAAAAAGGAGAAGAGAGATGGGAAGAGTTGAGCCAAATTCAGGTCAAGTGGAAAGGTTAGAAAGGCAGGGTTTCTGCTTCTAAGATGAAGAGGGCTTGGAATTTAGACCGAATGAAACTGCTGAGATTCTATCGTTTGATTAGGGGTCATTAGAACCATACTTTAGGCAAGAGGTAACACATAAAGCTAGACGTGTGGCTGAGTTTAAGATCGTCGAAGTGTGATCTGGGAGTTGCCCCACTGGGATTTTTAAACCATGACCCCATTATATGATTAATTCAGCCTCCTCCAGCCCCGTTGTGAACAAGAGATAACCAACAAAGCTATGTCTTCACAGTCAACGTTACTGTGACAAAGCAGACACGGCTCATCATGCAGACTGGTCCATCCTAGAATTTTTGACTCCACCTTCTAGGCATGGAGAACCAGCTGAAGGGAAAGGGGAAGCTCAATCAATTCCAGAATTGAGAATTAGCCTTTGTCCCTGCACTAAGTAAACCTCTCTCAAAAGGAACCTGTTTCAGCCAAACTAGTGGTATTATTTCAGCTGTTTCTGAAACATTACCTGTCTTCAACTACAACCAGAAAGTTGGGGTGTCTGCCCAACATTTTTTTCTCTTTCTGTATCAAATATACTTGAATCCAGAAAAAAAAAAAAAAAAAGATTTCTCTCGAGTGTTAGAAAAATTCTCATGATTGCTTCACTTTTTCCTACTCTCTCTTTGGTTTCAATATTATTCCACATCCTACCCTGCCCTTTCTCATTATAGCCATTGCCACTCTATTTAGTAATGGTGCATTTAATGGTCAGCTCTACTCAGCTGGAAGGTCTGGAAAAGCAGGGCTCCTGGCCGTCTTGTTTACCGCTGTAACCCCTGTAACACACTGTCAGACATACAGAAGATGCTCAATGAATGCCCGTCCAACAACAAAAATTGAACGGAGTAATTAACAGTTTTGATTTCAGAGAGAAAGTCTTTTACCACATTACCGAGGAAATACGATTTCTTGGGTGGCACAAATGCTTAAGTGCTGGACTTCTAACCCAAAGGTTGGTGGCGCGAACCCACCCAGAGGCACCTCCGAAGTAAGGCCTGTGGACCTACTTCCAAAAGGTCACAGCTTCGAAAGCTCTATGTAGCAGTTCTACTCTGCCCGCGTGAGGTCACCATGAGTTGGAATCAACTCAATGGCAACTAGCAACAACACCAAGGAACTGTTGAAAACCTGAAAAAGAAGAATTGTAGGAAAATAATTAACTGATTGGCATAATATATGGGAAAAAAAATATTACTTTAGCTAAAACGATGAATAAATGAATGAGAGGAGATGCTCTGTGCAACCTTGTGATGAAAACCAATTTCAAGGAAGAACTGGAGAATATTGAATGAAGTCTTATTGACACAGAATCTAAGTCCTTGAGAAGTAAAGCTCACCCCCTGCTGAATGTGGTAGAGATAGGAATTAAAAAGGAGCCAAAAACTGCCCTTGCTTTTTGTAATGCAGAACCTTAAAACATTTTGGAGAGAAGAACTGAATATACTGCCTAATAATTAAACACCAACCTAGGGAGTTGCATTCAGGATGAAGCATAAGTACAAAGCAGAAATTATAATTTTATAGTCTGGTAGAACAAAAACTCATTGAAGTAATATCAGACAATAATGAAGTAAGTTATGTCCAGTCCTTCTGCACTGAAATTTCAAGTGGGCCTTAATGTTGTAGAAAGAAATAGAAAGAGCAAGAAAGTAACTAGTGAAGCAGACATTTCTGCATATATTAATAAAATGGCCCTTGTAGTGCAGACAAACCCCTCCTCCCCAGCCAATTTAAAGCATTATAGAAGGTAACCTGTGGCTCTGTTCAACTCTGATCTGGCCCCTTCTTCATCTCATGCTGATTGTGCAGGTAACTGAAATTTGTTCCTCACCTCTGAGGAACACAGCATTGCCCATTTACTTGTGGTGCAGTTGTTAAGAGCTCAGCTGCTAAGCAAAGTGTTGGAAGCTCAAATCCACCAGCAGCTCCCTGGAAACCCTGTGAGGTAGTTCTACTCTGTCATGTAGGGTCGCTATGAGTCATAATTGACTCGACAACAATGGGCTTGGTTTTGGTTTATATTTATGTAACTTGCAGGGCCTGAGAAATGGCAAGCTAAGAAAATAACCTGAAGCAAACCTCGGTTTGGAGGGGCCCAAGTTGTCTGGTAGAGCAGAGGCAAATAGATTGTGAAAGAACATACAAACTCAGTCTCCTTAAGATTGGCACAGAGTAATATCAGCCAAACAAAAAATGTATACCTATCTACACTATCATCCAAACATGGTGGTAATATAACAACATTTAAAAATAAATACAAAAAGAATTTGCCATGCACAGACTCTCACTAAAGAAAATTGTAAACGATCTAATCCAAGAAAAAGAAAGTGATCTCAGAAGGAGGTCTAAGATGCAGATAGGAATTTTGAGCAAATAAATTGAGAAATATAGAAATAGAAATAAACACTGACTATATATATTTTTATGTAAATCAATAATAATGTCTCAACTTGAAGGTCAAAAGCTAACATTAAAATCATAGAAATAATAGCATCAAGTTTGGAGAGGGTTGATGAACACAATGAGTTCTAAGGACCTTGTATTGTTGAGGAGTTGCTGTGTGCCATCCATTTGATTCCCACTCATAACAACCCTATAGGGCAGGGTAAAGCTGCCCTGTTCAGGCATAGACCACATAATTCCTACATATCTTAGACTTTAAATTTAGTTGTACGTTAATAAGACAAGGGGGTAAGACAAACACTACCTTATCTAGATGATCAAGGTCAGTAGCCATGGTGATAAGCCATGTGGATACTATCTATATACACTTGATACGATGTAATGAAAATGGCACCTTATTTCTGTGTGTTTCTCCAGAAAACCCATAACACCAGTCTAATCCTGAGAAATTAGACAAATTTCGGTAGGGAAATTCCAATAGAGAGGATCCTACAAAATACTTGACCAGTACTCCTCAAAATGTAAGTGTCTTCAAAAACAAGGAAAGTCTAAAAAAACTGCTACAGCCAAGAGAACCTAAGGACATGAAAACTAAATGTATTGAAAATGGGATCCTGAAGCAGAAAATGATATTAGGTAAAAACTAAGGACATTTGAATAAACTATATACACAAACCCCACTGCTGTTGAATTGATTCCAACTCATAGCAACCACATAGGGTTTCCAAGGCTGTGAATTTTTACAGAAGTAGCCCCTTTGGGGCTGCTGGTGGTTTCAAATCGCTGACCTTTCAGTTCGCAGCCGAGTGCTTTAACCACTGCACAACCAGGGCTCCTTAAACTATAGACTGTAGTTTATTTTATTTTATTTTATTGTGTTTTAGCTGAAAGTTTACAATGCAAATTATTTTTCATTTAAACGTTTTATGGATAAATTTTTTTGTGACATTGGTGGCAATTCCCACAATGTGTCAGCACTCTCCCCTTTTCCCTTCTACTCTGGGTTCTCAGTGTCCATTCATCCAGTTTTCCTGTCCCTTCCTGCCTTCTCATCTTTGTTTTTGGGCAGGTGTTGCCAATTTGGTCTCATATACTTGACTGAACTAAGACACATGTTCCTCATGTGTGTTATTGTTTGTTTTATCAAAAATGCACGAAAAATCCATTGCCATTATGTTGATTCTGACCCATAGCAGCCCTATAGGACAGAGTGTAACTGCCCCATAGGGTTTCCAGGAAGCATCTGGTGGGTCAGAACTGCTGACCTTTGTGGTTAGTAGCAGGACTCTAACCACTGCGCCACCAGAGCTCCGTTTGTTTTATAGGCCTATCTAATAATCTTTGGCTGAAAGATGGACTTTGGGAGTGTCTTCAGTTCTGAGTTAGCAGGGTGTCCAGGGACCATAGTCTTGGGAATTCCTATAGTCACTGTCAGATCGGCAAGTCTGGTCTTTTTTTGTGAATTTGAGTTTGTTTTACATTTTTCTCCCTCTCTGGCTGGGACCTTCTATTGTGATCCTTGTCAAAGCGGTGGATGATGGTAGCCAGACACCATCTAGTTCTTCTGGGCTCAGGCTGGCGGAGGCTGTGGTTCCTGTGGTCCATTAGCCCTTTGGACTTATATTTTCCATGTGTCTTTGGTTTTCTTCATTCTCTGTTGCTCCTGATAGGATGGGACCAATAGATGTATCTTAGATGGCCGCTCGCAAGCTTTTAAGACCCCAGATGCTACTCACCAAAGCAGGAAGAACATTTTCTTTCTGAACTATGTTATGTCAGTTGACCTAGATGTTCCCTGAGACCTTAGCCCCCAGCCCTAGCCCCAGTAATTCAAGTCCCTCAAGGTGTTTGGATGTGTCTGGGAAGCTTCTATGACTGCCTTTCACCTGGTGCTGACTTCCTCTATTTTTTGTGTTGCCTTTCCTTTAATCAAATTTAACACTTGTCTACTTTTCCATAATGGTTGTACCATTTTACATTTCCACCCGCAGTGTATAAGAGTTCAAATCTCCCTGAAACCTCTCCAACATTTGTTATTTTCTGGTTTAAAATTTTTTTCTTTTTAATAATAACAGTAATGTTGGGGTGAGATGGTATCTCATTGTAGTTTTGATGTGCATTTCTCTAATGATTGCGAGATTTCATGTGTCTGTTAGCCACATGAATGTCTTCTTTGGTGAAGTGTCTGTTCATTGCCTATTTTTTAATTGGGTAGTTTTTTTTTTTTTTGGTAAGCAAAACATTCAAAGTGAGTATTTCACAATCCTGTTATTAAAAACATGCCAAGCAAACAGTCCACTCTGAGAGTTTTCACTGGCCACCTTATCCTAGGAGCATTAACTTTCTCACTGGCTAGTCTCTTTATAAACTCTCCTTTACCTTTTCTTTTCATTCTCTCTTTCAGGAGCCAGAGGAATCCTCTGTACTTTCTTATGCACGATATTTTAGCTATTTTCTTTTTGTCCTTGCTCTTGAATATGTACTGTATTTTACGCAAATAACGTGTCATACTTTTTTTTTTGCCAACCATGCACCCTATGAGATATTTTCATAAGCTAGTTATGCTGATGTTTATGAAATGTTTCCAAAAATACCTGGCGGGGAGGTACAGTTGGCAAAAACATGTAACATAAGCATGATTTGCAGAAAAATGCTGTAAGCCCTCATCAACTCACCTTAAGCAGTTTACGCTAAGCAAAGACAGTTCCTCACTAAGATAAATTTTGGTAGAAAGCTGTTAAGATAATATAATTCTTCCCCCACCTCACCTGCTACAGTAAAATATACAGAGTTTGGGGTAGTTCTACAACAGTTTAACCCTGTTGCCATCGAGCAGGTTGTAACTTATAGTGACCCTATAGAACTGAAAAGAACTGCCCCGTAGTGTGTCCAATGAGCGGTAGGTGGATTTGAACTGCCAACCCTTTGGTTAGCAGGTGAGCTTTTAACCACTTCACTACCAGGGCTCCCCCCTACAATAGTTAGCACATGGTAATTTAATTACAATTTTATTCTCATATTCTGGAACAATTACCTGTTAATGCTGAGGTTCAAACATTCTGTTGGTATTGCCTTTGTGGTATTATTTTCATCACTGGCTTTTTCTCTATAAGTTAGACTCCAACTTCCAGGTATGCATATTATTTTCTATTTATGCCTCAATTTCACAAATTGCCAACCAAGAATTTTCATCCTTAAGATGTCTCTGCTATAGTTTTTCTCCAGCTAAGAAAATTCCTATCAAAGCATTCAAAAGTGGGAAGGGTTACCCACCAGCCACGCTCATCTGATTTTTTTGTGTTTAAACTTCCATGGTGTAATTTCTGTCATTTAATACTGTCATTCAATACTGTCATTCAGTTACATAGCCAGTCTTTTAAAAGAGGTTTTTTTTTCCATGCATTTGAACTGTCATGGATTATGTCCTCCCAAAAATGTATCAGTTGGGCTGGGCCACGATTCCTGGTATTGTGTCATTTTCCTGTATGTTGTCTCTGTGATGTTAATGAGGGAGGATGGGTGGCAGTTGTGTTAGTGAGGCAGGACTAAATCTACAAGATTGGATTGTGTCTGGAGGCAATCTCCTGAGATATAAAAGAGAGAAGCAAGCAGAGAGTGGGGGACCTCATGCCACCAACCAAGCAGCACCAATAGCAAAGCACAAGTCCTTTAGACCTGGGGTCCCTGAGCCTGAGAAGCTCTTCAACCAGGAGAAGGTTGAGGACAAGGATTCTTCCTCCAGAGTCAACAGAGAGAGAAAGCCTTTCTCTGGAGCTGATGCCCTGAATTTGGACTTCAGCCTGTGAGGAAATACATTTCTCTTTGTTAAAGCCATCTACTTGCAGTATTTCTGTTATAGCGGCACTAGATGACTAAGACGAGGACCTATTACAAACTTATAAAAGATTATATCTTCATTTTTACCTCTTTGGGTCCAAGAAGGAGCCCTGGTAGTACAATGGTTAAGCACTTGGCTGCTAACTGAAAGGTTGGCAGTTTGAACCCACCAGTCTCTTCCCCGGAGAAAGATGTGACAGTCTGTTTCCATAAAGAGTTACAACCTTGGAAACCCTATGGGGCAGTTCTACTCTGTCCTGTTGGGTTGCTATGAGTCAGAATCGACTGGATGGCAACAAGCTTTTGGTTTGGGTCCAAGAATAATTAATCAATAAGGAGATTGGCACCTTTTTCATCTAATTATGCTCTTAAAAGAAAAAAAAAGTATATATATATATATATATAAAGCAACCATGCATAAATGTTAGACTAGATAATACTAAAGCCCAGGTTATTAGAAGACTAAAATATCCAGGTACAATAAAATACTTTCCCTATATATAATAAGACAAAACTTCATGAGCAATTATTAACATATAAAAAAAAATTTTTTTATAGCATAAGATATATTTTCTTATATGACATATGCTATTAAATATTGTATATCATGACACAGTTGTATATCCTTTTAACAGAAATGCAATGGTTACTTTCAGAAATGGTTGCATTTGAAGGAAAAAAAAAAAAAGCATACTCTTTTGAGTTGCCTTTGATTTGAAGATTTATCTTCCTTAGAAGATTTTAGCTAAAGCCTAGCTCGTGCCTCTTATATACAGGAGAAAGCTAATCAATACTTATTAAAGTAATCTAGAGATTCAGTTGACCAGATTCTACAAGATACTCGATTCTTAGCTGAGTATTTAACTCTTTTGTTGACACACAATATAAACTTATTCTTTCACACAGAGGTGTATTCAATATTTTTGAGCTATCTACTTTTATTCAGGATGCATTTTCCATTTGTCTTTTCTGTCTTTAAACCAGAAACAACACTCTATGTGTTGTGTTGTGTTGGGTAACCTAATTTTAGAAAGTATCAAGAAGCCTCTTCCAGCCAACAATGAATCTGCTGGAAATCCTTTGTCTAGTTTTCTAGCTAAATAGGTCTTTGTCTTTGACCCAGCCTTACGAGGGCAAGTAACTGAGGTCTCAGACACCTCATGAATGAAAGTCTGGGCTACACCACAAAATGAGCCACTGAGACCAGCAGACATGTTAGCTGAGGGTGAGTGAAATGCAGACAGGTAGAAGAAGAGAAAAAATGATGAATATTACTTATGGTCCCAAGATCAGCTTCAGCAACGTACAATTCGATGTAAGACCAACAACTGAAGTGCTGCTTGCTATTTGGACTTAGGCATTTAATCAACAGAAGTCACTTCCAAGGAAAGGGGCTATCAATAACTCCTGCTTACTAGAGTGTAATTAGCTTATGAATTGTGCACCTATAGTATGATCTGAATTGAATATGTTCAGAATTTCATACATAATCTATAAAGGTTTGTTCACATGTTGCCAAAAATATTTTCCATGTGTATTTTAAATGATATCTGCATTTTTGAAATGGAAGCTTAAGTAGTTGCAAAGGATGTACTGTATATATTCTGTGGGTGTTTTACCTATGTTTTTATATAAAAAAAAAAAAAAGATTTACTTCATTCAATTTATGAACAATTCCATATAAGCTAATGGGAAAAATCCATTCTCATTGTCAAAACGAAAATAAGAATTAGATTTATTTTTCATTCAGAAAAAAAAAAAAAAACCTGACTTTCTTAATTCAAAAAACTGCATGTTAATACTTATCTCTCTTTTGGTCTTTTAACTCATGAATTCTAATGCTGAGATAGAAAAACTGACAGTGTGACAAAGGCGTGGGGCCTTGCCATTATTTCGTTAAACAAAACAAACCCAAACCCAAACCAGTTGTTGTCAGGGAGATTCTGACTCATAAGGACCCCACAGAGCACAGTAGAAATGCCCACTGGGTTTCCGAGGAGCGCTGGTGAATTCGAACCGCTGTCCTTCTGGTTAGCAGTCATAGCTCTTAACCATTGCACCGCCAGGGCTCCATTGTTTTGTTACCTGGATGTTAAATAAGGCAGCACTGCCTTCAGTTGGATCCCTGGGTGTCACGAACGGTTTGGGCTTAACTACTAAGCCAACGGTTGATGGCTGAAATCCAGCCCGTGGCACTGCAGAAGAAAGACCCGGTGACCTGCTTCCATGAAGATTATAGCCAAGAAAACCCTACGCAGCAGTTCTCCTCTCACATGGGGTTGCTATGACTCGGGACTAATTCAACAGCCACGTTTTCCTTTTTTTTTTTTGCCTTCGATATTTCTCACCAAAGCACTGATTGATCTTATCTCATTTTTCAATTTTGACATATTATGAAAATATTCTTTTTTATTGTCTTGGCTATTCTAAAACCTTGAGAAGTTGGATAATTATGGGGGAAAAAAAAAAAACAGTTCTACCCTTAGATTCATACTGAGGAATATCATGGAATACAGGCTAAGGATAGGCTTGGCATGGCCTGAGTTTATGTAAGTTTGAGTCCTCTCTTTAAGAAAAGGAGCCCTGGTGGCACAGTGCTTAAGAGCTTGACAGCTAACCCAAGGTCAGTAGTTCAAATCCACCATCCACTCCTTGGAAACCCTGTGGGGCACTTCTACTCTGTCCTATAGAAAAAGAGAAAACTTTTTTTTTTTCTATAGGGTAGATATAAGTCGGAATCAACTCAGTGGCAACAAGTTTGGTTTTTTTTTTCTTTAAGAAAAACAATTCAGAATTAAAACATTATGTCTAAAAAAAAAGTGACTATCAATTTAGAAAGAAAACAGAAATTGCAACAAAATAAGAAATTTTAAACGTTGACAAATACCATGGAAATCACAAAATCCAGAAAAATTAACATATTTGTATTCTTTAAATGCCTGACAAATCAACAACGCTCACCTCATATCATATACTCGTATACAAACTAATGCAAATGGATTATAGATGTAAATGTAAAACCAAAGGCTATAGAACACCTACGAGAAAATATAGAAGGAAATCTTTGCAACTTTGGAGTGCTTAAGAAGGGAAACGTACACACATATATATAAAGCTTAAAAAACAAATTTGATTTCATGGGATTAAAAAAATCTTTCTCCTCAAAATATATGATTAAGAAAATAAAGGGGCAAGCTACAGTCTAGGAATAAAAAACTATAATCCACGTATCAGTCAAGAACATGCATCCAGAGTATAGAAAGAACTCCTATAACTCAATAATTAGAGGAAAAAACAACCCAATTTTTTAAATATGCAAAATATTTGAACCAGCGTTTCACAATAAAAGATATTTGAGTAACCAATAAAAACAAAAACAAAAAAAACAAAACCCATTGCCATCGGGTTGATTCCGACTCATAGTGACCCTATAAGCACATGAAAAAATACTGAATATTTATTAGTCATTAGAAAAACGTAAATTAAAACTATAATGAGTTAGTATTGCAGAACACATAGAGAGGTTAAATTTTAAGAAGACTGGCCACATCAAGTGTTGGTAAGGATATAAAACAACTGAAACTCATGGACTGCTAGTGTGAGTATAAAACGGTACCAACGTTTGGAAAACTCTGACAGTTTCTTAAAAAGCCCAGCTATTCCACTCCTCCATATTTACTCAATAAAACATGTGTCCACACAAAGACTTATACAAAAATATTCATGGTAGCTTTACTTGTTACAGCCAAAAAAACTGAAAACAACCCAAATGTCCATCAACAGGGTAAATTAAGCAAGGTATACCCATACAATGGAATACTACTAAGCAACAAAAAATAATCAACCATTGATTCAAGTAATAACATAAAATTGTGAGTCTAAAATAAGTATGCTGCTGAATAGTTTGTCAAACAAAAAAGAGGATAAACTCCATGATTCCATTTATATGTTGTTGTTAGTCGCTGTCATGTTGGCTTGATTCATGGCAACCCTATGTTTAACACCCAAAACGTGGCCCGGTCTTGTGCCATTTTCATGATCTTTGATATATTTGAGCCCCTTTGTGGCTATTGCATCCTCCATCTCATTGAGGGTTTCCCTTGTTTTCGCTGACACTCCACTTTATACACAAATTCTAGAAAATGACAGTTAAACTGTAGGGTCAGGAAGCACCTCAGTAGTTGCCCAGGTATGAAAGTAGAAGGAATAATGGATTACAAAGAACCATGAAGAAAGTTTTAGGGGCCATAGAAATATTTGTTTTCTTGATCGTGTTGTTGGTGTTTTAGATGAATACTATTTAACGACTGATGAAATTGTGCTTTTTATATGGAGAACTTATTGTACTTAAATCTTTCAATACAATTTTAAAATAAAAACTGAGAAATACTACAGACATTACAAAATCCAGAAAAAAACATCATTATATTATTATTTCCTCACTGCCTTGCTCATGTTTTTCCATACATTTTTGCCTAATATTCTTTGATGTCTTTTTCACGCCATAATTTGTACTGTTATTTTTAGAGAGGCTGTACAAAACTAAATCTGGGTTTTTTCTAGAACAGCTAACCAAAACAATTTTATTGAAAGCTTAGAAAAATTTCTTTTAGCCTCACAGCTCACAGTCGACAATCCCAAATTTTCACAACTATTGTCAAGAAAAAAAAAAAAATGGTCAAAGCTGTGAAAAATTACCTCAAGTTGCCTTCACGTTGTTCTCTCACACAGACCTATTTCCTGTTTTCAGTACTGCTGTAAGTTTGTGCCCTGCAAAAGCAGGAATTCTAACAAATTCTTGCCTGCATGATTATCATCAACCCGAAAAAACACATGGTTCGTTATAATGAGTGTGCTGCATTACAACTCTATTCCTGACAAAAGAGAATTTCAGTTTTGACTGGGCATTGATGAAAAATACTGAGTGGATATCCCCCTTACAGTTTTCCACATGTAATAATTGGAAAAATTCTCCACAAACAGGCTTCTATGTCCATACACATAAACCCTTTTTTGTTCTTGCTCCCACAGAAATCTCTTGCTTTGTTATCAGTCACTATATGATACATTCCTATTGTAGAATTAATTTCTGGCCCTGCACCTCCCTGTCACAATGCCAGGGAAGTTGGCCAGTGTGTAGTACAAGTATTCCCGGTAATCATCCATGAAAACTACAATGCAATGGCTAGGAGTAACTGCTATTTAAAGGAGTGATGGCATAGCACACAATTATTTCCCACCACACCCAAACAAAATACACCACTTGTTCTGCATTGAATTGTGTCTCCGGAAAATATGTGTCGACTGGGCTAGTCCGTGATTCCCATGTCCACTGTTTTGTCATCTGATAATTTTCCTATGTGTTGTCAATCCTACCTCTGTGGTGTTAATGAGGTAGGATCAGAGAGAGTTATGTCGATGGGGTTGTATTTTGAGTCAATTTCTTTTGATAAATAAAAGAGAGAATCAAGCAGAGAGACATGGGGACCTCATACCACCAAGAAACAAGAGCCGGGAGAACAGTACGTCCTTTGGACCTGGGGTCCCTGCACTGCGAAGCTCCTTCACTGGGGAACATTGATGACGAGGACCTTCCCCCAGAGCCAACACAGAGAGAAAGCCTTCCCCTGGAGCTGGCACACTGAATTCAGACTTCCAGCTTCCTAGATTGTGAGAGAAAAAATTTCTGTTTGTTAAAGCCACCTGCTTGTGGTATTTCTGTTACAGCAGCACTAGCTGACTAAGACACTCCTACGTTGTTTACTCACATTTTATATAACCAAATTATAAAACACCCATGGCCGCTTCCAAGCCATTTGACACAAATAGAATTGTGATGGAAAGGTTGAGTGGAAAGATAAAAGAGTAACTACCTGTGGTTATAATACCTACTTTTGCAAAATTGATATGTTTTATATATGTGTACATATATTATTGATAAAGTAAAGGGTAAGCAAAAAAGAGGGAAAACTTCAATGATAGAGATTGACACAACAGCCATGACGATGGGCTCAAACATGTCAAAGATCATGAGGATGGCACCGGACCGGCAACATTTTATTCTGCTGTACGTGGGGTCACTGTGGGTTGAAGCAGACTCGATGTCAGCTAACAACAACGTATGCATTATATAATATGTATTATGTATATGTGTGTTCGTATATATCATATGTGTGTGTGTGTGTGTGTGTGTGTGTGTAATGAAACGATCCTAAAGCTTAAGCATTATTAGTTCTAAGTTAAATCCGCCTTCACAGATAGGGAGTCTGCTGATCTAAAAACAGATTCTCTTCAAGCTAACCATACCCATATTCCCTATGAAAAATTTTTATATACACTGAGAGGTACACATAACCCAGTCTGAAGACCGCTGGTTTAAAAGGTCCCCATGCAGTACAAACAACTTGCACTCGATTACTAACCTACAGGTTTGAATCTTTCTTCTAGAGCAGAAGAAAGGCCTGATGACCTGCTCCCTTAAAGATCATAGCAAGAAAACCCCATGGAGCAGTTCTACTCTGTAACACCTGGGGTCGCCATGAGTCGGAATCAACTTGACGGCAGTGGGTTTGGTTGAACATAAGGAAGGTCAGGCCTCAGCTATAAAAGGAAGAGGAAAACTTGGGCTTGTTTTACCACTTTGTACGTTAAGGTGGCTCCAAGGCTCGACTCAGGGAGTCTTGTGAAGGAAGCCTCAAAGTCCCACCCTTCTCGCCACCTTGAAATACACACCACGCACGCACACATACACACTCACACACACTCACACACAGTGATTGGGAGAGGTTATAGGCTCACTTAAGACAAAGTTTTAATCAGTCAGGTTCTTATTTTTAAGTAATAGAAACTTATTTTGGCCATTTAAGATGAAAAGGAATTTATTGAAAGAATTGCCAGGAAGATAACTGAACCTGGTTTGGAGATTAGGTGAGAACAGAAAAGTGCACACGGCCAAGCCCAAAGGGAAAATCATGTCACCAGAATGAGCACAGTTGCACACTGCTTCTGCTTAACCCTGAACTTGGCTTTTGGATATGCCCTGCGTTGATGCTTGACACTGGAAGCTGTCACTGCTACCCTTGGAAACCCCTTCTTGTTGCTCCCCTTGCTGCTCCTGTCACCTGCATTAAAATGTATTCTTCATGGCGGATTCTCCTCCTTGGTCACTATCTCCCAGGTCCAAGTTCAAGGGTAATGTATTCTAGGTCAAGTGCTCATGCCTTTGATGTAAGATATAAATAGGTGAGCATCTGGCATTTTCACCATCAGTGGCTAAGGGAGGCTCTGCCTTTTGCAAAGACTTACATGGTGAGAAATCCCCCAAATGTAAGAACAGGGTTCAGATCCGAACTATAAAAAAGATGATAGATGTACTGGCTCTTGCACTTCTAAACAATGAGGACCTGGACATACAGCTTCTTCTTCCTCTTTTCCTCCTCCTCTGTCCTCCATCTTCTTCTTCTCCCTCCTCTCCTTCACCTTCTTCTTTTAATAAAACAAATAAAGATAAATACAAGATAAATTTGATTCATATGTGTAATCATAGTTAAGGCCTGCTGTGATTTTCTGCCCTTGACCTTCATCCCCCGCCCTCCACAGCAGTTAGCTCATTGACTTGGCAAAAAGCTACTCTGGAGATTCAGGGTAAAAAAAGGGACTTGAGATTTTGGTTGGGGCAGATGGTGTTCAGGGGAGAACTTCTGATACTGCGGCTCTGTAGGAAAACATCATCACGCCTTACTCACACTCCCTTTTCTCATGTTCTGTGCCACTGGGGCTGGCGTCCCTGAAGAAGAGGAGGATGTCTTTGTGAAAGTCAGAATTCAGGCTGGTGGTCAGACAGAGGGCAAGGAATGTTAGGAGGTAAACCTATATATGCTTTTCTTGGAGATTTATACCAGTGACAAACTTTGATTGACCAAGACATTATGGGAGAGAATAATTTGATGCTCATGTCAAAAGAGCAGAGTGTATATAGGAAAGGAGCTGACGAAACTCTCATAATCGATGACAGGGTTCCAGTCCATGAGACTCTGGCAGAGCCAGATATCAACAATTCCTAAAATGAGGCAATGAGAATGTCTGTGTTTCCAGAGATGAAAAAAAGAAACCAACTCAGGAACATGTCGGAAAGAACAGGGTGATTCTCTTTAGGAGTCCTGCAGAACTGATGAGTTAGTCCTCCGGAAAGCTTGGGCCATTTCACTGTTAATCAGTCAATTTTCAAAGAGTCATGACATCAGTACAAATTATAGCATGATATTAAATAAAGGGAAAACAAGCTGAACGACTGGGATTTGTTAAAGGAAATTGGCCGTATATTTAGATTCCAAAGATTCAGCCTTGTGTCTATCGTGGCTGAAATCATCTGACAGTAAGCGGGAAGCTTTATTAAAATGTCAACTGATCAAAGTGTAGCTCTAAGGATTCACTGCCCTTTGGAATAACTTGCTGAAACAAGAAGCACAGCATAGATGGGCCCTCTAGAAATTCTTCTAAGCAAATTCAAGACTCACCGATAGACAAGAACACAATGATTTGATTCCCTGGCGATGGCGGCAGTATTTATTGTACTATGCAATGTCGTACTCTATCTATGTAAAGTTAGGATATAAGGAACATATGGTAAGCGATGATCAACTTCCCCCAAAAAGCAAAAGGATGTGAGCTGAATTTTTTTTTTTTAAATCACAGAAACTCAAGCCTCTAAAAGAAAGGGAAGTAGAAATTCTACTTCTAGTAATGGCGGAATCTCTTCTATCAGATTTACCCTCCAGAGAATAATAATTTTAAACCCTGGGGAAAATATTTAGAAACAATTGTTTTGAAGGCTCTAGAGAAAAAGTAAAAACAGAGTCTGGCCAGAAGATGACCTTCTACACAGAAGAACTGCACAGGATGAAAGCTGGATTCGTGAGGCTTTCTTAATTTCTTTCTAAGACATATGACTGTTTAACCAAAAAAAAAAAAAAAAAACTATACCATTGTATTGTGATGTTTATATGTAAATACAGCAATAGCACAAAGCATAGATGGGTAAAAGCAACATCACCCTTGTAAAGTTCTTGTATAATACAATATTAGGAGCCCTGGTGGCACAATGGTTAAGTCCTCAACTGCTAATGAAAAGGGTGGTGGTTTGATCCACAAGTGACTCCATGGGAGAAAAGACCCCGTGATCTGCTCCTGTAAATGTTACAACCTAAAAAACTCTGTGGGGCAGTTCTACTCTGTCCTATAGGGTTGCTATGAGTTGGAATCGACTCCACGGCAACAGGTTTGGCTTTTTGGGGGTCATTGTAATCTCTAGAGAGATTACATTTTTTAAAGTAATGCAATGTGATATAGTCAAAAAGCCAATAGAAAAATGAAAATTAGATGCTAAAAATATTTGATTCACCCTGAAGAAGGCAAAAAGGAGCAACTGGAAAGAAGAGAGAGAGAGAATGAAGGGAGAAGTGGAAAACCACTAGAAAGATGGTAGACCACACAGGGGCAGGTTATCCAACGGGCAAGATAAGCAAGGTGTTTTCTTTGCTTACCAGATCATCTATAGGAAACAATTTCACATTTTTTTTTTAGCACATCAAAGATTCTGCTTCTAGGTATGGCCGGCATCTTTCTCTCTCCCAACCCCACAGCACCTTCCTACGGAATCAAAGCCTCTTTTCAAATTTACAATCCCTGACAGGGACGGATTACCAATAAGCGAGATAACAGGGGCTTACTGTTGCTTGCTACCATCTGTAGTGAACATTTTCACATGGGTTTCACTATTCAACGATGTGATGAAACCCAGGTGACATTGTTCACTACAGATTAGTAAGTAAGCACCAGTAAACCCATGCTTACCTTGCTCACCGGATAATCTGCCCCTGAGACTAAACATAAATAGATCAAACACCTCAATTAAAAAGGAACCAATCATCAGGCTGGATAAAAAACCAAGACCTAACTATGTATTACTGAGGGAGATTCACTTTAAATATAAGCTAACAGGCAGGTTGAGAGTGAAAGTATGGAAACACTAATCACATGCAAATATTGCTCATAAGATTATTAAACACGTAATCTTCCAGAAATGGAGTATTACCAGAAATGAAGTGGACATTTCATAATGTTAAAAAGTACAATATATCAGGAAGACATAAAAATAACAAATGTGTGGTCATGTACCTAGTAACAGAGTCTTAAAGTACGTGAAGCAAAACCAAACAGAATTAAAGAGAAGATAGAGTAATCCACAAATAATAGATGGATATTTTCACACAGGTTTTGGATCTTAGTACATAACCAATAGAACAATTATACAAAAAGTCATGAGGCTACAGAAGACAAGCACCATCAACCACCTTGACCTAATTGACATCTGTAGACCAAGATATCCCGAACTCCCGAATATACATTCTTTTCAGTCGTGCGTGGAACATTCACCAAGATAGATCAGATGAAGACCATAGAGCAAGTCTCAATAAATTCCAATATATTGAAGTATCACACTGTGTGTTCTTTAATCATAAAACTAAGATATCTAGGAAAGCCTCAAGTATTTGGAAAACAACTCTTTTTAGAAAAAGATCTCAGGGAATACTCTGAATTAAATGATAATAACCACCTAATACATCAAAATGTGTGGGATGCAGGCAGAGCAACACTTAGATATTTACAACTTTATATTCTCATATTGAAAGAAGAAACTTTTAAAATCAGTGATTTCAGTTTGGACCTTAAGAATCTAGAAAAAGACCAGAAAATTAAACCCAGAGTAAATAAGATACAGAAAATAATAAAGTGAAAAAAAAATCAATAAAAAAGAAAATAAACACTAGAGGAAAACTGTCAAAGCCAAAATACAGTTCCTTGGAAAGCTTAATAAAAAAAGATCCATGAAGACATAAGAAAGTAAACACAAATTAGCAATAACATTAATGAAAGACAGCATATCATTAAAGAGCTAATTGACATTAAAATGACAAGGGAATATTATGAACAACTTGATTCAAATACGTTCAACAACTTAGATGAAATGGACAGCTTCCTTAAAAATATCCAACTTACCAAAACTGAGATTGGATGAAATAGAAAATTTTGAAGAGCCCTATTTTCTTAAAGGAATCAAATTCATTATCAAAAATATTCCTGCAAAGACAATTCCAAAATTTTACCTGGTGAATTCTGTCACAGATTTAAGGAAGAAATAACACCAATTTTACCCAACCTCCATCAGAACAGAGAACACCCTTTGCTGTCGAGTCAATTCCGACTTATAGTGACCTAATCCCCAGGGGACATTTTCTTGCTTACTTTATGAGGCCTGAGTGAATCTGGCACCTGAGTGAACCTGACAAAGACATTACAAGAAAAGAAAATTTCAGATCAGTATTCCTCATTAACACAGACACAAAAGGCATCAACAGATTACCAAATTACATCTAGCAATATATAAAAACGATGATACTTTATGACCAAGTGGGCTGTATCCCAGGAAAGCAAACTTAGTTTTGGTTTGGCATCTAAAATTCAATCACAATAATTCATCACATTAACTAACACTAAAGAGGAATAACATATGGTCATATCAAGAGCTGGAGAAAAGTCATTTCATAAATTCGATGCTCGTTCATGATAAAAATTCTCAACAAAACTGGAATAAAAGAGAACTTCCTCAAACTTACAAAGGGCATCTAGAAAGAAACTCTATAGTTATCCAGTGAAAAACCAAACCCGTTGGCATTGAGTTCATTCTGACTCATAGCGACCCTATAGAACAGAGTACAACTGACCCATATAGTTTTCACTGAGCGCCTGGTGAATTCGAACTGCCTACCTTTTGGTTAGCAGCTGTAGCTCTTAACCACTCTGCCACCAGGGTTTCCTCTATAGTTACCATTATCCTTAAAATCCTCAGTGGTGAAATGTTAAATGCTTATTAGAAACAAGACAATGATGTGTACTCACAAAGTTCTATTCTATCGAACTGGAGGTCCTTGCCAGTGAATGACAGAAACGGAAACAATTGAGAGAGAGAGAGAGAATAGTTTGGAAAAGAAGAAATGAAGAAATTTCTATTTGCAAGCAACAATTGTTACAAGGAATGAAGGAAGAAAAGAAAGAAGAAAATCCTACTTGAATTAATGAGTGAATTTAGGAAGATACAAGGTCAGTATACAAAAATCAATTTCATTTCCATGAAACAACAGCAGAAAACTGTTGGAAAGTGAACATTTTAAAATTCATTTGCAATAATATCAAAAAACATAAAAAAAATAAATACTAAATTAAAAAAAAGCAAGACTTCAACAATGAAATTGTCAAAATATTGTTGAGATAAATCAAAAAGAAGCCTAAATAAATTAAGCCGTATTTAACGTTAGTAGATGACTCAGCATTAAAATATTGATTTTTCTAAAAGTGATCTATAGATTAAATGCCATCCCAGACATAATCCTGGTAATTTTTTTTAAATAAAAATTGAGAAGCTGATTCTGACATCTACATGGAAATGCAAAGTACAAACAGCAAAATACCTGATTTCAAGACTTAACTACAAAGCTACAGTAATCAAGATGACAGCAAGTTGTTGGCATAATGATAGACAAATAGATTAAGGGGGAAAAAGAGGAATCCAGGAATAGACCCACATTTAACTACTTCAATTTATATATGAAAAAGGTACAAAAGTAATTCAATGGGGAAAGATTTTCAACAAATAGCGCCGAAACAACTGCATAGCGATACTGGGAAAAAAGGAATTTTGACCCCTGCCTTGTCCAATATAGGAAAAGTCATTTGATACAGATTGTAGTCCTAAACGTCAAAGCTAAAACTCTAAAATCTCTTTCAAGGAAACACAAGAATGTAGTTATGACCTGGGAATAGGAAAGAATTTTTAAGAAGGCTTTGGTGTAGTGGTTACGTGCTACGGCTGCTAACCAAAGGGTCAGCAGTTCGAATCCGCCAGGCGCTCCTTGGAAACTCTATGGGGCAGTTCTACTCTGTTCTATAGGGTCGCTATGAGTCGGAATCGACTCGACGGCACTGGGTTTGGGTTTTTTTTTTGGTTCTCAGGAAGAAGTAACCACAAAAGAAAATTGAAAAATAAACTTTGTGAAATTTAAAAATATAAGCCTATCAAAATACATCATTAAAAACACTGAGAGAATATATTTGTAAAACATATATCTGCCAAAGGTCTTGTATGCAGAATATAAAAAGAACTCCTGAAACTCAGCAATAAAAAGATAACCCTGTGAAAAAGAGGTCAAGGCTGGCAGAAATATTTCACAAAGGAAGATGTGTGACTGGCAAATTTGCATATGAAAAAGTGCTCAGCAGCATTTGTCATCAGGGATATGGAAACTAAAACCACAATAAGTAACTAAGAAACCAAAAAAACAAACAAACAAAATAAAAAACCTGTTGCCATCCAGTGTATTCTGACCCACAGGGACCCTACAGGATGGAGTAGAAGTGCCCCACCGAGTTTCCAAAGCTGTAAATCTTTGGGGAAGCAGACTGCCACATCTTTCTCCAGCAGAGTGGCTGGTGGGTTCAAACCACCAACCTTTTGGTTAGCAGCCAAGTACTTAACCACTGCACCACCAGGGTTCCTTATATATACCCACTAAAAAAATAAAAATACCCACTAGAATGGCTAAAATTCAAAAGAGGGACAACCCCGCAAACCTGCTGTTATGGATTTTCTAGGGAGGAATAAAAACAGTTGTCCACAAAAACCCCTTGTACGAGCATTTTGTAGCAATTTTATTCTTGACAGGGAGCCCTTGTGGTGCAGTGGGTAAAGCGATCAACTGCTAACCGAAAGCTCGGCTGTTCAAAACCACCAGCAGATCTTCAGGAGGAAGATGTGGCAGTCTGCTTCCATAGAGATGTAGAGCCTTGGAAATCCTATGGGGTCACTATGAGTCAGAATTGCCCTGATGGCCTTGCGTTTGGGTTTTATTCTTAACAGCCCCAAAGTGGGCCCATCAACGCAAGAAAGAATAAACTATGGCATATTCAAACCATGGAATACTGTGCAGTAAGATGGAATGAACTGTTGACAGACACAATAATGTGGATTAACTTCAGACAGTATCCTAAACGAAAAAAAAACTGAGCAAAAAGCATGCATGCTGTGTGATTTCATTATCTGAAGTTCTACAAGAGGCAAAACTAAACTATTGTAAAAACCCAAACCAAAAGCAAGTGTTTCTGCAGGGTGGGAGGAATTAACAGGGAAGGGGTATTAATTTGTATTTAGGAATTAGGGAGTATGTTCTATGCTCTGATAGGGATGTGGGTTACACTCATGGGCATATACATTTGTCAAATCTCACTTAATAGTTGTGCATTTACCAAATATATATTTTACCTAAAAAATAACTTTGCAAAATTATTTAGGCAATTGCAAGGCAAAAGAAAAGGTAGACATGTTAACAAAACACAGAAACCAGAAAAAGAGCAAGTAGTGTTCAATTATTTCTTTCTTAAACAACGACATGAAAGAATATTAGTGCAGGATTTGCTAATTTAAAAAGAACCCTTATAGCAACTCTTTTTTTAGTTCCGTTTTTATGGATGGGAGTCCTGGTGGTGCAGTGATTAAGAGCTATGGCGAGGTATGGCTGCTAAGCAAAAGGTCAGCAGTTCGTAATCCACCACCCGCTCTTTGGAAACCCTTTGGGGCAGTTCTACTCTGTCCTACAGGGTTGCTATGAGTCAGAATTGACAGAAGGGCAATGGGTAAGGTAAAGAGTTTTTGTGGATAAAGTTTAATTATTGACTATCAGGAGACTTGGGTTCTAACTTGCCAATTACTAAAATGAATACTATTCACTAAGAGTCATGGTAATATTAAGAAAATCACTTAACCTCTCTTGGATTTTTGTTTGTTTACTTTTTTTTAAAATTTGTGACCAGGGTTTTCCAAAGCGTGTCCTAAGCAACAGGAATTTCAAAAAAACATAATAAGATTTACTAGACAAAAAAAGAGGCAATTTTCTGAGGTTCAAATATATTTAAAGAAATGAACAAAAGAAAACTATATTTTTATTTAATTTCAGGACTTCTCAGGATCTCTCATTCAGTAACAAGAGCAGATCCCATTTACTTCATACAGTAATTTTTCTAAGTACTTTGCATATATTAATTTATTTAATCCTTATAACGCTTGAACAGACTTTTGAGTAAGGTCTTTTTCTCATCTTACAAAAATGAAGGTCCTGAGACAAAATGCAGTTAAGAAATTGTCCAAGGACCCAGAGTAGAAGGGTAAATTTGGGATTTAAGCCTCAGCTGGACTCTGGAGAACCCTGGTGGTACAGTGGTTAAGCTCAGCTGCTAACTGAAAGGTCAGTGGTTCGAACTCCCTAGGCTCTCCACAGGAAAGGCGTGACAGTCTGCTTCCTAAAGATTTACAGCCTTGGAGACCCTATAGGGCATTTCTATAGGGTCCTATAGGGTCACTAGGAATTGGAATGGACTCTATGGCAACGAGCTTGGTTTTTGTTGTTTTTAGTTGGACTCTGGAGCCTGTGTCTATAAACACCATGCTAAGACAGAGAACCAGGCATGAGACTAGAAAAATCACTATTACCAGGTGGGAAACAGGAGAAAATCTTGCCAAACTCTTGGAAAGAAAACCTGCATTCACCTAACGGGTCAGAAGCAAAGGTTTCTTCAGAGGTTTCTGTGGAAAGATGAGAGTGTGTAGTAAATTCAGGAAACCCTGTGAAAATGCACTAAAACCTACTGATCAGAGACTGTGAGTTCCAGAGATCCAGATAAATCATGAGGAGGGAATCAGGGGAGGATTGTCTCAGGTGAGGGGACGCTGGAAACAGTGCAGAATGAGAGTTTGAGGGATAATGAACGACTGAGGAAGCCTGGCTTCCGGGCAGAGATTGATGGAAGGGGTCCATGAGGCATGGGGACGCTGCTCAGGTGGAACTCTGAGAGAATGATGGTAATATCTGGAGTGTGGTTTCACAGCGCTTTGTTCACTGAGGTGGTGGCAGCCAGTTAACTGAGGCCAAGTGTGGCAGGAAGGCTTGGCTGCTCCCTCAGCCTGTGCCCAGAGGATGGCAAAGATGCAAGTAATAACATGTGAGAAATATAATATTGAATCGGCAGAGTGAAAAGGATACAAGTATTTTGGCTGACAAAGCAGAGGCGATTCAGAGGGAAGACAATAAAAATAGCTGTTCTCGCTAGCAGCAGGTTATTCATAGTCCTATGCTGTAAGAGACTGTTGCCTGAAAGGAAATATTTTTGTGATGAGCACTTGGAGCACGTGAGGTCACACAGGTGTCTTAATTATTCAGAAGGCATTGGAGAGGACTTGAGAGATGAGAACGGAGAAAATTCCAGATACAGATAAAATTGTTGTGGGGGTGAGGAAAACAAAATAAAAACAAAGCAAACCTCTTTTGCTGTCAAGTTGATTCTGACTCATGGCGACCCTGTGTGTTACAGAGTAGGACTGCTTCACAGGGTTTTCTTGGCTGTAACATTCACAGAAGCTAATCTCTAGGCCTTACCTCCATGGAGCTCTAGGTGGTTTTGAACCACAGAACTTTAGGTTAGTAGTCCAGAGCAAAACCACTGTGCCACCTAGGAACCACTGGGAGTGAGGTGCCCCAAACCAAACCCACTGCAGTTGAGTGGATTCTGACTCATAGGGACCCTATACGGCAGAGTAGAACTGTCCCATAGAGTTTCCAAGGCTGTAAATCTTTACGGAGGACCCCTGATACTCCAGTGGTTAAGAGCTTGGCAGCCAAAATGTCTGCAGTAAGAATCCACCAGCAGCTCCTTGGAAACCCAATGGAGTAGCTCTATTCTGCTCTATAGGGTCGCTATGAATCAGAATTGATTGGATGACAATTTGTGTGTGCGTGTGTGTGTTAATCTTTAATGAAGCGGATTACCACATCTGTCTCCCGCAGAGCAAGTGGTGGGTTCCAACCCTGACCTTTTTGTTAGCAGCCTAGTGCTTAAGCACTGCACGCACCATCAGGGCTCCTTTAGGGGTGAGATAAACAAACAAACAAACAAAAAACCCATTGCCATCCAGTCAATTCTGACTCATAACGACCCTATAGAACAGAGTAGAACTGCCCCATAGGGTTTCCGAGGAGCAGCTGGTAGATTCAAACTGCCAACCTTTGGTTAGCTTAACCACTGCACCACCAGGGCTCCGGTTGGGGGTGAGGTAGGAAGTCATAAATATGTAACTACCGATTTTTCAAACTTGACATAGTATTCATAGGAATCGTTTGCTTCCCCACACTTTGGACTGAACTTCTCATAAAGAGAAGGGGAGACTATAGCAGGGTATCTTAGGGGAGTGGGATACTTGGACAAAGCTGTCCTGACTGTTCTGCTTTCTTCAGACCCAGAGATGCGTTTTCCTCCGCCAGCTCTGGTTGGGGCTCAGGATTCTCGGATCTGAATCGGTTTGGGTTTTCCCTGAAGACCCATCCTGAGTCTAACTTGGTCTAGAAACATATAAAACTCACCTATGCCCCTGATTCCTCCAGACTGGACACATGTGAAAGCCAATTTGAACCTTTTGATGCTTCATGGGTTAAATTCAGATGCACTTTATCCTCTCCTGCAGCCACAAGGATCTTGAGGGTGAAATCTTAGATAGTTCTTATTTATTTTCTACTTTCAGGCCAAGGTTCTAAAAAGTAAGTGTGGGAAGCAAATTGATATTGACTTTCAGAAAATTAATGCCCTAAATATGTTTTATAGGATTTGAGACCTTGTAGAAAATCTGTTTTCAAAAAAGTGAAACATCTTAAAAATCAGTTTAAAAACCCCATGTAGATTTCCTCAACTGGAAGTGATGCAAATTTACTTAAATTGGGTTCAATCTGAATGTTAGCGGGAGAGCATTGAAAAACTGAAATGATCCAATTGAAATTGATGAATAACTATGTTATTTTTAATCTAAGAAGGCTGATAGGAAAAGAGATGGATTGAGAGTGAGTAGAAACAAGTTAGGAGGATAATTAGAGACGGGAAAAGAAATATAATATGTCATTCAGACAGGATTCTTACCAAGGAAAAGACACTACGAATGTATTTGAAACATACATGAAAGAAAAGTGGCCCTAATAAAATTGAAGAGTGGGGAATTAAAGAGAAGTTATCAAGAAATGGGGGATTTTATATCACTATTTCCCTTTTGCATTTAATGTGAACTAAGAAAAAGGAGCGCTCCCTAAGGCTTAAAGCGTTATTTCTCAGTGTAGCTGTTGAAGAGACCATTGTAGAAAAAAGAGTGGAACATCCTAGGGCAAAGCAAGTATAAGTTTTAAGCCCAAATAACTGTGATTCATGATTCTGAAAGGACAAGAGACTAGGAAGAACAAAGTCATGCTTTGAATTAATTGCTTTTTTTTTTTTTTTTTTGGAAGCTGGGTGAGTCTACTATCTGGCTCTTTGAAAGTGGGAAATGATAACCGTAAGAAAACTATTCTTAATTGGCTTATGAAAGGGAGCATGAAATTGCTGATCGGAAATGGTGTTTTTGAAATTGGTGAGGTTAGAAAGAAACTCAAGATGATGTTAAGAAGAGAGAAAAAAAGGCAAACAAAGAGGAGACAGGGAAAGACAATTGAGATTTTGCTAAAATCACATAATTTTATAACTGGAAAATGCTATAGACCTTATTGACTCCAACTTTCTTATTTTTTCAAAAGAGACAGTAGAGGTCAGGAAACCAATCTGCTTCCCCCAACCTTCAGTTCAGTGGCTTCTATCCACTGTATGTCTTTCCTTCCTTTTATACCCCAGAGTCTCTGTGGGTGTGAATAATAGGGCGCCTTGGTGGTGCAGTGGTTAAGAGCTACAGCTGCTAACCCAAAGGTCAGCAGTTCAAATCTTGGAAACCCTATGGGACAGTTCCACTCTGTCTATTAGGGTGGCTGTGAGCCGGAGTCGACTCTGCTTCAACAGGTTTGGTTTTTCATGAGTATGCAGAGAGAAGCCTAGAAATCATTGTTGGAGGATGAGATTTACAAAGCCTGGCACTCTCAGCCTTTACCTTCTCTTTGAAGCAAAGTTCTAATTAATTTAGATCAATTAAAGTTGGATAAACCCCAAAGTTTAGTTCCCCATTCTCAATAGCCACAATTCAAGTGCTCAATAGCCACATGTGGCTGGTGGCTACCATAGTGGACAGTATAGATATAGAGCATCCCATCATAGCAGAAACTCCTGTTGGAAGTGGACAGTGTTTGTGTTGGAGACTGTGGTCATGTTCTATGCTCTGTGACTTTTAGCTGTAATTTATACCTAAAATTGGGGTCAGTGGTGGTTCAGTTGTAGAATTCTCTACCTGGGGGGTTTGTTTCCAGCCAAGGCACCTAAGGCACAGACACCACCCATCTCTCAGTGATGGCTTGCGTGTTGCCATGACACTGAACAGGTTTCAGTGGAGCTTTCAGACCAAGATGGACTAGGAGGAAAGGCCTGACAATCTACTTCAATGAATCAGCCAAGAAAAACCCTATGGATCACAGTGGTTTGATCTGCAGCTGATCATGGGGATGGCGCAGGACCAGGCAGTGTTTCCTTCTGTTGTTCATGAGGTCCCCAACTCCGCTACAGCTGACAACAACAACAATGCCTAAAATTAATGTTTCTCTACTTCCCATAGGAGAATGTTCCCACAGAGAGTTAAGACACCTGAGCATTAATCCTTCCTCAACCATAAAACAGCTAATCAGCAACATTACCTTGTATTAATCTCCCATGATCTTTGTGTTTCACCGTCCTTACCTGTAAAGTGGAGAAATAGGACTGTTGAGAGAACCAGCCAGAAAACTGAAAAATACCCTGTAATTATGAAGTATATTACTAGTAGTAATGAGGATGCCATGTTTTATATGTGTTTTAAAGAAAACATATGGCCTTGGCTTTTCTCCCACTTTCAAACATATTTGTCTTTCTGAAGTCCAAGTTATTTTTTTGCTATCTTTAATGATGTTTAGAGTATCCAAGCAGTGCTATAGCCCTTGTTCATTTATTTTTTTAATATAAAAATATAAGCTAATGCCTAAATTAAGGGTAAGGGCCAAACATTTGGAAATTAAGATCTGATTGGAAATCTTGGTGTCAATTAAAAAGTACACCAGGTTAAATGAAGCTTGAAGAGGCTGTGACTTCACAGCACCTTATTCAAGGTTTATATTCACTTCTCAAACCAGCAACTTTAATTAAGGACAAGCACAGCCAGCGATGGCAGCTTTTACCCGTGCAGGTAATTGGCAATCCAGTTAGCCAATTACCAGCAAAATACCGGCATAGCGAATCCATGAACCAAAACATTTCGAAGCTACTGGCCTCTGGAAAATTGGCTTAAAGGTAACTTTTTGCTAAAACTACAATCAGGTACTGTGAAAAATTCTTTTTCTTCTTTCCCACTCATCTATCTGACATACACCATCTGTCAGATCATGCTGGGTTGTCTCTCAGCCTTCCGCTCATCTTGAAAGAGAGAGAGAGCTTTTGAAGGTTTTTATTTCTCATGAATTCCCCATGAAAATGCAGAGGGTTTCTTACTGGCTCAACATTTCTATCTCTAGAAGACTAGGAGCCAGTATGTACCTGCAGGAGTAGTGGCTCCTTTTTGCTAACTAATATACACACAACAGTCTCAGGTGGTCTAGATTTGTGCCTCTCAAACTTTAATATGCATAGGAATCACCTCGGGGTATTATTAAAATACAGATTTTGACCCAGTAGGTCAGATGGGACCTGAGATTCTGCATTTCTAAGAAGCAGGAGAAGCTGATGCTGCTGATTGCTGGCCCACACTATTAGTGGTAAGAGTAGAGGATACTGGACCAAGTTTAATCGCGTGGAGTGACTCCACAGCCAATTAGAAGAACACAAACAAAACCAATAATGATCATATAATTTTTTAAAATTTCTTTTCAATATGTTCTCCCATGCATAATCTCAGTATATAAAACACTGTGAAGTAAAACAGTTGCTCTGGATAGGTATTGCTGTGTGACATATGTGGGTTAAATGTTAGGTGCTGAGTAAGTTCCAAGTCATAGCAACTCTGTGTACAACAGAATGAAACACTGCCTGGTCCTGCACCATTCCTCACAATTCTTGCGAGGTTTGAGGCCATTGTTGCAGCCACTGTGCCAATAAATCTCATTGAAGCCCTTCCTCTGTTTTGCTTACCCTCTACTTTGTCAAATATGATGTCCTTCTCCAGGGACTGGTCCCTCCTGATAACATGTCCAAAGTACATGAGACAAAGTCTCACCAGCCTTGCTTCTAAGGACCATTCTGGCTGTACTTCTTCCAAGACAGATTTGTTCATTCTTCTGGCAGTCCACAGTATATTCAATATACTTTGGCAACACCATAATTCAAAGGCATCAATTTTTCTTCTGTCTTTCTTATTCATTGTCCAGTTTTTGCATGCATACAAAGCGATTGAAAACCCCATTGCTTGAGTCAGGCACACCATACTCCTCAAAGTGACATCTTTGCTTTTTAACACTTTAAAGAGGTCTTTGGCAGCAGATTTGCCCAATGCAATACTTCATTTGATTTCTTGATTACTGCTTCCATTAGTATTGGTTGTGGATCCAAGTGAAATGAAATCCTTGACGACTTCAATCTTTTCTCCATTTATCATGGTGTTGCTTTTTAGTACGGTTGTGAGGATTTTTGTTTTATGTTGTGATGTAATCCATACTGAAGGCTGTAGTCTTTGATCTGCATCAGTAAGTGCTTCAAGTCCTCTTAGTTTTCAGCAAGCAACGTTGTGTCATCTGCATAACACAGATTGTTAATGAGTCTTCCTCCAGTCCTGATGCTGCCTTCTTCTTCATATAGTCCAGTTCCTCAAATTATTTGCTCAGCAAACAGATTGAATTAGTATGGTGAAAGAATACACTCCTGATGCACACATTTCCTGTTTTTAAAGCATGCTGTATCCCCTTGTTCTGTTCTAAGGACTGCCTCTGTTTTATGTACAGGTTCCTTATGAGCACAATTAAGCATTCTGAAATTTCCATTCTTCACAATGTTATCCGTAATTTGTCGTGATCCACACGTTGAATGCCTTTACATATCTTTCTAGTATTCTCTGCTTTCAGCCAAGAGCCATCTGACATTAGCAGTGACATCCCTCATTTCACATTGTCTTCTGAATCAAGCCTGAATTTCTAGCAGTTCTGTGTCAACGTACTGCTGCAGCCGTTTTTGAATTATTTTCAGCGGAATTTTACTTGCATTTGATATTAATGATATTGTTCAATAATTTTCACATTGTGTCAAATCACCTTTCTTTGAAATGGGCACAAATATGGATCTCTTCCTGTTCGTTGGCCAGGTAGCTGTGTTCCAAATTTCTTGGCATAGACAAGCGAGCACTTCCATTATTGCATCTGTTTGTGGAAATGTCTCAACTGGTATTTCATCAATTCCTGGAGCCTTGTTTTTTTGCAAATGCCTCAGTGTAGCTTGGACTTCTTCCCTCAATGCTACCAATTCTTCATCATATGATACCCCTGGAAATGGTTAAATGTTGACAAATTCTTTTTGGTACAGTGACTCTGTATATTCCTCCCATCTTTTCTTGATGCTTCTTGCCTTGTTTAATATTTCGCTCATAGAATCCTTCAATATTGCAACTTGAGGCTTGAATTTTTTTCTTCAGTTCTTTCAACTTGAGAAATGCTGAGCATGTTCTTTCCTTTTGGTTTTCTAACTCCAGGTCTTTTCAAATTTCATTATAATACTTTACTTAGTCTTCTCAAGGCACTCTTTGAAATCTGTTCAGCTCTTTTTCTTTCATTTCTTCCTTTTGTCAAGAGCAAGTTTCAGTCACTTCTGACATCCATTTTGGTCTTTTCTTTCTCTCCTGGCTTTTTAATGAACTTTCGCTTTCTTTATGTTTGATATCTTTCTTCACCCCACGACTTGTCTGGTCTTTGGTCATTAGTGTTCAATGCATCAAACCTATTCTTGAGATGTTCTCTAAATTCAGGTGGGAAATACTCAAGGCTCTCATAGGCTCATTTTAATTTTCTTCAGCTTCAGCTCAAACTTGCATATGAAGAAATGATGATCTGTTCTGCAGTTGTCCCCCTACCTTGTTCTGACTTACGATATTGAGCTTCTCTGTCGTCTCTTTCCACAGGGGTAGTTGATTTGATTCCTGTGTATTCCATTTGTTGATTTTGATGTGTATCAGAAAAACAAAACCTGTTGCCATCGAGTCAATTCTGACTCATAGCGACCCTATATGACAGAGTAGAACTGCCCACATAGAGTTCCCAAGGAGTGCCTACTGAATTCAAACTGCCGACTTTTTGGTTAGCAGCCATAGCTCTTACACCTATGCCACCAGGGTTTCCATTAATGTATATAGTGGCTGTTTATGTTGTAGAAAAAGGTATTTGCAATGAAGAAGTCATTGGTCTTGCAAAATTCTATCATGCAATCTCTGGTGTTGTTTCTATAACTGAGGTCACATTTTCCAACTTCCGATCCTTCTTTGTTCCCAACTTTTTCATTCCAATCTTCAGTAATTATGACTTCATCCTGATTGCATGTTTGATCAATTTCAGATTGCAGAAGTTGGTAAAAATCTTCAGTTTCTTTATCTTTGGCATTAGTGGTTGGTGTGTAAATTTGAATAATGGTTGTATTAACTGGTTTTCCTTATAGGCATATGGATATTGTCCTATCCCTGACAGCATTGTACTGCAGGATTGATCTTGAAATGTTCTTTTTGAGAATGAATGCAATGCCATTCCTCTTCAATTTGTCACTCCCAGAGCAGTAGATAATATATAACCCCCCCAAAACCAAACTCGTTGCCATCTAGTAGATTCTGACTCATAGCCACCCTATAGAACAGAGTAGAACTATCCCATAAAATTTCCAAGGAGCATCTGGTGGATTTGAACTGCCAACCTTTTGGTTAGCAGCCATAGCTCTTAACCCCTACGACACCAAGGTTTCCAGATAATGTATATGATTGTCCAACTCAAAGTGGCCAATACCAGTCCTTTTCAGCTCCCTAATGCCTAGGATATTGATCTTCATGCATTCCATTTCATTTTGACAATTTCCAAATTTCCTGGATTCATACTTTGTATATTCCATTTCTGATCATTAATGGATGTTTACAAATGTTTCTTCTCATTTTGAGTCGTGCCACATCAACAAATAAAGGCCCCAAAAGCTTGACTCCATCCACGTAATTACTGTTGGCTTTACTTTGAGGAGGCAACTCTTCCCCAGTTGTATCTTGAGTGCCTTCCAACCTGAGCGGCTCTTCTTTCAACACTATATCAGAGAGTGTTCTGCTGCTATTCATAAGGTTTTCAAAGGTCAGTTTTTTAGAAGTGGATAACCAGGTCTTCCTTCCTTGCCTGGCTTAGTCTGGAATCTCCATTGAAATCTGTCCATCATGGGTGACTCTGCTGGTGTTTGAAATACTGGTGGCATAGCTGCCAGCCTCACAGCAACATACAAGCTACTACAGTATGACAAACTGACAGACTGGTGACTGTGCGATGTGCAGACCCAAAATTTAGTGACCATACCCCTCAATGAAGGAGCGTCAATGTTGCATTCTAAGACTTTCTCCTGGGATGGTGTCTTAACAACTTGGTGCTCCCATAACAAAAATACCACAAGTGATTGGCTTTAAAGAACAGGAATTTATTTTCTCACTCTTACTGGAGGCTAAAAGTCCAAATCAAGGTCTCCACCATGTCAATTCCTGCCTTGTCTATAGCCTCAGGTGTTCCTCGGTTCTTTGGTGTTCACATGGCTTCTGTCTCCCCAACCCTCTCATCCATCTTGTGTATCTTGGTGTCTATTCTACTATTTTTACAACTCAGAAGTTATTTGGTTTAGGATACATCCTCTACTATTATGATGTAATTAACCCAACAGAAGAAAAATCTTATTTCCAAACAGGATCACATCCATAGGTTCAAGAGCCAGGAATTCAACATGTATTTTGGGGGGACACAATTCAATGCATAACATATGGAAAATCTTAGTTTGACCTTCTTTGGAAAATGCAGTCTGTTACAACACGTGATATCATCTACTTTGTTGAGGAAGATTACTGAAGCTTAATTCATGTGGCCTCTCACTAGAGGATTCAACTGACCTAGGGCAGTTTAGGAATCTGTTTACAGAAGCTGTTATATGGATTTTGTAAAATGTAGAGTGCTACACATAGGTCAGACAGTAGTGTGGTGTAGTGTTTAATTACATGGGTCTGAGCCCCCAGCTTCCCTATTTCCGAACGGTGGAACTGTGGACAAGCTGCTAATTCTTTATTATCTTTGCTGTCCTTGGTAGTTAAATGAGAATTCATCTGTCTGAAACCCTTGTGGGTAGATTAAATGAATTAAAGTTTGTAAAGCACCAAGTCTCCTGCCTGGGAGATAATAAGTACTTTAAGGAGTGGTAACATTTTTATTACCATTGTCACTTCTGTTGCTATTATAATAATATTAGCATTTATTCAAAAACAGGATATTTTAAAATTTTTCACCAAGGTAAATACATTTTTGTTTGTTTTTGCCCATGCCTTTATCCCATTATGATTGAATGGTATAACTGACTTAAACATTTTTTTAAATTTACTTTCGTTCTTTTTTTTTTTTTTTTAATTTTGGTAAATATGTTTGTAACAAAGCATTTGACATTTCAATGATCTTCACATGTGCAGTTCAGTGCCATGAATAATGGTCATCATGTTATTCAACCATCACCCTTATCTGTTACTAAGCTACAGTTTTCACCTGTTGTTCTGACCTAGCTCCTGCAGGAAGAAAGAGAATGTGAGAACTTTAATGTTTTAGCAATATTTGATGCATACTGAGTTTCAGAGAAGACTTAGTCTAGAACTGGCCCCAAGATGCACCTTGATTAATTTCTAGCTCCTTGAGGGTGAGGACCATTATGCCCTTCCTTTATGCCTGTAGCACCTGGTGAGTAATCTGCACAGACCAGATGATCAGTGGATATTAATAGGTGCATTTGGTTGATTATAAATTGCTTCTATTTATTGCTTTTTAATGGGAAGGACTATTCAGTAGTGTCTAGCTAAAGAAATAGAGACCCTGGGTGGCGCAAATGGTTAAGTGCTCTACTGCCGGCCAAAAGGTTGGTGATTCGAACCCACCCAGAGGCACTTGGGAAGAGAGACCTGGTGATCGGTTTCCAAAAAGTCACAGCATAGAAAACCCTATGGGGCAATTCTCCTTTGTACTCATGGAGTCATCACGAGTTGGAATCTATGTAGTTGTAGTTGGCAACTAACAACTACAACAACAGCAAGGTAAAGAAATAATTGAAGTAAGGGAGATTTTCCCATAATCACTACAATCTAATTCCACTCCAGAATGGATAGTGAGTTACACTGGCTGTCTGATAGGTTAGTTATATTTTCTGGTTTTAATTGTAAGCCACGTGAGTGAGGAAGGATTCGCCTGGTGCCAAGGGAACAGACATGAACTTGAATGGGATAATTGCCCTGTAATTGCTCACAGGTTAATAAATTGAGTCTTCGTTTTCTTCCAGTAGATACTGATAGCAAATTATTTAGATTCAAAGTTCCTTGAGATGAAACGGGCACTGGTGGTGTAGGAAGAACCAGTAATGTCTGTATACATTAAAAAAAAAAAAAAAAAATTATTTTGAAGACGGATGCACTGTGGTGTAGGTGTTTTTAATATCCGTGATTTCACCCTGGTTTCTGTTTTTATTTTTCCACTCATTTTTTAAGCAAATTATGCTTTTGTTCCTGGAAAGGAAAAACAAAAAATGACTTCCTCCTCTTCCACACAGAAATACATATATGCCTCATAACTGAAAAAGAGAGAGAGAGAAAAAAAACCCAGCCAATTTATCACTGAGTTTTTTCATATATTAATATATTGTGATATCAAAAAGCTCTTCTAAGCCAGTTACCTTTGAGTGAGCAGCCCCAGGATACCATTGTAATGGACTTAAATACATAGGAACCTGGCGGCCTGATGATATCGTATTTTCCAATCCAGTCAAAGAGATTTCATAAGAAAGAAAATAGCTGTTTCTGGCAAGTTGCAGAGGTCTTCTGAATGATAGATCAAGTCTTGCTCATTTTACGGGAGCATTTACATTGCCCCCTGGGTCAGAACTATGTACTAGGGCATTATTTAATTTTTGTTCAAGTCTAGATGAGCAAATCACAGCTACACCCAAATGTCGGGACACACCAGTGGTCCTCTACTAATTAAGGAGATTTAGGAATAACCTCATTTGTTTTTTGGGGAATGATTTATTCCTTATTACAGACCCTCCATCGCCGCTCTCTTTAAGGTTATTTCTTTCAATGCATCCTTGTGTTTACATTTAGATTTATTTAAATATGCATGCTTCCAACTTATCTTCCTTAAAGCAGTTGTGTGTGTGTGTGTGCATTAGATGAAGGTTTATAGAGCAAATTAGATTCCCCTCCTATAGCTTGTACATAAGGCGTTTGATGGCCTTGGCTTCATTCCCCACAATCCGTCAGCACTCTCCCCACTTCCTCCCTCGGTTCCCCATTTACTTTCATCCTGATTTTCTGCCCCTTCCTGCCTTCTCATCTTTGCTTTTGGGCAAATATTGCCCTTTTGATCTCGAATCATTAACTGTTCTAAGGAGCACGTTCCTCTCAGGGGTTATTATTTGTTTTACGGGCTTGCCTATTGTTTGGTTGGAAGGTGGTCTGCAGAAATGGGCTTCTATTCCAGTTCAGAAGGGTATCTTAGGACCATAGTCTTGGGGGTTCCTCCAGTCTCTGTCAGACCAATAAGTCTGATCTTTTTTGTATATTCAATTTTTTGTTGTACATTTTTCTCTCACCCTGTCGGGACTCTCTGTTGTGATTCCAGTCAGTGCAGCCATTAAAGTGTGTTTTGATGAACACAGATTCCATTGTTACATTAATTGTTGCTACTTAAAAAAAAAGAACTTTGGGTATTAGTGAAGCGTGAAGGATCCGATTTAAAAGAAAAAAAAAAGTAAGCAAAACTCTTTCTGCAGTGCTTCTTGAGGCCTTGATGTCTTAGAGTGAATGGGGAATCTCTTGGAGATTCTCTCCATTTCCATGGAAACCTGGTCCTTGTTTCCACCTTCTACTGAAATTGTTCTTGTCAAGGCCATTAATGACTCCTAACCTGTCAAATCCAGGACTTTTTTTAAAAGTATATCATCATTGGAATTCTATTGAATGGGATATCATTTGTTACTCTTCATTATTAAAATGCTCTACTCAATCGGATTCTGGGACACTAAATTCATCTGATTCTGTTGTAGGCCATGTTTACCATCTTCATTGGTTTTACTTGAGTCCACTCTTAAATAGAGCTATTTCTGAAGGTTGTCTTCTCAGACCACTTATTTTCATGTCCTACACTCTCTTTTGGGTTTTTCTCATCTACTATAAGTTTAACTAACATCTAAACTAAACCAAAACCAAACTGTTGCCGTAAAGTCAATTCTGACTTATAGTGACCCTATAGGACAGAGTAGAACTGCCCTATAGGGTTTCTGAGGAGTGACTGGTGGATTTGAACTGCTGACCTTTTGTTAGCTGCTGAGCTCTTAACCACTGCGCCACCAGGGCTCCAAATAACATCCAAATGTTGCTAAAGGTAATATTTTTCTCTTAATTCTTGACCATACCTTCCGTTCATACCCAGCTTCACAATCAACTATTTGTGGAACGTCTGTATCTTGACATACAGAAATCTCAAGCTCAGCACATCCAGAAATGAATCAATAAGCATGGTCTTAATCTGAACCCTATCTTTTGTCAAAATGTCCTTATCTCTCTGTATTTTCTATCTCAATACCACTATCTTCCCAGTTAACTGAGCTAGAAACTTGAGATATATTCTTCACTCCTTCCACTCTTATGCTACCAACAGCTGATCAGACTTCAAGTTTGATGGAGTTTCAATGGAGTTGACCTAATGCGATGTGATGGGTGTTATTGAATAATAACTACCAGTCTATATGGCACAGAGGAGGAGAAAGAATTCTACTAATACAAGACTTTTCCTCTCTCTTTCCTACACCTACTGTAGTGCAGGCTCTCAACATCTATCTGAACTAGTTAAATAGCCTCATATCTTTTCCCTTTATATTAACCTTTATTCCACTGAAACATGTATCTAACCTTGTCACTGCCCAACTTACAGCCCTTCAGTGGCTTCCCATCACCTAAAGGGTGAAATACAAACTTCTGATCCAGAACCCAACCTGATCCACCTCTCCAACCTCATCTCTCAATATCTTTCTCTCTTATGCTCCAAAAATATATGAACTACTTTTAATTCCTTGTATTCAGCACACCATTTGTCATCTTCATTGCCTTGCTTTTGTTCTTTCCTCTAATTAGTGTGCTCTTTCACCTCACAGTGTCCCCCTTATCTATTAGAGACCCGCTAAGGTGACTTATCTTCAACAGGACATCTCTCTGCACCCTCCGTTCAAAGGCCTCACAAGAATATTTCTTTCTTATCATGTGCCCCTTCTCTGTATCCCTATTTGTATATCTCTATGGTGGAACCCTGGTGGTGCAGTGGTTAAGAGCTACAACAGCTAGCAGTTCAAATCCACCTGCTGTTCCTTGGAAACCCTATGGGGCAGTTTAGTCTGTCCTATAGGATCGCTGAGTCTGAATAGGCTCAACGGCAACAGGTATATTATAGTTTTGTTTCTGTAATTATTTCTTTGTATTTTTCCTTCATAGTAGGTTATAAGGTCCTCAAGAGCTGAGCCTGTGTTTTAGCTATTTTTTATTCTTGGCATTTACTACAGTTAAATAAATACATATATATAGCACTCAATGAGATGGATTGACACAGTGACTGTAACAATGGGCTCAAACATAACAACAATTGTGAAGATGATGCAGGGCCTGGTAGTATTTTGTAAAGATTATAGCCTTGGGAACCCTATGGGGCAGTTCGACTCTGTCCTACAGGGTTGATATGACTCAGAATCAACTCAATGGCACCTAACAACAATGTAATAATAAAAATAAATAAATATGGCCATCGAGTCAATTCCAACTCATAGCAGCCCTCGACGACAGAGTAGCACTGCCCCATAGAGTTTCCAAGACTATAATCTTCATGGATGCAGACTGCCATATCTTTCTCTAGGGGAGAGGCTGATAGGTTCTAACCGCCAATCTTTCAGTTAGCAGCCAAGGCTTAACAATCTCACTGCCAGGGCTTCTTAACAACATAATACATATATTTATATTCAATCATTCATGTATTCATTCAGTAGATATTTTGCATTAAGGATATACAAGATGTGAAGATGAAATAAAGTCTTTCTCTCAAAGGGCTCACAGTCTGGAGGGAAGGCAGAGAAGTCTGCAGATGATGCCAACACAGTGATGTAATGGTAGCCAGAAAGCTATGTAGCACAAAGGAGAAGAAAGAATTAATTTTTACTTCCTCTACCAGACTTCTGGGAGCTCAGAAATACTGTAAAATGAAACAACAGTACAGAGATAATATAAAATAAGTCAATGTGTTAGTAAGATGTTTGTATAATTTACTTATTCTTTCAGTAAGCTTTCTCTCTCATTCATTCACTCTGTCTCTTTGTCTCTCTCCTCCTTCAGTTCATTTAATTTTGATTTATAATCACTGTTACTTTATAACTTAATGAAGCCCTAAAATTTCCAGGTAAGATGGAAAGAAAGAAAGAGATGGTTAATGAGTTGCTCACTGAAAGGTTGGAGACTTGAGTCTACCCAGAGACGACTCGGAAGAAAAATCAGCCCTTGGAAACTCTATGGAGCTCAGTTCTACTCTGAGACACATGGGGCTGCTATGAGTTGGGTCAACTCAATGACAATTGTTTGTTTGCTTGTTTTTATGGCCTATTTTAAATGGCATAATTTCCAGTTCAAAGGCTTTGAGTCATGTGTATATTGTGAAAATTTGACCAAGGGAGCGTTTAATTTCTCTCTTTATCTCTTGCTCTAGTCTCCACCATTAACTGGCTGAGCAATCATATTATCATTTTACAGTCTCCTTGCAGCAAACATTAATTTAATCATCATTCAGGTTTCAACCACAGAAAAGGAGCAGTGTGTAGAGCTTTGGTGGAATCTAGACGGAAAGACATTTTTCCTGGTTTTATTTAAGGCATTTTTGATTTGCTAAGTATGATAAGACTCGTAGATAAATGCTTTTATTTTGGTGTATGTTTGTGACAAGTGCCATAGGAGAGGTACAACACAATGCTCTTCCAGCCATAAATCAGAAGGATCGAGACCTTGGGACGGAGTTTGCATGGCCTTAGGTTCTCATCCTAGTGCTACTATTTAGTGGGGTTGTTTTGTTTATCTGGGACAAATTACTTAGTCTTTTGGTTGTAATATAAACAGCATTATGTTATATCAAAGTTGTTTTTTGTGTGTGTGAGGATTAGTAATATTACTTACATAAAGTGCAGAGCATGGAGACAGACAGATAACAAGACCTTAGTAAATGTCACCTATTGTTATTATTAATATTAACAGGAACTCACAGGCTTTGAATAGTCACCTTAGCTAGGCATTGTTGCATATGCCTACCATTTTTAGGGTGGAATAGTTAAATCAAGAAATTCTACCACTCTTTGACACTTTCAGCTATTTCAGGGTTTAAGAATTTTTGACCACGAAGGTAGAAAAATGATATTTATATGCATTTCTGGTTTTCAATGACCAAGACCAAGAGTGCATTGTTTTCTGCCTCATACCTAGAAGCAACTGTGTGATAGAGGATTCAACATGCAAAATCTTAAGCCTATTGGCATAATTAAGTTTCTTACTTACAACGAATGAGATAAGCAGCAGTATTCTATGAACCAGAGAGGGTAGAGACCTTATCTGCAAGGTTATGCATAGATGGCTTCAATGCAGATAGCCATCCTTCTAGCTGGAACCCCTGGCTTGGCTGCTTATAACACCTTAAGTAGAGAGTTGATTGCATATTTTTCTTTAATGTAACACATACAAAGCTAAGCTTTAGAAGATAATATGTTTCTTTCTCTTACTACTCTTTATTCATTTAACAAATAAATTGATCGATTTTGCCTGAGCATGGTCCAAAATGGTTGGTTGATATTCAACAAATGAACACTTGTAAATTGGGTAAAAACTTGAGTAAGGAATTCCCTGCATAAGAAAGTCCCAAGTAATGGCCCATGCCAGACAACAACATTAGTTAGAGAAATAACTGTTTTTAAATTTATGGCCTATTTTGGGCATTTCTGGGCAGTTCAAATGGTTAACATACTCATTTGCTAACTGAAAGGTTGGAGGTTTGAGTCTACCCAGAGACAACTCGGAAGAAAAATCAGCCATTGGAAACTCTATGGAGCTCAGTGCTACTCTGAGACACAGGGGGATGCCATGAGTTGGGTCAACTCAACAACAATTATTTGTTTGTTTTTATGGCCTATTTTAAATGGCATAATTTCCAGTTCAAAGTCCTGTAGTCATGTCTATGTTGTGAAAATTTGACCAAGAAAGCATGTAATTTATCTCTTAAAACTAGTGGTTATACTTATTGGAGAGAGAGAGATTATATAGGCAAAGAAAAGAGAGAATGGAAGTATAAAATGTGTGATTCTTTTGACACGGTACAGGCTATACAAACGTCACTTGTTAAAAATGTCAGGTTTTGTGACTTCCAAAATAGTACTATTAAGCGTTTGATGATTGTTTTTTTCTTCTGAAGACAAATTAAATGCCTCTTCAGCACATGGATTTGAAGCGTTTGTTCATTTCTAGGAGACATGTCATGCCTATCACTCAACTTCCCCTAGTTTTTCTGTAATCTAGGAAATACCAAAACAAACCAAATCAAGTGGAATTGTTCAATTAGTTACTTTAGTATCTTTTGACACCAGAGGAAGACAGGCAGTTCCACTTCCTTAGCCGTTAGTTTGTTTCTGAGAATTGAATGTCATCTCCTTGTAAAACATCCTGAAAATAAGAACGAATGCACCATTACTTTGGAGATGTTCACATTTTTTACTTTGTTTAACAAATCTATTGACCAAATTATTTTTATTTTTTGCAAACAGTAACAGAGAATAAGCCATGTGCCATCAGTTGGTTGCGACTCATGGCGATCCCATGTGTGTCAGAGTAGAGCTGTGCTCCACAGGGTTTTCGAAGGCTGATTTCTCAGAAGTAGTTCACCAGCTCTTTTTTCCAAGGTACCTCTGGGTTGACATGAACCTTTTGGTTAGCAGTCAAGCATATCAACCAATTTACACTACCAAGGGACTCCTTGGTATAGGGCTCCAGTACTTTCCCAGAAACTGCAAAGTGTTCTTGACTAAAAGCCATTTAATCCAGAACATAGTGTACTTTCCCTGCTTTGATTTGAATACTGTACTAGTAAATGGAGATACTGGAAATATGAGAATATAACTACTCTTTGGTTGATAGCTTATAACCTCTGTATATTGGTTCTCCTGAAGTTAAAGAATTCTACCAAACGGTATGATTATACCAAATCGAACAGACCTATTTATCCAGGGCTTTTTTTTTAATTATGTTTTGCAATTTCTTTAGTAAGCATAATAACACGAGTTTCATCATCACTACATACTTGATTGATTCCTGTTCAGATACGGCCATCAAAACACCTGCTCAAATGTTCATTGACTGTTGCCCTGTAGCACAGTAATACAAGAAAAGTAGCTTAGAAAAAATAAGTAGTAGTCCATGATCAAATAAATTTGGAATATGCTATTACTATAGGGTCACTATGAGTTGGAATCGACTCAATGGCTGTGGGGTTTTGAGTTATTGCTGCATACTTCTTTTGGAAGTTCTCAATTCATACTGCATTAAAGACTCTGAAAAGTTTTATAATTAAAAACACAAAAAACAAAAACTATTTAACCTTGTTTAACCCCAAATTTTCCAAAGGAATTTAACAATAGAGTATTTACTAATGCATCCTAAGGAGGAAGTCATCTGTGAAACGCACTTTGGGAAACTATGTCAGACAATATATAATAAGTGGTTGTAATTGTCACTAGAATCAATAATTTATTTCGCATCAGAGTTTTCTAATGATTTCTCATCTAATTGGTCTCCTTTGATAGAGATTAAGGTTGAACAGAAAACGAATATTGATCCCCGATTCACACATGTACTGTTGCCGGAAGGACTGAATTCCAACCTTGCAAGATTTTTTTGTTTGTTTGTTTCCATAGCTGGCCCCCTGACTAGGTCTTCCTTTCGGTCATACCATTCTTTCTTAGGTCCTGCTGCTTCTAAGGAATCGCATATTTCCTGAGGTCTGTGATGCCATGAGTATAAACCCATTGCCTCACTCCTTTTGCTGTTAAATTCTCTGGTCAGACACAGCGTTATTTCAGATATCCTAACGTTGCCGAAAAGGGGCCCAGGCGGTGCAGTGATTCAGTGGGAGAAAAATGTGGCAGTCTGCTTCTGTAAAGATTACAGCCTTTTTAACCCCAAGATGTAGTTCTACTGTGTCCTGTAAGGTCACTACAAGCTGGAATCTACTGGGCAGCAACGGGTAACATTGTCAAAGCGGTGGTTCCGTGGTAGCGTTCTTGCCTTTGATGCTGGAGACCAGGGTATGATGTCAGAACAATGCGCCTCACGCACGGTCACCACCCGTTTGTCAGTGGAAGCTTGTGTGTTGCTGTGATGCTGACCAGCTTTCAGCAGAGTTCCGTTCCCAGACTAAGCCCAACTAAGAAGAAAGGCCTAGCAATGTACTTCAGAAAATTCGCCAGTGAAAACTTAGGAATCTGGAACATTACCTGGCTGGCTTGCTTTGGGCACATCATCAGAAGGAACAGTCTCTGGGGGAGGACAGCACGCTTGGTGAAGTAGAGTGCCAATGAAGGCCTGGGAGATCCTTGGTGAGATGTATTGGCACAATAGCCACAATGATGAATTCCAATGTGCTAGCGATTGTGGAATGAGGCAGGGCTGGGCGCCGATTTGGTCTGTTGTACATAAGGTCGAGCTGAGTCAGAGTTAACTCGATGGCCGCTAACAACAGCAATAACAGAGACCACCTTTGACCAAGGAGACAGTGAGAGTTGCTGCACCTCCAGCTGGTGCCAGGATATCATGTGGAGCCATCTTTAAAGCAGACTCAAGTATGCCCTTGTTGTTCACTGGATGTAGGGGACTTCTCCTAAAGACTGGAGGAGAAGTGACAATGCAGCAAGCAGAGGTGTGTTGGGGTCAGTATGTAAGCCACCTGTCTGTAACGCTTGCTGCTGCCTTGGTCAGGCCTTCATTGACCCTGACCGTGTATGCACACTGCCGTTTGATGGAGTGCCCTGCATGGGCCCGACTGTAGCGCCTGGTAGATCAGACAACACTCAGTTCATGCTGGTAGCTCAGGATGCACCACCACTTGGTATTCCAGGGGCAGACATTCCATTTCCAACAGGGGCCAGATGGAATAATAATGAATTAAGGGGGAAAAAAAAAAAACAAAAAATCATTGCCTTTGAGTCAATTCCAATCTTATCAATCCTATACGACAGAGTGATACTGCCCCATAGGGCTTTCAAGGAGCAGCTGGTGGATTCCAACTGCTGACCTTTTGGTTAGTAGCTGAGCTCTTAACCACTGCACCACCAGGGCTCCCCCACTAGTAATGACAATAGCAATGGGTTGAATGTTTCTATAATCACTTCACATACATTAATTTCTGTAATCATCACAGTGACCCTATGAGGCAAGTACTATTATTATCACCATTTTTCAGAGAGGAATGTGCTGCCCAGAGAGTGGAAGGGTCTTGTCCGTGTTCACACAGCTAGTAGGGGGCCGGCATCGGATTCAAAGTCAGTCTGATTCCAAGGTTTGCGTCTCTTAACCACTCACTGCATTATTCTGCCTCAGTTCCAAGCCAGGAGCTATTTCTTGAGAGGAAAGTTATTTGAAGGAGGCATGACTTTGACATAAGATCCCAATGTTTTCTTTGTGATGGTGTGTTTAGGGCATGTCACCGTTTCTATATAGCATTCCTTCTGCCACAGTCACTTTGAGCTGAACCATAATGTCTAAAAAAAAGTCTAGCGAGTATTAAATTCTAAGTATCTGGGATTGTTACGCTCCCAAGTGTCCCTTAAAATTTTACAAATAAACTATTAAAACCAGCAAACTCTTAAGAACCCCATTAAAATAGCTTTGTTTAATAAGATCACTTTACATATATTTCTTTCTGACAATATCACTGTTTATTATGTTCCTATTACTGCTTATTTTATTAACAACCAAAAATTGTCTTGATTCCACTCACTGTAATGTGCCATTTTGATTTATTTCTGTCTCTGGGTTGAGTCTATAAAGCAACAAAGCTCTGCCCCTATCAAAGGAAGATCTATCTACTCCTTTTAAAAACTTTATTTATTTTTTAATATTTTTTTTTAATTTAAAGTACAGCTCTTTATTTAGTCTGCATTAAGATGCCAAAGACTGACATATACCTTATAGAAATATTGACTCTTCTCAAAACTGGGGGCTTTAAAATCAGAAAGAGAAATCATATTACTGTTCTAATTTTTACCCCTTTGTCTTTGAAATCCATCTTCTTAGGACTCCCATAAGCAAGACAAAAAAAAAAAAAAGGCAAATTCTTACATTTGCTACTTAAAGCCCTATCCCTTCGGAGCCTGAACCAACCGACTGGATGTTTTTGAATTCAGAGAACATGACTTGACCCTCCAAAATGTTTTCAAGAAGTTTATCTTTCTGAGTTTTTAAATTTTTTTTTTCATTTTACAGCTTCCAATAATTTAGTTTCAATAAGAACATGGAAAGTCAAAGCCCAGACCATGCAGATGTTGGGTTGCCTCAGAAGCACCGTTCTATCTGTCTCTCAGTTTATCCTTCTCAGGATTCCTTCCCTGATGCCTGGCCAGTAGATGCCAGAACACTGCCTCCACCCCCAGCCCTGCCTTGGTTATTGAACTGGAGCTAGCCAGTATTTCACTCTCTTAGCAATTAAACTGTGAAATAGTTAACCTGGCAAACTAAGAACATTGTTTTACAGGTAGCTGTGTGGATGTCCTTTTCACTGTACTGTGAATCGTTTGAAGGTGGAATCGTGTCCTATTCACCTTTGAATCCCTACCATTCTTTCAGTGTGTTAGAATGTAGTAAATATTCAATTGATGATTATAAACAGAACCTCAATCCAATCTGGAAGAAGAACAAAGCAATAGAGGTTAGTGGCATAAATCAATTAACAACTGATTATTAATCTAGTTTATACCAAAAGTGCTATAAATGGATCATAGCATTTCTACCATCAAGTAGTTTATAATTTAACTGGAGGGGGGAAACAAGAACAATTATAATAAAAAAAGATGAACCATACAAGAGAGTGTATGCTTAAGGCTAATTCGCTCTGATAGCAAATGAGTTTGGAGTTCAAAAAGAGAAAGAAATCATGAAATGGCAGAAGACAAATTTCCTTGTCTTTTAGAAGATTTTTACAATTTAAAAGCAGGAGAATGGCACAGTGCATTTTATTAGAAATCACACACAGGGGAGAAAAAATTCAGGCTTTGTGGTATAAATGAAATGAAATGGACACTTCGCTAATTCTCAATCAAAAGCTATAAAAACGATCCATTCCTTTGGCACTGATCCTTTGAGTTGCGTGTAGACGAAAACTGTTCATACAAGGAGCAGAATCTTTCATTAGAACGTCTAGTGGTTTTGTTGCTTATAAATCCAGCTCTGCCTCCTAGCAATTTGCATTCTAAAGACAGTCTCACAGATCCTGGTGAATCACAAGAATACAATAAAGGGGACTTCTTCAGGGAAAAGAATTAAGTTAAAAGGAAAATGGGAAAGAAAAAGTAGAAACTTGTGACTACTAAGTGAGAATTTCTCACATCAGCCTTGGGAGCTAGCCTTTGTGAGACAGACAGGGAAGAACTGAAGATAAAGAGCCTTCAGAGAAGAGAAAGACCTGAAATCAGTTCCAGATATCCAACTCTATGCGTGGAACTGTATACCAATGAATGCTCTTGACTTTGTACCTCTTTATTTTCTCCCCTGAAATACAAAATTGGTTTTGTTCTTCTATTCTATCCATCAGCCAAGTGCTGGAACCGATTTCCCCACAGACCTTTTTTACATTTAGGCTGAGTGATGATGTGCTTAGCAGCTGAAAATATGCCACAGGATCTCTCCCAAGGCAAATAGTTCTTTTCATCTTATTTGGAGAGGCAGAAAACCCTGGTGGCGTAGTTAAGAGTTAAGGCTGTTAACCAAAAGGTCGGCAGTTCAAATCCACCGGGTGCTCCTTGGAAACTCTGTGGGGCAGTTCTGCTCTGTCCTATAGGGTTACTATGAGTCGGAATCAACTTGACAGCAATGGGCTTGGGTTTTTTTTTTTTTGGTTTTGGATAGGCAAATTGAAAGAGAAAAATGCTAGCACTGGCTTAATTCTCTCAAATTTTATCTCTGAAAACCAGCTACTTCCTGAATGGTTGACTGACTCAATATTAAAATGGAAAGTCAGCATTGTGCTTTGGAATCTTTACATGCCTGATCCCAATGTAAAGAGTTGTTCTCGCTGGTAATAGTGAACCCAGGGAACCCAGGGTTGAGAAGGGAGAGTATTGACATATCATGGGGTTGTTAAACAATGTCATACAACAATGTATGTACTGCTTGATGAGAAACTAGTTTGTTCTGTAAAACTTCATCTAAAGTTTGATTATATATATACACACACACACATATAAAAGAGTTGTTCTCAATTTTTTATTATCATCATTATTCTTAATGAGACTAAATGGGAAAGATGTGAGTATACATGAATCCAGTTCAATCTTCTTGTGACTACCTATGGCCAAATATTCATCTCAGACCAATATGTTACATTACAGCAGAGAGATGAGTTAAAATCGAATACCTCGTGATTAATTGGAGTCAAGAACCAGAGTTTTATTGCACTGATCCAAGGGAGGACCAGACCTTGGCCATTAGTCTTTCAGGTTCAGGATGGTCTTGCAAGGTGGTAGTGCAGAGTTCTGTCCATGACATGCTAAGTAAAGGTGAACTTCCATACTATCACAGACAAAAATATCTTAAGAAAGTCTGTACATGGGTAGTAGTTAGGAAGAGAGTTTGGTATGATTGTTTGGAGTTTGTATTCTGAGATGTCTCAATAGTAAAATGGATAGTCTACTATGACTTGAGTTTCCTTTCTAAAGTCTTGGAAACAGAGTGGAAGCCATGCAGAGTTCATTTCTATTTCTCACACTTAGTATCATAAATGTTGTAAGGTGTTCAACAAGTTGAAATAAAAGCAATTGAAAGTAAAATTATTTGACACTCTGTGCACTTAGTATGTGCATATATGAAAGGCTATATGCTATTGTGTAGTGATAGCTTAATTGGTCATTTCTCACGATAGCCGTCTTTGAGTGAAAGACAGTCATTGAGCATAAATTTATTCATGTGAAGACAGTTTTATAGAATATGAAACAGTGGGCTAGAACACCAGCTGTTGGGTATCAGCCAAGTGCACAGAACTCATCTGTATTTTATTTGCTTTTTCTGTTTAGATTCATTAATTTCTCACTTTACTGTGTGAAATTCTCCCTCTTACACAAATTATTTTAAGTAGTTTTATTTTGCAAAAGTGCGTGTAATCCAGTCTCATTTTTTTATAGACAGTTTTTTTGTTTTTAGGGTTTCATATCTTTACCTATGTCTGGTTTTGTCTTAGTTTCTTAATGTCGCTATAACAGAAATACCAGGAGTGGGTGGTTTTCAAGAATGAAAATTCATTTTCTCACAGTTCAGGAGGCTAGAAGTTCAAATTCAAGGTGTGACTCAAGGGACGGATCCTTGTTTTTTCTGGTTTCTAGTAAGCTGCCAACAATCCTTGGAGTTCCTGTGTTTGTAGATTTGTCGGTTTCTCTCCCCATTAGACAGCACGCCTTTGCCCTGCCTCTAATCTGCTCTCTTTATATCACAGAAGTGTTTAGGTTTAGGACACACCCTACACTCTTATGACCTCGTTAGCATTTAGAAAGAAAACCCTATTCCCAGATGGGATTACATCCACAGGCATGCTCTTGTGTGTCCTTAAGTTGATTCTGACTCATACAGACCCAATAGGACAAAGTAAAACTATTCCATAGGGTTTCCTAGGCTGAAATCTTTAAGGGAACAGATTGCCAGGTCTTTTCTCCCACAGAGCAACTGGCGGGCTGGAACTGCTGATCTTTCAGTTAGCAGCTGAGTACTTTAACAATTGTTCCACCAGGATTCCTTATCCACAGGTATAGGGAGGGGTTAGGATTCCAAATCAAATTTTTGGAGAACACAATTCAATCCATACTAGGTTTCATCTTTAATGTGATAGTAATAATTGGAAGATTCTAAACATAACCTAGAACCAAATTAGTCATGACCTCAATCAGACATGCTATAGTTAGAAATCAGAGGCTGTTAACACTCAAGTGGCTTACTGAGCGAGGTAGCGAAGTTCCCTTCCTTTGTCTCCTCTTCTAGTTGCCAGGCATGTTTCTTGAATATTCATGATATAGGCATTATATTTTCTAGAATTTTGTCCAGAGGCAAAGAGAGAAGTTATTTGACCTCTAGCCATCTTTATCTGTGGAAAAAATAAGGTTATCAGAGAGCCCGGATAGTGTTCTAGTAGCTTTAAATATTTCAGATTTTTCTCAAGAATCGTTTTAAATGATACAACTTTTGTGTCATTTGCATTGATTTATGTTTGTCTTTATTATGCGGCTGATGCAGCATTAGTGGAATTTCATTACACAGTAAATAGTTATTTTGATGAAGAAAATGAGTAAATTTAATTTCAACCAAATATTGCATTGTGTAATAGTATTATCCCTGTTGGATGTTAAGATAAACAAAATCCCACCTAGTGTTGTCAACTGAGAAGTATAATATGAAAGCATAAAAAAAAAGTAAAAAGAGGATACATTTCTAAAAACAAAGGGAAGAAAGGAGATTGTTGAAAAGTTATAGGTATATTTGACTTAATCGTGTTGGTAATCCAGAAATGTTGATGTGGTTTGATTGTGAGCAGATTTTTTTTTGCCATCTATTAGTTTCATCATATTAAATAATATGCAATAAAATATATATGTTGTTAGTTGTCGTCCAGTCAGTTTTGACTCAAGTGACCCTGTGTACAACAGAACACTGCTCAGCCCTGCACCATTCTCAGAATCGTTGCTATGTTTAAGACCGTTGTCGCAGCCACTGTGTCAGTTAATCTTGTTTAGAAACCCATTGCTGTTGACTCATAGCAACCCTGTAGGACAGAGTAGAACTGCCCCATAGGGTTTCCAAGGAGTGGCTGGTGGATTCAAACTGCTGGCCTTTTGGTTAGCAAGTGAATGCTTAACCATTGCATCAGAGGCTTTTCCTCTTTTTCACTGACACTCTACCAAGCATGAGGTCCTTCTCCAGGGACTGGCCCCTCCTGATTACATGTCCAAGGTACATGAGATGAAGTCTCACCACCCTCACTTCTGAGGAGGATTCTGGCTGTACTTCTTTCTAGACAGATTTGCTGCTTCTTTGCCAATGCCATTATTCAAAGACATCAATTCTTCTTCAGTCTTCCCTATTCATTGTCCAGCTTTCCCATCAGGCCATTGAAAATACTATGGCTTGGGACAGGTGTACCTTAGTCCTCAAAGTGACATCTTTGCTTTTTAACACTTTCAAGAGGTCTTTCACATCAAATTTGCCCAATGCAATAATACATCATTTGATTTCCTGACTGCTGCTTTCATGGGTGTTAATCTTAGATCCAAGTAAAATGAAATCCTTGGCAACTTCAACATTTTCTTTATCATGATGTTCCTTATGGGTTGCTTTGTAAGGATGTTTGTTTCCTTTATGTTGAGGTATAATGCATACTGAAGGCTGTGGTCTCTGATCTTCATCAGTAAGTGCTTCAGACCTTCTTCACTTTCAGCAAGCAAGGTTGCGTCACCTGCATATCGAAGTTTGTTATTGAGTTTTCCTCCAATCCTGATGCCACATTCTTCTTCATATAGTCCAGCTGCTTGGATTATTTGCTCAGCATATAGATTGAATAAATACAGTGAAAGAATACAGCCCTGACACACACTTTTTCTGATTTTAAACCACTCAGTATCCCGTTGTTCCATTCAGATGACTGCTTCTTGCTCTGTGTAGTTTCCACATGATCACCATCAAGTGTTCTAGGACTCCCATTCGTCCTAATGTTGTCCAAAATATATATAGTTAGCATAAGATATCCCCTCCCCATTTGTTCTTCCTATCACAGGCCTCTTACAGCAGAATCTTAAGGAAAGTTAGTTCAACTAAGAGTTTTAGCTCTTTTTCACAGAAGCTAAATATTTTTAACGTTGAATGCTTTATGGCAAACACAATTACATCTGAGTGATAACAATTTCATGTACTCTATAGGGTCGCTATGAGTCAGAATTAACTCGAAGGCAATGGATTTTTTTTTTTTTTTATCCCTGCACTCAGAATTACAGTTTGGTACACCATCAACTTTTCTTAATTCTTTGTTCTACACGAGAAACAAAGAATGTTTATAGAAAACTCTAGACACTCATATCCTATGAGAAGAGCTAAGCCTTCTGCTCTTTTCTAAGTTTTATCCACTCCTGCCAGCTCACCACTCCCCACTTCCTGAACTCCACAGCTCACCATCCAGTTGCTTCCAGGGTCCCTGCAGAGATGGAGGTTTTTCTTCTCTTTGCTTGAAATAGAAGAATGAGAGAGGGTGGTGTGAAGAAGCAGAGGGCAGAAAAGACATCCTGAGTGTACACTGAAGAAACCTGAATCCTCTTCTTTGTTTCACTGCTTGGGCTTCTGCTCAGAGGGGAGGGAAAATATTTATTTCTCCCCAGCACCCCAGAGCATTTGTGAAAGTTTGGTCTTCTCTTCCAGTGACAAAACGCCACTGAAATACAATGTAAATGGGTGAACAAGCAGCAACAAATTATAAAAGATTATATTTTAAAAAATAATTCTAAGTAAAAAAAAAAAATTATTATCATGTCACAATGTATAGAAGACAAGGCCTGAAAAAATTTTTTTAAATTCTATCAAATAGAGGGGAGACTGCAATTTGTAGAAAGTAAAAAATATGTCTCATCACTAACCAAATTTTGAATGTGCCATCCAAATGTCTTAGAGCTCAGTGGAAAAGCCTAACTTCCCTGTAGGTGAACACTGGTGAAAAAGCTCATCTAAGTATGTATCAGTTTTCTATGGCTGCTGTAACAAATTACCACACATCTAGTGACTTAAAGGAGCACCGGTGGTGCAATGGTTAAGAGCTTGACTGCTAACCAAAAAGTCAGCTCTTTGAATCCACCAACCACTCTTTGGAAACTTTATGGGGAGTTCTACTCTGTTCTGTAGGGTCACTAAGAGTTGGAATCCACTCAAAGGCAGTAGGCTTTTTTATTTTTCCAGTGGCTTAAAACAACATAAATTTATGATCTTGTATTTCTGTAGGTTAGAAGTCTGATATGTGTCCCACTGGGCTAAAATTGAGGTGTCAGTAGGGCCTCATTCCTTTCTGGAGTTTGCACAGGACATGCAATTTCCAGAGGTGCCTCACATTTCTTGGCTTGCGACCTTCTTCCTCCATCTTCAAAGCTAGCAACAGTGAGTAGAGTTTTTCTCCGATGGCATTACTATGGCCCCTCTTTTGCTTCCCTCTTCCACTTTTAAGGACCTTTGTGATTACTTTGGGCCCACCTGGATAATTAAGGATAAATCTCCTTATGCTAAGGTCAACTGATTAAAAAAAAAAACAACAAAAAACCCCAAACCTGTTGCTGTCAAGTCGATTCCAACTCATAACAACCCTGTAGGATAGGGTAGATCTGCCCCATAGGGTTTCCAAGGAGTGCCTGGTGGATTCGAATTGCCAACATGCCAACATGCCAACACTGCGCCACCAGGGCCCCAGATAAGGTCATCTGATTAGCAACCTTAATTCCATCTGCAACCTCAATCTCCATTTTCCATATAATGTAACATAGTCATAGATTCCAGGGATTAGAACATGGGTATATTTGGGGGACCATTATTCTGCTTTTTACAAGGTGCTTGCATTAATTATCTAGCCAAGAAGAAACAGAAATAAAAGAAAAAGGGAGGACGCAGTTGAATAGAGTTTAGGTAGAGCATCAGTTACTACTCATTTTCTCCCTGGAGGAGGGAATACTTCCAGGATTCCTGTGTAAGACACATTTTTCTCTGAAATATTATAATTCATGCTTACTTATTTCTTTGGCTATATTTTGTATTGAGCAGTGAGTTTATGGTATTAAGAAGTCTGAGGAGGAAAATTAAGCTGCAAAGGGAGTGTTGCAGTGCCCTTGTGAAGGTAGATGTGTTAACCTGACCTGATGACATTCATTCACAGATTTACTTGGATTCTTTCCAGTACCTCAAATAATAGTTGGGATATGAATGCTGCCCATTATTATTAAACTAGCAGAACGTAGGTAGTACATAGCTGTTATAGCTCTTCCCAGGGAAAAAGTAACATAAAACCATCAAAAAGCATTAATCATTTGAAATGATTCTATACTGCAAGAATGGATGGATGGGGCCCCGAATGTTGAATAAAAATTGGGAGCATCTTCAAGGGCTCGTAAGTTCAACTGGGGCAGAACCTTTGCAGTATTTGCTCATGGAGTCTTCCATGCAACTGACCAAAATTAAACAGCCACCGACCTTCACAGATGACAGCCAAGTGGCCAGTTAACCATAGGTCTCAGACATTTATGTCTGTCTTTTAGCTTGACGGTGAGAATGAAGACCAACGCTCTTGTCTGAAACAGTAATGAGGTGAGGGAAAATACTCACTAGAGGCTTATTCGAAAAGACATTGGTGAGAAAAGGAAAAAAAAAAAAGATGCCATATAATTAAGCACCAACACAGAGCCCTGGTGACACAGTGGTTAAGAGCTTGGCTGCTAACCAAAAATTTGGCAGTGCGAATCCACCAGCCGCTCCTTGAAAACTCTATGGGTCAGCTCTACTCTGTCCTGTAGGGTCTCTATGAGTCAAAATCCACTCTCTGGTAACAGGTTTGGTTTTTGGTTTGGATGTATCGAGTCTCAGGTTTACAATATTATGAAATAAATAATACATTTTCCCATCTTTCAGAGTTGAATACTGGGATTCAGAGAGATTAGGTAACTTGTTCACAACTAACATAGGTAGATTGAGGTTTGGATCTGTGTCTATTTGATGCCTAGGCCCATGATCTTCCACCTTACCGTGATGCCAGTATCCTTCAGCTCTAGGAATAGGTTAGAGAACACTGTGTTTCCCTTTGCAGTAAGCTTAGATTACTTTGCTATGGGAATCAAATGTCATAGAGTAACCATCCATAATCTGATTAGTGTAAAACTGAGAGATTTATTGAAAGAAAAAAGACTACTAGAGCTGGGAATAAACTCAACTCCACGTGCTAGAATCCAGAAATTCAAAATAGCAACTCAGCAATGACATTTTATAAGAGAGCAGTGGCTATGAAACAAATTACTTGATTGGTATTTACAAACTTAGATCATTGAAAGACATTGCTTGATTGGTAATCACAGGCTTAGACCATCAAAAGGCATTACTCGATTGGTAGTGCCTCATTTTAAGGCAGGGTTTCCAGTGGCGGGAATTTGTAAGAAGGGCTTCCTTTGCCCAGTTCTGTAAGGCAATTGGCTTAAAAGGGCGTACATTTCTTTCTTAGATTGGTTGCTGCTAGGTGCCACTGAGTCAGTTTCGACTCATAGTGACACTGTGTACAACAGAACGAAACACTGCCAAGTCCTGCGCCATACTCAGAACCATCGTTCCGCTTGAGCCTACTGTTGGAGCCACTGTGTCAGCCCATATCATTGAGGGTCTTCCTTTTTTTCATTGACCCTCTACTTGACTAAGCATGATGTCCTTCTCCAGGGACTGATCCCTCCTAAAAACATGTTCAAAGTATGTGAGACATGATCTCGCCATCCTTGCTTCTAAGGCACATTCTAGTTGTACTTCCTCCAAGATAGATTTGTTCCTTCTTTTTGCAGTCCATGGTTTATTCAAATTCAAAGCTGTCAATTCTTCATTCTTTCTTATTCATCGTCCAGCTTTTGCACACATATGAGGCAACTGAAAACATCATGGCTTGGGTCAGGCCCACCTTAGCCCTCAAGGTGACATCTTTGCTTTTCAACACTTCAAAGAAGTCTTTTGGAGCAAATTTGCCCAGTGCAATGTGTCTTTTGATTCTTTGACTGCTGCTTCCATGGGTGTTAACTGTGGATCCAAGTAAAATGAAATCCTTGACAACTTCAATCTTTTCACTGTTTATCATGATGTTGCTTATTAGTCCATTTGTAAAGATTTTCGTTTTCTTTATGTTGAGGTGTAATCTATACTGAAGGCTGTGGTCTTTGATCTTCATCAGAAAGTTCTTCAAATCCTCTTCACTTTCAGCAAGCAAGGTTGTGTCACCAGCATATCACAGGCTGTTAATGAGTCTTCCTCCAATCCTGATGCCCCGTTCTTCATATAGTCCAGCTTCTTGGATTATTTGCTCAGCATACAGATTGAACAGGTATGGTGAAAGGATACAATCCTGATGCACACCTTTCCTGATTTTAAACCACTCAGTATCCTCTTGTTCTGTTCAAATGAGTGCCTCTTGACCTACGTACAGGTTCTTCATGAGCACAATTAAGTGTTCTGAAATTCCCATTCACTGCAATTTTATCCATGATTTTTTATGATCCACACAGTCAAATGCCTTTGCATAGTCAATAAAACACAGGTAAGTATCTTTTCAGTATTCTCTTTTTTCAGCCAACATCCATCTGACATCAGCTACGGTATCCCTGGTTCCACACCCTCTTCTGAATCCATCTTGCATTCCTGGCAGTTCCCTGTCGATATACTGCTGCAGCCACTTTTGAATGATCTTCAGCAAAATTTTACTTGCATGTGATATTAATGATATTGTTCAATAATTTCCACCTTCAATTGGATCACCTTTCTTTGGGATAGGTATAAATATGGATCTCTTCCAGTCAATTGGCCAGGTAGCTGTCTTCCAAATTTCTAGGCATAGATGAGTGAGCACCTCCAGTGCTGCATCCATTTGCTGAAACATTTCAATTGGTATTCTGTCAATTCCTAGGGCCTTGTCTTTCTTCAGTGTCTTCAGTTCAGCTTGGACTTCTTCCTTCAGTACCATTAATTCCTGATCATATGCTACCTCCTGAAATGATTGAAAGCCGACCAATTCTTTTTGGCATAGTCACTCTGTATATTCCTTCCATCTTCTTTTGATGCATCCTATTTATGTCTTTAGATTGGTTACAGTGAGGCAATTACATGGATATGTGACAGGGAGGGGTTGCTGTGTAGTTACATCATCGTTATTGAACATTCCTTTCTTAGAAACAGTAGGGAAGATGGCTGTCTCTAGAGTGAAAGTGGAACCACAAACAGCGAATCGCACCCAATTCTCAAACTGGCCATTTCAGGTCATATTTTTCTTTAATTCCCTTACACACAAGATAATAGAATTGGGCCTTGGAAGTGTCAGAAACCCTTGTTTTATTCCGTAGATACAATCTTTTCACTTACTCTTGCCAGCCAGCCATCTTGCCATTGCTTACTACTTCTCATGAAGAGGACTGTGTTATTAAACCTGGGTGGTGCCTTGTTCTTTATAAATTCTTGGTTTTCAGCCCTCTGGGCTTTTTCTTCTGAGGCTACTATTTTTTTTTTTTTTATTAACTTTTATTGAGCTTCAAGTGAACATTTACAACTCAAGTCAGACTGTCACATATAAGTTTATATACACCTTACTCCGTACTCCCACTTGCTCTCCCCCTAATGAGTCAGCCCTTCCAGTCTCTCCTTTCATGACAATTTTGCCAGCTTCCAACTCTCTCTATCCTCCCATCCCCCCTCCAGACAGGAGATGCCTACACAGTCCCAAGTGTCCACCTGATATAATTAGCTCACTCTTCATCAGCATCTCTCTCCTACCCACTGTCCAGTCCCTTTCATGTCTGATGAGTTGTCTTCGGGAATGGTTCCTGTCCTTGAAGCTACTATTTTTAATCCGTTTTTTTCCCTTCGCAAGCCTCTTCAGTAGCCTCTTTTATCTCGAATCTTTCTTGACATAATTCCCTAAAATGTGTTCTTAAGACAGACTATAGTCTTTTTCAAAGACAACTTTTAACAACATAAAAGTACCCTCACAACCAAGCGCTTAGATAGAGATTTGAGCAATGTTTTCTCCACCCTGTTACTTGTCCTTCCCCTCTAAGCCCTGGTAACTTCAATTACCTGCTTACAGTTGGTGTCCCTTAGCACACTACTGAGGAGAGATGGGACAGGCTGACCTATTAATCAATTGTTCTATTACACTCCCATATGCTGTTTTTTTATCTTCTCCACCTAGGATTCCATCATAGGAGGGCCAGGAATTTTCTCAGTTTCATCTCCACAAATGTTTCACCTGGAAATCAGGACCCAGGATTGTAACCTTCCTTAGAAAGACCACACCTGACTTCCTCATATTGTATGCCAGAGTCAACTACATAATCTAAAGCAATAAAGATTATGGCATATCCTGGGGCTGTTGTGATATAACCCTCCTAAACTCCTCACCTGTATTCCACGGTGTGGATGGCAAGACTTCTATGTGCTTCCCACGGACAACCCCTACTCAATCTCCTTAATCCTCTTTTGCCTTTTTTTTTAAAGCCCTGTCCCCACTACACAAAAGGCTAGTGACTCCCTTCCTTGGGAAACTCTGCCCTTTTTTTACAAAATAATTAGATCCCTGGTCATTTTGGTTTTGATAACTCCATTGCCTCTGAATTCAAAGAGTTGTTAATGAAGGGTTTCTTCTAAAGGGGAAGCCTGGTTTCTGAAATCACAAAAGGTGAGGGACACGATGAATGTTTCTCCACCTGGTCGACTGAGCAAGCTGTCCACTAAATGCCTAAGGGCAAACACACCTCACCCCACGACTATCCTGTAGCTAGTTTATACAACTTAACTTCACGTGAAGGAAGCATATTCTGTCTACTAGCATGACCTTTACACTACTTAGTATTATTACTAAGAAATAATAACCAGTTATATTGTGCTAAAAAAGTGTTACTCTCCTTCCTCTGCCTGCTGTACGCACTGCACCATCATCTCACTGCTTTCTCTTAATCATTCAGAACAAATGGAACTACGAAAATAACAGTGGTGTCACTGGGGGGAGGGGGGTCGTGGACCGCACTGGGTGACACTGTCAGAGGGGGTGATGTTACTGCAAATCGCAGATTCAAGCTGCCTGCTGGAAAGCCAATACTGAGACAAGAGGGAGGTAAACAGCAAGAGGGCTTTATTGAATACCGGTGTCCAAGAGACAGAGGGGATAAGTTCCTCCCAAATTCTGTCTGCCCCAAAAGGGCCAGCTGGAGGGTTTTACAGGGAAAGAAAGGCTAAGTCTGAGGAAGCTGGAGAATTTTTAATTCCCCTTTGAGGTGGTCTTGCAGACTGCCTGCCAGACGTGATGATCTTTTCAAGGTATTCTTAGGGTCCTTTCTGGTGTCATTGAAGTTTGGTCTTCTGATGTCACTGTCTCCTGACTCCTCGGTTTCCAGATCCTATCACTTGTTTTTCATCTTTAGAGAGAAAACATAGGTTAATCTTAAACCTTTACAACACCATGAGAGAACGATCAGAGAGAAAAGAATCACAAGGCATGGAACAGCTCACAGGATTTCACCAGTTCACATAAGCATGAACTCTTCTGCCATCTGGATGTTCCAGCAGTATTTTCCCATTTCAGTGACACCAGAATGACTATCTGTACAACTTTTGTGCAGTACGTAAGCAGAAATTTATTATCTTTTATAAAAATACCCCTGTAGTTAGTTATAACACCAAAAACATTTTTCGTAAGCCCAGCTTACATGTATGAATATACCCACAAGGCTAAAGCGCAATGCTAATCACTTTTTAAACCTTCTAATGTGCTCCAGTTGGAGTTGTCATTATTACCCGACTACAATGACGCTTCGAATCACGTGCTTTTGCCTGCATGCTCTCAAACACGAACAGTTGTTTTCGTTGCTGCCAGTGTCTTTATAGTGGCTGATTTTATCAACTTTCTGCTGTTTTAGCTACAATATTGTGGTGATTAATATTTGTGAACCTGTATCAATAACTTTTTTCGAGAATGAGTAAGTAAAGGAAAAGAAGGAGAAAAATCAGAAAAGTCTTCCACTCAGTTACTGATAATGCTGTAGCTAATAGTGTCGTAATTCAATGTGGAGAGGTTTTATGAGACAATTTTGTTGTTAGTATTCATATAACCTAAGAAATGTTATATTGAAACAATTTACAAGTATATTTATTACATATTATTCTATGATTAAAATTGATAATAAACACTACTAAGGATTCTGTACGGTCTGGTACGGGAGGATGTCCACGGGGGGTGACACCATGAGTTATTGCACTGGGTGACACCAATCCTAATGACGCCACTGCAAAATAGGTTCCTTCTGGTCCATTAATTTTCCCTCTAATGATCCAGTTTAATTTGAGGTTGAGGTTTTAGTTTATCACAACGTGCTACAGATGAGAAAAGACAGCATTATGCTTTCCAAACATGTAAAAGAAGTGGACTATGTATTTACCGACACTGTATTTTAAAAAGTATAGAAACAAAACTGACTAAAAGTTCCTTAGGAATATCCCTACATCGTGGGATTTTAAAGCATAGTTTGGATACTCGGTAGGAATGTAGGAGACAGGAGTCGAACAAAGGACAAAGGGTGAGACTTTCAACTCTGGGATTCCTGTAATCTATTTTTTGTTTGTTTTTAAATTGCGCTTTAGGTGAAAGTTTACAGTTCAAGTTAATTTCTTGTACAAAAATTTATACACATGTTGTTATGTGACATTAGTTGCAATCCCGATAATGTAACAGCACACTCCCCCTTTCCACCTCGAGTTTTTTGTGTCCATTCAACCAGTTCCTATCTCTTCCTGCATTCTCACCCTGCCTCTGGACAGGAGCTGCGCATTTGGTCTTGTGTATCTGCTTGAACTAAGAAGCACACTCATCACGAGTATTATTTTATGCTTTATAATCCAGTCTAATCTTTGTCTGAAGAGTGGGCTTTGGGAATGGCTTTAGTTCTGGGTTAACAGAGCATCCAGGGGCCATGGCTTCGGGGGTTGCTCAAGTCTCAGTCAGACCATTAAGTCTGGACTTTTTAAGTGAATTTGAGTTCTGTTCCACACTTTTCTCCTACTCTGTCAGGGACTTTGTGTCGTGTTCCCTGTCGGGGCGGTCATTGATGTTAGCTGAGCGCCATCTAGTTGTTCTGGTCTCAGGCTGACAGAGTCTCTGGTTTATGTGGCCTTTTTGTCTCTTGGGCTAATATTTTCCTTATGTCTTTGGTGTTCTTCTAATATTCTATTTTTGATCTTTGGCTTGGGTCTTAAAGAGAGGATGTTTGCCAGGTTTTGTATTAGTTCCTACCAGTTATTTATTGGCTTCTTTATGGGTTTCTTTCGGACAACAAAATATATAAGGTACATGTCAGAGAAAAGCATCTAGAAAATGAATGACCATTGGATAGCAGAGGTAAGAGTTTCTAATGAGACCTGCTTATTAGGCCTTGGAGTGTGAGGATGAGATGCCCAGTCCTCTTCCTCTTGATGGCTATTCAGAAATGATATTCACCCGGCATGCCCAATGTGAGAAATCATTTTCATGACAGGCACACCTATTGACTAGGAATCAAAGATCAACTTGGGTATACTAGATGATTAAGAGCCAAGACCTAGACTCTCTAATAGCAATGCCCTTTAGTTAAGTAGTTTAACTCTTCTGGCCCTCAGGAGTGTAGATTGCTAAGTTTTTACCCACAGCTTACTGGGAGCAATTTTTTAAAAATATCTGGTAATTAATAACAATTACTGTTATTTTAGTATTAATTAATCTCAGCCTTACGAGATTTTATCAGAGACAAACACATTAAGTTTTCGAATCTTCCCATGTCACAGATTTTAGAACTGGAAGATTTAGACGAATTTTCCAGTGCAACAGATAAGTATTTTGTAGAGCCCAGGTCCCCCATTGTTAGTGCTGTGCTCTTGTGACCACACTCCACAAAATACTACCACTTCTAAATTGGTTTTCTTTTCATCTGGAGGTTCAGAATGCCTGAGACTTAGAAAAATTATTATTTATCTTACATTCTGACAGCATGTTGCTGCCATTCTTATGATTTACTGTGGAATGGAGAAAACATTGCCAGCCAAGCATGTCAAAGCCACATCTCATTATACATTCCATTTGCTCCTCCGAGCATGGCTTCTTGTGTGCATGTACATATGCAATTTCTATTGTAACAATGAAATAAAATAAACCCACTTGGCTCCTTTACCTATTGAAGGCCTTTCAATGCATGTGACCTCTGAGATGAGTCAAATGTTTCCCCGGACATTTGATCTGCAGGCATTCTTTGGATTACAGCGTCCTCAGATATCGATGAAGAAATAAAGAAACACAATGAAAGGAATGGTCCCCTACAGATGTATTATGCTCACCGCCTCTCCCAGGCCCCAGATTCATCTGACGCTTGTCCTCTGAGTTGGATTCAATCTTGGTTTCTGGAGATGACTCCTCCGTCGAAATACTCAGGAGAGTACCACTAGCAGGATCATGTCCAGCCTGTGTGTTTTGCAAGTGCAATGCTAGGTACAAGTTTTCCCTTTTTTTTTTTTTTTTAACCTTATCAATTATTCTTCTTTGACAAAGCAATCCTAGATGCAGGAGGCACCTTGGAAACAGTATTTCAGATCAGAAAATGATGAAAGGTAAAATGGAGGTTTCAACAAATACTCTGTTCTGGCCTCAGATGGCAGTTCCTGATTATGAAAATAAAAGTATATTGGATAAATAAAAGCATGTCTAAGCAGTTCTTCAGGGCATTCAGAGTTCCAAGGCTTCTGTGTAGAGGGGCAGAGAGCAAAGCTTACAAGTACTGTGACTTCATTTTACGCTCAGTGCCCGCGATTCATCGTGTAATGTTGTTTCGCCTTTTGGTGTTTTATTACTTTGCTACTGAGAGTATTACCCAGTAACACTTCAGCAGGGAAATTTAAAGAGTGTTATTCTATTTATTTTAAGTGTCATATAATTATGAATTGATTTACTAGCCATTGTGATACTACAAATAATAATTAATTTATTTGCATAATCCGGAGTTTCACAGAAGTTCAATTATAATAAAACATTTGTTAAATGTACCATGAAAATGGTGTTTCCAGAGAGAGTAAGTGTGAGGTTGGAATCTATTTAGCCTGTCAGTATGTGGTTGTCATCATGGGCAACCCCTTTATTTAAGATGGGAGGCAGTTTTCTTTAGCCTTATGGTTCACTCATCTACTTTTTCCCCTTATTTTAAAATATGATGTTCAGGGACTTTGAGATATTCTTAAAAAAAAATATGAAATTTAGAATATTGACTCAGTCAATAGTCAAAATTCATTGAGCTAAAACTGGGATGGAGATGTCACTTGCTCACTCCATGTTGCCTGAACAATGAGCTAGCAGGGTCCAGTCCTGCTAGTGGTTGTACCCATGCTTAACTTCCTGTGGCTCAGTGGAGCTCCCTTCAGAGAGGAGATGGGGAAATGCAGACTGGGAAAAGTATAAATCCCTACTGTCTAGAAATCTGGAATCAGCTCCAGGAGGGTTTCAGGTATTTGTTGCAGGCCCCCAGCCAATGAGTCTAAACAAGGAGTACAAAAAGCCAGACTGCTTTAGGGCAGCGTTCTGAGTATTTCTCCACTAACGATGATGCTTTTTCCACACTTGCCTATGAAAAGAAAGACTTCCAAGGAGAAGAATTGCTTCCTGGAATATAGGTGTATCTTCCATGTCCAGCTCAGGGCCCTGGCCCCAGCATGCCTCTCTGTAGAGGAAAAGATGTAGAACTTCGACCTCTCCAGTCTTGGTGACAAAGTCTTGTGAATTTTTCCTGTCCTCATAAAAGTCTCTTCCATCTAACGAAGTGGAATTTGTTCTGAACTGTGATGCAAGACAGATTGTGACACACATAGGATCTATTTTGCTTGACAGTGGTGAGCGCTAAGGGAACCGTTTGCCCTGACAGTCTATTTATTACGTTTACTGTTTGTCTGTACCTGCTACAATTAGAGCTTCATGGGGCAGAGATCACTCTTTTTATTCTACTAATGCATCCCAGTACCCTACAGTAGTGTCTGAAACATGAAGGAATGAATGAATGAAAGAAAACTGGCAGCACCAGGACTATAAGTAGGGATTTTGGCTCTTGGTCTTATGTTTTTCTCTATATGGTCCTCTACTTCCCCATAACTGCAATTATTTAAGTATAGGGTGGGTGACCACTTGTTTGAAATTTTGTAAAAGGGTGAACGGATACAAAATCAGACTTCATGGACTTTGAAGTAATCTTTAAGAATGCACATAGTATGAAAAGAACCAAAGATTAATCATTTTGGCTATATATATACATATAAAGAGAATGGGCACTTTCAATCATAAAAATGAGAAACTCAGGAGTATCAATCCCACCTCCCCACATAATGACTGAATATTTATCATAAAAAACCCACACAAAGCTCTTTACGTTCATCATTTTATTTAAGATGACAATCCCACTAGGTCAATGTTATCATTCTTGTTGACACTCAAATGAAGAATATAAGGTTAAGAGAACCAAATTTCCTACCCAAATTAACTAAGAAATTAACTAACAAATAAATAGCCAGACTTGCCCACTCAGCTAGTAAAAGCGGGGTTGGGATCGAGCCCAAGACTGTTTTAACCATCGTTATCGTACTATTATTGGCTTATAGTGGTGATTTGCTGTGCTTGTTCACGAGACAGTATAGTTTTTCTACCTAATGTTTTCTTTCTGGCTTTGCTTACATCATTCAGTCAAATCTTTCTGTTCTTTTTTGCTTCAGGGAAGGGGAAGGGCAGTGGGGCAAACTCTAAGTCTCTTCTTGGAGACAAATATGAATATACACAATTGAGGCAACTTTAATAAGAAGAGAAATAAGAATTTCAACTCTCACAAACACTTTAGCTTAAAGATGTGGAGGGGCCACTTAGGGCATGTGCCTGGGCAATAAGAGAACAATAATGAATCTAAGGTAGGTCTATGCAGAATGGGGCAGAGATGCCTAAATTTTCTTCCAACTCTTTTTTTTTTATTTGCCAAATAAAGTTTTATTGACTACACAAAGGTATTCAACGGTGTGGATCATAATAAATTACGTATAACATTGCAAAAGATGGGAATTCCAGAACATTTAATTATGCTCATGTGGAACTTGTTCATAGACCAAGAGACAGTCGTTTGAACAGAACAAGGGGATTCTGCGTGGTTTAAAATCAGAAAAGGTACGTGACCGGGTTGCATCCTTTCACCACACATATTCAATCTTTGTGTTGAAAAACAATTTGAGAAGCTGGGCTACATGAAAAAGAACTTGGTATCAGGATTGGGAGAAAACTCATTTACAACCTGTATTATGCTTGCTTGCTGAAAGTGAAGAGGACTTGAAGCACTTATTGACGAAGGCCAAAGACTACAGCCTTCAGTATGCATTACACCTCAACATGAAGAAAATAAAAATCCTCACAAACAGACCAATAAACAACATCATGATAAATGAAGAAAGTATTGAAGTTGTCAAGGATTTCATTTTACTTGGATCTAAGATTAACGCCCATGAAAGCAGCAGTCAAGAAATCAAATGATGTATTGCATTGGGCAAATTTGCTGTGAAAGACCTCTTGAAAGTGTTAAAAAAGCAAAGATGTCACCTTGAGGACTAAGGTATCCCTGATCCAAGGCATGGTATTTTCAATCGCCTCATTTATGTATGAAACTGAACAATGAAAAAAGAAGACCAAAAATTATTGACACATTTGGATTATGGTGTTGGCAAAAATATTGACTATAACATGGAGTGCCAGAAGAATGATCAAAGCTGTCCTGACATAAGTAACCCAAAAAACCAAACCCGTTGCCGACAAGTCAATTCTGACTCATAGTGACCCTACATGACAGGGTAGAACTGCCCCATCGGGCTTCCAAGGAGCAGCTGGTGGATTCAACTGCTGACCTTTTGGCTAGCAGACGTAGCTCTTAACCACTGTGCCACCAGGACTCCGGAACCAAACACATTACCATCTAGGTGATTCTGAGTCATAGCAACCCTATAGGACAAAGTAGGACTGCTCTATAGGGTTTCCAAGGAGCCGCTGGCGGATTTGACGGAGCCACCAGGGCCTCTAGAAGGGAAAGACTTCCAGAAGGCAAGACTTTGTCTCGCAAAATTTAGACACGTTATCAGGAGGGAAGGAGCCCTAGTGGCGCAGTTGTTAAGCTCTCGACTGCTAACTGAAAGGTTGGAGGTTTGAACCTACCAGCCACTCTGTGGGAGAAAAATGTGGCAGTCTGCTTCTATAAAGCTTACAGCCTTGGAAACCCGATGAGGCAGTTCTACTTTTGTCCTATCGGAATTGACTCAATGGCAATAGGTTATCAGGAGGGACCAGTCGGTGGAGAAGGACATTGTGGTTGGTAAAATGGAGGGTCAGTGAAAAAAAAAAGGAGACCCTCAATGAGATAGATTAACACGTGGCTGCAACAATGGGCTCAAACACAGAGTTATGGAAGGAGTTATAAGACAAGGTAAAGAACTTCTAAGTTCACTGTTCTTACAGCTATTTAGCCTTTTTTTTAAAATATAATCTCATCAGACTTTTGTGTATACCTTTTGTCAATTTCCAAAGCCCTGATTTTTAAAGTTGAGTTTCATACATTTTGCCAGTTTTATCATAGACTTTGGGGCCCTGGTGGTGCAGTGGTTAAACATTTGGCTGCTAACCAAAAGGTCAGCAATTCAAATCCATCAGCCACTCCTTGGAAACCCTACAAGGCATTCTACTCTACCCTATAGGGTCACTATGAGTCAGAATCGACTCAACGGCAACATTTTTTTTTTTTAATCATTGATTAGATGAAAAAGCAAATTCTCAAAGGTATGAATTCCTCCATTCCTGCTGAAGCCCTCCCTCTGATATTCAATTTTAACCTTTAACCAAGTGACTTTGTAACACATAATTGCTTAGACAAATTGCATATTTCTCCCCCATTGAGTGGTAAAGTAACTGGAATGGCTGTTTCTAATAGTTGAACTAGAATGTGTGGTGGATCCTGACATCTAAGCCCGAAGTAAGGGATGACTGGGTAAATGTGGGCTTTTACGGGGGCATCCTGTGAATGGATGTAAAGCCTACTTCCTGATTAGCCATAAAGCTCCTTTGTGAGCCCATTCATTGCAAGTGACTTGTGTAAAGCTCAGAGCCTTTAAGCCCATTTATTTCAACAGCTAATTTGTGCACATAATGATCCAGGATTTGACTTATGGCTGCTTCATATCTTCCTTTAGTGAAAATTTCCCATGCATGAGAAATATTCTGACTCTTAGTAGTTGGCTTCTATAGGCATCAGCTTAGGTCTACTTCTTCTCCATAACCGAGATTTTGCCAGTTAAATCCTCATTGTCTTCAGGAAAGATCCTGCCAATTTCTTAGCAGGTAATTCTATTCAATGAGTAAGAAATAAAATTTAGATGTATTTTCATTGCGAGAATGTATTATAATGTAACCTATTTAGCCTGATCAGCATTCCAGAAACCACGTTGCTCTGACAGAAGATTTACAAAGCTAACACCGCTTAATTTGTTTTGACTTTGTCACCATTAACTTTATATTGTGATGGGAGACTACGCTAAAGGGATTGATGAAGTTGGACTTCATTCCCATGGTAGCAAATATCTTCTGAGAAAGTGGGAGGTAGCTAATGCCCTCTGACAAGGAAGTTGGGGGCACTTGGAAATATGTAGTTAAGTTGGCACAGTTAATAGCAATTCATATTTTACATTGTAGTGGAAACTGAGAAATGGGTTCACCAGCAATGGAAGTATTTATTAGTTATTAATACACTGCTTGCAGAAACAAGAAAATGGCTATTTTGACTATAGATCTACAATTACCCTATATAAATGTCCCATCTGGCAGCATAGTAAGTGTCACAATGAACTTGGAATAGCACAGAATAGAAATTAACAATATGCACTGTTTGTCTGGAATAATTCTCAATTTATACATCTTGTCTAGTGTCATTGTTAATCAGGCTCCCTTTTACTTTCAAAATTGGTTTCATTTGGATGATAAGTTATGTATAGTTGAAAAAAAAAAGAAAAAAATTTTTTTTTCTTATAGTTACCTTAGTTAAAAGCACAGTCTTTGGAATGGGACTTGTAAGTTTAAGCACATTCTCCTTCATATCCTAGCTGTGTTAGATGTAACTTAAATTTTCTACATCCCGGTTTACTAACATATAAAATGAAGATGGTAATAGTGTCTACCTAGGACGATTGTGTGGCTCAGTGGTTAAGAGCTCAGCTGCTAACCAACAGGTCGGAGTTGGAATCGACCAGCAGCTCCTTAGAAACTCTATGGGGCAGTTCTACTCTGTCCTGTAGGGTCGCTATGAATAGGAATCGACTCGACGGCAATGGATTGGGTTTTCTGGTTTAGGAGGATTCTGAGGATTAGATAGATATACCTAAAGCCCTTCAAACAGTGTCTGGCACTCAGCATGTGCTATGTATATAGGTTGTCTTGCACTACATGCAATGAAAACAATTTCTAGGCAACATTCCTTAAAGGGATATCCATTGCCCCGTGAGATTAATTTGTTCCACATGATTTTTCTTTTTTAAGGGAGGATAAAGACAGAGGAGGAAACAGCACCGGCAAAATGCTGTAAAATGTAATGAGCAAAGTCAGTAAGAAGAGCAGGATGTGTTGTGACTAGTACTGAGTGACATCTTCCCCTCCAGGCTAGAAATACTTTATATTTCAAATAAAAGCAATATCCAAGTATCTTTGTTACTAATTCCCAAGTTTCCGTCTATCTTGATCTGATGCTATCACAGGCTATTCCAAATTTGCCACAATAAACCAAAATAAATAAAAACTAAGCCCATTGCCATTGAGTCGATTCTGACTCATACTGACCCTATCGGACAGAGTAAAACTGTCCCAGAGGGTTCCAACGAGCGGCTGGTGGGTTTGAACTGCTGACGTTTTGGTTAGCAGCCAAACACTTAACCACTGCACCACGGGGTCCCTTGCCACAATTGTACCTGAAAACTTTAGAAAATGAATAGCTGTTCCTTTACTGGTAAACCTTTGAAGAGAAGAGTTGTGTTTTCTGGTCCCCGGAGTACACACTTTGCATTTTCCTGATTATAGTAACACCATTGTGCTTACAGGATCCTCTTTGGGTAAACGTAAATCTCTGTCTATTCAATCCCCTGCAGGGAACTGTTCATTTCAATAGAAAATACAGTGTCTTTTACCTAAAACACACACACTAGAATAGTTAATACAAGATTTGGATAAAGTTATACAAGAATCTTATTGCCTTGCCTGATCATAAGTGAAACAATACTAAATTGTATTTTTTTATTGCTTGCGTTGGAGAGGATTTTCCCGACTTGTGTATTCTGCTCACATTCTAAGCCTGCAGAGGTGCCTGCCTTATGGCTTCAGTGACTTCTCGCTCTCCTACATCAATGCCTGTCAGGAATATGGCAGCAGACAACAGCAAAACCAACCCTGAATTGCTAACTGGCAACACGATTTTGTCCTTTTAGAAGTACAGAGGGAGCTCACTCTTCTCATTAAAGGCGGAGCTGATGTGCCCATGGTGGGAGAGGGGATTTTTAAAGTAAAGTGGTAGATACAGCTCTAATTGACTAACGCACCTTGATTAAAAATGCATACACCAGATGAACAGCGCTAGCTCAGGAGAAATGGGGGAGGCAAAATTAACACCGCTTCAGAGCGGTCTGAACATCTTTCCTTACCTCGTCTACTTAGTATCCCTTTCCCCAATAAGATTTGAAAATGCTGCAAAAAATAAAAGTTCATCTTTTTGTGATCTTCATTAGTCCAAAAGACGTGTGCTACCCAACAATTGTAAAGATGGCAGCAACTGGCCTCACCAGAGCCAAGAATAGGGTTAGGGCTTGAGGTGACAGGCATCCTCACTTACAAGGCCTCAGGCTCTGGATAAGTAGTGTCAGAGAGAGCTGGGTTTGGGGATTCTGTCAGGTACCAAGCCTGCAAAGAGTCCTGGGTTCCACTCTGAACTTTGCAGTGACAGCAAGTGTGCAAGGGAGTCTGTGTGTTAGTGACAGTTGTGTCATAAGGTTGTCTAGCCTACTGCTTCCTCGGGTTCTGGTTAGATATGGCCTAAGTTAACTGTTATGTGAAAAGAGGGACACTATTTACATGGAACTGAGAATTCTCACAGGAGGCCTTAAGACAATGACTTGTGAGTTAAAAACCTCCTAAATGCTTTGGGAAACTATGAGCACTGAGCAAATAGGGTTGGGACTTTTTGTAAAGATGGATTTTCTCCCATGAGATAGTGGCACATTTACGTTTTCCACCAATGAGCTAGCTGCCTGGACCATTTGCATTATGCAGTAGTCTAGGACCTTTACTGTACATTGCAAAAGCAGGCACAATAGTCTGGGGCAGTGGGGTAAAGAACAGGGAATAAAGCATTTTCAAGAAGCCCTGCTGGTGCAATAGTGAAGCCCTTAGCTGCTAATCAAAAGGTTGGCGGCTTGAACCCACCCAGCAACTCCATGGAAGAAGGACCTGGTGATCTGCTCCCATAAAGATTATAGCCAAGAAAACCCTATGGGGCAGTTCTGCTCTGTCACACAGAGGCCCTATGAGTTGAAATCGACTCAAAGTCATAGACCCACAGAGACAAAACTGGAGGTCTTGGGAAAACTGTTCTCATTTCCTCTTTCCATTGAAAGGATAATCAACTGGTTGTCAAAACAGTGTGATATTGTGAATAAAACCATGATCTATGGCTTTAGGCTGTACATCTCCACTCTTACCGGCACGTAATCTTGGGATAGATAACCCCTCTCTAAGTTTTTCAACCTATAAAATAAGTATAACCTCAACTGCACAGAAGAGTGAGCATTTAGTCTTGAGGATGAAATGACATAACCCATATAAAATACTGAGAAAATTTCTGAACACATTATAAAATCTCAGCAAAAAATCATTTTTATTGTTGTGACCAAGCCAGTTATTGAGTAAAACCAAAACCCCTTTTTTTTTCATCAATTCGGTCCTGACTCATTGAGACCCTGTAGAACAGAACAGACCTGCCCCATAGGGTTTCTAAGGAGCGGCTGGTGGATTTGAACTGCTGACCTTTTGGTTAGCAGCAGAGCTCTTAACCACTGCACCATCAGGGCTCCAGTTATTGAGTTGCACCACCAATATGCCCTGAGCTTTCGATATGTAGATAGGTTGCAACACCCCAATCACAATGCTCCCAGTTACCAATTCCTTATCTCAGGAAGGTCAGTATTTTCCAGTGATTCCTGTTCTCAGAAAATCCTGAGAGTTGAATGATATGTGTAAATATCAAACTATAACTCTACGTGTCCTCTGTACATTTCAGGAGTGAAGATGGGGTAGTCAGAACTCTCTCTGAGGTTCTACTCCATTAAGCCCAGATCCATTGCCTCTGCCTATGACCGCCTGCCTTTCCCGGAATCCTGGACTCAGTGTCTTTGCCCCCTCTCCTAGAAGCTGGAGTTTCTCTTGATTAGTTCTTTCAAAGAGTATTCTCACAGGATAGCTGTCAAATCCTAGTAATGTTTCTTTATTGCACAGGGATCTTCCTCTCAGAGACCACATGCCCAGGGCAAAGTGAATGTAGTCCATCTCACAAAATACTTGTAATTTCTCCTGCTCCTTTGGACAACTAGGCTCTGATAATCTGTCTGTCCCTCTCTACCACACTTTTTAAAAAAATTTTTTTTACTTCAGTACAAGAGGCTCTTGTGCATTTTCTTTTCACCCAGTTTCTTCTGGGGTCTCTCAGCCTGGTCTTTGCATCCCCTGAAAAAACATTTATGGACTGAATTGAAAATCTTTCCAACTGATCTCCTAGAATGCATGGTATCTGTTTTAGTGTTTTTTAATGAGGAAGTATTTCAAAGATTCTAGAAATTAGGAGATAAGTCTGTCCAACGTACACAGAAAGCTTTTAATGAATAGCTTAACTCCACTTGTCTAAGATAATACCACCTTGGACCAATTAAGTAGCCCTGGTGGTACAGTGGTTAAAGTGATCAACTGTTAACCAAAAAGTCAGTGGTTTGAAACCACCAGTAGCTCTGTGGAAGACAGGTGTGGCGGTCTGCTTTTATAGAGATTTTTTTTCTTTACAGCCTTGGAAACTCTATGGGGTCACTATGAGTCGGAATCAACTCAACGGCAGTGGGCTTGGGTTTGGCCAAGTTAAAACATTTTGTTATACAAAGTATTGTTGTTTTATAATGTTGAGTCATTTTTTGACTTATGGTGGCCCCATGAGAGAGCAGAATTTCCCCATAAAGTTTTCTAGAAGCAGAACACCAAGTCTTTCTCCCTCTGAGTCAGTGGATGGATTTGAATCGCTCTCCTTCAAAATAGTGTGCTCAGTTAGTTTTCTTAACTATGTATATCTGCTTTTTCACGTGCTATCCAAAATGGCTGAACTGAATGGCAGGGCCATGGATGGTTGTTTGCTGTCTTTTGGAGCATGCACGTAGCCTAAGGAGAGATGGAATGAAGTTAGAGGGAACACTTCCTCTAATGGATAGTTAAGAGCAAAATATAGGTGATCATTTCCCTGAAGAGGACTAATAAGAAGAAGAATTGGTAAATCTGTGAGAACAAGTATCTTCCAGGAGCTGTGAAATACCTCTTTATGTTCCCTCACATCAATAGAGCATCTTTGTGCATAGTCATTGTGTAGTAAAGAATTAATCTTACTCAAAGAAATGTGTGGCCTTTGCCTTGGCCACTGAGGTGATCTCTAGGCCCCTGGGATATCCCACCCGATAGAAATGTCTTTATTGGCCTTGGGGCTTTGGCTACCTGAGAGTCTAACAATGTGATTTATGATGGGGGCTTTGGGCCACTTGGTATTATTTCTACCTTTGGAAGGGATTGGAGACTAAAGGTATCAGCTAGACCTCTGGGAGGTGCTGAAGCCTAAGATGCACCATATGGTCAGAATGTGATCAAGCCCCAGTAGAAATTCTGAACACTGAGGCTTGGTGAGCTTCCTTAGCTGTCGCCCCATGAGTATTGTCATACATGTACTCTGGGAGAGTGACACAGCCCTGACTCCACAGGGAGAGGACGATGGCAGCTCTTCTTTTTCTCTTGACTGAGGTTAATCCGTATCCTTTTCCTGGAATAAAGAGTAACTGTGTTTAGTGAGTCCTGTGAGTTCTAGTGAATTATCACACTTGACGGTGTTTGTGGGAACCCTCTTCCAAACTTGCAACTGGTGTCGGAAGGGAAGGCAGTCTTGCGGGGACTGTTTCCTCTAACTTTGTAGTTGGCTAACTGTCACCGTTGAGCAAGACCTTTTACAGTCATGGAATGGTAACGCTGAATGTGTGGATGTAAGACATGTCTGTGTCACGTCTGTATCAAGTCACATAGTTCATTGGAATCAACAACCGCTTAAGCTAGAATACCGTGGTGGCTACATTTTTCATCTTCTTTCCCCCTTAAATATACAATTTACTTATTTCAATGCCTGTATCAAATGATTGGCTAAATATCCTGTAGGGAAATTCTAATTTATCTCATGGAGACCCCTGAAGAAATTCAAGGCTTGGTTGTACTGATGAAATTAACATAATAGAATTTCTAAAAATAGCAATGGCAAATGCTGGAGTTACAGTCTTTAAAAAAACAATATTGGAGGCGGGGCCAAGATGGCGGACTAGGTGGACACTACCACGGATCCCTTTTGCAACAAAGACTCGGAAAAACAAGTGAATCAATCACATATATAACAATCTACGAACTCTGAACAACAAACACAGACTTAGAGATGGAGAACGAACAAATACGGGCAGACAGTGATTGTTTTCAGAACTAAGAGCCAGCGTACCAGGCAGGTGACCTTCGGAGCCCAGGCTGGGGCAGAGCCCAGGGGGGCAGACGGCACAGACAAGGGGCCCAGCCCTACCCCCCCCGAACCCATCCCGGGAGGGAGTCCAGCTGGTTGGCGTGGGCGGCGTAGCAGCTAGTGGCGCAGCCGGTGGGAGAAACACCGGGAGGCAGTGACTGATCTTCGAGCGGGGAGAGCAGCATCCCAGCCGGGGAGCCGTCCCGCCAGGAGTTTGGCAGGAGGCGGGCGAGACGCGAGCGTGGGGATCAGCTATATTTCCCTAAAGCGACCCGGGGGGGCGCCCAGACGTTCGAGAGGGCCATGCCCACCCATTTCGCGTGAACGGTGCGGCGCACCGGAGGGAGAAATCCCCGGGAGGAAGTGACTGATCTTGGAGCGGGGAGAGTAGCGTCCCAGCCAGGGAGCCATCCTGCCGGGATTCTGGCGGATGGGGGTGGAGCGTGAACGCGGGGATCAGCTCTATATTCTGTGGTGCTACACCCCTAGCTCTCTGATCCCTCCCCCACCCTCCCCAGGCGGCTCCATTAACATCCGAATACCCTGAGCCAGAAGGAGAATTCAGATAGGGATCTGACTGCATTTTTTTTAGCTGATTACCTGGAAAATCTAGTTTCCCAGTGATGGCTCGGAGACAGCAGTCCATATCAAACCACATAAAGAAACAGACCATGACAGCTTCTCCAACCCCCCAAACAAAAGAATCAAAATCTTTCCCAAATGAAGATACAATCCTGGAATTATCAGATACAGAATATAAAAAACTAATTTACAGAATGCTTAAAGATATCACAAATGAAATTAGGATAACTGCAGAAAAAGCCAAGGAACACACTGATAAAACTGTTGAAGAACTCAAAAAGATTATTCAAGAACATACTGGAAAAATTAATAAGTTGCAAGAATCCATAGAGAGACAGCATGTAGAAATCCAAAAGATCAACAATAAAATTACAGAATTAGACAACGCAATAGAAAGTCAGAGGAGCAGACTCGAGCAATTAGAACGTAGACTGGGACTTCCAGAGGACCAGGGAATCAACTCCAACATAGCTGAAAAAAAAATCAGATAAAAGAATTAAAAAAAATGAAGAAACCCTAAGAATCATGTGGGACTCTATCAAGAAGGATAACTTGCAAGTGATTGGAGTCCCAGAACAGGGAGGGGGGACAGAAAACACAGAGAAAATAGTTGAAGAACTCCTGACACAAAACTTCCCTGACATCATGAAAGACGAAAGGATATCTATCCAAGATGCTCATCGAACCCCATTTAAGATTGATCCAAAAAGAAAAACACCAAGACATATTATCATCAAACTTGCCAAAACCAAAGACAAACAGAAAATTTTAAAAGCAGCCAGGGAGAAAAGAAAGGTTTCCTTCAAGGGAGAATCAAAAAGAATAAGTTCAGACTACCCAGCAGAAACCATGCAAGCAAGAAGGGAATGGGACGATGTATACAGAGCACTGAAGGAGAAAAACTGCCAACCAAGGGTCATATATCCAGCAAAACTCTCTCTGAAATATGAAGGAGAAATTAAGATATTTACAGATAAACACAAGTTTAGAGAATTTGCAAAAACTAAACCAAGACTGCAAGAAATGCTAAAGGAGATTGTTTGGCCTGATGACCAATAATACCAGGTACCAGCACAATACAAGGTCACAAAACAGAACGTTCTGATATCAACGCAACTCAAATAGGGAAAGCACAAAAACAAACAAATTAAGATTAATTCAAAAAAATAAATAAATAAACAAAATAATACACATAACTGGAAATCAATAATAAACGATCACAATAATCAAAAAGAGGGACTAAATATAGGAGGCACTGAACTGCCAGATGGAGAGTGATACAAGGCGATATAGAAGGATACAAGTTAGGTTTTTACTTAGAAAAATAGGGGTAAATAATAAGGTAACCACAAAAAGGAATATCAATTCCATAACTCAAGAAAAATGTAACAACTCAACAAACATAAAGTTAAACATTATGAAAATGAGGATCTCACAATCTACTAAGAAAAATGTCTCAGCACAAAAAAGTATGTGGAAAAATGAAAAGGCCAACAACACACATGAAAAGGCATCAAAATGACAGCACTAAAAACTTATTTGTCTATAATTACGCTGAATGTAAATGGACTAAATGCACCAATAAAGAGACAGAGAGTCACGGACTGGATAAAGAAACACGATCCATCTATATGCTGCCTACAAGAGACACACCTTAGACTTAGAGACACAAACAAACTAAAACTCAAAGGATGGAAAAAAATATATCAAGCAAATAATAAGCAAAAAAGAAGAGGAGTAGCAATATTAATTTCTGACAAAATAGACTTTAGACTTAAAGCCGCCACAAAGGATAAAGAAGGACACTTTATAATGATAAAAGGGACAATTGATCAGGAAGATATAACCATATTAAATATTTACGCACCCAATGACAGAGCTGCAAGATACATAAATCAAATTTTAACAGAATTGAAAAGCGAGATAGACACCTCCACATTTATACTAGGGGACTTCAACACACCACTTTCGGAGAAGGACAGGACATCCAGTAAGAAGCTCAATAGAGACATGGAAGACCTACTTACAACAATCAACCAACTTGACCTCATAGACTTATACAGAACTCTCCATGCAACTGCTGCAAAATATAATTTTTTCTAGTGCACATGGAACATTCTCTAGAAGAGACCACATATTAGGTCACAACACAAATCTTGGTAGAATCCAAAACATCGAAATATTACAAAGCATCTTCTCAGACCACAAGGCAATGAAGCTAGAAATCAATAACAGAAAAACTAGGGAAAAGAAATCAAATACTTAGAAAATGAACAATACCCTCCTGAAAAAAGACTGGGTTATAGAAGACATCAAGGAGGGAATAAGGAAATTCTTAGAAAGCAACGAGAATGAAAATACTTCCTATCAAAACCTCTGGGACACAGCAAAAGCAGTGCTCAGAGGCCAATTTATATCGATAAATGCACACATACAAAAAGAAGAAAGAGCCAAAATCAGAGAACTGTCCCAACAACTTGAACAAATAGAAAGTGAGCCACAAAAGAACCCATCAGGCACCAGAAGAAAACAAATAATAAAAATTAGAGCTGAACTAAATGAATTAGAGAACAGAAAAACAACTGAAAAAATTAACAAAGCCAAAAGCTGGTTTTTTGAAAAAATTAACAAAATTGATAAACCACTGGCCAGACTGACTAAAGAAAAACAGGAAAGGAAACAAATAACCCGAATAAGAAACGAGATGGACCACATCACAACAGAGCCAAATGAAATTAAAAGAATCATTTCAGATTACTACGAAAAATTGTACTCTAACAAATTTGAAAACCTAGAAGAAATGGATAAATTCTTGGAAAAATACTACCTACCTAAACTAACACATTCAGAAGTAGAACAACTAAATAGACCCATAACAAAAAAAGAGATTGAAACGGTAATCAAAAAACTTCCAACAAAAAAAAGTCCTGGCCCAGACGGCTTCACTGCAGAGTTCTACCAAACCTTCAGAGAAGACTTAACACCACTACTACTGAAGGTATTTCAAAGCGTAGAACAAGACGGAATACTACCCAACTCATTCTATGAAGCTACCATCTCCCTGATACCAAAACCAGGTAAAGACATTACAAAAAAAGAAAATTTTAGACCTATATCCCTCATGAACATAGATGCAAAAATCCTCAACAAAATTCTAGCTGATAGAATCCAACAACACATCAAAAAAATAATTCACCCTGATCAAGTGGGATTTATACCAGGAATGCAAGGCTGGTTTAATATCAGAAAAACCATTAATGTAATCCATCACATAAATAAAACAAAAGATAAAAACCACATGATCTTATCAATAGATGCAGAAAAGGCATTTGACAAAGTTCAACACCCATTTATGATAAAAACTCTTACCAAAAGAGGAATTGAATGAAAATTCCTCAACATAATAAAGGGCATCTATGCAAAGCCAACAGCCAATATCACTCTAAATGGAGAGAGCCTGAAAGCATTTCCCTTGAGAACGGGAACCAGACAAGGATGCCCTTTATCACCGCTCTTATTCAACATCGTGTTGGAAGTCTTAGCCAGGGCAATTAGGCTAGACAAAGAAATAAAAGGTATCCGGATTGGCAAGGAGGAAGTAAAGCTATCACTATTTGCAGATGACATGATCGTATACACAGAAAACCCTAAGGAATCCTCCAGAAAACTACTGAAACTAATAGAAGAGTTTGGAAGAGTCTCAGGTTATAAAATAAACATACAAAAATCACTTGGATTCCTCTACATCAACAAAAAGAACACCGAAGAGGAAATAACCAAATCAATACCATTCACAGTAGCCCCCAAGAAGATAAAATACTTAGGAATAAATCTTACCAAGGATGTAAAAGACCTATGCAAGGAAAACTATAAAACTCTGCTACAAGAAATTCAAAAGGACATACTTAAGTGGAAGAACATACCCTGCTCATGGATAGGAAGACTTAACATAGTAAAAATGTGTATTCTACCAAAAGCCATCTATACATATAATGCACTTCCAATCCAAATACCAATGTCATATTTTAAGGGGATAGAGAAACAAATCACTAATTTCATATGGAAGGGAAAGAACCCCCGGATAAGCAAAGCATTACTGAAAAAGAAGAAGAAAGTGGGAGGCCTCACTCTACCTGATTTCAGAACCTATTATACAGCTACAGTAGTCAAAACAGCCTGGTATTGGTACAACAACAGGCACATAGACCAATGGAACAGAATTGAGAACCCAGATGTAAATCCATCCATGTATGAGCAGCTGATATTTGACAAAGGACCAGTGTCAGTCAACTGGGGAAATGATAGTCTTTTTAACAAATGGTGCTGGCGTAACTGGATATCCATTTGCAAAAGAATGAAACAGGACCCATACCTCACACCATGCACAAAAACTAACTCCAAGTGGATCAAAGACCTAAACATAAAGACTAAAATGATAAAGATCATGGAAGGAAAAATAGGGACAACCCTAGGAGCCCTAATACAGGGCATAAACAGAATACAAAACATTACCAAAAATGATGAAGAGAAACCAGATAACTGGGAGCTCCTAAAAATCAAACACCTATGCTCATCTAAAGACTTCACCAAAAGAGTAAAAAGACCACCTACAGACTGGGAAAGAATTTTCAGCTATGACATCTCAGACCAGCGCCTAATCTCTAAAATCTACATGATTCTGTCAAAACTCAACCACAAAAAGACAAGCAACCCAATCAAGAAGTGGGCAAAGGATATGAACACACATTTCACTAAAGAAGATATTCAGGCAGCCAACAGATACATGAGAAAATGCTCCCGATCATTAGCCATTAGAGAAATGCACATTAAAACTACGATGAGATTCCATCTCACACCAACTAGAATGGCATTAATCCAAAAAACACAAAATAATAAATGTTGGAGAGGCTGCGGAGAGATTGGAACTCTCATACACTGCTGGTGGGATTGTAAAATGGTACAACCACTTTGGAAATCCATCTGACGTTATCTTAAACAGTTAGAAATAGAACTACCATACAACCCAGAAATCCCACTCCTAGGAATATACCCTAGAGATACAAGAGCCTTCACACAAACAGACATATGCACACCCATGTTTATTGCAGCTCTGTTTACAATAGCAAAAAGCTGGAAGCAACCAAGATGTCCATCAACGGATGAATGGGTAAATAAATTGTGGTATATTCACACAATGGAATACTACGCATCGATAAAGAACAGTGACGAATCTCTGAAACATTTCATAACATGGAGGAACCTGGAAGGCATTATGCTGAGTGAAATTAGTCAGAGGCAAAAGGACAAATATTGTATAAGACCACTATTATAAGATCTTGAGAAATAGTAAACCTGAGAAGAACACATACTTTTGTGGTTACGAGGGGGGGAGGGAGGGAGGGTGGGAGAGGGTTTTTTATTGATCAATCAGTAGATAAGAACTGCTTTGGGTGAAGGGAAAGACAACACACAATACGAGGAAGGTCAGCCTAATTGGACTGGACTAAAAGCAAAGAGGTTTCTGGGATAAAATGAAAGCTTCAAAGGTCAGCGGAGCAGGGGCTGGGGTCTGGGGAACATGGTTTGAGGAGACTTCTAAGTCAATGGGCAAAATAATTCTATTATGAAAACATTCTGCATCCCACTTTGAATTGTGGCGCCTGGGGTCCTAAATGCCAACAAGCGGCCATCTAAGATACATCAATTGGTCTCAACCCACCTGGAGCAAAGGCAAAGGAAGAACACCAAGGCCACAAGACAACTAAGAACCCAAGAGACCGAAAGGGCCACATGAATCAGAGACCTACATCATCCTGAGACCAGAAGAACTAGTTGGTGCCCGGCCACAATCGATGTCTGCCCTGCTAGGGAGCACAACAGACAACTCCTGAGGGAGCAGGAGGCCAATGGGATACAGACCCCAAATTCTCATAAAAAGACCATACCTAATGATATGAATGCGACTAGAGGAATCCCAGAGACAATGCTTCCCAGAACTTCTGATGGCACAGGACAGGAACCATCCCCGAAGACAACTCATCAGGCATGAAAAGGACTGGTCAGTGGGGGGGAGAGAGATGCTGATGAAGAGTGAGCCAATTAAATTAGGTGGACACTGGAAAAAAAAAAAAACAGTATTAGTGATAATAATAATAACATCTTTTCCAAGACAAATAACAAACATTAATCCATAGAAAGGAAATAACTGGATAATCATTTTAACATCCATTACCCTGTTCCTTGGGCATTTTATGATCCTCTGAAATATCTTTAATTCTAACACAAAAAATAAATTTTTTAATTAAGAATGTCAATCGTCTAGCTGACATTACAGAATCATGTTAAAACCAGAATGGATTTAAAGAGTATTTAGTCCAATTCCCTCATTTTATTTGTAAATAAACAGGCCTAGGGAATAGTAGAGACATGCTTGAGGTAGCCCAGTGAGATTGATTGTATATTACTCCCTCATTCCAAAAAAAGGGTTGAGTTGGCTCATTAGGAGTTAATTAAAGAACCAGAATATTGTGACTCATGGTGATGCACTCTGTGCTGATTTTTCCATTTATCTTCATTGATTTCAGGATTGACCCATTTTAAGGATTAACAAATTGAAGACAGCCACTAGAAAGAAAATAATTCTCTCCAAAAAATCAGGCCAAGTTTAACTTTTACTTGGTAATAATACCCAAATATCTCTGTTTTGTTGAACTGTACATCCAGGGAAATTAAATGTGATCAGTTCCTCCCTGGTTTTAGATTTTTTTTTCCTGTGCAGTTGATTACCAGTGATAATTAAATTCCCAGTCATCACAGGGGAGATGGAGGCTTGTTATTTATTCCATTGTAATTTTCCTCTTTCCCACACCCTCTATTTGTTTAAGGGCTAAGGGTTGGAGTTCCTTCAGTTCCTCTTTCTATTTTTCTATTGCAATCTAGTTTTAAAATGTTAAGGGTGTTAGTTCAGTAAATCAACATTTGTTGTGTATATGCGAGTGGCAGAGTCACCTTTGATACATCTCTTTCCCTTGTTACTCATGTCCAACATCCAAATACTGTTGAGTCTCCATTTGGAAAATTCTTTTTGATCAAATTCCTTCTCCTTTTTCTCCTACCATTACTCTAGACCAGGCATTTGTTTTCTCTTACAACTCTCAATTACCAGGCTTGCTGATCTGATCTCCCACCAAAAAAACACCCAAACCTACTGCTGTCAAGTCGCTTCCAACTCATAGTGACCCTATAGGACAGGGTAGAACTGCCCCCTAGAGTTTCCAAGGAGCGCCTGGTGAATTTGAACTGCCAACCTTTTGGTTAGCAGCCGTAGCACTTAACCACTATGCCACCAGTGTTTCCATCTGATCCCCAGACCTACTAAATCTGAACATCCTAAGACTGGGCCTCGTGATATCTTTTTTTCCAAAAAAAACATCTTTAGGCCATTTTGATAGTCTATTTAAGGAAAAGTGTTTAATTTTTAAATGTCTTCTAAACTGGTTTTTCATCTCCAAGATTTTCCTAGCACCAACTCATTCTTTACTTTCCATCTGAAATACTGGAAATTTCTCTAATAATCCTAAACTCTCATTTATCATGCGTTTTCTTGTTCAGAAACTTTACATTGGCTCCATGGACATGATTAATTGTGAAGTCTTTAGTTGAAGATTCTCGGTTCTCAGTAACGTCAGAGCTCCTTTTCTGCCTAGCATTTTGCCCCACTACTCTCCAGCAGGAGCTTTTAATATACTTAGCTCACACATTTGCCCAACCTATTGTCTTTGTTGTAATTCTTTTAACTCTGCCACCTGTCACTTCTTTCTTCTTCAGCTGTGTGTGTATCTTATTTTTCAGATAAGCTCTTTAAAAACTGAAATCATAACTTATACTCGTGTTTATCCCCAGAAATCTGAGCACAAAGTTATGGCTCAAGTAATCCCTCTTAAGTGGTCTTGAGTATGCTCACGGGTGAAAGTGTACAGATGTGACTAATTAATGGGTCTTTTTATATATTTGCAAAATTTCTCAAACACTGCTTTATTTCCTCCTTTTGGCTTTGTACTCATTAAATCTTCTGTTTTGGGCTCTTCAACAGACAATTGATGAAATCAGTGCTAATTAGATAATGTGATATGTAATTTGTTGTAAGTATAAGCAGATGATAAATGAAACCTAAGAATGTATGTCACCATTTTAACAAGGGTGAGGGTAAGAGCCCTATGTTTACTCCTTCCTTTTTTTTTTAAATCAGGGAATATACTTATATCTTATCAAAGAGTGAACAGTTGGTAGACAAAATAATAAAATGTTCTTTTAAATTATGCCAATGGGAATTAAGGTCTCCAATATGCAAAATTTGCATTTGGTAAAATAGGCTAAGAAAAGTAATTTTACTAGTGTCCTTGTGTCCTAGGGCTGGGCAGACTCAAAACCGAGTGTTTGCTACTTTGTTAACAAACGTGCGTAATAAAAGTGGATCAGAAATTGACCTTTGGTTTTGATGGTCTTATGGATTTGTAGGACAAAAGTTAAAGCAAAGAGTAAACTTAGGTAGGGGTCCATGTGATTCACTAAGTCCCTGAATGGTTACACTTTCTGGGGAACCTGAGCTAGAAATAAACTTCCTTTCATGTGAACTTGTGGCAAAGACCCTATACTTTAGATCAACTAGGAATGATCCCAGGCTGTCAAGGAGCTCCAGATAAATGGCAGAAGTAAATAATAATCATCTTAGGAAGAAGAGAACTTTATTCTCAGTCTCAAATGATTCCTATAAATAATGTGTCAAATACAAAGATAACTGGGCACATATAGAAACAAGAAAGAATCAGCAGAAGAAAAAAAAAAAAACAGATTGGAATGATCAGACATACATTAAAAACAAAGCTACTTAATTTGTTTAAAGAAATAAAAGTTATAATTTCTAGAGGAAACTATAAAAAGTAAAATAAGAGATTTAAAAAATAACTATATAGAACTTCTGGAACTGAGGGAAAAAAAAACAAAATTGAAACTCAAGAGATGAATTTAGCATCAAATTAAACAAAAAGAGAATTAATGTATAGAAAAGATGGGCCAGAAGAATTTACCTAGAACCTTGGACTCAAAGTATGTTCCATAGGTCAGCAGCATTGGTATCAACTTTGGGCTAGTTAGAAATACAGACATTCAGGCCCCACCAAAGATCTGTTGAGCCAGAATCTGCATTTTTAACAATATCATAGATGATTTATGTGCACATTCAAATTTGTGAATCATTAATCTAGAATGTAGCACAGAAGAACAAAAAAGATAGAAAATATTGAAGACAGAATCAGAGATAGGGATGACCTAGTTAGAAGGCTTCGTTGATTCCCAGGAAGAAAGGAAAGAGAATGGAATTCAGATATTATTTGAGCTAAACATGGCTGAATGTTTTATTGGAGAGATGAAAGAAAACTACCCACAGCTTCAAGAAATCCAAAGAAGACCAATCAAGATAAGTAAACAGAAACCCATACCTAAGTCTATCATAATGAAATTGCAGAAAACCAAAGGCAAAGAATATAATCTTAAAGTCAGCCAGAAGATCAAAGGTACGAGAACTAAGAGGTAGAAATGAGTTGACTAAGATGAATAATTACTGTATTTTTCTCAAATAACACACCTACACGTATAACACACATAGCATCTCTAGGAAAATAATGCAGGAGGGGGTTGCAAGCTTGGCAAAAAAAATATAGCCTGAGTGTTATTTGGGTGAAAATACAGTACCTTTCTTTCTACCGTGCATGGTTTTAATTATGAATTGTTTATCTGGTTTGTTTTAAGGGCACCACATATCCTCTGAAAAGTAAGTCAGCACGTTATGAATACGAGAACTAGGTTTAGAATGCCTGGGTTGAAAGTCTTATCTACAACTAAGTAGCTGTGTAACCTTGGGCCATTTACTTAGTCTTTTAATTAATGACAGTGCCTTTCTCAGAGGCTTATGTGATGATTAGATGAGGAAATGCGTATAATGTACTTATCATTGTCGTTGTTGTTATCCATCAGTGCTGTGGAGCTGATTCCAACTCAGTGACCGTGATAGTTAAGGTTGTGTGTCAACTTGCCTGGGCCATGATTCTCAGTGGTTTGGCAGTTATGCTGTAGTTTGGCAGCTGCGTGGTGATGTAATCACCTACCTGATGAGAGCTGATATAATGTGATCATCTCCATGATCAGGTCCGTTATGAGCAGCCGGTCAGTTGAAAGGAAGTTTCCTTAGGGGTGTGGCCTGCATTCAACAGAGGTGGATTTCCTGGCAAGGCTCGCAGGCTTTTGCTTGCTCTGGATCCCGCAGCTGGCTCCTGTCCCTCTGACCTCTGGTTCTATGGGATTCATCAGCCTCCGCAGCGTGTGAGCCAGAGGTCTGCTGTCTAACCTGCTGATCTTGGGTTTGCCAGACCCTGCAGCTGCATGAGTCAGGAGGAGCCTCCAGCCTGACCCACAGACTTGAAATTTCCATCCTCTACAACCATGTGAGGATTTCCTTTATATAAATCTCTCTCTCTGTGTATATATAGATATATTACACACACATCTATATACACTTCACTGGTTTTACTTCTCTAGAGAACTCAGCCTAAGACAGTGACCCTATAGGAATAGTATGGCTGCCACATAGGGTTTCCTAGGCAGTAATCTTTAGAGGAGCAGATCACCAGGTCTTTTCTCCTGTGAAGCTGCTCTTGGGTTTGAACTGCTGACCTTCTGGTTAGCAGCTAAGTGCTTAACCACTGTGCCACTAGGGATCCTTGCACCTATCAGTGTCTGGTATATAGATTATACTCAGTAAATGGTAAGTATTGTTATGGGTATGATTTGGTAACTTATTTTAAACTATATTATTTGTTTACATTTTACAATGCATAGATTTTTATAGATAATCCTTTAAAGCAGGTAAGACATCTTTTTTTTATTTTCACATTAATTCAATATTGTATTTAGGAGGAATATGGGCATATTAAACATTGTGTAAAATGTGTGTGTAAAAAGTATTCTGGAAACTGAAAATCACCATGTAAATTCTTGTTATAATGTCTGTCACATAAATACTGGGGGTTAAGAATTAATATGCTTGTTACATATATAACACATAAAAAAAAAAAACCCAAACCCACTGCCGTCGAGTCGATTTCAACTCATAGCGACCCTATAGGACAGAATAGAACCGCTCCTTACAGTTTCTAAGGAGCACCTGGTGAATTTGAACTGCTGACCTTTTGGTTAGCAGCCGTAGCTCTTAACCACTATGCCACCAGGGTTTCCATAAGAAGTGAATATATAATGATAACTGTGTGCTAGATCTTGGTCCAGGGGCTATAAATGTATTACAACAACCCTAGGATGCAAATTCAGTTATAATCCCCATTTTGCAGAAGAGGACACTGAGGCACAGCAGCCTGACTTGGAATCGTTGGTGCTTTACCTCAGATGAATAAACTAAGCCTTTAGGGAACCTTCCTAGGAAGCAGTGAATCCTGGACTGGATTTGAGTGCTTATCACACATTAGTATCCTACCTATACTGCTAACCTTGAAGTTTATAAATGGTCACAATGAACCTATTTAATTCACAAAAATACTTATTTCATGGGTTGTACAAAGTATGGATTGCACCTCAACATAAAGAAAACAAAAATCCTCACAACTGGACCAATGAGCAACATCATGATATAAACCAAAAACCAAACCCAGTGCTGTCGAGTCAATTCTGACTTGTAGCAACCCTCTAGGACAGAGTAGAACTGCCCCCATAGAGTTTCCAAGGAGCACCTGGTGGATTCAAACTGCCGACCCTTTGGTCAGCAGCCGTAGCACTTAACCACTAAGCCACCAGTATTTCCAACATCGTGATAAACAGAGAAAAGATTGAAGTTGTCAAGGATTTCATTTTACTTGGATCCACAATCAACAGTCATGGAAGCAGCAGTCAAGAAATCAAAAGACATATTGCATTGGGTAAATCTGCTGCAAAGGATCTCTTTCAAGTATTGAAGAGCAAAAATGCCACCTTGAAGACCAAGGTGCGCCTGACCCAAGCCATGGTATTTTCAATTGCATCATATGCATGTGAAAGCTGGACAAGGAATAAGGAAGACCAAAGAAGAGTTGACGCCTTTGAATTGTGGTGTTGGTGAAGAATATTGAACATACCATGGACTGCCAAAAGAAGGAACAAACCTGTCTTAGAAGAAGTACAACCAGAACACTCCTTAGAAGCAAAGATGGCGAGAGTGCATCTTACGTACTTTGGACATGTTGTCAGGAGGGATCAGTCCCTGGAGAAGGACATCATGCTTGGCAGAGTACAGTCAGTGGAAAAGAGGAAGACCCTCAATGAGGTGGATTGACACAGTGGGTGCAACAATGAGCTCAAGCATAACAACGATTGTAAGGATGGCTTAGGACCAGGCAGTGTTTTGTTCTGTTGTGCATAGGGTTGCTATGAGTTGGAAGCGACTCGACGGCACCTAACAACAACAACAACAAAGAATTAGCAATTTAAAATCATTAAATTTTTATATACCTACTTCCTTTTTTTTTTTTTTTTTTTCATTTTTTAGATTATGTTTCTGTTAAAACCTTGAGTGCGCAGGCCCTGGTGGCACAGTGGTTAAGAGCTCAGCTGCTAACCAAAAAGTCAGTAATTCAAATCTATAAGCTGCTCCTCAGAAACCCTGTGGGCAGTTCTACTCTGTCCTTTGGGGTCACTATGAGTCGGAATGAACTTGACGGCAACAGGCCCAGGTAGGCTCTGGGAAAGGAGCCATGGTGGAGCAGTGGTTAAGCCCTCAGCTGCTAACGAAAGGGTCGGTGGTTCGAACCCGCCAGCTGCTCAGCAGGAGAAAGATGTGGCAGTCTGCTTCCACAAAGATTACAGCCTAGGAAACACTGTGGGGCAGTTCTACTCCATCCTACAGGGTCACTGTGAATTGGAATCAATTCAACAGCAATGGGTAATGTTAGTGTTCTTGTTAAAAAAAAAAAAAAAACTGAAAATAAGAATTAGACAGAAGATTTTGCAGTAATATTTGAATATTGAATAATGTTGATTTTCGAAGCATAGTGGAATTTCTATGTAAAATGATTTTACGATACTATTTTCAAAGTGTCCCTGGGTGGTACAAATGGTTAAGTGCACAACTGCTAGCCCAAAAGTTGGTGGTTCAAACCCACCCAGAGACACCTTGGAAGACAGGGTTGCTGATTTGCTTCTAAATCGTCACAGGCTTGAAAACTCTGTGGAACACAGTTCTACTTTGCACACATTGGGTCTCCATGAGTTGGAACTAACAACAACAAAAACATTTTCAAAGTAGTTTTAAAACCGTTGGATAGAAAGCTCAGAGAGGGGATATAACAATGGCCTTTAGCTCCACGTTTAAAACACTCAAGATACAGGTGATTATGGACTGTGTAAGGGTTGATGAAGCTGAGTTTAAAATAATTAAAACAGAATGAGGGAGAAAACGATGCAAGGTGGTCAAAAGAATCGTTTTGCTAAAATAAGTGGCATCAGAATAGAACCCTAGAGAAATGGTGGGAATATAACGAAAGGGCAAAAAGGAAGCAAGTGAGATGGCTTTAATAGTGTCAGATGCTCCTGAAGCGATTTTCTTGCTTATGACTGCCAGCCACCTATTCATTAGGTAAGTCCTTATTTCTGACAGAGGATGATGGTTCATTATCCTCAAATGGCAGGGATGGCATCAAGCCTGGCGTGTCCTGGGCAGTGAGAAAGGTGGCAATTCCAAAAAGCTAGTTAGTCCGTCCCAGGCAGTCATCAGGCCATTAAAGAATGAGAAAAGCAATACTTTCTGCTCTACTTGGCATCAATTTTGCTTATTCTGAAAGGAAAAATGTTAGCTAAATTGTAATCTGACTTGGCCTTTATTTAACTCTTGTGGGGGGAAAATGAAAACCACTTTAATGGTAAGCACAATTGATAGATCTGATAACTTTCTTTTTGCAATTTTTTTCCAAGTCATTAGTGAGTAAGAGCCCTTAGGAGAAAATATCATGAAGGAAATTCAAAATGGCAATGATTCATAAAATTTGCTTCTTGTAAAAAGGCCACAGTTTCTTGGAACTCTTACTTTACTTCCATTCCTGCCTACTTAAAAAAAAAAAGCAATCTATTATTGAAATAGTTTTTGAAGGTACATGCTCATAGTATCAAGGGACTTCAAAATGGCAAAAATATCTATACTTTATAATCTCCTGCCTACATCAGTCACAGGGATCTAAATTTTGAAGGCAAGAAAGAAAATGATGAGCGACGGGAGCTCCAAGGATTCACTTAACTTATTCACTTAAAACCAAAAACCAAACCTGTTGCAGCTGAGTCGATTCTGACTCATAACAACCCTATAGGAGAGGGTAGAACTGCTCTATAGGGTTTCCAAGGACCTTCTGGTTAGTAGCCAAGCTCTTAACCACTGTGCCACCAAGGGCTCCACTTACTCATTTGGCAAGTATATATTTACCTCGCTGAGCATCTATTATATGCTAGACACTGTGGGAGATACTGAGGAGACAACAGCAAATGGCACGTGTAACACCCAACATGAGGGAACTCACAGACTAAGAGGGAAGCCCCACTGTAAATAAGCACATTGGGAGGCAGTGTGCGTGAGATGAGATTGCGGCAGATTACGCATGTGCAGGAACAGTGATGCCAAAGGACTCACCTCACCAAGGGGAGGTCATAGCGGAAGAGGTGTCCCTGCTGGAAGCCTGAGGAATGAGTTGGAAGGCATTTTCCAAACGAGCAAGACAAAACCCATAGACATTTGAAGCACAAAGCAAGAACTCATGAAGGCAGGAGAGAACATCTGGATTTCAAGACATAGTGAGCAGTTTAGGTGGCAGGAACAGATGAAGTTAGGGGAGGTTGTGGGCAGGAGATTAGAGAGCTTGGACACAGTGACACAGAATACTTGTCTGGTTTTGAAAAATGAGTTTGTGGACCTATGTTTATATTAAAAAAGGTGTGCAGGAGACAACTTGAATCAAGATTGATAGATATACCAAAAAAAAAAAAAATCCATTGTCATTGAGTCGATTCTGACTCTGCGATAGGACAGGGAAGAACTGCCCCATAGGGTTTCCAAGGCTGTAATCTATACGGAAGCAGACTGCCACATCTTTCTCCTGAGGAGGGCTGGTAGGTTAGTACCGTCGACCTTTCAGTCGGCAGCTAAGTGATTAACCACTGCACACCCCGGGCTTTTGGCAGATAGATATAGGACGTTAAAAACAGAGTTTTGAACTCCCTGCTGAGAATTTGCATTTTGACCCCAGATATACTGAATCAGTCTCAAGTATGCGTAAGAATCATCTGAGGGTCTTTTTAGAATGTAGGTTCCGATTCAGTGTATCTGGGGTGGAAATGCAAATTCTCAGCTGGGCATGTAACCAAAAATAACTGGTTCGAAGCCCTGGTTAAAAAACCATTGTGCTGTTCCTTTCAGGAGTCACTGGGTAGTGCAAATGGCTAACTGAAAGGTTGGTAGTTTGAGTTACTCAGAAGCTCCTTGGAAGAAAGGCCTGGCGATCTGCTTCCAAAAAATCAGCCACTGAAAACCCTGTGGAGCACAGCTGTGCTCTGCCACACATGGGATCGCCATGACTTGGAATCCACTCAACGGCAACTGGAAAAAAAAAAATTTTCTAGCAAGAGAAAAGCCTATTTCCATGCGACCCCTTCTGATTTTCTCTGTCCCCAGTGTACCTGTTCTTAAGGGCCCTATATCCTAACCCATTCCCAAGTATCCAGCCCACACTTTTCTCCCCTCTCTGAAATCTTAGTTGTCTGACCACTCCTTTGATCCTTTAGAATCCTAGGACTTCAAAATGAGTCTCTAAATTTATAGGTCAAGAAAATAAGGCCCGGGGAGGGTGGGCGGTGCAATGACTTTCTAAGGGTTTTTTTTTTTTAATACTGTGCCCTGTATGTCTAGCTAACATTTTATATGTGTGCATCTTGTCTTCGCTGCTAGATTATATATAAGTTAGAGGCATGACTTCCGTTTTATTAATTTCTCCTTTTCCTTTTACAGTCTTGACTAATTGCCCAGATAATAAATTCTTAATAAAAGTTTGCAGATTGATTAAGCAGGGACACTTGCTTTCTAGAATACGTTTCCCTTAAAAAGGTCTCTGGGCACTGAGAAATGTGAACTAATGTTTACTATTAAAATAATAAAACACACTGAACGTCAGTAGGAGCCCTGGTAGTGCAGTGGTTAAGAGCTCCACTGCAAACCAAAAGGTTGGCTGTTCAAATCCACCTGCTGCTCCTTGGAAGCCCTGTGGGACAATTTGGCTCCTCTACTTCTAGAACTTCCTTTTCTCTGCTCTGACATTTTGCAGAAAACATTATCTTTTTGGGGAGGAAGGAGGAGGACTTATAAGACATCAACCATCCATCCCCTAGAAAATTATAGGATCCCCAGTTGCCTGTGCAGTAAAACATCAACTCCACAAGCATGACTTCAAAACCATTCATTATACACCTGGGTTGGTAGTCTCTTTTGCTTTCATACGTACTGAATTTTATTTGATCATTTCCCCATTACACATAGTTTCTAAGCTACCCAGTGTCATTTTCTGAGTCTGTTCAAGGCACTCTTCCTGACTGAATTGTCCTTTTAGACTTGACTCTGTATGTATGCTCTTCACAAGGCGTTCCTTTTTCCTGGTTCTTGGTTTGAAGCCCTTGTATAGGGTCGCTATGAGTCGTAATTGACTAGACAGCAATGGGTAATGCCATATGAGGAGCCCTGGTGGCGAAGTGGTTAAGAATTCGGCTGCTAACCAAAAGGCTGGAACTAGCTCTTCCAGCCTTCATCATGGATATGGAAGTTTCTCTGCCTTATGAATTTTGCATGTGTAGTTGTCTTGTTCACTAGATTTTAAACGCCATGGACCAGAGACTATCTAGTCCAGTAATACCACTGCCTATCAGTATTCAGGAAATGATTAACTTTGGGGTTTTACTTCAGTCACTACATGATTTATTTCTAAGTCTATTTTTCTAACTTAGCTAATTCCTAGAAGGTGAGTTAAGACTTCTTCCATCCCTACGAGTATAGTTCATATTGGTTTGTCTCACTGGGTATTAATATTTCTATTTCCTGGAACATGAATGTATGGTGCATCTTTGATTTTGAAGAGTTAATCCTCAAATGTGGAAGGAGGCTAAAAAAATCAAAATAAAATGAAAAAGCTGTCTCACTCCACAATAAGAAAATGAACCACTCATTTAAAAATATGGGCAAGATATCTGAACAGACACCTCACCTAAGAAGAGATACGGTTAATGAATAAGGACATGAAAAGATGATCAACATCACATGGCATTAAAAAAAAAAACAAACCCATGGCCGTTGAGTAGATTCCAACTCATAGCAACCCTACAGGACAGAGTAGAACTGCCCAATTGGGTTCCCAAAGAGCAGGTGGTGAATTAGAACTGCCAGCCTTTTGGTTAGCAGCTGAATTCTTAACCACTTCACCACCAGGACTCCTCATATGGCATTACCCATTGCTATCTAGTCAATTATGACTCATAGTGACCCTATAGAAGAGAGTAGAACTGCCCCATAGGGTTTCCAAGGAGCGCCTGGTAAGTCTGAACTGCTGACCTTTTGGTTAGGAGCTGAAGCTCTTAACCACTACGCCACCAGGGCTTCCTCATATGGCATTAGAGAATTGCAAATCAAAACAACTATGAGGTACCACTACACACCTATTAGAATGGCTAAAACCCAAAACACTCAATACCAAATGCTGACAAGGATGTGGAGCAACATGAATCCTCATTCATAGCTGGTGGGAAATTAAAACAACAATGAGATACCGCTATACACCTATTAGAATGGCTAAAATCTAAAACACACAATACCAAATGCTGACAAGGATGTGGAGCAATGAGAATCCTCATTCATAGCTGGTGGGAATGCAAAATACAACAACTACTTTGGAATACAGTCTGGCAGTTTCTTACAAGTTAAATGTAGGCTAACCATGCCATCTAGCAATCGTGTTCTTAGGTATTTACCCAAATGAATTGAAACCTTACATCCACACTAAACCCTGTACATGAATATTTGTAACAGACAAGATGCCCTTTGCTGGGCAAATAAATGGATAAATAAATGGTGGTAACCCAATCCCAATGCCATCGAGTCGATTGTTACATCCATACAAAGGAGTATTATTTAGCTATAAAAAAGACTGACATGATGAGATACCACTTCACACCCTCTAGGATAACTATTGGCCAACTGACTGGAAGAGATCCATATTTATGCCTATTCCCAAGAAAGGTGATCCAACCAAATGTGGAAATTATAGAACAATATCATTAATATCACACGCAAGCAAAATTTTGCTGAAGATCATTCAAAAATGGCTGCAGCAGTATATCCACAGGGAACTGCCAGAAATTCAGGCTGGTTTCAGAAGAGGACATGGAACCAGGGATATCACTGCTGATGTCAGATAGATCCTGGCTGAAAGCAGAGAATACCAGAAGGATGTTTACCGGTGTTTTATTGCCTATGCAAAGGCATTCGACTGTGTGGATCATAACAAACTGCGAAGAATGGGAATTCCCAAACACCTAATCGTGCTCATGAGGAACCTTTACATAGATCAAGAGGGAGTTGTTCGGACAGAACAAGGGGATACTGATTGGCTTAAAGTCAGGAAAGGTGTGCGTCAGGGTTGTATTCTTTTACCATACCTATTTAATCTGTATGCTGAACAAATAATCTGAGAAGCTGTACTATATGAAGAAGAACAGGGCATCAGGATTGGAGGAAGACTCATCAACAACCTGCGTTCTGCAGATGACACAACCTTGCTTGCTGAAAGTGAAGAGGACTTGAAGCACTTACTAATGAAGATCAAAGACCACAGCCTTCAATATGGATTACACCTCAACATAAGGAAAACAAAAATCCTCACAACTGGACCAATGAGAAACATCAAGATAAACGGAGAAAAGATTGAAGTTGTCAAAGATTTCATTTTACTTGGATCCACAATCAACAGCTATGGAAGCAGCAGTCAAGAAATCGAAAGACGCATTGCATTGGGTAAATGTGCTCCAAAGGACCTCTTCAAAGTGTCAAAGAGCAAAGATGTCACCCTGAAGACTAAGGTGCGCCTGACCCAAGCCATGGTATTTTCAATCGCATCATATGCATGTGAAAGCTGGACAATGAATAAGAAAGACCGGAGAAAAGTTGATGCCCTTGAATTGTGGTATTGGCGAAGAATATTGAATATACCACGGACTGCCAAAAGAACGAACAAATCTGTCTTGGAAGAAGTGTGGCCAGAATGCTCCTTAGAGGCAAGGATGGCGAGACTGCATCTTACATACTTTGGACATGTTGTCAGGAGGGATCAGTCCCTGGAGAAGGACATCATGCTTGGCAGAGTACAGGGTCAGCGAAAAAGAGGAAGACCCTCGACGAGGTGGATTGACACAGTGGCTGCAACAATGAGCTCAAGATAACAATGATTGTAAGGACGGCTCAGAACCGGGCAGTGTTTCATTCTGTTGTGCACAGGGTCGCTATGAGTTGGAACCGACTCGACGGCACCTAACGACAACAACAGGATAGCTATTATCAGAAAAACAGAAAGTAACAAGTGCTGATGAGCAGGTAGAAAAACTAGAAACTTCATCTATTGCTGGTGGGAATGTAAAATGGTGTAGCTCTTGTGGAAAACATCTTGGTGGTTCCTCAAAAAATTAAACAAAATTACTGTTAAAAAAATAAATAAGAGTGCTTCGGAGTTGAACTGCTCCACAGGGTTTTCTTGGTTGTGACTGTACAAAATCAGATCACCTTTCTTCTGCAGCACCACCAGGTGGATGTGAATGCCAACCTATTGGTTAACAGCCAAGAACAAAGCATTTGCACCGCTTGAGCACATAAAATTACCAAATAACTGAGAAATTCCACTCCTAGGTATAAACTCGAAAGAATTGCCAGCTGGGATTCAGACAGATACTTGTTACACCAATGTCCATTGCAGCTTTATCCACAATAGTCAAAAGGTGGAAACAACCCACGTGTCCATCAACAGGTGAATAGATAAACAAAACGTGACATAGACACAGAATGGAATATTGTTGAGCCCTAAAGACTAATGAAGTTCTGATACATGCTATGACATGAATGAACCTTGCAAACATTATGCTTGGTGAAATAAGTCATATACAGAAAGGTAAATATTGTTTGATCCTATTTATATAAAATATCTAAACTAGGCACATTCATAGAGACAAAAGTTTATTTGTGCTTACTGGGGTTGGGAGAAGAGGGGAGTGAGGAGTTATTGCTTGATGAGTACTGAGTTTCTGTTCGGGTGGTGAAGATCTTTTGGAAATAGCTATTGGTGATCATTGCACAATGTTGTGAATGTGATTAGGGTTACTGAATTGTACACTTGAAAATTTTACACTTGGTTAAAATGGCAAATTTTTCATTATATATGTTTTTCCACAATAATTTTAAAAAAAGAAAGAAAGAAAGAAATATGCTAAACCCATTGCTGTGGAGTTGATTCAGATTCATAGCGACCCTATTGATAAGTTAAAGAGACCAGTCTGACAAGCTACATACTGTATTATTCCAACTCTATTACATTCTAACCCAACCTATTGCCATCTAGGTGATTCCGACTCATAGCCATCCCATAGGACAGAGTAGGGCTGCCCCATAGTGTTTCCAAGGCTGTGATCTTTATGGAAGCAGACTGTCACATCTTTCTCCCCTGGAGCAGCTGGTGGGTTTGGATCTGCTGGCCTGTTAGTTAGCAGCTGAGTGCTTAATCACTGTGCTACGAGGGTCCCATATCTCATTCTAGAAAAGGCGAAACTATAGAGACAGTAAAAAGATCAGTGGTTGCAACCAGGCACAACTCCCCCCAGCCAAACAACCCTTGTTCTGCTCTGAGCTTGATTTACTGAGTGCAAAGATTCCAGCCGGGGGTGTCAGGGGCCTGGTGCTCAGAGGAATGGAGGCTGATGGGCATCTTGGGTCCAACTCAGCCCTGATGTCCCTAGGAGAGGGTGGTGGGAACCAGACACTCAAGGGTGGCACTATTACCTCCCAGGTTGGTCTCTGGGCACGGGCAGTGGACTGAGCTTGTGTGTGGTGATTCTCACTTCCTGTGTCTTCTGTCATCTGTTCCGCTTTCCTTAGCTACATTGACCAGACACTGGCCTTTAGATTTACAGACCTGGACACCTGATGTTGTCATTCACCGACAGTACCCATATCTCAGGGGCAGACTCAAATTAAACAAGCTCACAGATTGAAGCATAAAACCAGAACGCCTATTTATTGATTTACAATGAGAAAAAATAGCTGTTGCGTGGACTGGAATACTATCGTCAACACTCTGTTCCAGAAACCATGTAGCAGCTCCTACCTGGGAACCTAAATTGCAACATGAAGATTGCTTGGTGAACATGGGATCAGAGCAGGGCAAGATTAAGGCCTTTAGAGATCATAAACATTTTGGTGTGCCTCCTGACTTCCTTCTGTTATTCAAAACATGAACAATACAAAATGATACAAATATGAAAGGAAGTGTCCAACAAAGTTTGGATTCTTCCCATGATGAATACTTCCATGCCTTCGTTGAAATATCACGTATCATATTCTTTCAAATCTAATTTTTTGGTGACCTTGTTTTGTTGGTGTCTTATATACATCATAAGTCATTTGGTCCTAAAACAAAAGGAGTTAATTCGATACTTGGAGCGTTCATTGCAGAAAGATGCAGCCATTGTAGAGGAGGTCACATTCCCTTCTCTGGACCCTGCATGGGCGGGCACTGCTAAAGTGTGTAAGGTGACTGTGACTCTGCTTTCTCTGCTCCCATGACCTGGGTAGTCAGTTGCTTTCTAATTGCCACATTTTTTCTTTAGATATGTTAATACATTCAATCAATTTACCGTCAAGGAAGGCTGATCTCAGAAGATCCTGTCTTTCCAAGAAGAGTTGCATATCTCTGATCTGCTCCTTTGTGCATGAATTTCATAATGTAGAACTCACTTAAAAAAATACTGCTATCTTAGAGGGCAGCAAAATGCCTCCCCTCCACGAACCCCATTTAAGAATCACCACTGAGAAGCAAGAGAATCAACTGTATCTCCATATCCTAGGCAAGGCCGATAAACTTGCATGGGATAACCATTCCTGTCTGCAGATATTATGTACAGTGGGGTCAAATTTGCCTTCTTTGCGTGGGCAAGACTATAGTCAACGGTATACATGATACCCATTGAATGAATAAACGAATATTAAGAAAAGAATTTAAAAGGCTTTAAATAATAAAAACAAAAATCAAATCCATTGCCTTCGAGTAGAATCTGACATAGAGACACTATACGGAAGAGTAGAAGTGCCCACAGGGTTTTCACGGAGGGGGTAGTGGATTCGAACTGCTGACCTTATGATTAGCAGCCAAGCTCTTAACCACTGTGCCCCCAGGGCTCCTAGCAGTGTTTATGCATTACACATTTAATTTTAGAATTAAGAAATGTTGAGGTCTCCACTCACAAATATTTTTTAATTACACAGGGAAAAAGAATTTTATTGTGGAAAAACCTGGCAAACATCCCTATAACCAAGTAATATTACCACTAAGGAGACACGTGCACACCATATCCCTTCCCATATGATACACTGAGAAAGGCACAATATAACTTTTCTAGTATTCTTGGCAAAAATGCATGACCTCTATCTAATCGTAAGAAAACACCAGGCAAACCCAAGCTGAGAGACAATCCACAGACTATCTGGCCAAACCAAAACAAAAACTAAACCCATTGCAGTTGAGTCGATGCCGACTCATAGTGACCCTATAGGCAGAGTAGAACTGCCCCATAGAGTTTCCAAGGAGCACCTAGTGGATTTGAACTGCTGAACTTTTTGATTAGCAGCCATAGCACTTAACCACTACGCCACCAGGGTTCCCAATATCTGGCCAGTACTCTTCAAAGCATCCAGGTCATGAAATGCAAAGGACTGCTGAGAAACTGTCATAAAATAGAAGTTGCTAAGGAAACTTGACAACTAAATGCCACGTAGGAACCTGGACTGATCCTGAACCAGGAAAAAAGACATTGCTGGGAAGATTGGTAAAATACAAATAAGGTTTGTAGACTAGATTTATTGAATCAATGTTAATTTTCTGGTTTTGATGATTTTGCTGTGGTTATGTAAGATGTTAACATTAAGACCAGCTGGTGAAGTGTATGTGGGAATTCTCTGTACTATTTTTGTAACTTTTTTTGGAAATCTAAAGTTATTTCAAAATAATGAGCTAAAAAGAAAGAATAAGACTAATTTCATGGATACATGAACAGATTTCTGTATCATATAATTGAAGTCAATGTATCTAATTTTTTTTTTTTTAAATAACATCTGAATGATGTTTAAAGTCTGTCATGTGTTAATGCCAGAAATTCATTCCTTCTCCCTACCCCACAGTAGCTTCTGGAAGCCTTTTCTACCTCCGTTCTTTCAGAGTTGTCATATATACTTTATATTTTCAAAATATATTTTTAAAATTGTGATTAAAATCCATGTACATGGTTATCAAAGAGCACTGAAGACTTTTCATGAAAGTAACAGTCCCCTTCTCTAAGCTTCAGTCATCCCCACGCCTGGTCCTCAAATGCAATCATTTTACTCCTAGACCATTTACTTTGGGTATTGCTTCCTTTTCTCCAAATACTGTATCTTGATCAATATTTCTTATTTTAATAGTTTCAGACAAGATCTTTTGACTTCCTGCCATGATAGGTTAGCTCTAGCTTTTTTACATGACCTCTTATGTCCCCTCTTCTAGGTTTTAATAGAAGACCTGGCACTTTACTGCCACCTGAAAGGTTGGAAGTTGGAGTTCAGAGACACCTTGAAAGAAGGGCCTGGCCACCTATGAAAAATCAGCCATTGAAAACCCTGTGGAGCGCAGCTCTGCTCTGACACATAGGGGGCTTCCGTGAGTCAGAATCAACTGGTTTGGTTTATGTTCCAATAAAAATACAGCCTTAATTAATTAATCAATGAACAATGATTACAATATTATTTTTACATATTTGTGGCTCACTTTAGCAAAGCCCTGGTAGCGCAGTGTTTAAGAGCTCGGTTGCCAACCAAAAGGTCAGCAGTTTGAATCCACCAGCTGCTGCTTGGAAACCCTATGGGGCAGTTCTACTCTGATAGCCACGTCGTGTGCCATGACTTTCTTTCCTTTTTTTTTCTTTACAGGTTTTTGTTTCCCCTGGGTTTTCTATATGCTTTTATTTTTTCTTATGTCCCATCCTCATTCCCCCTCACCCCCCAGCAGTCTATATGTCAGGTATTTTGTTTTGTCTTCCTCCTCTTCCTTTATCCTGGAGACCTCAGGCCCAGAACCATTAATTCCCTGTTCTAGCTTAGGCCTGTTTCTCTCTAGACCCACTGTGCAGTTTCCTGGGGCTTTCCTTCCCTGGTCCTCTGCATTGAATCCACGGACTCCTAGATCTCCTAACTTTATACGTAAGTACTGATTTGACTCTGTATAAAATTATGTTGTTGTTGTTAGGTGCCATGGAGTCAATTCTGACTCATAGCAAACCCATATGACAGAAGAGAACTGCCCCAAAGGGTTTTCTTGGCTGTAATCTTTAAGGGAACAGATCGCCCAGTCTTTCTCCCGTGGAGTGGCTGGATGAGTTTGAACCACTGACCTTTCTGTTAGAAGCTGAGTGTTTAGCCGTTGAGCTACCAGGGCTCCTTATAAGATTATAGATTGAGAATATTATTTCCTGAGTACCATGAAAGCATGGTTCCATTGTTTTCTATCATGTGGTATTGCTGGTCTCATTTTTATTCGCCTTCTTTAAGAAATGACCTCCCAGCCTGACCAATTCCAGGGCTAGGGATTCTTCTTTCCTTGGGTTTTCTGAAAATTTTATAGTTATGCATGTCAGTGTGTTTTATTAATATGTTTGGCACTTGGTGTAATCCTTTACTCCAGAGAAAAAATGCTTCCTCTCATTACTTCTTTGATATAATTCTCCTTTCCATTTTTCTGGTCTCCTTTTCTGGAATTCCTATTAAGAAGTGCAACTCTCTGAATTTTCCTCTAAGCTTTTTATTTTAAATCTCTTCCCCTCTGCCTCCCCAAACTCTTTAGGTAATTATCTTCACTTAATTTTCTAAATTTATTGATGAATTTTTTATTCTGGTGATTATTTTTATTTTCTCTCAGACTCCTCTTGTTCTCTTGTAGTTTATTTTGCATGGCACTGTGATCTTAATTTACGGACAAAATATCTTCTTGGATCACTTGGAACTGCATTTTTGTTTGTTTCTCTCTATTCCTTGATGCTTTTCTATTTATTTGGGTCTTTCTTTTTTTCTGTTTATTTGTCTTAAATCTTTTTTTAAGGTGTAAGCTTTCATCAAATATGTTCATATTTAAGAATGAGGCACTAAAAAAGAGGCTGACTGGGAGATTATAAGGGCTCGCCTCACAGTCAACAGGTAGGAAGCTCTTCGTGGTGTTGCAAACCCTGCAATCCTGGATTAGAAGGCCTTTTATTTGGGGTTAATTCAAATTTCTTAAAGAATTTTTTTTGCCTTTGGAGAAGACAACTGTGAGGCACAGTGCTTGGAGTTAAGTGATTGAACTGTGGTGGAATTGATAGACAGCCCTGTTTTCAGTGTCAGTTCTTACTCCTGTCCTTCACATTACCTAACAACTATGAAGTCAGTGATCTCCTTGGTTTTAGCGTTCTGATTGCCTCTCACTGGTTGAGCTCTTGCTGGATATCGTCTAGGCTACATCTTCCTACACGTCCTTTAGCAGTTACCTTTCCTCCTTTTGATTTTTATTATTTAAAAATGTGTTAAAACCTCTCTTTCATTAATAACTCCCTTCTTGTTCTCTACATCATTGCTATAACATTTGTGTCCCTTTAACATCATTTGCTCTCACTTAATGGATTTTAAAAAGAGGAGCGAAATATGGGCTACCTCAACTCCACAAAAATTCATTCTTCTAGCTAGTAATGAAGCAAGAAAGAGTGTGTTGCAAAGCATCTGAATTGTAAGGAGACGTAGACTTGGCTATAGATGAAAACAAAAAAAAATGTGATGGCTAACCAAAAGCAGTAAGTCTTAAGCTTTAACATTAGGATCATCTAACAATAACAACAACAAAAAAAAACACTGCCTTCAAGTCAATTCTGACTCAACCTTAATTGCGACTCTATAGGGTTTCCAAGGCAGTACATCTTTATGGAAGCAGACTGCCACATCTTTCTCCCTCAAAGCAGATGGTGGGCTTGAATAGCTGAGTGCTTTAACTACTGTGCAACCAAGGCTCCTTTAGGATCATCTAGAGAACTTTAAAAAAAAAAGTTTTTAAAGTTCCAGCTCTACTGAGAGACAAGGTTTAAGGTCCTAGTCTCTTTTATGCTTACATTGAAACATCAAATACCATACCTTCAAAACAATTTTTTCCTGTAACCATACTCTGCTGGTTCCTAAGCACAGTCCTAGTCTACGGCTCAGTGCTTGCAGAGTTACTTGGAGATGCTAGAGCAAGGTGACATCATTATTGTTTTACTGCCCAGTACAAAAGAGTGGATGGAGAAGACATTATTTTACTTGTTACCAAACGTAAATGTTTAATGAAGATTTTGAAAGTCTTCATTTTTTTTTATTTTTTATTTCCCCTCAAAGGGCTCTTCGAGCCTCAGTATGAACTGAAGAGGAATCCTTACCTCTTTTGCTCACTTGGGGTTTTGTCCTTTGAGCCCCAGTGGAAAACTGGAGCTCTAAAGCCATAGCCCATCCTGATCTCCACGTGCAGCCACGTCATGCTAAGGTGACCCTGTGAATATCGAGATTAGTAAATGACATCTGTTAGGGAAAATGCTAAAGGAATCTAAATATTGGAACTATAAAGTAGAAGATGAATGATATCCAAATATACAGAGTTCTTGTCTAGAGTTGGATCAGTTTTCCTTCCCTTTCTTTTAGGATATTAAAGCCTTTTAAGTTGAAAAATAGTTGTTATTGCCTAGCATTTCATATTAGAAGGTTCTTTTAATATATTATTTAATTTCAGTGTTAAAGCTCACTTTAAGATATAAAAACAAATGTTTTCTAATTGTTTCTATTTTACAGACATGTAAAGCGAGACACACACTCCACCCCGCACCCCTCATGTGAAGGGTGATGTCCTGGTGACCTTTCCATGGTCCCCATTATCCTACCTGTAGTGATCCAGGGTCTTCACGCAGGCTCTGACTATGAGGCAAGCCTTTGACTCTAATGTTTCCAAATATGATGAAGCTTAAAGTATCAAGTTCATAATTAAATGGAGTACGTGGGAAGGGTCAGTTCATTTTTGTAAAATGCCAGGTTAGAGCTCTGCAGTTTCAATTTCTGTGAAGTTCTTAGCATTGGTTCACAATTCCTATTTGGAATCCCAACTTTCAAAGCAGCAAACTAGGCAAAGACAAGTTAGATCGCCCTAGAGGCTCTGTGACTAAGCCAAGTTATAGGATATCTTTGCCTTTGTTTGGAATTCTTTAAAATTAGGTATGATTCATTTTGATATGTTTAGAATGATATTATCAGCAGTCATGGATTGCAAAAGACAACCAACCATTAAGTACTACTTCTCATTTAGGAGGTAGGGAATAGTACTTTCAATATGAAAATAAAACCAGAATTCCTAGATCTGTAATTATAATTTTGCAGCATATTATTAAAATAGAAAACTGGTGTTTTTCCAATATAAACTGAGGCCTGTCAAATAAAAGAAGAAGATTAATTACATCTCTAACTAGAGGGTAGAATAGAACCAATGGGTTAGGGAGAAAGGCAGATTTGGGCTTAATATAAAAAATGCCTGCTCAGCAATAGAACGGGTTGCCTTAGTGACGTGGTGAACTTCTACAGGTGTTCTCCGATTCTGATAGGGGGCCTTTAAAAGGATTAGGTCCTAGTGTGAAAGGTTTGGTTAGACCCTTCCAACTCTATGATACCATGTTTCCAATATTGTTGCCTTCATGCCCAGTAAACTTAGTAACCTAGGAAACTGCTATACCTTTTCTATCTTTCCCATCTTATAATTATTTATTCCTATTGTATATAAAAACAATCGTCTCTGGTATGAGGCTAATGTTAACATCAATAGGATATGAGTGATTTTAGAGATCTTCTTTAATAAGGTTATTTAATGGTCAAAAAATGAAATGGAATAATTGTCATTCTCATTTTTATTCCATTGCCCCCAAGTCTTTTAAATTTCTACTCCATTCAAAGTAGCTCATATAACTACAGCTTTCCTTGCAGTTTAGTCTCCTGCAACCTCCCTCCAATGTCTTGATATGGGAGGTGGAAACATCAGAGATGTAAGGTTCCTGGGCCCTGTTGCATGACGTATTGGGGCCCACTGTTTAATAAGGATGTTTAAAAACTGCCAAGGACCTTTCTCTTACTGTGACGCTAATGTTACTGGTTGCTCCTAGAGCCTGACTTTTGAATTTACGTGACACCTCAGTTTACTGAAGACTTGTTTTGCATACGTTTGTCAATGGAGTTCTACAGTTTGTGGTTGTTATTCAGGGTGTGAAGGGTGGTTTTCTTAGTTTGGGTTTCCCCAGTAGCAGACCCTGTGGCAAGGATGCCAGTACAATATCTCGTTTGGGAGATGATCTCAGGAAACACCATTACGGGAGAGAGGTAAAACAGAGCACGAAATGACATCACTCTTTTTCCATAAATTTACTTCTTTGGTCAATTGAAGTTTCATCCCACTGAAGAAAGCTAGAAGTCAGTGTAGAACATACCTTAGAGTTAACCCAGCTAAGAATGATAGAGCTGGGGTACTGATCTACCAAATTCCTGCCTGTCATTTGTCATGAACTGATTCCAGCAGCATTAACTCCATCGCTTCTGGCTTGCTCTGTGCTTGTGGGTCATAGCTGGAAAAAAAAAAGGCCTTCAGACTGAGAGTCTGAGGGGTCCCAGTCAGCAGCCTTCATTCAGCAGGCAGCGAGGAGTATTAGAGCTGGGCTGTGCCTGCCTCAGTGGCATATCCTTCTGTTCTGACATTGGTTTAGATCAGAATGAGAAATTTCAAACAGCAGTGACTCATTTGGAATCATGCTTGGATGATACTTCAGAGATGAGTTGAGGCTGAGATGATTCAAAGAACAGTCTATGGAGTGCTATGAGGTTTGCTGACAGTATTAGGGAAAACAAAAAGAATAGGGGCAAAGCAGTTTAGGAAAATGCTGATTTAAACAAAATATTGAACATACCATGGACTGCCAGAAGAATGAACAAGTCTGTCTTGGAAGAAGTACAACCAGAATGCTCCTTAGAAATGAGAATGGTGAGACTCTGTCTCACATACTTTGGACATGTTATCAGGAGGGACCATTTCCTGGAGAAGAACAATGTGTTTGGTAAAGTAGAGGGCCAGCAAAAAAGATGAAGACGCTCAACAAGATGGACTGACAAAGTGACTGCAACAATGAGCTCAAACACAGCAGCAATTGTGAGGATGACACAGAGCCAAGCAGCGTGTCATTCTATATGTACATAGGGTTGCTATGGGTTGGAACTGACTTGACGACATCTAACCAACAACGACGAACAATTTAAAAGTTTGTGCTAATAAACACTGTAGATTTTCAAAAAGCTTTTTCCAAACTTACATGATATACAACATTTCCCAAACCAACTTAACCTTAGAACCCTCTTATGACCCATCTGCCTGAGTTGGTGTTCCATGGAACACACTTTGAAAAACACTGATCTAGTCCAGTTCTCTCATGTCATAGGTAAAGGTACTGAAGCTCAGAGACCTTTTGGCTTGCTCAAGGTCATGCACTTGATTAATGGCTAACTGAGCCCTAGTCCAGAACTCTTCATTCTATCTTGCTGCCTCTAATTTCAGTTCAAGAAGCCCCTGGTGCCCCATGGTCAGGGATATATCTCCTGCTTTTTGAGCTGTTTTCAGAAAGGTTTTTGAGTGGGTATCTGGTTACTTCTGGGTGTCAAGAGGACCTATAGCCCTCCATGGAAAAAAATTGAAGGAAGCCCATCTTGTGAGCTTTTCAAGAATGAGAATCCTATGATCCAGAGTTGGACAGGAGGCCTGGCATCCTTACGACCAGGGTTGGTTAAAATGGTACGCTTTCCTCCTGTTCTACTCTGGGGAGAAAGGCTTTGATATAAACTATTACAATGGTTCCATGAATTTGGAACCCACTGGGGCACCTGCTGTTTCTTTTCAGTGATACAGACCATGAGTGGACACCCATTGGCAGACCCTACTGCAACCCAGATCCTGATCTGATCAGCCCTTTGCTTCAAAATGCAGGCTCAGAGGGACATGGGCACTTCTTGGCATTGGCCAGTAAGGGCTGTACAGGCTAGTAAAGGCTGAGTGTGCTTTGCATTTCCTCAGGGGCCATAGTCCACCTCAGATAAAAACGTTAGGGCAATAGAGACATTTCCACCATTCATCTCTTCTCCCTTATTGCCAATAACAGCTGCCATGTTTTGGGGGCAGTTTCTTTGTGGCAGGGATTGTGCTTGGACCTTTGTTTAATTTAGCTCATTTGATCTTCACACCAACAATATGAGTTAAGTACTCCTATTCCCTTTTCTTCTGTGAGCAAATTGAGGCTCAGAGAAGCTATTCAACTGCCCATGACACCCAGCAGAGAACAGGGACATTCCATTCCAGACGTGGAAACTCAGATAGTTTTAGCCCCTGAGCTCTTTTGCAGAAGACTACATTGGCCTGTACTGAATAGGGTCATTCAAGTAAAAATGAAGCCAATTCACATTTGGTAAACTTGATAGAAATTGATAGTGGATAGTGATGTCAACAAGTTACTCCTTGTAAGGGAGCCAAACATCTACCCATCCCAAAATTACTCCATGCTACCCCTTAAATGGACATTGCAGTTTGATTTGCCAGATGAAAATCATGAAAGCTGTGTTGTGTCCTCATTAATGCAGGTCAGTTGAGTCCTTTTACTTACGGGGAATATATATGTTCTGCTTATTGTCCTAGAGAATAGCCATGCAGGGATGCAACTCTCTTTGAAGTTTTTCTTTAAAAATACAAACAAAACCACACTTCCACAAGCTTTAATCTGAACAGGTACAATCAGTGTCATTAAAACAGGTGGCCATATGTTTGGAGACTAGAGAAACAGGAGGACAATAAATCAGACTTCTGGGCTGGTCTAGACAGCCTAGGATGGAGCCTTGTGTGTTGGTTGTATTCCTTCGATGTCCTGATTGCCCTGGGGAGAGTTTTAATTGATGAATATTAAATAAGATAGTGAATTCAGGGGGAAAATTGGGGTAGAGAATAGTTTTTTTAGAAGTGTAAAAATTCCACAAAACTCAAGCAGGAGCAATGAGGGTTCTGAGAGAAAGGGTGAAATGAATGGCAACTTTGGGGTATTCTTAACCATAAATGATGCCCTACTGCAAACCGAGGACAGAAATGGGCTCAATAAATGCCATGAGAATATATAACTTTGCCCTGATTCTTTGGCTGCCTGGAGAGCAGATGAGTCAATGTGAGCTGTTCTCTAAAGACTCTTACGGTGCCTTCTGCCTAATAGATTCCATAGATGAAGCTGAGGTTTGAAATGACTGTCACTGGGGCCCAGAGGGCTGGCTGGAATGGAGAGGCACAGTGACCTCTCCCCGGGACATTCACATTTCACAGATAAGAAGGGAGCCTCTGAGTCGCAGGCAGGAGGTGGTGATGGGGTAGAGAGGAGGGGAGGGATGGTAATGGAAATGTATTTCAAACCCTGACTTTGCAGGTGACCGTAAGGCATTGCATGTGGCAAATGGCCTGGACAAGGGCCCTTGAGGTAAGCCAGCAATAGCTGTGGAGGTCTTGGACTAGACAATAGAGGGTAGGATGGAACAGATGGAGGCTGTATTAGGCACTGAGGTCACACTGGTCCTAAGGAGAGAAGTTGGCATGAATCGTGTTGCCACCTTGTAAGTGCAAAGATGTGATTGCCTAGCAAATTAAAGAGGCAATGAATGAAGAATGGATTGGAAGGTGACAAGTTGCAGTTGCCAGAGTAATCATATGCCACTGAATCAAACTGATATTTTACAGGCAAGAAGAAAATGTGATCGAGAGGCAGTATACATTAGTACAGAGAGCGAATGAATCTAAGTCAGGAACAAATGACAGTTTACCCCAAAATAGTTGTGGGAAAATGGCTCAGTCACTTCGTGTATCTCTTTCTTCATTAGTAAGTGTGGATTTTATGGCACTAATTTTAACACAAAGGAGCTCTGGTGGCCCAGTGGTTAAGAGCTCGGCTGATGATCAAAAGGTTGGCAGTTCAAACCCACCAGCTGTTCTGCAGGAGAAATATGTGGCAGTCTGCTTCTGTAAAGATTACAGTCTTGGAAGCCCTATGGGGCAGATCTACTCTGTCCTCTAGGGTCGCTGTGAATTGGAATTGATGCCACAGCAATGGGTATTTATAACACAAAGTGTCAGCCAAAGAGGAGACCTCTAAACTCACCAAAGTTTATGACTATTTATTATTACTATTAAAGTCAATGATAATTAGAAGCAGAAACAATTACTATCAAAGTGGAATTGTTTTTAACACAATTGAAGAAGATCATAATTGCCAATATGTGAGATGTAATAAGAGCTAATAATAATAAGATGTAATAAAGAAGAAGGAAAAAGAATTGACTCCTTTGAATTATGCTGTTGATGAAGAATATTGGATATACCATGAACTGCCAAAAGAATGAACAAATCTGTCTTGGAAGAAGTACAGCCAGAATGTTCCTTAGAAGCGAGGAGGGCAAGACTGCGTCTTACATACTTTGGACATGTTATCAGGAGAGATCTGTTTCTGGAGAAAGACATCATGTTTGGTCAGCGAAAAAGAGGAAGACCCTCAACAAGATGGATTCACACAGTGGCTGCCACAATGGGCTCAAACATAACAATGATCATGAGGATGGCACAGGACTGGACTGGACAGTGTTTCCTTCTGTTGTACATAGAGCTGCTGCGAGTCAGAACCGACTCGACAGTACCTAACAACAACAACAACGATAAGAGCACATGAAAATTGTATCAGGACAAAATTTACTGGGAGGAAGGCAGAGGCTAAAGATGGGGTTTTGAACTCCGATAGACTTGTGACTGAATTCATGTTTTTCACTCGCTAGCTATGTGATTTTGGATGTGCACCTAACATATAAGCCTTAAGCTTTCTTATCTCTAAAATGAAAATGATCCCTACTCCATCGGTGGTTATGGATATTAAGTTAGATATCTCCAAAGCATACAACATATAAAAACACTCAGCGGAGGGTAGAGGATAGCCTTTCTGTGACTCACTTTCATAATATGGATCTACGGGAGACAAAAGAAATGGCGTGAGGCAGGTAAGGAGTGGAGCACAAAGCAGAACTATATACTGGGACAATAGTCGTAAAACCAAGACGATGAGCAGCAACCGGAACCACAAAGTAAGTATGACAACAAGCTGACCTGGGTCTCATGTGAGAAGGACAAACCAGACCCTTGATAGGAAGCATCAAATTCATGCTCATCCCTTCCATTTCCCCTTGAAAGGAAAGAAGTTGAGGCAGGTCTGTTGTGTGAAGATAGGAAATCACATCTAGAAAGCTATTCACAAGTCTCTCTAGGACCCAAAGGGTCCATGCATCTCCTAAATAGCTACCAATGAGCACCCCCCGCCACCTCCTAGCATCAGCACCTTATGTAATCCTTTCCCCTTGAGGGTGGGCTGCACCTGGTGACTCCCCCCCCCACAGGTAGAATATGGCAAAGGTGATGGAATTATACTTCCAAAATTAGGTTACAAAAGACCAAGACTTCCGTCTTGCTGGGACTCTCTCTCTCTCTCCCTCTGGCTCTTCTTGCTTGCTTGCTCTGTGAAGCTGGTTGTTGCACAGTGAGCTGCTCAATGGAGAGGACCATGTGGCAAGGAACTGAAGCCTTTACAACAACAGTTTGAAAATAACTGAATCTTGCCAACAATCACAGGAGGACACTTGAAAGTGGGTCCTGCTGCAGTTGAGCCTTGAGATGAATGCAGCCTTGGTTGACATCTTGATTTCAGTCTTGTGAGACACCCACAGGTAGAGGACCCAGCTAAGCCATGCCTGAATTCCTGATTCACAGAAATCATGAGATAATAAACATATGCTGTGTTAGGCCACTAAGTTTTGGGTTAATTTATTATGTACTGGAAGACACCTAATATAGTCCTGATAAAGATACAAAACCAAATAATTTTTCATTTATTTGGTAACTAACACAGGTCACTTGGGCTTTTGAGTTTAGAGAATAGATAGGAAATTGGACATATAATATTTCTCCATGTAGGCTGGTTTTATGAGCACAAATCCAGCTTCTTAACATAGTAAAATTACTTCAACCTTGGAGCAAATAAAACATACTGTTAATATTAGAGTCTCACATTTTAGACCACATGTTATAAAGCTACATGTAAGTAAATGGTAGGATACCATCCACAACTCTAAAAGCTTGGCTTATAATACCTATGCCAATGGGTTGTTGTAAGCATTTAATAAGCAAGCGTATATAAATGGGTATGAAATAAGAACATTTTTGTTTCTGTTCAGGTTTTTGAAAACAGCATTTTAGCAGAAGTCAAAATTATGTCTGTGCTTAAAAACCAATCCCAGTTTTCTTGGTCTCCTACAGTTTGCCTTGACAGGCTACAAAAAAAGCCAAGCAATGTTTACAACACAACACACTGGACAGTAGGGAGGGAAAAAAAAAAAAGTAAGAAAACAACAGTAGACAGAAAACACTCTCAGTTCATGCGTCCATAAGAAGGATAAAATATCCATAAATGCTTGTTGAGTCCACTGGTTTGTTCCTTTACACTAGTTTTCTTTTGGAATACAAGAAAAAAGAATAAAAATGAAAATAAAGATAAGAAAAAGGACCCATACTCAACTACTATTTTGACCCTTCAGAAAGTCAAAAATTATTCAGTAAAAAAGACAGAAAGCGCAGTATCATGTATGGAATATAAATATCAGGAATCAGTTTTGAATAAGGTTTCTCAAGTAGAAGGTTATGCCCCATGAGTAACTCATAGAGACAGTCGCTCTCCACTATTTGGAGGCTAAAAGCAACCAACTATTTTCATTCAAAAAAATATTCATTCAAAGCTCTGCCAATACTGGTCTAGAGTTTGAGTGACATCAGGGAACAAAACAAAGACCTCTGCCCTCGTGTCTCTTACATTCTTGTGGGGAAAGACAGACATTAAACATTAAACCTATTAAATAACAAATCATATGGTATTAGAAGTAGTATAGCAGTATAATAGATAATTTGGACATGCCTATTCTTCTCCCTGTTAATTTTTCCTTTTGGATCTTTAGGGCTGCTGAGAGGGTTATCACCTATGACATTCTTAATTTAGTTGGTGGTAGCATGGTGTTAGATGTGAAGTCCTATGGAACTCCTCATATAGGTTCAGGTTATGGAGATTTTATAGGTATAATAAAATCATTATAGAAACAGATATAGTAATCTTTGAAATTCTTCAAACATAAAGTAATAATATTTAATTTATCCAGAGGTAATACATCTCTGGGAAAAACGATGTAACTGGTGCAAAATCACATAATATATATATTTTTAACATTTTATTGTGCTTTAGGTGAAAGTTTATACAGCATGTTAGTTTCCCATTCCACAATTCACACACAAATTGTTCCGTCACATTGGTTGCTATCTGCACAACGTGTCAGCACTCTCCCCATTTCAACTCTGCCTTCCCCGTTCCTATCCCTCCAGTTTCCCTGCCCTTCCTAGGCTTCCCATGTTTTTGTTTGGACAAATGTTGCCCATTCGGTCTCCTATAGTTGATTGTTCTACATAGCACATACCTCACAGGTGTTATTGTTTATTTTATACTCTGATCTATTATTTGGCTGAGAGGTGACCTCCAGGAGTAGCTTCAGTTCCAGGTTAAAAGGGTATCTTAGGGCCATAGTCTTGGGGGTTCCTCTAGTCTCTGTTCAATAAGTCTGGTCTTTTTTATGTGTTTGAGTTTTGTTATACATTTTCCTTCCATTCTAACCAGGACCTTCTATTGTGTCCCTGGTCAGAATGGTCAGTAGTGGTAGCTGGGCACCATCTAGTTCTTCTGATCTTGGGCTAGAGGAGGCTGTGGTTCATGCAGGCCATTAGTCCTGTGAACCAATTTCTTCTTTGAGTCTTAAGTTTCCTACACGCTAACTTTGCTCCAGACAAGAGGGGACCAATAGCAGTATCTTAGATGGCCGTTTGCAAGCTTTTAAGACACCAGACACTATTCACCAAACTGCAATGTAGAACATCATCTTTATGAACTGTTACACCAGTTGACCTAGATGTACCTGAGACTATGGTCCTTAGGCGTCAAACCCAGCAAATCAGCTCCACAAGGTATTTGGATGCTTCTAAGATGTTTCAATAACTGTGACCCCTATGTGCTCTATTATATATATGAACATACATTCAGCACATATAAATATATACAAATTTCCACAGCTATATCCATATATACATTCGCATGCCCTCCTGTACACCCTCCCCCATCTATATAGCATACATATCTACCTGTGTAACCACTCACAGATTTTTGGTTGTTATTACTGTTGTTGCACAATTGTATATGGCATAGTAGTTGTCTTTTATTCTTGGGTACCTCTCGGTGTCATTTACCTCGGCCACATTATGCTGACTTCCCCTATGTCGTGTATTGCCTTTCCCTTCACCAAAGTTAACACGTATCTATTATCCAGTACACATGATTCTCTCTCTCTCCCCCCTTGTCCCTGGCAATCATCAAAAAATGTTGTTTTCTATGATTCAAACTATTCGAAAATTTTATAGAAATGGTATCACACAGAATTTGTCCTTTCGTGATTAACTTACTTCACTTAGCATAAAAAAAAGTTGATGTTGATTCGATTCCTACTCTTAGCAACCCTATAGGACAGAGTAGAACTGCCCCATAGAGTTTCCAAGGAGTGACTGGTGGATTCAAACTGCGGATCTTTTGGTTAGCAGCCAAGCTCTTAACCACTGTGCCATCAGTCCTCACTTAGCCTAATGTCCTCCGTATTATGTTTCACGGACACATCATTATTATTTATTTTTGTGTAGTATTCCACTGTATGTACATACCACAATTTGTTTATCCATTCATCTGTTGGTGGACACTTAGGTTGCTTCCATCTTTTTGCTATTGTGAATAATGCAGCAACGAACACGGGCATGCATACGTCTATTTGTGTTACTGCTCTTATTTTTCTAGAATAAATAATAGTGAGATTGCTGGATTATATGGTATTTCTATTTCTAGCTTTTTGAGGGTCCCATATTGTTTTTCATAGTGGTTGTACCATTTTACAATCCCACCTGCAGTGAATAAAAGTTTCTATCTCTCCACAACCTCTCCAGCATTTGTTGTTTTCTGTGTTTTTAATCAGTGCCATTGTTGCTGGGGTGAGAAGGTATCTCACTATAGCTTTAATCTGCATCTCTTTAATGGCTCATGATCACAGGCATCTCTTCATGTGCTTGTCAACCTCCTGAATGTCTTCTTTGGTGAAGTGTCAGTGTATGTCCTTTGCCCATTTTTTGATTGGATTGTTTGTTCTTTTGCTGCTGAGGTGCTGAAGTTTTCTATACATTTTAGAGATTAGACACTTGCCAAATATGCCATTGCCGGAAGTCTTTTCCCCATCTGTGGATTCTCTTTTTACTCTTTGGTGAAGTCTTTTGTTGAGCGTAAGTATTTAATTTTTAATTTTAATTATCTAGTTTATCTTCTATTGTTTGTACATTTTTAGTTATGTTTGATAGTCTATTTATGCCATAGAAACCCTAGATTTGTCCCTATGTTATCTTCCAGGAACTTTATTGTTTTAGTTTAACATTTAGGTCTTTGATCCATTTTGAGTTAGTTTTTGTATACGGTGTGAGATATGGATCCTGTTTCCTTTTTCTGCACATGGGTAGCCAGTTTTGTCAGTACCATTTGTTAAAGAGACTACTTTTTCCTTGTTGAATGGACTTTGACACTTTGTCAAAGATCAGCTGTCCATAGCTGGGTGGATTTACTTCTGCATTCTCAGTTCTGCTCATTTGGTCTGTTGCTTTACCAGTACCAGGCTATTTTGACTACTGTGGCTATATGATAAGTTCTGAGATTAGGGAACGTGAGGCTTCCTACTTTGGTCTTTCTCTTCGATAGTGCTTTAGCTATTCGGGGGTCTCTTTCCTTTCCATATCAAGTTGGAAATTAGTTTTTCCATTTCTTTAAAGAATGCCGAGATTTGGGTCAGGTTTACATTGTATCTAAAGATTGCTTTGGGTAGTACTGACATTTTCACAATGTTAAGTCTTCCAATCCATGAGCATGTTAAGTTTTTCCATTTATGTAGGTCTCTTTTGGTTTCTTGCAGTAGTGTTTTGTAGCTTTTTTTTGCATAAGGCTTTTATGTCCCTGGTTAGATTTACTCCCAGGTATTTTGTTCTTTTGGAGGCTACTGTATTAAAAGAAAAAAAATTTTTTTTTTTAATTTCATTTTCAGAGCTCTCCTTGTTAGTGTAGAGGAATTCAACAAATTTTTGTATGTTGATCTTGTATCCTGCCACTTTGCTGACCCCTTTTATTAGTTCCAGTAACTTCCTTGTGGCGTTTCTGAGATTTCCTATGTATAGGATCATGTCATCTGCAAATAGGGTAAGTTTTACTTCTTCTGTACCAATTAGGATGCCCTTTATCTTCTTTCCTTGCCTTATTCCTCTGGCTAGGACTTCTAGTACAATATTGACTTGGAGTGGTGATATTGGTCATCCTTGTCTAGTTCCCATTCTTAAGGGGTATGCTTTCAACTTCTTTCCATTGAGAATGTTAGCTGTTTGGTATTGTATATATGTCCTTAATTATGTTGAGGAATTTCCCTTCTATTCCTATTTTGCTGAGAGTTTTTATCAGGAAAGGGTGTTGGAGTTTATCAAACGCTTTTTCTGCTTTGAGATAATTGTGTGATTCTTTTCTTTTCTTTTTTTAATGTGGTGGATTACATTGATTGATTTTCTAATGTTGAATCACCTTTGCATTTCTGGTATAAATACCAACTGATTGTGATATATTATTTTTCTTTTTGATACGCTATTGTATTTTGTTGGCTAAAATTTTGTTGAGAATTTTTGTGTCTATATTCATGAGGGATTTTGGTCTGTAATTTTCTTTTTTTATAGTATCTTTTCCTGGTTTTTGGTTTCAGGGTTATACTGGCTTCATAGATTGAATTAGGGAGTATTCCTTCCTCTTATACATTCTGGAATTGTTTGAGTAGAACTTGTGTCAAATCTTTTCTGAATATTTGGTAGAACTCTCCAGTGAAAACATCTGGGCTGGGGAAATAGTTTTTTTTGTTTTGTTTTTTTAATCATATTTATCCTAATACACAACTTTATGATGAGGAAGTGTCTTCTCACAGTTACAAAATCAAATGGACACGAAATTAAGCTCAACAGCAACAGCAGAAGCACTTGACTGAGTTAAAGTTTCTGAAATAGGAAAGCACCTCTGTAGGTGGAGCTATTTCTATCAATCAAGCACTTCTAAATGTTAGTATGGATTTTTTCATCTAGGAATCCTAGAGACACATCAGCCTTTTCTAAACCAAACAATTAATCAATCAGGACTTTGTTGCAGGCAATAGAGTTGAAGTAGAAAATTTATTAGAGGAAATTTGGTATCTTATCTAATGTCTGGGAAGACCAGATATCAACTTTGGATGCTGCACAGCTAAAAATAGAAGAAATTCTCATCACACCACAAAACTGGTTCAGTGGAAATAACACCGCTATTCATAACAACAATTGATTCATCAAGTTAGGAACCCAAAACCAGTGCCCCTCTATAGCTTATGCAGGAAACCCAACAACTTTACGAGACCCTGCTTTCCAGAAGATCTCCTTAGTTACACAGTGGTCGTTTTTGTCTTCTACATCTCCTGCAAAGGAGTCTGCTTGATGGAAACTGGATAAATGGCTACACCAAATGTCAAGGGAGCCTGGAAATCATAAGTTAGGGATTCTACCTGGGGAAAGCTGAATTCATGATGTCGGAGAACCACCAGAGTCGGGCAGGGATATTCAAAAGATTTAAGACTACCATAAATAACGGATGCGTCCTGAGGGTCATGATTGCATTTTTCTCTAACAATCGTTTTTCTGATATCTTTACAATGATTTTGGTTTCGTTAGCACTTATTTCGCCAAAGGTCCAACCTGCATTTGAGAAACAGCTAATTGTACCATTTAGGAAGTAGCTCCCACTACTTGGAGCAGCCCCAGTGGCATGGTGGTTAAGCTCTCAGCTGGTAACCTAAAGGTTGGCGTTTCCATCCCACCAGCTGCTCTGTGGGAGAAAGATGTGGCGGTCTGCTTCCATAAAGATTACAGCCTTGGAAGCCCGATGGGTTCGCTATGAGTCAGAATTGGCAGCAGTGGGTTTGGCGTTTTTTTTTTTTTTTTTTTTTTTTTGTTTTCCTCTACTTTTCTCAGAATAGTTGAGATGAAGAGAGAAGTATGTTGGCCTGCTCACTTGCTTTCTCTCTCTATATATATAGGTCAATATATGTTGGTTTTATTTACAATTAGACAAGTTGCATGAAGGTTTCGATCAGAGATGGTTCTTTGTTTTAGAGTTCTATGTCTCTCAAATGACCGTTTGAAGTAGAACCCATTGTTGCTGTTGTTATTTCCTAGTTGGTTTTGAATGCAGACTGCTGGAACAGATGCTACAGATGAAGTCATCATGCTCATTTCATCACATATCCATGGGTTGTGTTGAAAGTTACAATGTCTTGGGGTATTGCATAATTTGCTTCTACTTGGAGAAGGTAGAAGTTCTTTAATTGTGAAATATAAAAAGGCAGAGGGAAGTGGGATACTTTAGCCCAGAATGTAAAGGGCATCTCTGGGGGAGCAATGGGATCATATCTGGATTTTTGTCATAAATGATTGCTCTAGCCCTAGCAACAGAGGGCTGGTACTCTAAAGATTTAACAGAATAAATGGCTAAGACAAAGCTGGAATCTTCCTCCTGGTCTATTTAATAGACACCTGTGATTTGGGAAAATGAAAGAAAATCTATCTCCTTCGTTTTCTAAAAAGAAAGCTATTTTCAGCTAGCAATCCTGTAGCACATTGAAGGGATGGCATTACAAGGCTGATGTGAAAGTACCATACCTCTCAAGTAAATGGACACTTATCTTATCCTATGTAGCTATGAAAGGTAATTGGAGTCCAAAGTGTAAAGCATAATGGAAGGGTTTTGAGGCATTTTGAAATGGCTAGGCTGGATTTTGCTCTACTTGAGTGATAACATTCTTTATGCCCGGAATCTTTTGTGTAAGTTTTCTTTTAGAATTTAATAAACCTAGAGTTGGAAAATTTGGAAATTATTTGTTACTTCCAAGGCATCCAAAGATGATATCTCTGTGGTCCTGAGGGAAGCTGATACAAAAAACATTTGAGTATTTTTGTGATTATTTATTTATGTTGTTGTTGTTAGGTGCCATTGAATCAGTTTCGACTGATAGTGACGCCACACACAACGGAACAAAAAACTGACTGGTCTTGCAGTGTCTTCACAATCACGGCTATGTTTGAGGCCATTGTTGCAGCTACTTTGTCAATCCATCTCATTGAGGGTCTTCCTCGTTTTTGCTATCCTCTCCTTTACCAAGCATGATGTCCTTCTCCAGGAACTGGCTCCTCCTAATAACATGTGCAAAGTAAGCGAGACCAAGTCTTACTATCCTCCCTTCTAAGGAGCGTCTGGCTGTACTTCTTCCAAGACAGATTTGTTCATTCTTTTCATTCTTCTGGCAGTCCATGGTATATTCAATATCCTTAACCAACACCAGGATTTAAAGGCATCATTTCTTCTTCGGTTTTCCCTATTCATTGTCCAACTTTCACATGCATATGAGGTGATGGAAAATACTGTATCCTGGGTCAGCTGCACTTGAGTTCTCAAAGTGACATCTTTGCTTTTTAGTACTTTAAAAGGTCTTTTGCGGTAGATTTGCTCGATAGAATAAGTCATTTGATTTTGTGACTGCTGTTTCCATGAACGTTGATGGTGGCTTCAAGTAAAATGAAATCATTGACCACTTCAATATTTTCTCCATTTATCATGATGTTGCTTATTGGTCCAGTTTCGAGAATTTTTGTTTTCTTTATGTTGAGGTATAATCCATACTGAAGGCTGTAGTCTTTGATTTTCATCAGTAAATGCTTCAAATCCTCTTCATTTTCACAAAGCAAAATTGTGTCATCTGCATATTGTAGGTTATTAATGAGCCTTCCTCCAATCCTAATACCACGCTCTTCTTCACATAGTCCAGTTTCTATGGATTACTTGCTTAGCATACGGATTGAACAAGTATGGTGAAAGAATACAATCCTGATGCACAGCTGTCCTGATTTTAAACCATGCAATATTCCTTTATTCTGTTCGAATGACTGCTTCTTCATCTATGTACAGGATCCACATGAGCACAATTAAGTGTTCTGGAATTCCCATTTTTCACAATGTTATCCATAATTTGTTATAACGCACATAGTCAAGTGTCTTTTTTCATAGTCAACAAAACACAAGTAAATATCTTTTAATATCACATTTTGGTATTCTTGTGACTATTTAATCTCCTTGTGATTATTTTTATTTATTTAAAAAACAATAAATTAAGGAGTTTCTGCTTTTGGTATTTTTCTCAAGTGGTATGATCTGGGCTTCTAATCATGGGGACTGGAGAGCTCTGATGAAAAGTTAAGGGATCAGCCATATTTCCAGGACTTTTAGTCCCTCACTTTATGAACTGAGTTATGCTTTCACAAGATCTAAATCATAAGCATTACTTTAATGTGTACTCTACAAAGAGTTCAGAGAATGTATTAATTTGTTGTTGTTTTAAGCCTAAAGGTATTCCATGCTTAGCAGTATTCCGAGGAATAGAAAACCATAGCAAATAAATTCCTTTAAAAATTCTTTTCCCCATTTCGGAAAGTATCTAAGCTCATATCCACCCTGTATTTTTCCCTCTTCACTCAATGGAAGAGGCAGAAGGAACCCTGTGAATGTGTGCCATGGCACTGGGTTCCTCATGTACGTCACCTCTATTTGATTCCAAGTTCAGTATAAAGATACATTTTCTTCTATTGTAACTGTGATATGTGATCACTGGGAAGAACTTGAAAAATACAAAAAATTTATAAAAATGAAAACAGTTTTCCCAGAAACCAGAGACCCATTGGTGCTCTTGACCCAAATTCGCACAATTCTTTTGTGACTTGGATAAATTATTCTTTCTCGCTTCAATATTTTTCTTCACTTCTTTTCCCCCTCCGTCTACAGTTGTTCTCTTATCTTTTCAATCACAGAAATATTTTTTCTTCCAATTTGTATTTTTTTGTATGCTAATTTTGAATTTCTCCTCCCTTCCCTTCACCGTCAAACTTTTGGAGTTTGCTGTTTACGATGTCTTTAATTAACGTTTCTGTTGCGGGCTTCAACACACAGCCAACTAGCAACTTTTTTCCAACACAGTGGAAACTGTTCTTGCAAGCCACTAAAGTTCACCTAACCACCATATAGCCCCTTGTTCCATCCCCCACTTTGCTCATTTCTTGTCTATGCCACTGTTGATCATTTAATCCTAAAGAAACTTGCCTAGATGACCTCAATACCGTTGTCTTCTATTTCTCCTTTCATTACTTTCACTATTGGTCCTTAATACCCAACCTGAGTTCTTTTCCTAAGCATGTGCCTGATGTATGAATGCATTCCTCTGTTCTCTCAATGTTCCTGTCTCCGGATTCTCTTCCTAATTGACTTTATCATTTCCCATGGCTTTAATCCCCAATATCATTCTTTACCCTAGAACTGTATTCTAAGATGCATATTATTCATGTAGATGTTTAATAAATAACTCAAATTCATTATGCTCCAAGGATATAATTTTTTCAGACGTATTATTTTAGGCTACCTTTTCCAAGTACCTACTTCTAATCCCTTTGTGTCTTCTTCCAGCTTTGAAAAGAGACATATTACCTGGAGCTATAAAAAAAAAAATATATAGCAACTGTAATATGACCTTAAGGACAAAAGCAAGAATAATAAGGATGGCAGATTCAAAAGATGAAAAGATACGACATCTCCGAAGGTCTCTGAGTAGCTGGAACAACTCCAATAGCTACCAGTGTCTGAACTTTGTTATGAGAGCAAAATACACCCCTATTTGTTTAAGTTAGTATTAAAAAAGGGGAGCAAAATGCATTTCTAAGAGAGACATTTTTCCTCCTTTCCCCATCATCTCCTTGCGGCCTATATCTGCTCCTCATACTTATTCTATTTCTCTGATAATGATAACTTGTCATCTTAACAATTGCTTACTTTTTTTTTTTTAACCACATGATTCATTCTTCTCCTTGAACTTGAAGCTCACATTTGTCCCCAGTTTTCTTTAGTCTTTCTCTTCCATTTAATTTCAATTGGAGTGAGCCTGGATGGTGCAAGTAGTTTGCAAATGTCTGCTAACCCAAAGGTTGGCAGTTCGAACTCATCCAGTGGTTCTGAGGAAGATAGGGCTAGAGAACTTGTCCTGTAAAGATTACAGCCAAGAAAACCCTATGATCCCAGTTCTAATCTGTCACACATGGGGTTGTGATGAGTCAGGGGCTGATGTGAAGAAGCCAACAACAACAGTGATGCTGTTATAGATAATACCTGTATCAATTCACTAAGGAATAATCAGTTATTACAATTTCAATTAGACAATTTCAATAATTTTTTAGCTGGTATTCCGCCATCAGTGTCCACTCCACACCCAAACTTCCCAAACTTACTCTTCTCTCAACATCCTGTCAAGGCCTAATCATATCACAATTAGTTGAGAGACATGGTCCGTATTTTTTGTTACTAATAACAAAGCTGCAAAGTTGGTGAATGGCTTATATGCTTTATATGATAAAGAAGATACTAGAATACTTTTTTAACATTACTTTGTTTAAGCAATGTTCATTCCAATTTGTTTTTCTTTTTCTGAGAGTTAGAGAAGGGGGTTAAATTTATCTAGCATGGAAATGATTGTTTTAGGTATTACTAAAGGATTTTTTGTTTCACGTGAACACTTCATGTGAACACTACTGGCCATGTATGTCAGGGTGGGAAAAATGACTGAAGGTCAGGATATAAAAGTCTATGTCATTAGCATGGCTGCTCTTGCTCTCCCCACGCCCCTACTCCATCGCTTGTCATCTGGGACGACTTATCTTTTCATCAACACAAGCATTCTTCCCTGTTTCCGTGCTTTGCATACCATGTTGTCTCCATCTGAAGTATCCTCCTCCTAACCCTTGAAATTGGCATATCCCATCTTTAAGAAGCCTTCCTTGGGCACTTCTCAGACTAGATGGTGCCTCTCTCATTTGAATATGCTTTTATCATAGTACTTATCATCTGTCATATGTTGTCACTGGGTCAGGGTTGCTACAGTTACAAGTTCACTTCATGCAAAAATCTGTATTTATTTTTAAATAATGTTTTTGACAATTCAGAGAAACTTGGTTCCTGTAGAAATGAATTACCCCCATTGAAATCATTAGAAATGTGAAATTGAAAGTTGGGACTCATAAAGGGAGATTAACTGAAGGTAGACGTTTTACAATGATGCTGAAGAGAGTGATACAAAGGCAGCTCAGGAAGAAGTAAATGTTAGCATGGAACTGTAGTTCTGTTAGCAAATAGAAAGCTGAGATGTTGGTAGAAGTTGCTGGTGCTTTGAGGCTACATTTCTATTAGAATAATAGTGTACCCCCTATGGATGGTGTGAGTAAAAAGTTCTATATCTTACAATCAGCAAGAACTTGAACATTAAGATGGAAAAGTAGACCAAAAAAAGTCTCTTAGAACTATCGTGTCTTTTTAATTCCTTTCAAGTATTACCATGATGGCAGCTCCTGGTTAACTTCCATGTACAGAGTAATTATGGGTAAAAAATTAATCTTGTCACTACTTCACTGAGTCAGGACTTTAAAAGCTTACTTGAGAGTCAAAAAGGTTGACATCAATGGCAAGGGCGAGATGAGACACAGCACACAAGCAGTCTCATGGAACAAAAGGATCAAAGGAGGCACCAAAGTTGGGCTATTCATTGCTCACAGACTATTTTACACTATGGTTACCCAAGTTGAGTTTTAGAGTCAATTTCAAGGAAAGAAGCAGCTTTATTTTATAGGCTCTAATGTGTCATATACACTCACAGGGTATTCTCTCTTAACTTCAAACATCAAAGTGAGAGCTCTATTATTTGTGCCCAGAGACCATGCAAGGAACACAAAGTTTAGCACGGACAAACTTACTGCTCTTTGTAGCTGCTGAAACGTTTTAGGACTGGCCTATTGATTTATCGTTTAGGGTGAATGTAGTAGCTAGGAAAGGGCTAGAACTGACAGCCTGGGAGGCTGAAGCTTTTGATTTATTGACAGAACAAATGTAGGCCTATGGCCACTCTCAAAGTAGCATCTTTAGGGATTAGAGTTGGTTTCAAGTCTGAAGAACCTCGAGGACAAGTGAGGGTGCCTACCCCACAAATCTTAGGGTCTAGTGATGACTGGAAACAGGCCTGGACCTACCATTAATGAACAGTGAAGAGTTCTGTGTTACTATGACAGCAGTGATGGAGCCGTGGTGGTGCAGTGGTTAAGAGCTATGGTTGCTAATCAAAAAGTCAGCAGTTCAAATCCAGCAGCCACTCCTTGGAAATCCTTTGGGGCAGTTCTGCTCTGTCTTATAGGGTCACTATGGGTCAGAATCGACTCGACAGCAACAGGTTTTCTGGTGTTACAGCTATGAGGCACAAGTTTCCTAATCAGCTTCCAGAAACTAATTTCTATCATAATTCTAGTCCAATAGAAAAAGTGTCTTATATGGATAAAATCCCAAAAATCCATTGCCATGGAGTAAATTCCAATTCATAGCCACCCTGTAGGAAAATACAGAACTGCCGCACAGGACTTCCAAAGCTGTAAATCGTTATGCAAGCCGACGGCCACATCTTTTCTCCCGTGGAGTGGCTGATGGGTTTGAACCTCTGACTTTTCATTTAGCAGCCAAGCACTTTAACCACTGTTCCACCAGGGCTCCTTTTATATGGATAAGTTTCTAACAAAAAAAAAAAAATCATGACATGTACATGGTAAAGGCCTCAAAAAAAGTGTTCAGCATGTATCTTTGAAATATTTGAAAATGTAAATTTCATAATTTATGAATGTATCTGTATATTATAAGGGCTTCATCATAGTGAATGTTATTTTTGTATCTTTCGTAAATGAACTTAACCCTCCTAGTCAAACTGAAAGCAATAATTGCTAATATTCTCCCTGGAGCTTTCCTGTAACTCTTTCCTGTGCTCTTTCCAATGTCAATGCCCTAAAGGGTAGATAACATGATAGTTAAGGTCACAGGCTCTAACATCAGACGACCTAGTTTGAATCCTGGTTTGAATATTATACTTACTAGCTGTATAACCCTAGACAAGTTGTGTAAGTTATCTGTGCCTCAGTTTCCTCATCTGTAAAATGGACTTATTGAGAAAATTGAATGAGTTAATACATGCCAAATGCTTAGAACCCTACTTGCCACTTAATGATGTACTCAATAAATGTCCATTGCAATGATTATTATTATTATTTTCATATTTTTAAAAATCCCTAGGTAAAATCACATTGAGTTAGAGCTCCACAGCAGATCAGTTCTACGGCAGCAGAAGTGATAAGATGGAAACTTAAATTTGGACCACATCCTGGGATAGTTCAGTATGCAGGGAGATATATTCCCCCAAATAAGAGAGGGGTACTCTTCCCAAAAGAAAGGATGCTGGACAGATAAATGAAGACTTATTTCTTTTCTACATTTGGAATGTCAAAATTGGGTCTAACTTATTGCTGCCATTTTCCACATTGGTTTATCTTTTGTAATGTTTTAAAAATTGTGTGAGAGTCTAGTCCATTCTTATTATGTGTTCTGTTTTAGAAATGGCTATTTTATATGATATTGCTTCTTTCCCTCTTTTAACTCAAATAGTTTTTGTCTCATACATGTAAAATCAATCTTCCCCAGACCAGACAGTCTGTTCATTCTGGCCTTCCAAGCTCGCCCTGTGCTGCTATAATTGGTATTTTGAAGCAGGCCTGAATGAATGGACTTATAAGGCCACAGTCTAGTCTATTAACCAGACATAAAAATGGCCTTGTATTTCTATGGAAGAGAGAAAAATATCCTGGCTAATCTTTAATATACTAAATTTCTACTTTCTATTATCTAGAAACTGTTTCTGAAGCTCAAAATGGGTTTAATAGGCTTGTGTGAGTGTGTGTAACTCAAATCTCTCAGAATATGGCAGGTATTGTCTTCTGCATGGAGGTCTATCAATCTTTGAGGTAGAAAACAACCCAGTCCATTTCACCAACATGGATACTTACTCATAACTCTTCTATTCATTTGATGTTATGGTATGAGACATGTTTACTCCATTAGGTTTCTACCTTGTATTGAAATTGATGCAATCTAGCATAACATCAATTTCCTTAGTGTTGTGTTCTTGGCTTGCCCAGGAAATAGTGGTGAATATTTCCTCATGAACCCATTCAGATTTCTTAAAAATGTTTATAAAGTTTTGATTGCTTAAAAACAATTTCCTGAGCCTACAATATACCTTTATATTTGTATACCAGAAATTTGAAAGCAATATGGTTATTTTACATTTTTTTTTTTCTTAAACACCTGAGTACTTGGAAATATTACTTTAATCCTTCTCAATGACTGTTGGAATAATAGCCCTTAATATTTGTGTACACATATGTTTGAAGCAAGAAATCTAAAGTGCATGTTCTTCTCAGAAACATGTTTGTTTTGATAGATTTTATTTTTCAAATATGTTGCTTCTGTTGTTAGGTGCCGTCAAGTTGGTTCCAACTCATACCGACCCTATGTATAATGGAATGACATACTACCTGGTTCTGTGCCATCCTCACAATCATTGCTATGTTTGAACCCATTGTTACAGCCATTGTGTCAATCCACCTTGCTAGGGCCTTCATCTGTTTTGCAGACCTTCCACTTTACCAAGCACAATGTCCTTCTCCAGGAACTGGTCCCTCCTCATACTATGTCTCAAGGATGAGAAGATTGTCTGAAATGAAAGACTGTTAATGTAGAGATTTATGTGGGTTTGAGATTCATGCCAGAAATAAGAGAGGACCATGAAAAATTATCTCCCAACAATTATTTGATGGGTACTCTAGTAACTTTAGGGGAAACCCTGGTGGTGTAGTGGTTAAGTGCTATGGCTGCGAACCAAAGGGTCTGCAGTTCGAATCTGCCAGGCGCTCCTTGGAAACTCTATGGGGCAGTTCTACCCTGTCCTATAGGGTCGCTATGAGTCGGAATCGACTCGACGGCACTGAGTTTTGTCTGGGCTAGTAACTTGACCTTGAGAGCTCCGTAAAACAATTCCAAGTGCTGGATTGTTTTCCCACTGATATTTTGGTGAGTTATTTGGAGATCATCGATCTGCACTGGGGACTTCCCTCTGAAATGGTCTCCGATAAAGACAGTGCATTCCATAGGTAGGCCTTGCTCCCTCTTAGCTTCCTTCCGAGATTACATCTCCCCCAAACAATTTCTTAGCAGTCACTTCCTCTTCTCTGGCAGACCTATTGGGTATGGCCTTTTCCAGACGACCCTAGCTCCAGAAACTTCCTTGCTGTCTATTCTAGCCTGTGGGAAATATACCAAATGGCAAATTATACCAACTTCTGATTATGCATGGCCACACCTGCTTTATTCCTCTCTCTTGGCTTCAAGGCCATTTGTATCTCCAAGTCTCTTTTTCAGATATTTTTAGGTAAAATTAGGTGTCAGGTGTTATAATCTATAAATTTGAGAGAACACAAACTGTGTGGGACAATATTTTAAAATCCTCCTCATTTGGCTTTTGGTGAAGATCTTGGAGGAATACCGCTTTACTTGGTCTGCAATGGAAAAAGAAACACGACTCTCCTCTTCAAATTCTCTCCAAAGTAACTCTTAACACCTGCTTTTCTCCAATCCATCTCTTTGCTTCCTCTTATGTACTCAGAGGTGTGTGATGATCTAAATATCACTAGAGTAGAGACCTGGCTTCTTTCAGAAGTTTTTTGAAACTGATATGGCACCTCTGTTTAGAATATATGGGCCAATTAAATCCTTTGTTCTCAGATTTGGGGAATAAGCAACAATTCTAACAAAATGAGAAGAGTTATATTAACATCTGGGTAAGCACGTGTATGAATGTGTTATGTGGTGACAGGACCTGAAGCAAATACAATGAAACAATAATAATTATCAATCTTGAGGAGAAGGTATGTATTTAAATTTCTCAAGGTCAAATTTATATCTTAAAAAGGAAGGAATTTTGAGGGGACGGGAAAGCTGGTAACAAGGAACTCAAGGCCGAGAAGGAGGAATGTTGACATGTTGTGGGGTTAGTAACCAATGTCATAAAACAATATGTGTATTAACTGTTTAATGAGAAGCTAGTTTGTTCTGTAAACCTTCATCTGAAGTACAATTAAAAGAACAGAAAAAAAAAAAAAAAAAAAGGATTCCAGCTTATAGCAACCCTACAGAATAGAGTAGAATTGCCCCATAAGGTTTCCGAGGAGTGGCTGCTGGACTCGAACTGTGAACTTTTTTGGTTAGCAGCTGAGTTCTTAACCACTTCTCCATTGTTTAGTTCTACCTTGCTGCCTAGAGAAAATAAATAACCAAGAAACCTCATGAAACCTTGCTGCTAAAAAAAAGAAAAATACTAGTATGGCCTCATGGGTTTAAAGAAAGTTGAGGAAATATTTTGGATTTCTGTGAGTTTGAGGTAGAGAAAGATCAAGTGTTGGCTCCTGGAGGTGGTTGCTGTCCCTGGGGCAGGCAGTCTCAGTGCTGAGATCCAGCAAGTGGGCTCAGCGCCATCTCTCCTTCCCCTGGCCTTGCTTGACTTCTCATTTTTTTCTTTCACCCCTCACCCACAGTTAGAAAACCCCTCAGGGAGTTGAAACTTCTAGGACCATCCAGGGCAGATTGTATCAGCCAGAACTGTAGTCATTTCATGTTTTGCCCTATGACCCAGGCTCCTCAAGCAAACACACACGACGGGCGCTATGTGTTAGGCATAGCTTTATATATTTTATATACATTAACTTACAAGATCCTCACAAGGATCTCTGAAGTAGGTCCTATGATTATCTTTATGTTTCAGATAAGGAAGCAGCTAAGAGAGTTTACTTAACCTTGACTGAAGTTACACAGCTAGTCAAGTGGTAGAGTTGGGATCTAACCTGGGTTGTATAGATCTGGTCCCAGAGTCTGAGTTCCAAACCAATATGTTGTGTTGCCAAGGAAGCACGTTCAGTCTTCTTCCATCTTCCTTCTTGTAAGACTCTGGCTGAGCTTAGCATCACAAAACTTGGAGAAGAAATAGACATGAATTATTCAAAACTGATGGCCAAATGCAACTTCATTTGTTCACTTAACGGATGAAGCCCACTACTTTCAAGGTGCCTGGCATAACAGTCACCTCAGTGGGGATGGGAAATAATAAGAGTTTTGAAGTAAGGTGTCTTAGTTATCTAGTGTTTCTACAGCAAAAATACCACAGGTGGATGGCTTTAACAATGAGAAATTTATTTCTTCACAGTAAAGTAGTCTAAAAGTCCAAATTCAGGGTATCAGCTCCAGGGGAAGCTCTCTGCCTGCCTTCTCATCAATCTTCCCTAGCCCCGGACTAGGAGTTTCTCCATGCGGGGACCCCAGATCCAAAGGACGTGCTCTGCTCTCTGCACTGCTTTCTTGGTGGTATGAGGTCCCCCTGTCTCTCCGCCTGCTTCTCACTTTTATGTCTCAAGAGATTGCCTCAAGACACAATCCAGTCTTGTAGACTGAGTCTTGCCTTACTAACACAACTGCTGCCCATCCTCCCTCATTAACATCATAGAGGCAGGATTTACAAGGTAGAGGAAAATCACACAATACCAGGAATCCTGGCCCAGCCAAATCGACACACACATTTAATTCAATCCATGACGTAAAGCAAAACAGGGTATCTTGCCACTAATGAATGAATGCAAACCATTCTAGTTATATACAAGGAGGTCTTGAAATAATATTTTTATTAATTTTTATGGGAAGTTTAACTCAGCCTTATCGAACTTTACAAAACATTTCGGGAAAATAGTCACGTTCACTTACGTACCTAAAGGTCTTAAGAAAGGCTATATTCCTTGCCTTATAAAAGGCCTCAGGAAATTAATTTCCATTTCAAAGGATTAGCTAAAATCTTGAAGTGATTAAGTATTTCAGTATTTTTGAACTGAAACACAAATGTTCACCAACCTGTTTTTCTTATTTCTCTCTTGGCCTGGCAACGCTCTGGTTCAGGTGGGGAGAATAGTAGGCTTTGTCTAAGTATTCATTGTGTTATTTTAAGTATCTATCCTGTGAGGAGAAAACCTACTACTTCTTATCATATTCTAATGGGCCATAGCACTCACCATATTAGTACTGTATTCATGAGAGAAAGATAAAGATTTAGACAAGATAGCAGAAGGTAATTTCATGTTCATTTTTAGAGCTATGTTAGAAAATGGGCCAAAAATGTGAATGGCATAATTACAGAAGTGTTTACTTTAATTGAGGTCTGCTTAAAAAAAGACTGACCATACAATTTTCAAAATTGCTGGGTAGTATTGTGAAAATTGGTCCATCTAACAAGCCCATATTTTAAAACCCAAGAGAATTTAGGGCAGCATGAACAAAGCTGTGGATTTTCTGCACTTAGGTTCTGGTTCTTTTAAAATTCTAGAAATAATTCATGTCCCATCACACACAGAGACACACACACAGACACAACTTGTGATGAAGACCCAGAGTTGATGCTCATAGTAAACTCAGACGCCCTTAAGGACTGAAGTAAACTGGGAGGGAAAAAGCTGGGTCAGGACAGAGAAGAGATGTTTATGTAGACATGAATCTACCATCTGATTTCACAGAAAAATTAACTTTTTTCTACATTAAAACTGAAGATAATGTAGAACATGTGATTTTTCACTCTACTTGAAAATACCACCTCCATCGAAGGGAAAAAGAACTGAGCTATGAATTTTTCATTATATTTGAAAGTAGTTGTACAGTTCTATGGCGGATGAATTCTGCTACGGTCTCTTCAGTCTTTGGTATAACAACTCCCTCACACAATAAATCTTTTATGACTCAAGAAAACTGTATTTTTTTTCCTAAATAAACTTTTTCCTATGAGATGTTCTTCAAAAAGTATAACAACTTTCGAAACCTTCAGTTGTGGGATCTATTTTAAGTTTTTGGCACAATGAGACCAATTCTTTAACTCACAAAAGAAAACGTGGACATCCACGCTCCCATGGAGAGCTACTTTTCTATGGGTAAGAAAATCTGTCTCTTCCCGTGTCTGTGAGTGGAAGTGCCGTGGCCATGGTCACCCCTCCACCAAGGCTGGAGTCAGAGCATCTCAGGCACGCCCTTGTGGGTCTGCTGACCTTCAGCTAGAGGAGAGCAGTCTATAACCCTACTCTTGACAAAAGCAAATAATGAAAAGCATGTAGGAAAGCTTTCCCCTTTTTGTGCCAAAACGTCCTGTAGAGAGAGTAGCGGGCTAACAGTAATGCAGTTGAGACTTTCTTTTTTGATATAATAAAGGAAAACAAAGGCACAAATATCCGAATAGTTGACGTAGCGCTTGTACAGGAGATCAGGTCATTATCATCTCAGTTCGTTGTGATTTTCACAAGACTTCATTTCAGGTGTCAGGTGCTATTGACATTTTGGGCCAGAGAATTCTCCGTATGGGATTGTCTTATGGATTGCAGGATGTTTAGCAGTGTCTCTAGCCTCAACTCACTAGATGTCAGTAGCACCCCCACCCCATGCCATTATGACAACCAAAATGTCTCCAGAAATTGCTAAATGCCACCTGAGAGCAACAGGTACCCTGGTAAAGTAATTTCTGCTTATTCAAATTTATGCATAACTCTTGCCATGTACATTTTTATTGGATAAATGAATTAGCAAGTGAAGGTAATTAAATTGCCCACCTCATTGCTTGGTAAATGGGGGAACTTTCTGAAGGAGGTCACCAGGCCTGTCCTCCCAGGCGCCTCTGAGTGGTCCAACATTTCAGCTAGTAGTAGAATGCTTAGCCCTTTGTGCCACCCAGGGACTCATCTCTCTACTAATACCACGAAAAAATCTCCATTGAGGCACAGTTCACATAAAATACAATTCACCAATTTTAAGTGGGCATGGTGATACTTTTTTCCCATTTTCTCCTTTCTCCCTCTACTGGTAACCAACAATTTTCCTTTGTCTTGAAGGATTTACCTCTTCCATATGTTTTACATAAGGGGGAATCATACAATATCTGTCCTTTTGTGACTGACTTATTTCACTTAGCATAATGTCTGCAAGGTTCATCCATGTGGTGGCATGTGTCAGAGCTTGGTTTTTCTTTAGAGATGAATAATACCCCATTGTGTGTATATACCACAATTTGTTGATCCATTCGTCTCTCTAGGAGCATGTGGGTTATTTCCACTTTTTAGCTGTTGTGAATAACTCTGCAATGAATATTGGTGTGCAAGTGTTTCCTTTAGTTGGTGCTTTTGGTTTTATGGGGGAAAACTGAAAGCACCAACTAAAGGAAACACTTGCACACCAATATTTTATATGTAGGAGTGAGATTGCTGGGTCATCTGTTATTTCTGTTTAACTTTTTTAGAAACTGTCAAATTGTTTTTCACAGTTGCTATATTGTTTTACATTCCCACCAGAAATGTACAAGCGTTCCAATTTCTCCATATCCTTGCCAACGTTTGTTGCTTTTCATTTTTATATTTTTTATAATAACCATCCTAGTGGGTATGAACTGGTATCTAACTGATGGCTCATGATGTTGAACATCTTTTCATGTACTTTTTGGCCATTTGTATAAGTTTTGGAGGGAAAAGTCAACCCACTTTAGAATTGGGTCATTAGTCTTTCTGTTGTTTAAAAGTTCTTTATGCATTGTGGGTATTAAACCCTTGTCTGATATATGGTGTCTTAGTGATCTAGTGCTGCTATAACAGAAATACAGCAAGTGGATGGCTTCAACGAACAGAAGTTTATTCTCTCACAGTCTAGTAGGCTAGAAGTCCAAATTCAGGACATCAGCTCCAGGGAAAGGCTTTCTCTCTGTGTCAGCTCTGGAGGAAGGTCCTTGTCATCAGCCTTTCCCTAGACTAGGAGCTTTCCAGTGCCAGGTTCCTGGGACCCGCTATTTTCCTGACTCTTGTTTCTTGCTGGTATGAGGTCCACCTGTCTTTCTGCTCCCTTCTCTCTTTTATATCTCAAAAGAGATTGGCTTAAAACACAACCTAATCTTGTAGACTGAGTCCTGCCTCATTAACATAACTATCTCTAATCCTGCCTCATTAACATCATAGAGGTAGAATTTACAACACATAGGATAATCACGTCAGATGACTGAAATGCTGGACAATCACACAATACTGGGAATCATGGCCTAGCCAAGTTGAAACATATTCTTGGGGGACTCAATTCAGTCCATAACGTATGGTTTCCAAACATTTCCTCCCGTTCTGTAGGTTTTCTCTTTACTTTCTTTGTAATATCACTGATGTATAAAAGTTTTTTTTTTTTTTTTAATTTTGATGAAGTCTAGTTATCTATTTTTTCTCTTGTTGTTGTTTTGGTGTCAGATGTAAAAATCCATTGCCTAAAAGAATTTTTAAAAGAAAGTCTTGCAGTTTTACTCCTACATTTTCTTCTAAAAGTTTTATGGTTTTAGCTCTTATATTTTGGGTCATTGATCCATTTAGAGTTAATTTTTGTATATGGTCTATATTGCCCAGCTTCATTCTTTTGTGTTTGGAGGTCCAGTTGTCCCAGCACCATTTATTAAAGAGACTATTTTTTTATACATTGAATAGACTTGGCACCCTTACCAAAAACCAATTGGCCATAGGTGTCTGTGTTTATTTCTGGATTCTCAATTCTGTTCTAGTGGTTCATATTAAGCTTTAGATCAGTACCATACTGTTTTTATGACAGTAGCTTTGTAGTATGTTTTAAAATTGGGAAGTGTGAGTCCTCCTACTTTTTTTTTTTTTCCCAAGATTATTTTGGCTATTCAGGGCCCCTCACAATTTCATATGAATTTAAGGATTGATTTTTCCAACTCTGCAAAAAAGGCTGTTGAAATTTTAATAGGAATTGTTTTGTATCTGTAGACCATTTTGGGCAGAATTGAAATCTTCACAGTATTAAGTCTACAGATCCACGAACATAGAATGTTTTTTATTTATTTAGATTTTCCTTGATTTCTTTCAGCATGATTTTCTAATTTTCAGTACATAGGACTTTCACCTCTCTGGTTAAATTTATTCCTAGTTATTTTGTTCTTTTAGATGCTATTGTAAAAGGAATGGTTTTCTCAATTTCCTCTTCAGATTGTTCATTGCTGGTGCATAAAAACAGAACTGATTTCTGTGTGTTCATCTTGTACCGTGGAACTTTGTTGAATTGGTTTATTAGCTCTAGTAGCGTTCTTGTGGAATTTTGCAGATTTTCTATATGTCATCCGTTAACAGATAATTTTACAGAAAGGGTATTTCAAAACACATAAATACCCAGGAATGGGAAAGGAGATAAAAATAATGGGATTTGGGGACTAGAAACCAGGAAAACATATGGTAGTTTAGCACACCTCAAAAGCAAATTCTAAGCTGACAATGATGAAAGCTGTGAAGCGCCATAGTTTGCTTGTACACACCTCTCCCAAGACTCATGAGTTTATGGCACCAGGTACCACTGAAAGTGAGGATAAGATGGGGCTAGTAACAAAAGAATTGTTTGAAAGCCTGTTTAAAAAGCTCTCCTTTCTGAGCACTGAGACAGCTTTCCTTCCATGATCCTGTAGAAGTCTAGAAGTTTATTTTTTGAAGAGATGAAAACATAAAATCTCTGGCAGGGATGAATGTAAGAGGAGTTACCAAACAGTGCTTAGGGCAGGTGTGCTTTATGGAAAACAGGGAGATTAAGTGAAAATCCATCTACATGGAGAATGTTAAGATTCCAACTCTTTCCACCTATGTAACACTGAGCTTATACTTTCCTAAGGGCAACTCAGGAGGCAATAGAATTTGTGGAAATGATTACCGAGCTGCCTGTCTGTGGATCTTTGATCTGTCACTAATTAGCTGTGTCACCTTAGACAAGTTACTTTATTTTTTTTAAATCTCGGTGGCTTCATCTGTAACACTGGGATAAATATAGTACCTTTTTCATCAAGTTGTGAGCATCAAATAAAATATTGCCTAAAAAGTGCTAAATTCTGCCTGCCATATAATAAGCACTATGTATTTGTTTTTTTTTTTTTATTTGTTATCATTATGATTATGCCCTGGGACATCAAAGAAAAGCTCTAAAGATATGTACAGTGGTGTTTTTCCAGCATAAGAAAAAAAAAAAATTTACGGTTCAATCACTACTCAAAAGACTCACAGTTGACAAACCTCATGGATGTATATCTCGTTTCCAGCCAGTTTTTCAATTCCCATTCTTGAGTAGCCAGCCGAGGATCACCAGACATTGAGGAAGGTTTCTAATATTGAAATCAGACACCAAAGCAAACAAGCACAATTATACACAACTTGAGGGAAATGCTGACATGTATTTCTATGAAAACTCAGCAGAAAGTATTAATATCTAAGTTAACAACTTTACGGCAGAGCTAGAGAGCAACCAACACACAGGGGACAGAGCACTTGAAAACTAGTATGGTTCAAAGAAAGTTCATCTCACGACAGCATGCTTTGGTGTAATATTTCAGAAATACCAGGTATCTTTAGAAGCCAAATGTTCATAGAGCCATCTCATGTAAGTTGGTTGTTCTCCCACAAAATGTGTCAACTTTTTTTTTTTTTCCCATTCATGTATTTGAAAGACACTGAAACTATAGCAACAGGATTCAGCCACCAAAAATCTATACTGTCGCTTTCCAAAGTAATGAAAGATTCATGATTGGTGCCTTTTTTTTTTTTTTTTTTTTAGTAGAATGATAGCTTAGCATCTATCTCACCATCAATGCACGGTAGTTATTTGTCATTTCTGGTCAGAGTCATATCTGGGCATAGTCATGTCACTGTGAAGAGAACACTCTATCCTCATTTCAGTAATAAATCCTACTCTCTTCCTGCCCTTGGGAAGCAAACATGGGGAGAGAGTTGGGAAAAGGCTCCCAAGTCAAAATTGACTCTCTTGGGTTTGAGGCCACCACCCATGAGACCTAGATGGTTAGTCTGTTAAAGAATGTGTAGCCTACAACACAAGCACAATGGGTGTCACATAGGGAAGACAGGAATGGGAGTTTCTCAGAACACACCCTTCTCTCTCTCTCCACAGGGCTCTCTTCTTTCCCACACCTCCCACACATAACACTTTTCTTAGTGTTTTCTCAACTGCCATCTAAAAATCTGGACATCTTCAAATCCACTACGCTACCACCAGTAGACTTTGAAATATTTCTGAAGCTCACATGGCTTGATAGACATGACTGAGGAGTGTGGCATGGCACCAGATGGAAGGGATTGAGCTGGGACACCTGACTTGTAGTTCTATCTCCTGAGTTGTTTTAGGGTTTTGGGACTAAATTTGCCGCCTTATATGGTTGTAAGCTGCAAATGAGGCAAAATGGTGTGTGTTTAAATAATATAATGGGTTATAAATATAAAACTTTATGTTACTCAAATTTGGTTTGCATTTTAATGCTCCGAAAAGACTATTTTTGAATAATTGTCAATTTGGGCTGTAGGAAATCCGGTTTAGATCTTTTACTTTGTTTTGTTCAATCTCTAGAGCACAGTGGTCTGACCTCAGATGAGAAGGAAAACAAGGACAAAGGTCACAGCCTGAAAGGTCAACGTAGAATTTATTAAACATTTTAAGGCTGTAATTGTTTTGTTTTGAATTCTAAGTGAATGAGAAGACAAATAAAAGTTGTGAAAAGCTACAAAATGGTGTCTGGACCTGATCTGAATGGACTGTCTAACTTCAGAAGTAAAAAACCTGGACCTCCCTGCCAAGGCTCTGTTGTGCCAAGCAAAGTTTTTCTAGGTTGGTAAGATTGGAGACATTGCCTCAATTTATGGGGATGACTGCAAGATACACAGCAAATGGAGCAAGGAAGAATAGAGCTCTACCTCCAAAGCTATATCCTGTTTCCGTTGAGTCAATTCTGACTTATAGTGACCCTAAAGGACAGAGTAGAACTACCCCATACAGCTTCCAAAGAGCACCTGGTGGATCTGAACTACTGACCTTTTGGTTAGCAGTGGTAGCTCTTAACCACTGCACCACCAGGGTTTCCCCAAAGCTGTATAAAAAAAAAAGCTGTATAGTCAGGTATAATTGGACATGATATATAATATACTGTGGTCTTTTAAATTATCTTGTCCTTCTGGTGCCAAGGATCTGTAACTACTTAGTCTGTTTCACAGTAATAAGAACTCTCTCTCTCTCTGCTTATATGGCTTATTTTTTTTCAACTACCAGTTACACCTAACTCATGGCTTATGTTCTCACTCTCAACTCCCAAACTCTCCCCTTCTTTCTTAGTGTCTGGCTTTTGTTTACCTGTAGCTTCTTATGCTTCCTGCCTCCTGTTTTTCCTACTGGGGCCATGGTGGTACAGTGGTTAAGGGCTCTGCTGCTAACCAAAATGTTGGCAGTTCGAATCTACCACCTACTCCTTGGAAACCCTATGGGGCAATTCTACACTGGCTTATAGGGTTTTTTTTTTTATGAGTAGAAATCAACTGAGTGGCAGTGGGCTTTTTATTCTCTATTATGTCTGCTTATGAACATCACTTAGTGGGTCCCTTGGCTTTTCTGTCATTACCCTGCGATCATTTCTTTGGGACTCATTTCAAACCCTTTACAGAACTGGACTGATGCAGAGTTCCAATATCAGGTCATCTCATAGATCGTATAATTGCTATGATAATCATTGCTATACTACTAATAATAATAATAATTGTTGCCATTGGCTAAGGTGTTCATCCTTTGTCTAACTGATCATAACTTGAGCACTGTTTTGTTTTTCAGCACAGAGTTGTGGCATGTAAGTTATACAAAGGATCCTTTGTTGTATAATAAATAAACACAGAGTCTGTACATTTTTTTTTTCACTATTGATCATAGTCACCATCGAACTTTAGCACTAAACATGCTCTGACTACCAAATGGGAAATAATGACTACTTGTTTTTTCCTTCTTTCCATCAGAGAAGTATATATTTATTAAGTGATGAAAGGGCAATTTTCATCAACACTCAGACAATTTCGTTTTTTTTTTTTCAACAAAGAATCTCTGACAACGTTCTATGGCTTTGTTCTGACGCTGCCCAGCTTGAGAATGTAGATTTAACTTTTAGCTTCATACCATTTCAATGAAGCCAACGTCCCTTTTAGAATACCAAAGGTATCTATGTGTCAAATGGAACCACGTTGTAGCGGGAGCCCATCTGTAAATGCGAGTGATACAGAGGAACAGGTAATAGAATCAGAGTGACCAAAAGTGAAATAAGCACATTTTCATTGCTAAGATCTTTTTAAAAATAATGTAATAAGAAATATTACTTATTTTCTGTCAAGTCAGCTTTCAGATGTGGTTCAAGGTATGCCAGTATACGCCAACAATTATACTTGGGGTTTCGTTATAGGGAGGAATGATTAATTCTTTTGGGTCTATTTTAATCATTCCCTTTCTGACATACCATGGTAGCCTATATATTACTCTAAAGACTCTGCCTTAAATAAGTTGTAGTGTGACATTGAATAAACAATTGCCAAAACATCACAAGATGTGAATGAAAAGGGCCTGTCTTTCACAGGCATAATTATAGTTTCAAATGGTTTTATATTAATTCAACCACAGAATACATGGGATTCTTTTTTTTTTTTTTTTAATTTCATATGGAGACCTTGCCACAAGCAAAATAATAAAATTTTTGCCCTGCAGAAGCTTGTTAGCTAAGCTTCCACCACAGGTCTCATGTAATTACCCTGTAGATTGCTCCTGAGATACAACAGGGAAGCTAGAATTGTCTTCTAATTGGGTTCCAGTAGAGCTGCTACAAGAAAGAATAGGTAGTGTCCAGTTATCAATATTTTAATAAAGATGGGAGTTTGTTGTTGTTGTTAGGTTTTTGATTTATTTCTGTGCTCCTCCACACCTTGAATTTGGAATGGCTCCTTGAAAAGTTATCTGTGGGAAGAAAATTCCATTCACATGCCAATCATAATCAGCACCCGTTTCACATCCCGGGGTGTCTCTGCCGAAATGATTGAATCCTGCAGTAACTGAGATTGCTGATACTATCTGCTGAAAAAGGAGTGTGGTGTGGACTGTAATGGTTATTGTGAGTGAGAGGATCTGTTCCAGGTCATCTCACACCAAATATCCTCAGAGCACCGTTTTCTTTCCTTGCCTTTGAATCCTCTGCTGGTGATTGAACCTTTTTAGACCAATTTATGATTTGACTTTTCTTCAGCTCTGCTTCCTTCATGAAATAAAATGAAAATACTCTGTGGAACGAAAGACAAACTTTTAAGACATTGGATTTAAAGATTGAGGACTAGCTGTAGTCCATGCAATGCCTGGACTATACAAAGTGCATACCGGAAGCTACCAAGGTCAGTTGGTATTGTGCCCTCTGAACCAAAATGTCTTGACTAAACCACCCTCAGGAGCACATTCCCTTTGAGTTACTGTTCCCACATTGGAAATTACTTAATTCAATCCATCCCCATCCTCCTCTTCTATGTAGGGCAATTCCTTCCATGGATTGTGAAGTCTATTAAGTCCATCTTTGAATTTAAAATCAGGGCCATTCTCCTCCTGGCATCATCCTTCTCTCAGTTCCCTTTCTCGGGACCCCTGACTGTCGTGATTCTGCCTTCTGTCTATGCTAGCCTGCTTACAGGGAGAATTTATTAGTAGTCACTGAAGCAGTCTTTAAGCATAAATTTCTGTGACTTTTCCTGGGGGCATTAAAATTGGAAGTGTTATTTTTTACCACGGCCCAAAAGATTTTGCCCCTGTTAAAGGAATCAAAGAATTCTGAGCATTAGTGAGCTGAGTGTAAGAGAGAGGGAGAAAGGGAGAGAGAAAACACAAACCTCTGGACTCACAGCCTATTTATGTGACTGCTCATACCTCTGCAAACCCTTTGGGATCCATTACACATAATCTGGCTGGGGATGGGGCTCAGTGTACAACAAGGCTTTAAGGCGAAGAAAAATTGCCCATGTGGACATACAACCCCAAACCCTATTTTCATCAGCATGCCGTTCTCAGGTAAATGGATAAAGAATAAAAAAACAAAGTAAGTCGCTGTGAAGTCTACAAAGTTAACAAAGCGTCATCTTCCGTGTTCCTGAGAAAAACAAAAACCCTGATTTACCAGAAGAAAAGTATTTGAAAATTTTACTGCTCCAGGACATTTTATCTTCCCTCTCACCTTCTCTCTAAAACTTGCTTTTGAACGTCAAGTAGCTAAAGCAAAAGGAAAAAATGGTGAAGTTAAAGAGCTGAACAGAAGATTTCAAACGGCAGCCGGAGAAGACAAAGAAAAGTATTACGATGACATGTGCAAAGGCCTGGAGATAGAAAGCCAAAAAATAGAAAGCCAACATGCTCAGCATTTCTCAAGCTGAAAGAACTGTAGAAAAAATTCAAGCCTCAAGTTGCAACACTGAAGGATTCTATGGGGAAAATATTAAATGATGCAGGAAGCATCAAAAGAAGATGGAAGGAATACACAGAGTCACTATACCAAAAAGAATTGGTTGATGTTCAACTATTGCAGGAGGTAGCATATGATCAGGAACCGACGGTTACTGAAGGAAGTAGTCCATGCTGCACTGAAGGCATTGGTGAAAATCAAGGCTCTGGGAATTGATGGAATACCAATTGAGATGTTTCAGCAAATGGATGCAGCACTGGAAGTGCTCACTCATCTATGCCAAGAAATTTGGAAGACAGCTACCTGACCAACTTACACCCAAGAAAGGTGATCCAACTGAATGTGGAAATTATTGAACAATATCATTAATATCACACTGAAGTAAAATTTCGCTGAAGATCATTCAAAAGTGGCTGCAGCAGGGTATCGACAGGGAACTGTCAGAAGCTCAAGGTGGATTCAGAAGAGGACATGGAATCAGGGATATCATTACTGATGTTAGATGGATCCTGGCTGAAAGCAGAGAATACTGGAAGAATGTTTACCTGTGTTTTATTGACTATGCAAAGGCATTCGACTGTGTGGATCATAAAAAATTATGGATAAAATTTCAAAGAGTGGGAATTCCAGAACACTTCATTGTGCTCAAGAGGAACTTGTACATAGATTAAGAGGCAGGTGTTCAAACAGAACAAGGGGATACTGAGTGGTTTAAAGTCAGGAAACGTGTGCATCAGTGTTGTATCCTTTCACCATCCCTATTCAATCTGTATGCTGAGCAAATAATCTGAGAAGATGGGCTAGAAAAAAAAGAATGGTGCATCAAGATTGGAGGAAGACTCATTAACAACTTGTCTTATACAGATGACACAACCTTGCTTTCTGAAAGTGAAGAGGACTTGAAACACTTACTGATGAAGATCAAAGATCACAGCCTTCAGTATGGATTGCACCTCAACAGAAAGAAAACAAAAATCCTCACAACTGGACCAATGAGCAACATCATGATAAATGGAGAAAAGATTGGAGAGTTGTCAAGGATTTCATTTTACTTGGATCCACAATCAACGCCCATGGAAGCAGCAGTCACGAAATCAAAAGACACATTGCACTGGGCAAATCTGCTGAAAAAGACCTCTCTAAAGTGTTGAAAAGCAAAGATGTCACCTTGAAAACTAAGGTGCTTCTGACCCAAGCCATGGTATTTTCAATGGCCTCATATCCATGTGAAAGCTAGACAATGAATAAGGAAGACTGAAGAATTGATGCCTTTGAATTGTGGTGTTGGTGAAGAATATTGAATATACCATGGACTAGCAAAAGAATGAACAAATCTGTCTTGAAGAAGTACAACGAGAATGCTTCTTAGAAGCAAAGATGGCGAGATTACAACTAATATACTTTGGGCATGTTCTCAGGAGGAACCAGTCCCTGGAGAAAAACATCATGCTTGATAAAGCAGAGGGTCAGCAAAAAAGAGGAAGACACTCAACAAGATGGATTGACACAGTGGCTGCAAAAATGGGTTCAAGCATAACGATTGTAAGACGGCACGGGATCGGACAGTGTTTTGTTCTGTTGTACATAGGGTCACTATGAGTTGGAACCAACTCGGCAGCACCTAACAACAACAGCCCATTCTGTTTCTGTATCTCTCCTCACTAATGCCCGCCCCCCACCAGCCTCTTTCTCTTTGTCTTCTCCTTTATTCCCTCTTGTTGCCTTTACTAAGCACATTACTTTTATAAGTGTCCTCTAACTTTGTATATTTGTGGGAGCTTGATGACAATGTGAGAAATAGTGCAGTAAATATTCAGATTAATCAGGATATAGTCACGCTGGGTAGCATTTTTCATTTTAAGCAACAACCAAGAGAGAACAAGTGGCCTTTTTAAAATACCTATTGCTGATTAATGAAATGTGAGATTGATGGTGAAATGCTTGGAGGACCCACCAGACAGTCTCCCCTCAACATCTCAAGAAAGGGAGAATAAGTGCTTTCAGTATCTCAAAAAATCAAGTGATTAATTTTTAAGTAGGGACTAACTCTTTCTCTTGTCTGTCTGTATTTATGCAGCCCAGAAGAGAGAGGGTGTTTCACTACTGTAATAATGATATTGTCTTACATTTACACAGGGCTTTAGTGCTTTGGCCAAAAGTCGGCAGCTCAAATCCACCAGCCACTTCTTGGAAACCCTGTGGGGCAGTTCTATTCTATCTTGTAGGGTCGCTGTGAGTCAGAATTGGCTTGACGGCAATGGGTTTGGTTTGGTTTTTGGTTTTATTCTTTCAGAGATACACGCTCTCACCTAATCCCAATAGCCACCCTCTGATGCCAGCAGGAATGCTTCATTCTTTCATTTATAGATAAGACTAGAGAAGAAATGAATTGACTAGTATCTCATAGTTTGTTATGAATAAAACGAACAAGCAAACAACAACAAAAAACAGTTGCCATCAAGTTGATTTTGACTCATGGTGACCCCACATTTGTCAGAGTAGGACTGTGCACCATAGGGCTTTCTAAAGCTGATTTTTCAGAAAGAGATCACCAGGCTGTTCTTCTGAGGTGCTTCTGAGTGGCCTTGAACCTCCAACCTTTCGGTTAGCAGCTGAATGCGTTAACCATTTGTAACACCTACAGGCTCTAGGACTAGGGTTTGTTTTTGTTAGCTGCCATCAAGCTGGCTCTGACTCACGGTAACTTTATGTACAACAGAAGAAAATGTCACCCAATTCCATGCCCTCTTCATGATTATTGGTATGTTTAAGTCCAGGATTAGAACATTCTATCTATTCCAACATCTGTGCCTTGATTTGTCATTTGCTTAACTCGTTGCTGTCCAGTTGGTTCCAACTCATAACAACCCTGTAGGACAGAGTAGAACTGCATCATAGGGTTTCCAAAGAGCGGCTGGTGGATTAGAACTGCCGACTTGTTGGTTAGCAGCCGAGTTCTTAACCACCGCACCACCAGGGCTCCCATTTGCTTAGGCATAGTTATTTAAGCTGAAAAAGAGATTTCTTCATTTGTTCTAAATAAAAGTCAGATGTCATTTCAATAAAAAAAAAGAAAAAGAAACTTGACCTACATTTTTATATAATTGATAACTACATTTTTTGTACTTTACTAAAATGAGAACAATAATGATCATTATTGAGAGGTAAAAGTGTTTTTAGTGGAACTTTTATTATATAAATAAGAAATCGGAAAAGAAACTTCCAATGAATATAGCTGTAAGATTGTTCTAGTTTTCTTGAGTTTAGTAAAATTGGAAGCATACTGTTAATATAGTGTTGCTCTATGTGTTACTGGAGCCCTGGTGATGCAGTGGTTAAGTGTTTGACTGCTAACAAAAGGTTGGCAATTCGAATCCACCAGCTGCTCCTTGGAAACTCTATGGGGCAGTTCTACTCTGTCTTATAGTATTGCTACGAGTTGGAATTGACTTGATAGCAATGAGGTTGGTTTGGTTGTTAATGATTTAAATATATTTTCGAGTTAAAAATACTTCATTTAAAGAAACCTGTTTTGTGATTAATTATTTACTTGTTCATTTTTTGTAGCAGCTAGCCATTGCTGTATACCAACAAAACTTGATGTTTTAAAACAACCATTTTTATCACTTACAACTCTGTAGGTTGCCAAAATGGACCGAACTCAGCTGTACATTTCTTCCAGTCTTGTCAGGGTTCACTCAACTATCAGCAGTCAGGTGCCAGTGTGAATGAGTGATGGCTGGTTCATGTTGACCTTAGCCCCGCCTAGTCTTTTACTATCCAGCAGCCAGCCAACGAATGCTTACATGGCTATGACAGGGCTCAGGGAAGTAGAGTGCGAGTGGAAGCGTGCAAGGACTGTGAAGCTCTACATTCAGTACTGGCACACCGCCATCTCTGCTGCATTGTTGTAGTGAAAGCCAATCCCAATACCAAACCAGTGTCAAGGATGGGGAAATGGACCCCACCTCTTGTTGGAAAAAGGATCAAAGACACAATGGACTGGAAGAAGGACTCTGGACTTTTTTTTGCAATCTATCAATTCACCTATTTGCTTACTTCTGGTTTTCAGCAGAATATTGTTTGATTTGGTGAAGTATACTATACTTCACATCCCTTCTGTATAGCATATAGGAAAAAATATATATTTTAACAAAAAAGAAGAGTGTTGAAACTGATAGGTGAAATAATTGAATTTTGGCATTAGGATGATTTTGCAAAGAAATTTCCAATTTTAAATAACAAAACACATGCAGCACATTGACTCAATTAATCTAAGTAGATAGATTCATCTCCAGTTCACATGGATCATTAGCACAGTCATCAGGAAACCATTCTTCATGTGCATGTTGCAAATGGATAGACATTCTGGTAGATTCTGTCTGCCCATCCCATCTATTCCTTTGAAATCTTCTCTCAACTAGAATTTTGGAGGTGTTTATGTGTAGAGAGAGACAGAGATAGAAAGTGTGTGTCCATATTTGTTTGTATGCTGGACTAAGTGGGGTACACGGCACACATCTTTAATGTTTCATTTTACTTTTAAAAATAAATATTTTTCAAACTTCCACTTATTTCTCAAATACAAGATATGAAAAATTTCAAATACAAAAGCTTTGAAAAAGTATGGTATATTCAAGGAAAAAAGTTATAGAAGCCTTCAAAATAGGAAAGCAAAAATTTGAAATATGGATAGTTGCTTCATAATTTAACAACCTAATATTCTTGGAAATAATGGTTTTATATGCTTTGCAAAACAATGAAAACAAACCAAAAAAAAAAAAAAGCAATATCTGTCTTGAATCCAAAACACATAATTAAAAAATTGTGATAATATTAGCTGACCCAAAATTATAGAAACAATGTTATGTAAAGTTCCAATTATGTCCACTTCTAACAGTTTAATTTAGTGGAAACTTTTAATATCAAATCTGACAATTAAAATCCAATTCATTATCTGCAGTCCAAAGTAGCTCATCCCTGGTGACGTAGTGTTTAAAAGCTCAGCCGCTGCTAATCAAAAGTTTAGCAGTTTGAATCCACCAGGCACTCCTTGGAAACCGTATGGGGCAGTTCTACTCTGTCCTACATGGTTGCTCTGGGTAGGAATCGATTTGACGGTGGCAGTGGTTTTTGTTTTTTAACCATCAAAAATCTTACACCCACTGCTTCCTTAAATTTTCACTGTTGCTAGCCTAGCAACGGTCATTATTACCTCAGAGTCCATTTTTCATACAACTACCAGATAAGTGGAGTCCTACTGGTGTAATGGTGAAGTGCTATGGCTGCTAACCAAAAGGTCGGTGGTTGGAATCCACCAGCCTCCTTGGAAACCCTACTGGAGCAGTTCTACTTTGTCTCATAGGGTTGCTATAAGTCAGAATCAACTCGGTGGCAACTTTTTTTTTTTTGGTTACCAGATAAATTCTTCTCAATGTATGTTATTGATTAAGTCAATTCATTTGTTCAGAAAAGTTCACTGACTCCCTATTATCTGGAAAAACAAAAACACCAAAAAACAAAACTCAACCTGATATTACTGTCTTTGGACAACTTTGCCCCACCTGTTTTTCTAGCTTTATCTCCTGCATCCCTGCTATGTACACCCTCTGCTCTAGTCTAGGGAAGTTGCCATCAATGTTGCTTAAACCAAACTTGAGCTTTTCCGATGTTTGTCCTTTGCTCATTTCCTTCTTGACGTCTTTGCTTAAGGTCTAGCATAAAGATGATTTCTATGATCTGCTTTCTAATTACCCCAAAGTTCCTCTCCTCTCCCTCTCCTAACTTCATGGAGCACACATTTATGACATGTCTTACACACTGCCTTACTAAGGTAGTAGATGCAGTCTTTCTTACTAAATTGTAAATGATTTAAGGCAGTTAGAATATCTTTTTCTCTTTATAGCCTTAACGATAGCATTTGGCTTAGTAATTTGCATATCGTACCTCTTCGATTTATATATTACCTGAGGGGATTATTTTCACTGTAGAGATGGCATTTATGTATTATTTTAATATACATATTTTGTGAAATGATATTATGTTTTTAAAATACAAAATAGCTACAAGGGAAATATTATTATAGTCCTTGTTTGCCATGTAATGAAACTAAAACACTACCATCTATAATCAAACCTTCATTCAGATCAGAAATGATGAGTGGCATGTCATTTGGACGCACTGAACACAGTAAATCCTGAGGGAAGTCTTGTCTTGGACAAGTATGAGCTACTTCCCTTGTGTATCTGGCAGGAAAACACACAATGGAGTCAGCTGGCTGAGAGTCAAACTGGCTAAACCCTGAATGCACAATCAATTTGAAGTATATTCCTTTTCCTCGATACAAAGAGGCGAAAGGCCCATTTCTGTCAGACATGTGTTTTTTTTGTTGTTGTTTTTTTAGTTATCTGAGGCTTCATCCTTTTCTCCTTTTACTCCTGAGAATTTTGGGTCAAGAGTTTGGGTATCTTGATGGTGACTTTCATGGCCCTTTTCCATTTTTGTTTCTGAACACTTCCCTCTTTCACTCTTTCTCTATTGCCATAACCATCTCTGATTTTGTTAGGAATTAGACCAGAGTAACTACAGTAAACATGGGGGTAGAATTGAGGAGATTTCTTGGCTTATCAGATTTCCCAAGCCTATGAATTGCCTCTTACCATATACGTACATAAAATTTAGTTCATACAATTATCCCTTCAATTTCCTTTAGACTAAACATAGGTACCTACCTGAGAAACCATTTTAATTCCCTTGGAATCCAGATTTCTGGGTCCATGGAGTTGGGATGACTTATCTAGGCCATTTGCCCTTAGTTGTCCTCTTGAACCTTGAGCCTTTAAGAAATTGGATTTTCTGGGGTCACCTTTGGGTCAAACAATAGCCTAGTAAGCAGCTTAGTGGAGACCATTTGGCCTTGTGCTCGTTTGGAGAGTTATCTAATGTTCAGGCAGTTTGGAGAAGCAGGAACTCCAGGGTCTGACTGGAGGCTGTGTTTCAGGATATATGGCATGTCCGGAATGACTCTGTTTTACAACTGGCTGACTTTGAAGCCCTGCATGTGCCCTGAGAAACCAACATGGAAGGGATTTACAATGACCCTCAGGAGGCTACCCTGCCCGACCTACATATATAACCTGCTTTCACTGTCCCCTCTTTGGAGAACCTTCTCGATGCCTTTGGGTTCAAGCCGCCCAATTCAAATCATATCTACTCACAATAAAAATATTCTATTACACTAATTTCTGGTGTTTCTTTGAGCATTTAGGTTTTGACATACCTTAGGCTGCAGTGTATTAGCTAGCTGATCTAGAAGTCAACAGCTGCTGTGTTCAGAACAAGACAATCTCTCCAATGAAGAGTGATTCCCTGTAGATAAACACTCCTGTTTTAAGTTTTCAGTAGGTCACTCAATATACAGGTTTGTGGGCATTTCACTGTCGCCATCAACTCTTTCAATGATGGCTCATGACAGAGACTGGGGAAAGGTAAGAAACTAAGCTATTTCCCTGCCGTCTCAAAAGCCTGAACCTATGCTGCTCTGTGTTTATGATAATTCTCAAGTGATAAGTAATTGTGAGGAAGGAGATCAAAGACGGGAATTAAAAAATGACTGATACCTAGCATTGTCTAGCCATTTTTGTTTGGTCTCAAATCCCATTAGGGAAAAAAAAAAGAGGAACCCCCTCCAAAAAACCCACCTATGTTAGAGATCAATACACATGCCCTGTTATTATGCTAATAAAGAGCTATTTACTTAAAGGAAGCCTTAAAGTGAGTCCTGATAAGTCAAAGATAAGGCATAGGAGCCAATTTCTATTACAGTGCCAGCCATGCTCAGTATTCATGAGAATTGGCTTTTGAGAGTGCACTTTCATCAATAATGTTAAAAATGACACCTAAACCATAATTAAACTACTTAGGAGGTAGAAAGCACAGAGGGCAAGACTTCTGCAACTCAGATTAGTTTGAAGTAGAAAGTAAATGGAGGATTTTTTCCAACTTCATCTCTGGTGTAAAGTTTTACCCTTATTTTCTAAAAACAAACATCAGATTATAATGTGCCATCCTTCATCTACAAAGATCAGAGTTCGAACACATCCTCTGGACTACAGACACTTTAGGCAAGACCAAACCAACAGAAAAATTAATTTAAAAAAATTAGAAACATAATTTCAATATACAAAGATAAAGGCAAAATAACTCATAGAGGTTAGGCAGTGGTAGTGAGGCAGTGACGGGAGTTATTCTGCTGGGATTATACCAAAACCAAACCTGTTGCTGTTGAGTCGATTCTGACTTATAGCAACCCTATAGGACAGTGTAGAACTGCCTCCATGGAGTTTCCAAGGAGCCCTGGTGGATTTGAACTGTCAACCTTTTGGTTAGCAACCGTAGCACTTAACCACTACACCACCAAGGTTTCCAGTGACTCTACATGTGCCTGCAAATACTATCACTGTGGCAGGACCCTTCTGAATTTATATTTTCAATCCCTTCTTTTATGATTGGAGAAGAGAATTATGTAAGTATCAATATAGACAGTGAGAGGTCAAACTTAGGCCAGTTCTTGAAAATAGAAAGATACCAGAGAGAACAATGCCCTTATCAAAACAAAATTTAAGCCAAAGATTGAAATAGGACAAATGTTTAAGGCAACAAGAATCAACATAAGAAAATATTGTTAGTATCTATGAAATGGAAACCACAAAAGTAAAAGACAAATGGAAAGGCATATCATGTTCTTGGATTTTATCAAGTTTAAATACTATAAAAATGTAAATTGTCTCCAAATGAAGTCATTATTTTTAATGAATAAATATGCAGAAGTTTTTGTTATGTGAGATTTTAAGAGGATAATAAAATGATAATTCAATTACAAAATAATGGGAAAATTATATTACTCACTATTGATAACAACAAAGACAATATTATACTATTAGCCTTTATATAAATGTTCAACTACTAACTGAAAGGTCAGCAGTTTCAACTTACCAGCTGCTCAGGAGAAAGATGTGGCAATAGGTTTCCCAAAAGACTTACAGCCTTGGAAACCCTATGGGACATTTCTGTTCTGTCTTATAGAGTTGTTATGAGTCTGAATCAACTCAAAGGCAATGGGTTTGGTTTGGTCTGTTGTACTAGTGGTCCTAACTTTTTAGGTCACCAGGTCCTTCTTCCCAGTCAGTTTTAGTCTGGAAGCTCCACTGAAACCTGTCCACTAGGGGTGAGTCTGCTGGTATTTGAAATACCGGTGATGTAGTTTCCAGCATCACAGCAACACGCAAGCCACCACAGTACCACAAACTGACAGATGAGTGGTGATATCAATGCTAATGTCACAAGGATCTTGAATGAAAGCAGAGAAAACCAGAAAGGTATTTATTTACCTGTGGTTTTTCTTTGTTTTTGACTATGCAAAGGCATTCAGCTGTATGGATCATAACAAATTATGGATAACATTTCAAAGAATGAGAATTCCACAACACTTAATTGTGCACATATAGAACTTGTACATAGACCCAGAGGCAGGCGTTCTAACAGAACAAGGGGATGAGACAGAGCCCCCACAGTGCTGTATCCTTTACCTGGCTTCCCCGCGCCCCGCCCCCCCCCCCCCACATACAGTGTTGTATTGAATAATCATTTCCTTTGCTGGGCTCCCCACCCTTAGCTTTGCATTTGAACGCTGCTTTTGCTGGAGATTATATGTAAACCCCGTTGCGCCTGTGTAGTATGGTTAAGAATGTTGCTGACATAACTTGTGTGAGCTCCCTAAAACATGGTATTTTCAGTCTCCTCATATGAATGTGAAAGCTGGACAATGAATACAGAAAACCAAAGAACAACTGATGCCTTTGAATTACGGTGTTGGAGAAGAGTAATGAACATACCATGGACTGCAAGAAGAACAAACATATGTCTTGGGAGAAGCACAGCCAGAATGCTCCTTAGAAGTGCGGGTGGCAAGATGTTGTCTCACATACCGTGGACATGTTTTCAGGAGGGATCAGTCCCTGGAGAAGGGCATCATGCTTGGTAAAGTAGAGGGTCAGGGAAAAAGAGGAAGACCCTCAGTGAGATGGATTGACATAGTGGCTGCAACAGTGGGTTCCAATGTAGCAACAACTGTGAGTTTGGAGCAGGACTGGGTAGTGCTTTGTTCTGTTATGCACAGGGTTACTGTGAAGCAGAACCAACTTGATGGCACCTAACAACAATGACCTAGCTTTTTCTAACTCAATTTAATACCTTTTATTCATAGATGTAAAACCAGGCCTATTTTTTCTTTCAGTAATTAGACTTCTAAAAAATTGTTCTTAGAAAATAATCACAGAAGCTTGTATAGATTAAAATACAAAGTTGTTCTTCAGAAGAAAAATGATAACAGAAAAAATATGGAAACAAAACCTTATAGGAGATTGGATAATCTAATTAATATTCATCCATATTATGGAATACTGTTGTTAGGTGCTGTTGAGTAGTTTCAGACTGATAGTGACCCTGTGTACAACAGAACAAACGCTGCCCGGTTCTGAGCCATCCTCATAATTGTTTTTATGCCTGAGTCCACTGTTGCAGCCACTGTGTCAATCCATGTCATTGGAGGTCTTTCTCTTTTTCATTGACCCCTTATTTTACAAATCGTTATGTCCTTCTCCAGGGACTGGTCCCTCCTGATAACATGTCCACAGTATAGGAGATGAGGTGTCGCTATCCTTGCATCTAAGGAACATTCTGGCTATACTTCTCCCGAGACGGATTTGTTCATTCATTTGACAGTCCATGGTATACTCAGCATTCTTTGGTAACACCATAATTCAATGGCATCAATTCTTCCATCTTCCTTATTCATCGTCCAGCTTTCACATGCACATGAGGTGATTAAAATAAAAGTTATGTTTTAAAATTTAAAGGAATATAAGGAAAACACCAAATATAAAGTGAAAATAAAGTGGCTTCCGATAGAATATTTACAGTAGGACTTTAAATTATGATTTCTCTCTCTATGTATAGAGCGTGAAAGCAAGAAGGAGATTAATAGCCAGCACAAAAGAGGGAGATAGAGAGGCCAGATTAACAGGATATCATAAGTGGTAACCACTGGGTTGTATGTGTTGATTTATTTCAGGCAGGAATGAGTATAGGAAGCCCTGTTAAGAGCTACAGCTGCTAACCAGAAGGCCAGCAGTTCAAATCCACCAGGCGCTCCGTGGAAGCTCTATGGGGCAGTTCTACTCTGTCCTGTACAGTCACTATGACTCAGAATCGATTTGAGGGCGATGGGTTTTTTGGGTACTGTGGAAAACAAGCTGTATCAATTTGAAATGCTTCCAGTTGCAGGTAACAGTAGCTTAAACTCAGAATAAAATATATTAAAGAGGTATTTGTTTTAAGAGGAAAAATGTGAGTGTCAGCATTTGTTTCTGGCATTGATTCAGCCACTGAGCAATGCTACCAGTGTCCCTAATTATATCTATTTTCTATTTTTCCATGCTTAGAATGTTAGTTTTTATTATTGTGCTTGTTTTATCTCTGTGGCAAGATGGCGGCAACAGCTTCAAATGTTACATCTTCATTTAAAGCAAAAGAAAGGGGCGAAGAACAATGGCAGCCATGCCTGCTATCCTTTGAGAGGGCACCAATAGCTTCCCTAGAATCATCTTCTTAAAGGACTTGCTCTTATATCTCACTGACTAGAACTGGGTCATGTGGCCACCTCTAGGTGCAAAGCTATACGATAAAGGAACAAACAACTTGAGTGTCACAAATGACTTAGACCAGCCTGAGCACTATTTTCCTTAGCTAGGCTCCTTTGTGGCAGCTGGCTTCCTTAAAGATTACAGCCCTGGAAGCTCAATGGGGTAGTTCTACTCTGTCCTACAGGGTTGCTATGAGTCGGATTTACTCAATGGCAATGGGTTTTTAATCTGCCAATATTTGTGGAGTACTTTGACTTCTTCCTTGAACTGACTGTAGCATCTTATTGGTTCTTTCTTTAATTAATGAGTTAAATAAAATCTCTGACACATGTTGATTTTATAGTTATGCGAGAGCCATGATTATAACCTCTTTTATAAGTTATTCTTTGATATTTGAAAGATGAAGTAGAGATTTATAAGTAAAATCAAGATTTTGACCTGACTGTATGTCTGAATGGGTCTCACCAGGAGTCTTCTTTATTACCATAAAAAAATCAATAGCTGGTTCTATTGAGTTATGAGTGGGAGATATTTTACTGATAGTTGGAAATCTGGTATCGAAACACATAGAAGCATTAACAGCAACTCACCCCGAACCTGCAGAGAAAAAAAAAAAAGTAGCTACAAAAAAATAATCAGATCTAATTTACTAAAAAGGTAATTTATGTGTGTGTGTATGTGTGCTCTATGGTCCTAAATTCATATAAGCATCATTATCTTTCTTTCACCATCTCGTTTGCTCAGTCTTTCTCTTTTAGGTTAGCTTCAACAATAAGGTCAACAGTAACAATGCTATTACAATATCGAGGGTTCTCAAAGTAACTCAAATTCTGGTCATATGCTTTTTAAGAATTGTTATTATATTTCAATGAAAAAAAGACAAGGGGAAATAGGCAAAAGACTTCCCTTTGATTTTTGCTAAATTTAGAAGAAATGATTGTAGTGCATTTGATTTTATCCAAGGCAAGTGTTTAGATATTCTTTAGAATGTCTTTTATCCCCAGGACAATTTACCTGTTTGTTTTTTTTTTCCCCTTGTTCCATTCTATCAAGCATTTGATAGATGAAAAAGACAAATACAAAAAAGCTAATGTATTCATCCACTCTAAATTGGTAATGGCCAAAGGTGTTATCCCTTCCAGGAAAGGAGGTTTTAATGATTGACTGTAGTTTTAGGTACCTTGGCAGTTCAGTGCTGGCAATTTTGGGGAGTCATCATAGACACCTCATTGATCTCCAACTTAAACCACATAAACTGTGCTTTATTCTGTGCTGTACTATGGACAGGCAGAATTTCAGCTCTCTGGTCTGTACTTTTAAACAATTTATTTTTACAATAGGAACATTCAGTATGAGGCTATTGATGTGATTATGCCTTGGACAAAATTAGCCAAATACCAAACACTCTTGTCCCTCCTGGCTTTAGCCAGTAAGCATGAAAATTAATTTATACTTATATTTCTGAAGACTAGTGAAGTGTAAAACATCCTCTCCGTAGGGACTCACCTACACTATGAATTTTTCCCCCTTGTAAAATAGGGAGTGACGGGATATTTCAGCTGTAACAAAAGAAATAGACATGATAGAGAAACAATCACAAAGAAAAGGTAAGTTTTCATTTAGAATGCTCATAACCCAAAGACTATGTTTGGGACCAGCTGAGCCAAGGATCCATCTTGCCCTTAATGAAATCTGAGCCAGATCCATTGCATGCTGGGAGCATCACTGTTGGAGGTATTTTTGTGGCAAATGAGTTGCTGGATTCACCCAAGTGAATCTAACAGCCATTTTCTTGAACAGTTGGGGTTCGTTTGCTGACCTCAGTAAGGTTTTAAAAACAAAAACAAAAATGAAAAAGACTGATAATAGCCCTGCTTATCCACCTTGCCAAAAGTACAACTGGCAAATCTATGTGGACCGTGTTGTAGAGCATGTTTGGCAAAATCTCAAGAGTTCTATTACAGCCGCCATTTTTATAGTCATGTTGGAGTTCTAGGGGTTGACATAAGTATCTCATGAGGATGCTGAGTAAGAGAGGAGGTGAACACCAAGTGGGTAGAGCTCTATCTCCAAAGGTACCCTGCTGACCACATCCATTTTTTAAAAAGCAGTGTGTTTTGAAATATTTTTTTGTTTAAAAAGTTTCACTGCCCAAAATACAGTACAGGAAAATTGTCCTAAACCTGTAGTGTTCAACAGAGGCTTTTTTGCCCTATGAGGGACATTTGGTAATGTCTGGAGACATTTTTTGGCTGTTACAACTTGGAGATGCTACTGGAATCTAGTAGGTGGAGAGGCCAGGGAGCCTGATAAAAATCCTATAATGCACAGGACAGCCCCCTCCACAACAAAAAAAATTATCCTATCCAAAATGCCAGTGGGGCCAAGGTTGAGAAACCTTGCTCTAGAACAGAATTATGATTTCCATTACAGTTCTAAAGCCTTAGAAAATAGAGATGATTATTGTGAGAATATTAAAATATGTATTTATTTAGCTATTTATTTTTCTATATAAGTAAGAAACAAATGAAAATATCACCTACTGGCAGTTGCATGTATAGTAAAACTCTTAAATAATTCCCTCTGAGCTAATGGAAATTTAAATATACAGGTAGTGTTGATTGGCTCCCAGCCTCTGCTTGGCCCCCACTTTAAACTAAGGTGAGCTGAATTTATATTCAACAGGAGCTAGATAAAGGGTAATGGAGTGGAAGACCTAAATGGGCAGGAAACAGCAGACAGCCCTATCTAGGGAAGCAGAGAAGTTGAGGGAGGGTTCATTTTATCAGTATTATCAGATCCAGTCTCCTTAGAGTGACAGCTAAGGAGACTTCTGAAATTGTTGACTCTGTCCTCGAAGTGTCAGACATCCAGGGGTCCAGTATTGTCCCAAGTGGGCAACTGCCACCAGGTGATGGTAAATCACCTCATGGATTTGGATTTATCAGCTAGATCCAGAACTCCCTGCAGGAGTGCTTCAGCATTGTCCAAGTTATGTCATTTATCTTGAAATGACAGGACACTGTATGTTATGCAATTTGATTTCTTAGAGCCCACATATCAGATATTACCCAGCTACTTTAATAAAAATAATATAGTGTAAAAGGGAAACTAAAAATTCAGGGAAAGAATATCAATCAGTTTTATGCAGGAATCTGAACAGAAGGCCAAATTATTTTGTATTGGAAAGAGTCTTTAAAACTCATGTCATTAATTTATTTTAGTTCATATACAGGGGTCAGCAAACTACTGCCCACAGACCAAATCCTGAGGCCACCTGTTTATGTAAATAAAGTTTAATTGGAACATAGGCACATTCGTTTGTCTAAGTATTATCTGTGTCTGCTTTCTCGCTACAAAGACAGAGAGTTGAGTAGGTGAGACAAATATCCTGTGGCCTGAAAAGTATTACACATTTGTGTATACATGAATACATCCCCTTACAGAAAAAGTTTGCTAACTCATGTATTAGGAGACAGAAGCCTGGAGAGAATCTGTGGTATAACTGGAGTTACAGAGCTATGCTAAGTATAAAACTTTTCTGGCCTGTAATGACCAGCCTGCACATTTTTATGTCACATAAAACTTGTCCTTGTTATTTTAGAAAACAGTAAGCATTCAAGTCTCTTAAAAGCAAAGAAAACAAACAAACTCGTTGCCGCTGAGTGGATTCCAACTCATAGCGACCCTATAGGACAGAATACAACTGTCTGATAGAGTTTCCAAGGAGCCGCTGGGTGCTGGATTTGAACTGCCTACCTTTTGGTTAGCAGCCCTAGCTCTTAACCACTGTGACACCAGAGCTCCAAGTCTCTTAGGGGGTTGACTAAATACCAGGCCTACACTCTTCCCGGGCTCTGACCAAGCTGAGAAAGAAAACGAGGAACTGTGGATGTGAGAGGCTCTGTTATCACTTCCAGTATTGATAATGGCTCAGACAGAGGGCGTGGCTTAGTGTCAGGGGCCATGGTCCTATTAATTGCACCCCAGGATTAGGCAGATTTACCCAATGGACAGGGCAGTACCTCCACGTACCCCCAAGGGGAGCAGTAGGAGATGGAGGTGGGAGGATCTGAGCCAAACTTGTCCACTTATTCTTATCCCATCTACTACTTGGAGTCCACTAGACGGCAATGTTTTTTGTTTGTTTTTTCTGCTCCCCAGGGCTGAGGGAAGGCCTAAAGAGAGGCCAGAAGTGTGTGCAAAGTAAATCACTCCCCTAGGAAACCAAGTGAGGCAAGAAGAGTTCCCTTTTAAGACTTCAGTATTTGTCTTAATAAACAAAGAGGATCAGAGGATTAGAGATGGCTTACGGTTTATACAATGCTTATTTGTACTTTGTACATTTTAAAATATATATATATAAAAGTTTAACGTAAGTGAATCAATGGTATATACTAAAGTTTTCTGAAAGCTCTGTAACGATGAAACGAAAAGGACGGAAATGTTTAGTTGCACTTAAGTTTGCAAAATCTTGCAGGAGGGCAAGTTTAGGCAATTTGTTCTTTTTCGTTTTGCTGTGGCTGGATTTTTTTGTTTTTGTTTTTTGCTTTGTTCTTTTCACCTTTTATCACCTCACAATGAATTCATGTTGACCCTAAATGTTTTCACATCACCAAGTGGCAGATATCCAGGAGGAGATATTTAATCGATGACAGTATTATTGACATTAAAACCCACTGCCGTTGATTTGATTACAACTCATAGCAACCCTGCAGGGCAGAGTAGAACTGCCCCATAGGGTTTCCAAGGCTGTAAATCTTTATGGAAGAAGACTGGCACTTCTTTCTCGCACTGAGCGGCTGGTGGGTTCAAATGGCCAACATTTGGCTAGCCGCCAAGCGGTTAACCGTTTTGCCACTTGAGCTACTTGAATAAAATATTATAGCCTCATAAATAGTCAAATAATCCCTTTAGCTTTTTTATTCAGTTTTGGGAAAGTGTGATCTTGCTCCCTGTTTCATTTAGTAACACTGCTAAAAATTAAAAGAAGTATGTAATTACATCCTGCATATTGCAGCTTCCATTAGCTGACACCTTTGCATTACAGCACAGTGACTTACAAATGTCTCCAAAATGAAAGGTGGTCTTAGACCTTTTAAGGAATCGCTGGTGAGCTGTGTCTCAACTTGAGGTCCTTTCTTTTTCCCACACCCTCACTTAACGAGGACACAACTCAGTATTTTGGGGGGAATTCATGGGTTCTCAGTACCCAGGGGATCCAATTGTCTTAGTAAAAACAATTTTACTTCATAGTATTATTTATGAAAAAAATACATACTATGAAAGATTTTCCATTATTTGAAGGCGAGTGATGTTTGTTCTTGCCTAAGATAAACATATCCACCAAGATTATAAAAACAAACAACAAAACCTGAATAGCAGTGTTAGTTCAAATTCATGTCAGCTGTATACAAATCATATGCAAATTAACTAAGAATCTATATAGAATCATAATCTAATGCCTTTGTACCAGTGTTGTAGGAAATACGTCAACGTGATTCGGTCTCCCCCTAAGGTAGCATTATCCTTGGGCCCATAATGTAAATTGGATGGAACAGATTTTCATAGGAAGCTTTATTTTTCTTTTTCTATTTTATTCACTGGCGTATTGAACAAGCAACAAGCCAATTGGTTATTGACACACATGGTATGCGGCAATATCAATGCTTTATTAGTGTTAAGTCTAGAAAACGTAAAATATTCTCTTGTTCTAGACTAATCACATGGGAGGAACTGTTTTGTAGATATGAAATAACGCAAAGAATCAATTGAGCCATCCATCTTAGTTCCAGTGTCAACTAATTCACAAACACTGAGGTGACGATGATGATGATAATGGCATCATTATTATTATATCAAACCATAAAGAGATTTCTTGGCTGAAGGTAGGAAACATTTCAAACCTTCAACACTTCAGGAAGTTAGTTACAGCTAAGTAATAAGAAAACAAACTATTCTTAAAGAAAACACTGATCCTCCTTAGGATATCTTATTACTAAAGACCCTCTTGACATTGGATGCTTGTTTGGAACTTTGAATTTAAACAAGTTCCTCATACATGTTTTGAAGTATTTTTCATTTCATTTGCGTTGCCTGAACTTCGTCTTACTATCCTGTTGTCCGATGGTATGACTGAGAAAATGTTTCCTTTTGGCAAATTGTCACCTCAGTTAGTCTGAAGAGGAGCCTTGACTGGTAGCATAGCTGACATCCTGATCTGATCCCAGCAGGCAAAGACAGACAAGCTGTCATCCTCCTGGTAAGATGGCTGCTATGCAGAACAAGCCTGTCTGGTGGGGAAATGCTAAATTTCCCTGGAGAGAGAATATTGCATGTGAGTTTATATTTATTGCAGATTCACTTGATTTGGTAGATGGATTTGGATGGAAATTCTTATTATTTGTCAGCCTGATGTTTCTTAATGTTCCTCAGTGGTATTCCCCCGTAGCTATGTCTTGGCTCTGCAAACACAAAATCTCAGTTTAATGATTGGTGTCCTCCCTGAAGATTTTCATTCTTCTTCTTATTCTGCTCCAGGATTGCTCTATCATCTTGTAGAGCAAACCAAGTCAGTTCTTAAAAAACCATTGCTGTCCAGTCGATTCCAACTCATAACAGCCCCATAGGACAGAGTAGAACGGCCCTATAGGGTTTCCAAGTATTATCTGGTGGATTCGAACTGCCAGCCTTTCGGTTAGCAGCCATAGCTCTTAATCACTGTACCACCAGTGCTTAGTGTATGTAAACTCTCAAGAGTATCAGATATTTTGCAATAATCTTGTCTTTTGGAGGAAAAAGAATATTTGAATATTCAAAAGAAAGTATGTATCTCAGTGGTTTGATTTCATAGTTGGACTCACTCTCCCAGAAGCACCAAAGTTTGTACCACTTTGAGTGGGCAGCCATGTCTTTTTTGTCCTGCCAGTAGTTTAATTATCCTAGAGAAATTTTGGCCCACAGTTTATGCTGTATGGATTAGATAAGAAAAAAGGCTATAAAGTGTTCTAATAAACCTTAAAGTGCAGTAGCTCAAACAAAATAGATGTTTAGTTTATTTCCTTCTTGCACGTTGGTTCAATACAGGCCTTTCAGGTCAACAGAGGTTGTCATCAACACGTGATTTGAGTTTCTTTAGTCATTTCCTTCTAGCTGTTAAGAGGTGGGCCAGGAAAAGTTCTAAGAGATTTCTTCTTAAGGAAGAGATGCAGAATTTACACACATCACTTCAACTCACATTGCCATAAAAAAAAAACAAATCAAACCTATTGCCTTTGAGTCAATTCTGACTCATAGTGATGCTATAGGACAGAGTAGAACTGCCCCATAGTATCCAAGGAGCACCTGGTGGATTCGTACCTTTTGCTTAGCATCCATAGCTCATAACTACTACCAGGCACGGGAGTTAGGAAATTCAGCCACTAGCTGGGCAGCCATTTCCCAGCTTCAACCCCATGCTATGGTTGAAAGGGGGTATATTTTGATTGGCATTCTTTCGCTCCTGCACATTATCTTCATCTTTCCAAACTCTGTACTCCTTCACAAGGAATCATGGGAACCACTGAGTTCCCCGTTACTCCTTCCAAGGGACATGGGTTACCCTTTTCCTGGACCTACTACACCATAGTTCCTTACTGGCCTTTTGCAGAGGGCTCATACTCAAGCCTCTTATCTTTAAGAAATCTTCCGGTGAGTAATAGGTTTTACACTGTACGTTCAAGTATGGCTGTCTTAGTTATCTAGCGCTGCACAATAGGAATATCTGAAGTGGATAGCTTTAACCAACAAATTTATTCTCTCACAGTCTAGGAGGCTAGAAGTCTGAATTCAGGGCTCCAGCTCCAGAGAAAGGCTTTCTCCCTTTTGTTGGCTCTAGAGGAAGGTCGTTATCAATCTTCTCCTGATCTGACAGAAATTCTCAGTGCAGGGACCCTAGGCCCAAAGGATGCACTCTGCTCTTGGCTCTGCATGCTTGGTGGTAATGAGGTCCCTATCCTCTCTGCTTGTTTCTCTCTTTTATATCTCAAAAGAAATAGACTCAAGATAGATTCCTAAACCTGTAGATTGAGTCCTTCCTCATTAAGATAACTTCCTCTAATCCTGCCTCATTAACATCAGAAGGATTTAGAACATGTAGGACAATTCCGTCAGATCACAAAATGGAGGACAACCACACAATACTGGGAATCATGGCCTAGCCAACTTGACATGCATTTTGGGGTGACAATTCAATCCATAACATTGGCCCTAAATTCCTGGAAACATCTGTCAAGTTCTTCCAACAACTCTATCACTATGCACTTCTCTGCTCCCAGGATGCATCAAGAACAACTCCAGGGTCAGTCTGCAAATCTCAGCTCAGCAAGCAGCCTGTCAGGTGTAGAGAGCCTGTCTTCTCATCTCTACAAATTTTTCTCTCAGAGGCCCCTCTCAGTTGTCTTGGTGGCAGAGGGAGGAGTACTTTTAATCAAGAAGCTCACATTTTCTACAACTTCATCAATTCTCCTTTTTCTGCTTTCCAGTCGTTTTGGAGAGATTAATTAATAAGTACTGAGGAAATGTCTGTACCCAATTGTTGATTGTGGGGCATTTACTTCCTCTCAGTGAAGCTTCATGCAGTAGCTGGCTATTCTGCAACAAGAGCAGTCCTACTAAAAATTCTTCCTTCAAGATCTTGTTCATACTTCTACATTATTTTATGTAGTTATCACCATATAATTGATCCAATTTTCAGCCAGGAGTGACTGAACAATACTCTATGGTGCTCATTCTTAGTGTTTTTCCTTTTTTAAATCTTACTACCAACGTCATAATCTTTGTAGGACATTTGTTAATTACAAAGAAAGAAGTCCTGTTTTGTAATTACTCTCAAAAAAAAGATGCCTTTTGAGATATTTATTCTAGCTTTCTAAAACAATGAAAAAAATAAAAAATAAAAAACCAAAACCCACAAGTAATGGTCACATCACTGAACTGTTTAATCAAGACTCAAACTCTGTCAGTGACACATTCAAATTAATTTTTAAAAAATATTCTTTAGTACAGCACAGATAATATTATGGAAGAATTAAAGTTCAGGATAAAAGAAAAGAGCTTATCTAAATCTAAGTCTCTACACCAGACAAATTTTACTCCACAGACCTGGAAACCCATGTAATGATGGCAAGTTTAATAAAGCTTAAAGAAGATAATAGTACAAAAACGGTGTTGGGCAACATGTGGGGGAATGCCGTATTTCTAAAATACTTGAAACATATGTAGAACTGCCCCATACGGTTTCCAAGGAGTGGCTGTGGATTTGAACTGCCAGCCTTTTGGTTAGCAGCCAAGCTCTTAACCTCTGTTCACCAGGACTCCAACTCCAAAATACATTTTTGGTTTTTACTGGATGTCTATGTTATATATAATTGCTAGATTTGGATATTTTAAAACTATTTAAACAAAAATTACATTAAAAACATACAGCTTCATGAATTAAAATAAAGCAAATGCTCCAGTAACAACTGCAACGTCAGAAGCCCTCCTGGTGCCCCTTCTTCCCCTCATAACCCCCGTCTCAGCTTAAGGATAACCAGCTTCTATGTAAATCACTTTAATTTTGTTTATAGTTTTATCAAGTAAATATGTGGCCCCAATCTCTATAGTTTATTTTTTAAACAGATTTATTGAGGTTTAGTTGGCATACAATAAACTGAAACTATTTAAAGTGTACAATTGGATCAGTTTTGATATTTGATGACATACTCGAAAGCATCCCTACAATCAATAAATATATCCATCAATACCAAAATCCTTTGTGCGCCTTTGTGATCCCCTCCCCTACTGTCCCTCCATTCCATCTCCTTACCCTGTCACTGTAGAGCAGTTTGTGTTTTCTGGAATTTTATATAAATAGAGTCATGCAATATGTATTTTTTTTTGGTCTGATTCCTTTCACTAGGGTAATTATTTTGAGATGCATTAATGTAAGTATCAAGAGTGTATTATTTTTATCGCTGAGTCATATTGTATGAATAGATCACGTTTTGTTTATCCATTCACGTATTGGTAAACGTTGGGGCTGTTTTCAGTTTTGGCTATTACAAATTAGGCTACCGTGAACATTTGTGTGCAAGCCCTTGTATGGACATACGCTTTCACTTCTTTTTGATTTTAAACACCTAGAAATAAAAAGAGTGCATCATATGTATGTGTACATTTAGCTTTTTAAAAAACTAGTAAATTATTCCCAAAGCGATTAGCATTTTAGCTCCCCATAAGCAGGATAGGAGAGTTCCTCATCCTCTACATTCCTGTCAACACTTGCTATTGTCAGTCTGAATTTTTACCATTCTAACAGGTATGTAATGGTATCCCACCATGATTTTAATTTTTATTTCCCTGATGACTAATGATGTGTAGTATCATTTCATGTGCTTATGTTGCCATCCATATACCTGTTTTGGAGAATAATATGCTCAAACTTTAACCTATATGTTTATTTATTATTTTCTTTTTTTGTCTCTCAGGGAGTTTGGATTGTCTATGGAGCTCCCAAGACCTTCCCTTGACAAGTTGTTCTGGCTTCCCCAGTAATGTGTACTGTCTTACCCTTCACCAAAGTTACCACTTATCTATTGTCTACTTAGTTTAACCCATATTTTTAAATCCAGTTTTTCATTTTATATTATTGAGTTCTGAGAATTTTTTATGTATCCTGGAAACAAATATACTACCTCATATTTTATTTGAAAATATTTTCTTCTAGGCTTGGCTTCTCTTTCCATTCTTTTACAAAGTCTTTAGAAGATCAGGAATTGCTAATTTTGATGAAGTCCGATATATCAATTTCTTCTTTCATCGATTTTGCTTTTGTGTTGTGTCTAAGAAATCTTTGCCTGATCGAAGTTCACAAGGATTTTCTCCTATGTATTTTTCTAGAATTTTTATGGTTTTAGGTCCTCCTCCGGGGACTGGCCACTCCTGATCACATGTCCAAAGTATGAGAGACAACGTCTCACCATCCTTCCTTCTAAGGAGCATTCTGGCTGTACTTCTTCCAAGGCAGGTGTGTTCATTTCTAGCAGTCCATGGTATATTCAGTATTCTTTGTCACCACCACAACTCAAATGTGTCAATTCTTCAGTCTTCCTTTTTCATTGTCCAGCTTTTGCATACAAACAAACAAACAAACAAACAAACAAACAAACCCGTTGGCATCAAGTTGATTTCAACTCATAGCAACCCTATAGGACAGTGTAGAACTGCTCCATAGGTTTTCCAAGGAGCAGTTGGTGGAGTCAAACTGCCGACCTTTTGTTTGGCAGCTGAGCTCTTAACCACTGTGCCACCGTACATATGAGATGATTAAAAATAAAATGGCTTGGGCCAGGTGCACCTTAGTCCTCAAGGTGACATCTTCCTTTCTAATACTTTAAAGAGATCTTTTGTGGTAGGTTTGCCCAATGCAATACGTCAGTTGCTTTCTTGATTGCTGCTTCCATGGGTGTTGATTGTGGATCCCAGTAAAATGAAATCCTTTATAACGTCAGTATTTTCTCCATTTATCGTGATGTTTCTTAATTGGCCCAGTTGTGAGGATCTTTGTTTTCTTTATGTTCAGGTGTAATCTATACTGAAAGCTGTGGTCTTTAGCCTTCATCAGTAAGTGACTCAAGTTGTCTTTACTCTCAGCAAAAAAGGTTGTGTCATCTGCATATCACAGGTTGTTATTGAGTCTCCCTCCGATCCTGATGCTATGAGCTCTTCTTCATAGAGTCTAGCTTCTCAAATTATTTGCTCAGCATACATATTGAATAAGTACGGTGAAAGGATACAACCCTGATGTACACCTTTCCTGATTTTACACAAGCAGTATCCCCTTGTTCTGTTTGATGGACTGCTTCTTGATCTATGTACAAGCTCTGAATGAGTGCAACTAAAAGTTTTGGAATTCCCATTTGTTATAGATTGAATTGTGTCTCCCAAAAATTTGTGTTGTAAATCTTAGCCTCTATGCCTATGGTTATAATCTCATTTGGGAATGGGTTGTCTTTGTGATGTTAATGAGTTAGGACTGGTATAAAGTGTGTCTTGAGTTAATCTCTTTTGAGCTATGAAAGAGATTAAATAAGCATGTGAGCCAGCAGAGATGGGGGAAGCCACATGAAGACTGACCAAGAGTAGAAGGTCAGAAGAGGCAAGGACTTTCCTCCAGAGAAGACAAAGAGAGAAAGCTTTCCTCTAGAGCCACACCCTGAATTCAGACTTCTAGCCTCCTAAACTACGAGAAAATAAATTTCTGTCTGTTAAAGGCACCCACTTGTGATATTTCTGTTATAGTAGCACTAGATAACTAAGACACCATTCTTCACAATGTTATCCATAATTTGTTATGATCTACACTGTGGAATGCCTTTGCATAATCAATAAAACACAGGTAAACATCTTTCTGGCATTTTCTTCTTTCTGTCACGCTGCATCTGACATAAGCAATGATATCCCTTTTTCTACATCCTCTTCCGAATCTGGCTTCAATTCCTGGCAGTTATTGTCAATGTATGGCTACAGATGTTTTAAAATTATCTTTAGCAAAATTCTGCAAGCATGTGATACTAATGATATTGTTTGATAAATTCTGCATTCCACTGGATCACTTTTCTTTGGGATGGGCACACATATGGATCTCTTCCAGTCAGCTGGGCAAGTCGCTGTCTTCCAAATTTCTTGTATAGACAATCATTTGTTGAAGCATCTCAATTGGTATCCGTCAATTCTTGGAGCCTTTTTTTTTTTTTTGCCCATACCTCAGTGCAGCTTGAAATTATTCCTTCATTGTCAGCAGTTCTTGATCATATGCTACTTGCCCAAAAGTTTGAATGTCCACCAGTTCTTTTTGGTGTAGTGACTGTATGTACTCCTTCCATCCCTTCTATCTTCTTTTGATGCTACCTGCGTTATTCAATATGTTGCCCATAGAATCCTTCAGTATTTCAGCTCAAGGCTTGAATTTTCTTTTCAGTTCTTTTAGCTTGGGAGATGCTGAGTGTGTCCTTCTCTTTTGGTTTTCTAATGCCAGGTCTTTGCATATTTCGCTATCATATTTTACCTTATGTCCGAGGGTTACTCTCGGAAACATTTTCCAGCAATATCTTAGTACAACATTTCATTATAATACTTCACCTAATTAAATGTTGTACTGAGTTCACCTTAAATAGCCCTAGTTCAGATCTTGCTGGAAAATGTTTCCAAGAGCAATCCTCAGACATACGCTTTTTAACTTGTATGTCCTAGAATTTTAATAAATTCAGAGCCTGTGTAATGTATCATTAATTCAAGAGCATAAATTGAGTTCATCTTCACCCTCATAGCAAGACAGTAACATACTACCCCAGTTCATATTAGCTTCTACAATCTCTAAAATTCAAATTGATTATTATTATATATCTCACTGATTCTTATGGAATTATGGAGTTAAGGTATGGATGTGAAGTCACTGTTTCCTTGACTTTCATCTGTTTTACAGACACTCTGTAGTTAGTTGCTCCACATTATTTTGTGATGCTTCAGCTATCACCTATCATGTTATTTTCTTTAGAAATGATTGATACATGTAGACTATGCACAAATAGGAGACCATTTACAACTTCTCATTATTTTTTCTTCCAGTCCACACCATCAGTGAAGTTTTTGTTTTATAATAGGTTTCAATATTTTAAATATTTTGAAAGTCTATACAGACTGCAGTAAATGTGAGATACTGTGTTTTAAGATGATAGTATGACAATATTCCTCTATACTCAACACTGTTTTTTTGTGTGCACATCTTATCCTACAATCTGATTACAATATCATTATTTTTTAAATAAACAGACCAAGTTAAATCCCTTACTCTTTACACTTCACGATTCTTTTTAATCTGTTGACCCATGAGTTTATTTTTATTCCTATCATCAATGAATGTATAATTTTACATTCTGCCTTTTAAAAAGGTTACCAAACATTTCATAACTATTTTATGGAGTTTCTTTGGTCCAGAGCCATAATTTAAAATGGCTGCCTCTGAATTGACTCCACGGCAATGGGTTTGGTTTTTGGTTTAATGTGTTTTTGAATGGATGTATGTTATTTGGTATTTAGATTATTCCTAATATTTCACCCTTGAAGTAACATGATGAATATTTAGTTTGTTACATTTTTATTGAAATGTTCTCATTACTCCTGAATCCCTTGTGAATTTCCACTCATTCTTCAAAATACAAGTCAAACAAAGTTTCTTCCACGTAAAATTTTTTCTGAATCCAAAACCCCGGGTTATTCTTCCAGTGCCTACCTACCTCTATTCCCTCAAGCATCATACACATAATATATTCTGTGTATGTCTTCTTTCAGACTGTAAAGTCCTAGAAAGTAGACATTGTGTTTAGTAATTGTTTTGCATTACCAGTTTTAACAAATCACTTGTCAGCACAAAAATTTTATTCAATAAACATAGTTACAAAATCTGAGTTGAAATCATGACTTTGCTATTTCTTACCTGTATGACATTGGACAAGCCACTTAAGTTCCCTGCATCTTAGCTTCCTCATGTGAAAATTGTAGACTATAATAATAGTAGTTAGTATAAATGTCATTGAAGATTAAACGTATTAATTAGCCCAAAGTGTGAGGAACAGGGTCTGCAGCATAGTATATGTTTATTGCATACCAATGACCATCATCATCATCATTTTACAATTACGTGTTGAAAGACTGGTACCCTGTACCCAATCTTTAAGAGGTATATATGCAATCTCTTTGGGATTAAGCTTTTAAAATATCCTGTAGGATTATTATAGGATAATAAAATCATTTAATTGTAGATTTGGAAGAAATAGTACAAAGTGCCTCATTTGATCACTATTCTCAAATAGTTTTTAAATGAGTAATGAAACTGAGATCCAGATAATTTAAAGAAAATAACCCAAATTATAAATCAGTTAATAGATAAGGAGGAATCTTAATTGACAACCTTTTATTTAAAAACTAGGTGTTTAGTTTAACTACAAAGCCATCATTATCCCATATCAAAACGTAGGAAGAAATGGAGTAATTTTTTTTTTTCACTTTTATGTACTCGATTCATAGTGAAATAGTTAATACTGATTGAAAAAATAGCAAAATGTTCCACTTGGCTACATGGAAGATAGAAAATGTACCTAGACAACTTTATATCTGGTTAAGAAAATTTAAAGGGAGAATGTCTAAAGCGCCATCTGGTTTCTTTTAGCTGCCTGTACGTGATGGCTAATTTTATGCGTCAACTGGACCAGGCTTCTGAGTTGTTTGGTCAAGTGCTACTATAGTTGTTGAAGTGAAGGTATTTAGATGTGATTAACATTTACAATCAGTTAAGTAAAGCCGATTCTTCTCCATAAATCAGCTGGGCTTCATCCGATCAACTGAAGGACTTAGGAGCAAACACTGAGGTTTTCCAAGGAAGAAGGAATTCTGCCTCAAGACTATAACATAGATATCCTGCCAAGGTGTCCAACCTGCAACTTGACCTACAGCTTTTGGATTTGTCAGCCCCCACAATAATGTAAGCCAATTCCTTATAATCTCTCTTTATATGTTTATATATATACACACATATACACACATATACACAAATGTACATATACCGATATACATTGCTGTTGAGTCATTTCTGACTCATAGCGACCCTATACGACAGAGTAGAACTGCCCCGTAGGGTTTCCAAGGAGCGGCTAGTGGATTTGAACTGCTGGCCTTTTGGTTAGTAGCTGAGCTCTGATGCACTGTTCCACCAGTGCTCCATATACGTATAACTATTTGACAGTGATATTTTGCATATCTTTTGCCACATTATGCCTTTGACTACCACTGCCAGCTTTACTAGTGGAAAGAGCCTTTAGTGCCTTTAAATCTCATTTGATTTGAGACCCAATTCCAAAAACTAACCCTAACATTCTTTTTCTCTAGAACTACTCTTGGTACTAAAATCTGTGTGAATCAGGATTCCCCATAGAAGCAGACCCACAAATCAACCCATAACACTGGCTAATATACTGTGATAAGCACAGGAAGATAGATTAAGGAAAGAATTCTATAATTTTCAACCAAATGTATAATTTTCCTCCAATTTAGAGGAACTATAAGGTCTCTATGAGTCAGAAGGAACTCCACAGCAAATTTTGTTGTTGTTTTTTGGTTCTTTTTAATAGAGCACCAAGACAATCTCCTTGGCCATCAAATTTCTCAAAGCAAAAAACTTATCACAACAAAGATCCAACTCAGGACAATGCCAGCAAAATGTCACCACAGGATCACAATCAAATCCAGTGTTGGTCTGTAAGACAGTTACCAAAAAAAAAAAACCCAACCCCATTGCCATAGAGTCAATTCTGACTCATAGCGACCCTATAAAAAAAAATTATAGCAGTATTTAAAGCAGAGCCTTATAGACCCTCTGAGCTAAACAGAAGGGCTTCCAAGACTCTTAATGGTGTTTTCCCACAGCACCCTGACTTGTAGTCTAGAATAGAGAGGTGTCTGTCTTGAAGGGGATAGACAGTTGTGACTATTGCCTAATAGAATGGATTATAAATTCATGAATAGAAAATCCACAGAACTTTTAAAGGAATTGTATCAGTTTGTATCAATTTGGACTTCCATCAATTCCAATGAATGGAAGAAGGGTGAGAAAGTTACTCAACTAAAAACATGGCTCAGAGGGTGGAGCCAAGAGTAAGGGACTTTCTTTCTCAGTGAGGAGAACATAATATAATTCAGGAACATAATATAGTCAGAGCTACATCATTGGAGCCCTGATGGCGCAGTGGTTAAGAACTTGACTGCTAACCAAAAGGTCGGCAGCTTGAATTCAACAGCCACTCCTTGGAAACCCTATACAGCAATTCTACTCTGTCCTATAGGATCGCTATGAGTTGGAATTGACTTGGAGACAACAGGCTTGGTTTGGTTTTATATCATCGTAATTACCACCTTTCACTAATGCATTCTGTTAGTTTTTTTTTTTTTTTTCCTGAGTTGGCTTTTCACACTGGTATCTCTTTACTCACAACTCTCTCTTCTTGTCTGAGATTAAAGATCACCCTGAAGTAGATGACCTTGTACAGTCAAGCTTCAAACTGATCTCCCTGTCTTTTTTCTTGCCCCCGGAGCAGGAGGAATTGGTGACAAGTGCCCGGTTGGATTCTGCAGTTGATGTGAACCAGTGACTGCTTGCACAGTGGTGTCTTTCGTGGTTGCCCGCTCCTCACGGTCTCACTCAGTGTTGGATATATTGCAGAAAGAGAGGCAGATAACTTGCCCATTTATTTCCTAGGTATTCAGATTGAGAAGAATCATATTTGAGGAGTGCCACCTAAGAACATTAACCAAAGGAATGTGGACCTAATATACATGATCCTGGTTGTCGAGCCCGAGTCTGATATTGTGATAATAGAATCAGATGTTGGGGGCAATTAGGCTCTAGAGGTGAATGTATCTTTGCCTGTGGGAAGGATGTAGATAATTTTTGACCAGACAGAGAATTACAATAGGTTACAAATGGTTATATTCTTTGCCATAACTCTCAAAGAGAGGTGTGTTAATGAGATCTTCAGCGTTTAATCCACAGATTTATTCTGGTGATTTTATGGCATATATGAAATTTCCTTGAGTAGCTAAAATCTGGTAGACATGTAGCGTGATGCTACTATTTAAAAATCTGTGTCATAGCTACAAATGTAAAGCACAAAACATTTTTTTTTGAATTGGAAATAAGGTACCTCTTATTTTAATATTTTCATTAATATGCTTACTGTTACTTCAATTTTGTGCTTCTGTTTCCATCAGTAGTGGCAAGAGGAGCCATGTGTAAGAGCAAAATGGTCCTCCTCCAGTTTGAATGCACAGATAAACTCCGTGGCATTTGAAGCAATTCTTTTATTTATTTATTTTCATTGCCTGTTTGTTTATTCATAAAATCGACATAGAACTTCCAGGTTGTGTTTTCGACCACCCTTGAGTATTACCTGATTCCTACTGAATTCATTTCTTTGAGTTATATCTCTGTCCTTTCTAGAGCTAAACAACTGGAGTTGAAGGAAATTGTTTTTTTTTTTTTGGTCTTAAAACACGTACTCACACACCCGTACAACTGCATTAGCCTTCGGAGATGGTGAGAAGCGCCAGTCAGGGGAGCAGAGCCTGCCAGCTAGCCAGTTGAAAGCAAGTAGTAAGGATATGGTTTTTCTACTTACAATCAACAGGTGTTGACTGAAATGCACTCACGGGAGGGGGTGTTTGTATTTTTCAGAAAAGCAGACAGCTTAAGAAGGCATTGCTTTTACAGTTTTGAACTGCAGCAATATTAGACAATATACTCACCTGCCCAAGGCCAGTGCTTTTTTCTTAGTATCTCTTTAATGCCGTGGTTTCACTTCATAAAAATAAAATAGCATCAACCTTTGGACCAAAGGGTTACTATTCAAAGGAGGAAAAGGGTCAAATTAGACATACATGTGTATGTGTATTGGTATAGATATAGGTGTAGATATACATATAGAGATATAGATAATGGTTTGGTCATGATATAATCAGAGCCACATCATTGTAATAACTGCCTCTCGCTAATGCTTTCTGTGGAAACCCTGGTGGAGTAGTGGTTAAGAGCTATGGCTGCTAACCAAAAGGTTGGGAGTTCGAATTCACCAGGTTGTCCTGGGAAACTCTATGGGGCGGTTCTACTTCATCCTGTAGGGTTGATATGAGTTGGAATTGACTTGATGGCAACAGGTTTTTAATGCATTCTGTTAATAATTTTTTTTTTCTTTCTAAATTGACTTTTCACATTGGTACCACCTGCCTCACAACTCTCTCCTCTTGTCTAAGACTAAATGTCAACTTCCTCACCTCGAAGTAAAATGCCTTGTACACTCACGCTTAAGCTTGGTCTGCTTGTATTCTTTACACATATCACCAATGGTAGTAAAAAATGGACTTCTCATTGTCCCTCAGGCAAACCATGTGTGATTTCATCTTTGTGCCTTTGCTCCCGTCCTTGTATTCTCCTTGTTTAGAATGACCCAAGCTCCGTAAATCCTGCAATCAGTGTTCCCTCTTCCAGTGGTTTTTTCCTTCTCTGAAATCCTATAGCACTCTTTGCCTTCACCACTTTCTTGGCATTTTACCTTGCATTTTTACTTATCATTTTATGTATGGATCCTGTCACCCCAAAGAGCTTGTCAGGCCTTTAAGAGCAGAAGCCACGTCTCATAAGTATTTATATTCTTTTGCCTAATATAGAAAGCCCTGTGGGTAAGTGTGCTTGTAATTAATATTTGATGTTGCTGATTTTAATAAATTTTAGTTATGCACAGATCATGTGTTATACTTAAGTTCCAGGTCGGTCACAGTCTTGGCATTAGGGAGAATTTGTATTTCTCATGACTATCTGTTAAAATAGGCAAAGCAAGGGTAGACATTTTGGTCCAAGAAAATTTTATACACACACACACACACATATACAATGAGCTACCTAATAAATAAAAAGTCAACAAGAATTCTTGACTCAACAAAAAGATGTTTACAAAAACAGAAGTGCTTGATCGAGTTTAGGCTAGAGGGCAGTTGTTTGAGAGAAAGAAATTGGGACCAGAAATGCTGTGAAACAAACCTCTGATTGGTAGAATCCATGTTTTTCTACATCACTTTACATGTCCTTTCTTAGGTGGGCCTACACACTGGAGGATTTGTGCTATTCTGTACTATAGATCAAGCCTCAAGTTGAACCTATGGGACACTGATCACATCCGTTTCCCCTTGAGACAGCTCATTTCTGTCTGTGTATGTGTCTGTCTTACATTGAATATATGCTTTTCCTCTAAGCACCCAAAACCTTAGCTGCAGGTTCACTCCCACTTTAAAGCTCTCACTGTGTAATCTCTGACTGCCTATGTGAAAATTCATCAATACGCCATTGTGGGGTGCCGTGATATGCAGAATAATGCTCTCCCCAAAGATCTCTACATACCAATCTCTGGAACATAAGAATATGTTAATTTACGTAGAATGGGAGAATTAGCTTTGCAGATAGAATTTTTTTTTATCACCTGTCCTCGAAATGGAGAGATGACCCTGAATTCACAAAGATCCTCATAATTTTAAGGTGGTGGCAAAGGAACTAGAACAGAGAGATGTCAGCATGAAGATGAGTCAACCTGGTATTGCTGATTTTTAAGATGGAGGAATGGGGACATGTGTCAAGGAATGTGGGCAGCTTCTAGAAGCCGGAAATGGCAAGGAAACATATTTTTCCTAGAGCCTTCAAAAGGAGCCCTGCTGGCGCAGTGGTTAACAGCTGGGTTGCCAACAGCTATACTGTGGAAGGAAGAGGTGGTAGTCTGCTTCCGTAAAGATCACAGCCTTGAAAACCCTGTGGGGCAGTTGTACTCTTTCTCATGGTGTTGCTACTAGTCGGAATTGACTCAATGGCAATGAGTTTGGTTTTTTTGGTTAGAGCCTTCAAAAGTAACGCAACTCTGTTGATGCCTTAATTTTAGCCCATTGTGGTGCAATGAGTTCCATTAGGTGGCCTTTTGTCCTTGGTTCTTGGAAAAATGACTTAGGGGATTTCCCAAGTTGTTTTTTTACCCCTGATGATTTGTTACTTTCATCCAGTCTGGCCCAGTAACTGACATGGCCTGAGTTGATTGACATTTCCTGGGTACTTGAGGATCGGTTGGAATCTGGTCTGGCTATGGGGCCCCTGCCTTGTAATTAAGAAAGGAGCACAAAGAATAGTTTACATAAGGGCCAAAACACAGAAAGTTTGGGGAGCTTCTTGGCTGAGCGTGTTGGCATATCTCTTAGGACATAGAAGCCCTGTGCTGGAAACCCTCCCAGATCTGGGTAAAAGAGCTGTAACAGGCTTAGAGCTGTGGATGGTGGCAGCGATGGCGCCCAAAGTGGCAGAGACAAGTGGCTTGGAGAGTGAAGCAGAGCTGAGATGAAGAGCTGAGCTGAGGGAAGAGACATCTGAGAAGCAGGGCTGTCCCAGAGCTGCCATTTTATAATGGACCAGTCAGCAGCAGGAGCAGGAGTGGAGCAACCTGAGGCTGCTGGTTGAGAGATGGACCAGTCAGCAAGGGGACCAAACCAAAACCAAACCCGTTGCTGTTGAGTCGATTCTGAGTCATAGCAACTCTATAGGGCAGATTAGAACTGCCTCCATTGGGTTTTCCAAGGCTGATCTTTAAATCTTTAAGGGAGTGGAGCAGCTAGTGAATTTGAACTGCCAATATTTCAGTTAGCAGTCAACCACTTAACCACTAATCCACCAGGGCTCCTGAAGCAGTGGTGGGCCCACTGGAAGTCCTGGTTTACAGTTTAGCTGGCAAAGAGTGCCTAGGGTATGACTAAAGTTTCCAGTTGAAAGTTTCTTGGTTGACGAAAGTGAACATCTGTTCTCAAGGTTAGTGGGTCCTGTCTGAGACGCTGAGATTCCTTGCTGAGACCCTTCCTGTACTTTGTCCTATGAATTTTCTCATTTATATCCTTTTCTATTATTTTAAAGTTGTTATCGCAGGCATGGTGATTCAGTGAGTTTCGTGGACATTGCAACAAATTTTCAAACCCAGTAGAAAGAGACAGTACTGTGGGACAGCTGGGGTCATAAATAATGAGGAAGTTGGTAAATGGAGATATATTTGACCTCTGCCTCAGAGGAACCAGCTTTGTGCTGATTCTTATAATCAAATTTATCATTTCACCCACCGAGGTCCATTTTGATCTTCAGATCTCTGAACTGTAAGATAATAAATTTGTGTTGTTTTATGTCACTGAATTTTTGGTAATTTTTTACAGTAGCAATATAAATCTAATATAGATGATAATTTCATTGATAGTTTGAATAGTCTGCAAACAATGAGATGGAAAAATAATCCTGGTTCCTGTTTTGTAGAAGGTCTTTTACAGGTTGGCAATTAAATCCCAGTTCTACACTTTTGGCTTAGTGCTTTGAGCTCTTTAATGTTCTTCCATATCCATTATCTCACTAAAATTTCACATCACAGATGCTTAGTTGCTATTACAGAGGATTTTATCTGGACTTAATTGATAAGGAAATTTATGGTACAGAGGCTCAGTACCTCATATTCGTGGTCCAATGGGAGAGACATAACAATAAGCAACCCATTGCCGTCAAGTTGATTCCTACTCAAAGACACATAGTGTGGTTTAAAACCGAGAACAGAGAGAAATGAACCAAACATCTGGAATCTAGAATATTATTTTCTCTTTGCTTATAAGCCACCTTAGAATGAATATAACCCTCTGTCTTCTTTTTGTGCCATTTTACAATTATTCCCTGGGTCAGTTTTCTGAGTTGTATTTAGAAAGTATGAGTGAGATCATTTCCATGAACAATCTTAAGAGCTGGAAAGGGAAATGTGTATCTTGCAGTGATCTCTAGTAATGCTAGAAGTCATTAAAAAAGAAAAAAAGAAAAAAAAAAGCTCCCACCTTTACTACTTACCTTGATCTTTAAGGACTTACAAGAGTCATCCCTTGCCCATCTCTTATCCTACGTTTCCTCTTACTCATTGCGCCCCAGCCTCACTAGCCTGCTTTCTATATCTTGACACACTGAGCTCTTTCCCACCTCAGTTCTTATGTTCTCAAAAGTCCTTTTCTCCAGAATGTTCTCACCCAGATCTTCCCATGCTTAATACCTTCTTATCTAGCTTAAATGTGAACACTCAGATTTTCCCTAATCAACCAATCTAAAATGAACAGTTCTTTTCCAAAAGTCACTTTCTAGCACGTTGCCATGTTTTATTTTCTTCTTAGTATTTATTCCTTTATTTGTTTTCTATCTCTTTCTTCACATTAGAACGTTTGAATGGAAACTCCATGGAGGCAAAAGTCTTGTTGATGGCTTTCACTACTTCATCCTCAATACTTAGAATATTTCCAGGAAATTATTAGCTCCTTTTGAAGGGTCTACATGCTATTGATACCTCTTATGCAATCATTAGATAAAATAAACTGAGCTAATGAGCAGGGCTTTAAGGAATAGAGAGGATCAGGTTAGAAAAAGCAGATATTAGTAGGTTAGAAAAAGCAGATATTAGTAGGTTAGGAAAAAAAGACATTAGTAAGTGGACATTGTGATTTTTCCTACTGAAAGCACATTTGTCTATTTTAAGGGTACATAGGAATTCCTGGGTGGTACAAATGGTTTAAGGGCTCAGCTGCTAAATGAAAGGTTGGAAATTGGAGTCCACTCAGAGGCATCCACCCTAGGAAGAAGGGCCTGGAAGTCTACGTCTGAAAAATCAGCCATTGAAAACTCTATGGTGTACAGTTCTGCTGTGACACACAGGGTCACCAGGAATCGACAGTACATCAACTTTTTTTCTTTTTAAAGGATGCATAAAACTGAAAGCCCTTGGTAATAAACATGCATTGGAACACAGCCTGGGCATTAAATTCAGATTCTCCCTTTCAATCATTCTGTACTTGTCATATGCTGAACATTAAATTTACTGCCAGGTATAATGTAGAGGGGAAAAGAGAAAACAAAAAATTGTTGTGTGATATCCAGCACAAACATGATGGATGTTGCTTCAGATGACATTGAACTAGGGATAACAGAGGCTATGCATTTGTACAGGGCACTTTGCCAGCTTATACCATCTGGCCTACTGTCCCAGGTAAGTGATGTTAAGATTCACAGGTCATACTGTCTTCATCTCAGAGTGATTTAAAAAAATATATTTTTTTCCTCAGGTAAAAATAAGACATCCTTATTGAAGGGAATTCATAAAATGCAATGAGTTAGAGAAGAAAATAAACCATACTCAATCAAATTACTTAGCTATAACCACAGTTATCATTTTGATACACATTCTGGCAATCTTTTCTCTATACGCATGTATACACATACACAAACACATTTATTTATTCCTAAAATGTAATATTTATCTTATAGATTCTTCTTGAATAAATGAAAGAACGAATGAGTGAGGGAAAAACTGACTGATCATTGGTGACCCCACTCAAGTTGAGAATATAGGTTGTTTAAAAGACTAGCCTTTTGTTCCATTTAGACTACTGTCAAAATTTCACTGTTTTTCTCTCCTCACTCAAGTTCTCTTTGGCTACCCCACTAAGTCTTAGACTTTTGTCACTTCAATACCATTTAAAGGCAAAGCATTCTAAAACCTACTCAAATATGACAGACAAATAATAAAGCTGTATTTTCTTTCCTCACATGTATTCTAGGGAAGTATTTATTTTATATATATGCACATATAAATATATATTTGTAAATACATATTAATATTTTGAAAATATATATACGTATTCAAAGTATTAAAAGTAGCTTTAAAATTGGAGGGAATACGTCTCATTCCAGGTATAAATGAGTAACGTGGGTGAGATTTGCACTCTTTTCATAGACAATTATAAAGCTGAAGCAATACGTATGAAGCAACTCTTTGCAAGCATTGGGCAACATAGCAGACCTGTGATCCTTGAGAGAAGAGAAACACTTGAGATGAGGTCCATATTCACACCGACTTTCTATCTGGAGGCACTTTCTACGCTATAGCACAGGGAAGTATTTATCATCCAAAAAAAGATGCTGAGCTGCTCAGATCCAAGAAGCCTAAACAACCCTAAGTAGAATAAATATGAAGAAAATCGCATCAACTATTGTCATTAAGACGTTATGTCATTAATGTAAGAATTGGTAAATGGAACAGAGAGGCCAAAAATGAGCTCACCCATATCTAGTCAATTAATTTTTGATAAATGTGTGAAAGTGATTCAATGGGAGAAAGAAAAAAAAAGTATTTTCAACAAATGATGGTGAAATAATCTTATATCTACATAGAAAAAAATACATGTCAACCTCTTCTTTGTACCATACACAAAAATTAAAATGAGGTGGATTTGGGACCCAAACATATAAGTTAAAACTATTAAGCATTTAGAAGAAAACATAGGCACGGGGTTAAGAAAAGTTTTCTTAAACAGGGAAAGGAAGCCCCGGGGGGAGAATCATGTTACTTCTCATTGGCTAAAAGACCTTTGCCCATCTAACACTAATTCAAAATTAAGTGGAATAGGATTATTGTGTCAGATCTAAATCACCCTCCTTGGGCTGAGGAAGGAGTCTACCTTCCTAAGATTGAGGGATCTCCGCATACTACAAGAAAAGTCAAGGTTCAGTAGGTAGGGAAGAATTCAAAGGTAGTAATACCTGTTGGTTGACAATGAACTTATCAGATACACATATTCCTTTCATAGTTTCTGTAAAGATGGGATGGTAACCGCCCACTCCTGATATTTTTTCCTACATGGAAGGAGCTCAATTGATACAACTTTCTATTCTCTATCCCTTTACTCATTCTTTGCCAATGGCATGGGATGACTTAGTTGTTGGGTAAATTTATGAAGAATAAACAGGATATGCTCAACTCAGTAGTGACCTTTTTTTGAGAGCAGCTGACTGGAGGAAACATGTGCTCTGTGTGCCACCAGGGCAGGTTCTGTGTCTGTGGGGAAAGGTGGGTGGAGAATGGGTGTCTTGGTTATCTAGTGCTGCCATAACAGAAATACCACAGGTGGATGGCTTAAACAAACAGAATTTTATTCTCTCACAATATAGTGGGCTAGAAGTCCAAATTCAGGGTGTCAGCTCCAGGAGAAGGTTTTCTTTCTCTGTCAGCTCTGGAGGAAGGTCCTTGTCATCAGTCTTCCCCGGTCGAGGAGTTTCTCAGAGCAAGCACCTCAGGTCCAAAGAACACGCTACGCTCCCAGTGCTACTTTCTTGGTGGTACGAAGTCCCCCTGTCTCTGCTCACTTCTCTTTTATATCTCAAAAGAGATTGAATTAAGACATAGTCTAATCTTGTAGATTGAGTCCTTCCTCATTAACATAACTACTGCTAATCCCACCTCATCAATATCATAGAGAGAGGATTTACAACACACAGGAGAATCACATCAGATGTCAAAATGGCAGACATTCACACAATACTGGGAATCATGGCCCAGCCAAGCTGACAGATTTTTCTGGGGGACAAAATTCGATCCATGACAATGGATATGAGGATTAGGAGGCCTGTTCCCATCTCTAGTGTCAAGACTGTTTGTGTAACTCCACTCAGTTCAGGCGTCAGTGTCAGAAAGCCCAGTAAACACTTAAACACCTAAGCTATTTTTTTCTAAACCAGCATTTATCAGCAATCAAGTTGATAGTTACCATCTAAACTAACTCTCAATGTGTTTAAAACTTTGGTAAGGAAGAAGGGAGCTACTTAGTAAGTTTCCTAAAAGATCTCAGCATTTAGTGCATTGGCTAGAAGCACTGAAAATTAAACAAGGAGAATTTTGGAACAAAAAGTACACTGGGGATGATCTTGATGGTGTCATGATTGTAGCTTTGCATACATATGACACCACGGTATTCTGACCTTGGGGGTTTTTAGAAGTCAGCTGCAGTTTGGTCTCACATTGCAGGGTAGACTGAGGCTGGACTGATTTTACAAGGTTGTGCAGGCCCTAAGCAAGGGTACAAAAGAATCTGACAAAAGCAAGAGAGACCTCAGCAAGGGCCCATAGGGACCACAAAGTTGGCCTTGGCAAAGCTTATTAGGCTACAGTACGGGTGTCCTGGATGGGTTTCTAACAAGTGCTTGTGACCATAGTGTACTTGGAGGCTGGGATTTTCCTAACAGACGTGTCTGTGACAATGAGCGTGCTATAGGAAAAAGAGAATCTTTACAGGCTTCCTCAATATTGGTGGGCATAAAATATTGGTTGCATTTAAGCATTAAGAAGGTCAAGTTTCTATGGTTCTATGATTTACAGATCACAGAATCTATTTTAAAGTCTTAGTGCCAGGCATAGATAAGGCATTGGCAAATGAGTGTTTCAACTTCTATTATATATTCAGATCCAAAGAGACATTGTTAGAGGAATTAACCTTATATTCATGCAGCTTTTTACACACCTAAGAGTAAATGATTCTCAAAGACTTAGTAGGTGTATTTCAAGATGACTGGATTATTGTAGGTGGCCAGCGTGTGCCCTCAAGAAAGACAGTATCCTGAGGGACACAAGGCAGAAGTATTGTTGGATACTGATCCCCTAGAACAGAGGTTGACGAATTACAGCCAGGAGGCCAAATCTGGCTGCCAGCTATTTTTGTGAATATAGCCATGTGCCGCATAAAGTCCCTTCAGGCAACATCTGACCGCATATGTCTGTGGTCCAGCCTGTACCCTCTGGGGAATGCCGACAGCCTGACTAGGCAGCAAGCCTGGCCTGCTGCCCATGGAGGAGTGGGCACCAGATCCTGCCTGCTTCTGAGCGCCTAAGGTCGGCAGGCATCTCGGGGCCCAGCAGGCGTGGAGGCATCAGCTGGCTGAGATGGCTCCCCTGCTGCACCGGCCCATGCCCGGAGCCTCCCTGCCATGACCTTCATGGGGCTGTGGGGCCACGCACTGGGCTGGACACAACCTGAAGGGGCTCTGGGCCTGTGCACCCATGCTCCACGGACCCAGGTGTTCACACAGCGTCCAAATCACTTAACATCCTCTTGCACAGAATATATCGTAGACATTAAGTGACACATGACTGTAAAGATTTACTTGAATACCAAAACATAACAAAAAAAAAAAACAAACCCATTGCCCTTGAGTCAATTCTGACTCAGCAACCCTATAGGTCAGAGTAGAACTGCCCCATAGAGTTTCCAAGGAGCAGCTGGTGGACTTGAACTGCCAACCTTTTGGTTAGCAGCTGTAGCACGTAACCACTACACCACCAGGGTTTCCTGCTGGAACACAGCCACACCCAACTGTCTGTGGCAACTTCCTCTCTATGGTGGCAGCATTGAGCAGTGGTGACAGAGAACACATGGCTCACAAAGCTTCCTGTATTTACTCTGGCTCTTTACAAAGCTTTGCCAACCCTTCCTCAAGGGCAAAGATTCTCAAACTTGAGCATGTGTTAGAATTATCTGGAGGACTTCTAACACACAGCTTCTTAGGCCTCATCCCCCAGGTTTCTGATTCAGCTGTCCAGGGTAGGGGCCCAATAATTTGCCTTTCTAGCAATGCTGCCAGTTGGGGGATTACTCTTTGAGAGCCCCAGACTGCTGATGCTGCTAGTATGGGGACACTCTTTGAGCCACTGGAATAAGCACACCTCCAGAAGCAACAAGGGCACTTTCTATAATTTGCTAAGAGTGATTTACAGCTAAATCAAATATGGCCGTGAGGTGAGAGCCTTAGGCCGAAGTGTATTATAAGCAGTGACAGAAACTGAAGAGAAAACAAAAGCAGGGGAAAAAAAAAAAAGGAAATAAAACAGATGTCATCAGAGTTCACGCTTATTTAAGTATCAGGGTTCCAAAAACGTGTGGCACAAAGAGGAAATGGAAAATAAGAGATTAAAAAAAGAACATACCGGATAGGAAGGAAAGGCTCCTCCCTCCCTTCTGCTCCTCTGGCATGGTAGATCCATAGAGGCAAAATCAGTCATATTCTGGGAGATTTTTCTCAATACGTTTTTTTGGACGAGAAGCAACAACTTGTTTTATTTGAAGGAATGAAAGAACCTAAGCGACGGGGTATACAAAGGGTGCTGTAAGCCCCATGGGCGCGCGCTGCACTGGTGGGTGGCCGCCCACCCAGGCTCCGCCGGCCTCGTCACCCAGCCCTCAGTCACCGGCCACTCCTGGCAGGGGAGGGGCAAAAGGCGCAGCGAGGGGGCACTTCTGTCTTCTGCAAGTTGGTTACAGGTCACTCGATTCTTTGATGGTGCTCACCTGCTCCTTCAGGCCATGAATCTCAGGGAAGTCCCAAACCTGGGGGTTGTTTTTATCAGTGGCCAGCCTGTGCAGAACCAGTAGTCACTGCTTCACGCTTGTTTCCAAGTGGGAAGCAGGCTGCGTTGCCTGCAGCCGGTCCTCCTGGTCTGAATCTGCTCTGGGATATCCTGGAGGAAGAGCCGGCCACCTCGTTGGTTCTTCAGCTTCACCGGCATCTCAGCATGCTCCCTCTCCTCAGGAGATTGGCCAAGAAAATATTCGGAGAGGTTCTTCAAAGCCACACCTTCCGGGTTGAAGTAGTAGGCCACGAACAGGCAGTCGCAGACGTTGAACTTCGGTGATGGCGGTTGGGCCGTGGGCAGCCCTGGAGGGCTTCATGGCGGTGGCGGCGGTGGCGAGTCTGAGGGCAGCCTGGAGGTGGGAGGTCGGCTCCCAGTGCGGTCAGCTGGGGGAGCCGCTTCACCTCTTCACTCTGAAGCAGGAAACCTGGCCACTTTCTGCCCGGAGCTCCTGGCCTCCTCATTTTTACACCCCCCAGTCTGGAATTCTAGACATTTTGGACTTGACTTGCTGACATCTTGCCTGGGCTGAAACTGTGAAGACCTCCAGCTACCTCTGCGATGAGATTTTCAACACTAAGTACTGGGTTCTGGGAACGTGATTTTGCCTGTTATGACCTGGGTGTCGACTTGTTTTCTCAATTTGGTGATAGCAGGGACAGTGCTTAACAGTCATGTAGGTCCTATTAACTCACTGAAATGCTCGCAGTTGAAATACACCAAGAGAATTGGCCTGGCAGTTCACGATCCCTGAATGAACTGTACCCCTTTCTGGGACTGCTTACAGAATCCCAATTCCATGTGGCCAAGGTTTTATTGAAAAAGGGCAAAATAATTCGAGTCCAGATATTAAGTCATGTAAACTTTAGTAATTGGGGGCTTTAACTTGCAGATGGTTTTAACCATTGAAGTCTGAATTGTCCCTTGGGATTTGATAACTGGGAGAGTGATTTTTATTCACGTCGGGATTCCCCGAATGTTGTGGCGGTTGTTGTTAATGGAATGTATTTGTTGACTTAACGTCATTGCAGAATTTCTGGGACGCGAGTGGTTGGCTACAATTTGGGATGGCAAATTGAATAGAAAATGGATTTTCATTCTGGGGTACAGGGTGGGTTTAGAGATGGTTTTTAAGTAATACATTGTTCAAGTCTGTTTTAGCAAAATCTAAAGTGGCTACCAGTGGTCCCAGGAAGATTCTCAAAGAGCAGTGTTTGGTAATGGAGAGACAGCCTCATGAAGGGACATCCTCTGTCCCACCGATCCTTTCTCCCAAAGAATATAGCCACATTCCTGCTTAACTGCAGGTGTAATGAAAACAATACATGGGTTTTGAGGGAAAAACAGCAGGGAATTTTAGGGGAAACACTTCTCGCTCTTGATGTTTCGTTTTTATAGAAGAAGCTCAGCTAGAATCTTTCTTTACTCACTTCAATCCACAGGCAGTGGAATGTATGTATTTTTGTCCGAGGATGAAAAAATAGGCTTGCTCAGATGTACTTAGGTATTTGTGGCCTATACACATTTTTGTTCCTCTTAGAATCGAAGTAAACTGCCCAATTGGGAGCACAAGCTGTTCGATTTTTTAGTTTCCCCCATCTCTGACCATGGAGCCCTGGTGGACCAGTGGTTAAGAGCTCAGCTGCTAACCAAAAGGTCAGCAGTTTGAATCCACCAGCCGCTCCTCGGAAGCCCTATGGGGCACTTCTACTCTGTCTATAGGGGCACTATGAGTTGGAATCAACTCCACAGCAAGGGGTTTGGTTTTTTGTTTACCTCTGACAGTAAGGAACACTAGCAGCACAAATGTTAAGTGCTCTGCTACTATGGGGCAGTTCTGTTCTGTCACGTGGGGTCACTGAGTGGAACCTAACAACAGCAACACCTCTGATCATGGCGGTGACTGACTGGGTGGGTAAATTTGTCTAATTCTTGGATTCAGTGTTACTAGTCTATTTGGTTCAGAAACTAAGTGTTAGAGAATCTGTTGTTTTCCTCTCTCAGGTACTCCAATACATGTTATCCCTTATTTTTATTACATTATATTTAAAAAATACAAGCCACAATTTTACTATAACAGGCCAATGGATGAAGAGACTTTGTCAATTAAAACAACAAGAAGTCCATGTGCTACAGATATCTGTGGAGATTTATTTTGTAAACCTTTTTTTCACAGTAAGTCCAAGTGTCTGCATCCCTGAGAACAGGTGTGTATATTTACATTAAATCAATTATTCATTGGTAATACTATGGGATTGTTTTGTAGCACAAGAGAGGAAAAGAGAGCCAAAATCATTTCCATCTCTTGCATTATGTATTGTAGCTTTAGAAAAGAGTCTTTTTTTTTCCCCCTGGAAAAGTCAACAAGAGAGCTCTCTTTTCAGTCCCTGAGGTACTATAGTAAGTAATAGAATAAAATCCAATGAAAAACCTTTGAATTCATTTTGGCTCTTTGTCTTTATCTTTAGGTTAATGGTGTATAATTCAGGTTTCAATTTTTAAGCTCATGGCATACAGCTCGGCTGGACAGAATGTTATTATTTTGAAACTCTTTGCTAAGCTCACAGAACGCTACCTACTTTTCTTTTTTTGTCATTCTGGGAAACGTTGGACACTCAGTCCCAGTCGTCATCCTTCTAAGAGCGGAAAAATACCAATACTTGATCTTTGGCCCTTTGTCCCGTCCGCATAGCTGCATGAAGCTTCTCCTGCTCCCCATTCTAACCTCATTGATTCCTGCCCGCCCCCCTCAGACAAGACCATTGTACTTACTGCAGGTACCATTCCATTCAGCACCTTGTCCTTTAATATTTTAACTGTTATTTTTATATCCATTGTGCATATAGCATGAATATGAACTTAGCAGCAAGCTACTGAAAGACAAATTTTAACACTTTGTTCATCACCCAAAGCATTGTGTTTTGTGACTGGTAAGCAACCAAACACTTTTGAATATACCCAACTTCTGTAACTGGAAGAAATCATATTTAAGGAAGGTAACGCTTTTGAAGCTTATACTAAGGTTAACAATTCGTTTTATTTGTTTTAAATCTGGAGTATGTTTAGCACAAAAAAAAAAAAAAAAAGAACACCCATTGCCATTGAGTCAATTCCGACTCGTGGTGACCCTACAGAACAGAGTAGAACTGCCCCATAGAGTTTCCAAGGAGCGCGTGGTAGATTCAAACTGCCGACCTTTTGGTTAGCAGCCATAGCTCTTAACCACTACGCCACCAGGTCTCTAATATGTCTACAGCTGAAATTATTCCTAAACCTTGAACAAGTAGTGTTTCACAAATAAGAATAATTTTTAAGTATTATTTTTTATGTACCTAAAACTTAATAAGCCCTGTTTAGAGTGCCAGCTACCTTTCTCTTGGTAAACTATTTTTCCTTTCTTAAAATCAAGTTTATTGAGGTATAGTTAGCACATAATAAAATGCACCAAGTTAAGTATACTGCTTGATGTATTTTGAATTATAGCCTCGAATAACCATTACCAGAAACCCTGGTGGTGTAGTGGTTAAGTGCTACAGCTGCTAACCAAGAAGTCAGCAGTTCAAATCCGCCAGGCACTCCCTGGAAGCTCTGTGGGGCAGTTCTACTCTGTCCTATAGGGTCGCTATGAGTCGGAATTAACTTGACAGCAGTGGGCTTGGGCTTGGTTAACCATTACCACATTGAAGATACACAACATTTTTCTCAATCTAAAATTCCCTTGGAACACAAAAGGGATGTGTGTGTGTGTATGTGTGTGTGCGCACACATTTACTTGCTTTTTAAAATTGCAATGTCATGCCATAAAAGTAACTTTTTTTTCTTTGTGCGTGTGTATCATTTATCTATTGGGCTTTTTAACTGTATCTCTGTGTAATTTTATATTTTGTGGAATTGCTCTAAGGATTACAATATGCATACTAAACTTTTCAGAGTTTACTTAAAATTAATATTTTACCACTTCAGTGCAGAGACCTTAAAACCATCTAGGTTTCTTTTTACTCCCCCAGCCCCTTTTAGGTTATACTTGTGATATAAATTACATTTACATTGTATAAATTGGACACACCACCAGACAATGCTATAATTTTTGTTTTCTACTGTCATGTATATTTTAAAGAATCTATGAAGGAGGAAGTGGTCTATTGTATCTATTTCAGTTGTTTTTCCCTCATTCCTGAAGTTCCAAGTTTTTACCCTAGTTTCTTTTCCTTTTGCTCGAAGAACTTCTTTTAGCATTTCTTTTAGATTCTGTCTGCTGGTGGAAAACTCTCTTCATTTTTCTTCACCTGAAGATATCTTTGTCTTCTTTCCTAAAGGATATTTACACTGTATGCATGCGTTATTCTGGGTTGACAGTTCTTTTGTTTTAGTACTTTAAAAATGTTTCATTACCTTTTTGGCCTCTATAGTTTCCTATAAGAAATCGAGAGTCATTTTAGTAGTGGTTCTCTCATACATAATGTGTCCTTTTTTTCCAACTGTTTTTAAGATTTCCACTGTCTTTGGTTTTCAGCAGCTTTATTTCAATGTGTCTGGGTATGTATTTCTTTGAATTTTTTCAGTTTGGTGTTTGCTTGGCTTCTCGAATCTATAAATTTATGTCATTTCCAATTTAGGAGGATATCTTCAGTATTTATTTTTTAATTAACTTTTTTTGAGCTTCAAGTGAACGTTTACAAATCAAGTCAGTCTGTCACATATAAGTTTACATACATCTTACTCCGTACTCCCACTTGCTCTCCCCCTAATGAGTCAGCCCTTTCAGTCTCTCCTTTTGTGACAATTTTGCCGGCTTCCCTCTCTCTCTATCCTCCCATCCCCCCTCCAGACAGGAGATGCCAACACAGTCTCAAGTGCCCACCTGATATAATTAGCTCACTCTTCATCAGCGTCTCTCTCCCACCCGCTGACCAGTCCCTTTCATGTCTGATGAGTTGTCTTCGGGAATGGTTCCTGTCCTGTACCAACAGAAGGTCTGGGGAGCATGGCCGCCGGGATTCCTCTAGTCTCAGTCAGACCATTAAGTATGGTCTTTTTATGAGAATTTGGGGTCTGCATCCCACTGATCTCCTGCTCCCTCAGGGGTCCTCTGCTGTGCTCCCTGTCAGGGCAGTCATCGATTGTGGCCGGGCACCATCTAGTTCTTCTGGTCTCAGGATAATGTAGGTCTCTGGTTCATGTGGCCCTTTCTGTCTCTTGGGTTCTTAGTTGTCGTGTGACCTTGGTGTTCCTCATTCTCCTTTGCTCCAGGTGGGTTGAGACCAATTGATGCATCTTAGATGGCCGCTTGTTAGCTTTTAAGACCCCAGATGCTACATTTCAAAGTGGGATGCAGAATGTTTTCATAATAGAATTATTTTGCCAATGGACTTAGAAGTCCCCTTAAACCATGGTCCCCAAACCCCCGCCCTTGCTCCGCTGACCTTTGAAGCATTCATTTTATCCCGGAAACTTCTTTGCTTTTGGTCCAGTCCAATTGAGCTGACCTTCCATGTATTGAGTGTTGTCCTTCCCTTCACCTAAAGCAGTTCTTATCTACTAATTAATCAATAAAAAACCTTCTCCCTCCCTCCCTCCATCCCCCCCTCGTAACCACAAAAGTATGTGTTCTTCTCATTTTTCACTATTTCTCAAGATCTTATAATAGCGGTCTTATACAATATTTGTCCTTTTGCCTCTGACTAATTTCGCTCAGCATAATGCCTTCCAGGTTCCTCCATGTTATGAAATGTTTCACAGATTCGTCACTGTTCTTTAATGATGCATTTTATTACATTGTGTGAATATACCACAATTTATTTACCCATACATCCATTGATGGACACCTTGGTTGCTTCCAGCTTTTTGCTATTGTAAACAGAGCTGCAACAAACATGGGTGTGCATATATCTGTTAGTGTGAAGGCTCTTATTTCTCTAGGGTATATTCCGAGGAGTGGGATTTCTGGGTTGTATGGTAGTTCTATTTCTAATTGTTTAAGATAACACCAGGTAGATTTCCAAAGTGGTTGTACCATTTTACATTCCCACCAGCAGTGTATAAGAGTTCCAATCTCTCCGCAGCCTCTCCAACATTTATTATTTTGTGTTTTTTGGATTAATGCCAGCCTTGTTGGAGTGAGATGGAATCTCATCGTAGTTTTAATGTGCATTTCTCTAATGCCTAAAGATCGAGAGCATTTTCTCATGTATCTGTTGGCTGCCTGAATATCTTCTTTAGTGAAGTGTGTGTTCATATCCTTTGCCCACTTCTTGATTGGGTTGTTTGTCTTTTTGTGGTTGAGTTTTGACGATCATGTAGATTTTAGAGATCAGGCGCTGGTCTGAGATGTCATAGCCGAAAATTCTTTCCCAGTCTGTAGGTGGTCTTTTTACTCTTTTGGAGAAGTCTTTAGATGAGCATAGGTGTTTGATTTTTAGGAGCTCCCAGTTATCGGGTTTCTCTTCGTCATTTTGGTAATGTTTTGTATTCTGTTTATGCCTTGTATTAGGGCTCCTAGGGTTGTCCCTATTTTTTCTTCCATGATCTTTATTGTTTTAGTCTTTATGTTTAGGTCTTTGATCCACTTGGAGTTAGTTTTTGTGCATGGTGTGAGGTATGGGTCCTGTTTCATTTTTTCGCAAATGGATATCCAGTTACGCCAGCACCATTTGTTAAAAAGACTATCTTTTCCCCAATTAACTGACACTGGGCCTTTTTCAAATATCAGCTGCTCATACATGGATGGATTTATATCTGGGTTCTCAATTCTGTTCCATTGGTCTATGTGCCTGTTGTTGTACCAGTACCAGGCTGTTTTGACTACTATGGCTGTATGATAGCTTCTGAAATCAGGTAGAGTGAGGCCTCCCACTTTCTTCTTTTTCAGTAATGCTTTGCTTATCCGAGGCTTCTTTCCCTTCCATATGAAATTGGTGATTTGTTTCTCTATCACCTTAAAAAATGACTTTGGAATTTGGATCGGAAGTGCATTATATGTATAGATGGCTTTTGGTAGAATAGACATTTTTACTATGTTAAGTCTTCCTATCCATGAGCAAGGTATGTTTTTCCACTTAAGTATGTCCTTTTGAATTTCTTGTAGTAGAGCTTTGTAGTTTTCTTTGTATACGTCTTTTACATCCTTGGTAAGATTTATTCCTAAGTATTTTATCTTCTTGGGGGCTACTGTGAATGGTATTGATTTGGTGATTTCCTCTTCGATGTTCTTTTTGTTGATGTAGAGGAATCCAAGTGATTTTTGTATGTTTATTTTATAACCTGAGACTCTGCCAAACTCTTCTATTAGTTTCAGTAGTTTTCTGGAGGAATTCTTAGGGTTTTCTGTGTATAAGATCATGTCATCTACAAATAGAGATAATTTTACTTCCTCCTTGCCAATCTGGATGCCTTTTATTTCTTTGTCTAGCCTAATTGCCCTAGCTAGGACTTCTAGCACGATGTTGAATAAGAGCAGTGATAAAGGGCATCCTTGTCTGGTTCCCGTCCTCAAGGGAAATGCTTTCAGGTTCTCTCCATTTAGAGTGATGTTGGCTGTTGGCTTTGCATAGATGCCCTTTATTATGTTGAGGAATTTTCCTTCAATTCCTATTTTGGTGAGAGTTTTTATCATGAATGGGTGTTGGAGTTTGTCAAATGCCTTTTCTGCATCAATTGATAAGATCATGTGGTTTTTGTCTTTTGTTTTATTTATGTGATGGATTACATTAATGGTTTTTCTGATATTAAACCAACCTTGCATGGCTGGTATAAATCCCACTTGATCGTGGTGAATTATTTTTTTGATATGTTTTTGAATTCTATTGGCTAGAATTTTGTTGAGGATTTTTGCATCTATGTTCATGAGGGGTATAGGTTTGTAATTTTCTTTTTTTTTAATGTCTTTACCTGGTTTTGGTATCAGGGAGATGGTGACTTCATAGAATGAATTGGGTAGTATTCCATCTTTTTCTATGCTTTGAAATACCTTCAGTAGTAGTGGTGTTAAGTCTTCTCTGAAGGTTTGGTAGAACTCTGCAGCGAAGCCGTCCGGGCCAGGACTTTTTTTTGTTGGGAGTTTTTTGATTACCGTTTCAATCTCTTTTTTTGTTATGGGTCTATTTAGTTGTTCTACTTCTGAATGTGTTAGTTTAGGTAGGTAGTGTTTTTCCAGGAATTCATCCATTTCTTTTAGGTTTGCAAATTTGTTAGAGTACAATTTTTCGTAATAATCTGATATGATTCTTTTAATTTCAGTTGGTTCTGTTGTGATGTGGTCCTTCTCGTTTCTTATTCGGGTTATTTGTTTCCTTTCCTGTATTTCTTTAGTCAGTCTAGCCAATGGTTTATCAATTTTGTTAATTTTTTCAAAGAATCAGCTTTTGGCTTTGTTAATTCTTTCAATTGTTTTTCTGTTCTCTAATTCATTTAGTTCAGCTCTAATTTTTATTATTTGTTTTCTTCTGGTGCCTGATGGATTCTTTTGTTGCTCACCTTCTATTTCTTCAAGTTGTAGGGACAGTTCTCTGATTTTGTCTCTTTCTTCTTTTTGTATGCGTGCATTTATCGATACAAATTGGCCTCTGAGCACTGCTTTTGCTGTGTCCCAGAGGTTTTGATAGGAAGTATTTTCATTCTCGTTGCATTCTATGAATTTCCTTATTCCCTCCTTGATGTCTTCTATAACCCAGTCTTTTTTCAGGAGAGTATTGTTCATTTTCCAAGTATTTGATTTCTTTTCCCTAGTTTTTCTGTTATTGATTTCTAGTTTTATTGCCTTGTGGTCTGAGAAGATGCTTTGTAATATTTCGATGTTTTGGATTCTGCAAAGGTTTGTTTTATGACCTAATGTGTGGTCTATTCTAGAGAATGTTCCATGTGCGCTAGAAAAAAAAGTCTACTTTGCAGCAGTTGGGTGGAGAGTTCTGTATAAGTCAATGAGGTCAAGTTGGTTGATTGTTTTAATTAGGTCTTCCGTGTCTCTATTGAGCTTCTTACTGGATGTCCTGTCCTTCTCCGAAAGTGGTGTGTTGAAGTCTCCTACTATAATTGTGGAGGTGTCTATCTCACTTTTCAATTCTGTTAAAGTTTGTTTTATGTATCTTGCAGCCCTGTCATTGGGTGCATCAATATTTAATATGGTTATGTCTTCCTGATCAATTGTCCCTTTTATCATTATGTAGTGTCCTTCTTTATCCTTTGTGGTGGATTTAAGTCTGAAGTCTATTTTGTCAGAAATTAATATTGCTACTCCTCTTCTTTTTTGCTTATTGTTTGCTTGATATATTTTTTTCCATCCTTTGAGTTTTAGTTAGTTTGTGTCTCTATGTCTAATGTGTGTCTCTTGTAGGCAGCATATAGACGGATCGTGTTTCTTTATCCAGTCCGAGACTCTCTGTTTCTTTATTGGTGCATTTAATCCATTTACATTCAGCGTAATTATAGATAAGTAAGTGTTTAGTGTTGTCATTTTGATGCCTTTTTATGTGTGTTGTTGACAATTTCATTTTTCCGCATACTTTTTTGTGCTGAGATGTTTTTCTTAGTAAATTGTGAGATCCTCATTTTCATAGTGTTTGACTTTATGTTTGTTGAGTCGTTACGTTTTTCTTGGCTTTCATCTTGAGTTATGAAGTTGTTATACCTCTTTGTGGTTACCTTATTGTTTACCCCTATTTTTCTAAGTAAAAACCTAACTTGTATTGTTCTATATCGCCTTGTATCACTCTCCATATGGCAGTTCTATGCCTCCTGTATTTAGTCCCTCTTTTTGATTATTGTGATCTTTTACCTATTGACTTCCGTGATTCCCTGTTATGAGTATTTTTTTTTAATTAATCTTAATTTGTTTTTGTTATTTCCCTATTTGAGTTGATATCAGGATGTTCTGTTTTGTGACCTTGTGTTGTGCTGATATCTGATATTATTGGTTTTCTGACCAAACAATATCCTTTAGTATTTCTTGTAGCTTTGGTTTGGTTTTTGCAAATTCTCTAAACTTGTGTTTGTCTGTAAATATCTTAATTTCGGCTTCATATTTCAGAGAGAGTTTTGCTGGATATATGATCCTTGGCTGGCAGTTTTTCTCCTTCAGTGCTCTGTATATGTTGTCCCATTCCCTTCTTGCCTGCATGGTTTCTGCTGAATAGTCTGAACTTATTCTTATTGATTCTCCCTTGAAGGAAACCTTTCTTTTCTCCCTGGCTGCTTTTAAAATTTTCTGTTTATCTTTGGTTTTGGCGAGTTTGATGATAATATGTCTTGGTGTTTTTCTTTTTGGATCAATCTTAAATGGGGTTCGATGAGCATCTTGGATAGATATCCTTTCGTCTTTCATGATGTCAGGAAAGTTTTCTGTCAGGAGTTCCTCAACTATTTTCTCTGTGTTTTCTGTCCTCCCTCCCTGTTCTGGGACTCCAATTACACGCAAATTATCCTTCTTGATAGAGTCCCTCATGATTCTTAGGGTTTCTTCATTTTTTTTAATTCTTTTATCTGATTTTTTTTCAGCTATGTTGGTGTTAGTTCCCTGGTCCTCCAGATGTCCCGGTCTGCATTCTAATTGCTCGAGTCTGCTCCTCTGACTTCCTATTGCGTTGTCTAATTCTGTAATTTTATTGTTAATCTTTTGGATTTCTACATGCTGTCTCTCTATGGATTCTTGCAACTTATTAATTTTTCCACTATGTTCTTGAATAATCTTTTTGACTTCTTCAACAGTTTTATCAGTGTGTTCCTTGGCTTTTTCTGCAGTTTGCCTTATTTCATTTCGGATGTCTTGAAGCATTCTGTAAATTAGTTTTTTATATTCTGTATCTGATAATTCCAGGATTGTATCTTCATTTGGGAAAGATTTTGATTCTTTTGTTTGGGGGGTTGGAGAAGCTGTCATGGTCTGCTTCTTTATGTGGTTTGATATGGACTGCTGTCTCCGAGCCATCACTGGGAAACTAGTTTTTCCAGAAAATCTGCTAAAAAAAAATGCAGTCAAATCCCTATCAGAATTGCCTTTGGATTATAACCACCACCTTATTCCCTGTAAGGATGAAAGTCTGAGATTTGGATCATATATGCTTGGCTGTAGCTGGTTCTGTGTTTTTCGTCCAATTAGGGGTGGATTTTTGGTCCCTGGTTTTTTTTTTTTTTGGTTCCTTCTCTCAGGCCAAAAGAGTGGGTTAGGAAAAACCAAAAGAAAAAAAAAAGGGGGGTGGGAAGCAAAGCCGCTGTAGAGCCGGAGCCGTTTTCCCTCTGGCTCAGGAAATTCCAATGTTAATGAAGCCGCCTGGGGAGGGTGGGGGAGGGATCAGAGAGATAGGAGAGTAACACCTCAGAATATAGCCAGAGTTGCTTGTCTTGCTTGGAATGACTATTATATCTGAGATTCCCGCAGGACATGTTGCCTATGTGTGCTGGCTGTGTGGAGATTGCCCCCGGGGGTCTGGCTGGCTGAAGCCATGGTCAGATCCTCCACTGCCAGTCCAAATCCTAGCGTCAAGGTTCCCCTGCTGGGATGCTTTACTCCCGGCTCCAAAATCAGTCGCTGCCTCCCGGGGACTTCTTGTCCCGCCAGCCGTGTCTCCGCGCCACCCCCGCGAACCTGCTGGGCCCCCTCCCGGTGTTAGTTCAGGGGAGTGGAGCAGCTCTCCGTGCTTGTGCCGTGACAGCGCCCAGTCAAAAGCCCGGCGGGATGGTTCCCCGGCTGGGACGCTGCTCTCCCAGCTCCAAGACTAGTCACTGCCTCCTGGGGACTTCTCTCACCGGCTGCGTCGCCATGCCGCTGGCGCAAACTGGCTGGGCCCCCTCCCAGGGTGAGTTCAGGGGGGTAGGGCTGGGCCCCTTGTTTGCGCCATCAGCTCCCCTGGGCTCTGCCCTAAATCGGGCGCCAAGGTTACCTGACTGGGACGCTGGCTCCAGGCTCCGAAAACAATCGCTGCTTCCCATATTTGTTCGTTTTTCATGTCTAAATCTGTGTTTGTTGTTCAGGGTTCATAGATTGTTATGTATGTGATTGATTCACTTGTTTTTCCGAGTCTTTGTTGCAAGAGGGATCTGAGGTAGCGTCTACCTAGTCCGCCATCTTGGCCCCGCCTCCCTATCTTCAGTATTTTTTGAAGCCCTTATCTCTTCTATGCAAACCCTGGTGATGTAGTGGTTAAGTGCTACGGCTGCTCACCAAATGGTCAGCAGTTCGAATCCACCAGGTGCTCCTTGGAAACTCTATGGAGCAGTTCTACTCTGTCCTATAGGGATGCTATGAGTGGGAATTAACTCGACGGCAACGGATTTGGTTTTTTTTTTTTTTTTTTTGGTTATCTCTCCTGTATGTTTTCTGTGCTACATCTTTCCTCCTGGCATTCTGGGACTCATATGACACCAAATTTAGGCCTACAGGCTCCTGAGGGAGTTTGTCTTTTTTTCTTTCTTGTTCAGGTTAGACAATTTTTATTGCTCTAGCTTCAATTTCAATAACTTGTTAGTTTTACTATTGACCCCATCAAGAAAAGTTTTATTTGGTTTATTGTATTTTTAAGTTCTAAAATTCTCATTTGGTTGTTTTTAATTTTTTTCTGCAAAGATGTCTTGTCTTTCCATTTCTTTCAAGAGCATTTGCCCTCAGTTCTTCGAGACTGGTTAAAAGAGATGCTTCAAAGTCTTCATTAAGTCCAACATCAGGGTCTACTTGGAACTGAATTCTGACAACAGTCTTTTCCCTAGAGCATTTTTCAGACTTCCCTGATTCTTTGTATACTGATTACTTTTCAGTTGTATCCTGGACATTTTGAATGTTATGAGACATGGGTCTTATTTAACTCTCATGGAGAATATAGTTGTTGTTTTTATAGTAAGCAGTTGGTCCAGTAAGTCTCAGGCCAGAAGTTCCAAACTGTATTCTGTTGGTTTTGATTCCAGTGTAAGTTCAGTTTTCAAATTTTTTGCAGAATTGTATGTATCCCAGAAATCTTTGCAACTAAGGGACCAGCCTTAGATCTAAGTGGTGGTCTACCCCATATTTGTGTTCTCAGATGCCTTTTAAAGTCAGATTTACTCATGTGCAGCTCAGGGGCAAGGACAAGAGTTCATACACAACATTATAACATCTGTTTATTGAGTGAGAGAAAGATGTGGCTGCCTGCTTCCATAAAGATTACGGCTTTGGAAACCCTATGGGGCAGTTCTACTCTGTCCTACAGGGTCACTATGAGTTGGAATTGACTCAAGAGGAGTGGGTTATTGAGTTTCCTCTTCTCTGCCCCTTTATGCACTCTCTCCAGCTCCAAGTCCCTCCTCTCCCTTCTTGGTCTGTTAGCTAGAAAACTGGACATCTAGTCTTCCCACTCTGCTATGTACTTCCTGGCACCAGGAGATAGAGAAAAGAAAAGAGGGAAAAAAGAGGGGGGTATTTTCCCAGCTCTCTGTGGCCATACCTCCTCACTCCTCAGACCAGAAGTAGAGGGATTACTATGGAGCTCTTTCTGCTTACACTCTGTGCACAGTTAGGAAATTTGTTCTGCCTTTGAGCACAGGCTGGGTTATATGGGAGGAAAAGAAAAATAGAAACTAGCTGCCAGATCATCTGTATCTTGAGTTTGAGAGTCCATCTCTAATTTGACGGCTACCATTTGCTTTTCTGAGTCCTCAGATAGTTGTGCTCAGTAGCAGAGATAGGTGGCACGTGCTTACTGTGTCATAGCCAAAACAGGAACCTTCATAGTTTGTAAAGATGTGTGAGTCTTCTTTAAACCTGGTAGCTGTAGAATCTCCTTTTTACATCCAAATTAAATTATTTAAAAAAGGAAACACGAAGGAAATTTTGTGTTTTTATTTGTTTTTTCTTGTTTCACCCTGGTCATTTACTCCCTTTCCTCTCTTCGAAGGGAAAAGATGGCATGTTGAAACGTGAGCTCATCACACTTTCTAGAAGAAGAATCCTATTTCTATTGGATAAATCCTTTTCTGTCCTAGAAATATTTTTTCTGGAGATGAAATTAAAAAATAAATAAATAAAATAAAAAGAAGATGTCCACATATGTAACTCTCTGCACTTTGTTTTTCCTTCACATTGCCGGAATGAGAGAAACATGTTGTAGTGGAAAAGCCATGAGTCTGTTTAAGTCTAAAAACAGGGAGTTGTATTATAGCAAAAAAAAAAAGCATTTTGCAAAATGGGAAGCAACGTGCCAGAATAATCCGAACAAATTGTTTCAGGGGCTGCAGTGATACAGAAGCTTATGAAGGAAAAAACTGTGAACAGAAAGGCACAGTAAAACGTTTTTGACGAGTTAACATTTACGAAGCTGCAGGTGGCAGAGTCTCAGGTGACACATTTGCAGGAGTCGGCCTGCTTCGCATGGGTGGCTTCAGGTGACAGGATCTGGCTGACCACTAAAATCACGTTTCCTGGCATGTAGATGTCGGCAGTCTGTTAAACTGAGTGACTTTAGTATTAAGATGGTGAGTTCTGTTGAAATACAACAGCAAAGAGTTTATTGAAGGAATAGGATGATTATAAGTGAAAATGCTAGGTATTCTAACACTTAAGGAGAGAAAATGGGTTTTGATACAGAAAAGCTGAAACAAGGTTGGGAAAATTATGAGTGTGGTTGAAGGAGTTCAAGGCAAAGTAACTCCTTAGAATCCGCTTAGCTGTTTAAAGTCACATGTTTAGTGTTATGCACAACACCTGTACAAAGCTGGATAATCTCTTCTTAGAAATGACCATTTTTAACCATAAATTTGAAATAAGCAGAGCAAAGTGGACAAAACCACCTCTGCCTGTAAAACTGCTAGTATCTAGGCCAGAGGTACAGTGGAGAATTTTACAGAAGTGAGAGGCTGCGTTGTACGATGTAAAGTGCACTTAGAAGTCAAAGATGGAATCACTTAGGACAAGGAGAGATTCGGCCCAGTATTAGGTAGAAGTCCTAGTTTGTCAGGAGCCTTAGTTTTGGAATGCTATTCCTCAAACCAAAAAGAGGCAAAGAAAACTACAAATATTGATGATATTCATAAAGGATTCAATATCAATTCCCAATACTCTCTTCTTTAAGGTTAGCACAATTAAGTGTTTACCTCCGTTCAAAGAAAAAGAGAAGCCAAGACAAACTTAAATAAAACATTTTGAAACACTGATAAACATTAAAAAAAAAATTAGAGACTTGACCAAGTGGAGGACCACAGACTGAGAATAACACATTTTCACAGGAAAAGCTTAAGTAACAACAAACTAGATTCTTAATCCCATCCACTCCTATCCCTTCCTTTGCCATAACTCAAACGCAACTGAAGCGGTTGTTAGGCTAGGCAGTGGTTTTCTGAATCTTACCTTTTCCAAAACTCGCTTGGGATATAACCATGCGCCAAGTCCGGTGCCTGGAAGAGCATCGGGCCCTTTCTCCTGCATTGTTCTTTTGTGAAGAAACAAAAAAGGATAATTTTTCTTCTCTTGTCCTGTCCCTTTCCTGGGAAGGTTTCTTGCAAAGCTGGAACTTGTGTGCAAAAACCGTATTTCCAAAGTCAATTTGCTTTTCATTATGTTGAATTGGTGAGATAGCAGGGACTGTAACTTTAGCCTAATCAGTTTTCTTAACCCTACCAAATCCTAATTTTTGCTTCCTGGTAAAGCTCTGCTTCTATTAAACCATTCCTTATTTTCCTATAAGGAAGCAGGCTGTGGAGGTAGACAAAAGATAACTGCACTTAAGTTTTGCCTCTGACAAGCTGTGTGACTTTGGATAAGTCGCTTGACACCTCTGAAGCTCAGTATCATCATCTGCCAGATGAGCATAATAAGGGAGCCCTTTCACAGGGCTGTTGCATGAAACCCAGTAATAGCTCTGTAAATGTTATCTGCTTCTATATTTACCACAATCGGCCTTTTATGATGGTTCAGCGCCTGTGTTTCCTTTGGCATGATTTAGAGCTCAAGGACGTTTAGACGTTATGTACAGCATTTTTCAGGTAAGAATCCTGAAGCTCAGAGACTCCGAGTGATTTTTCTAAAGGGCACAGAATCTAGTTAGTATGACAGGAATCAGCCAGGCTTTAATAAAGTATTGGGATCCCTGGTGGTACAGGGAGCCCTGGTAGTACAGTGGTTAAAAGCTTGGCTACTAACCAAAAGGCTGGCAGTTCAAATCCACCAGTCACTCCTTGAAACCCTAGGAGGATAGTTCTCTTCTGTCTTATAGGGCTGCTACGGGTCAGAATCAACTTGATGGCAAAGGTTTGGTTCTTATTATTTTTTTGATAATGAAGTATCACTTGTAAAGAGCGAACATCGTGATATTCCAAGTGGATAATGGGGGAAGCTGAGCAACATATAAGTCCAGAAAGTTTTAGTTGCCCGATTGATTTTAGCACAGCTGCCTTCTTGCTGCCTGCAGACAGGCCAGGGAAAAGGGCATCGTTGGAGGTGCATGTGGACTGATGCCACACGGGGTTGTCACTTGGCTCTCTTTAATCCTTATCTGGGGTTGTCGAGGACTTCTCAGAAGAACTGAAGTATCTTAGTGTTAATAAGAAGTCAAGCCCAAGATGTACTAAATTCTCACTTTTCAACTATGTTTGCGGTATCGGTTCATGTGCCGATTTGCTTTAGTGTAGTGACCTATTCTTCAAATGCTTAATGAATTGATGCTATGCAGACACCTTTGTGAATACCTTCTGGCCGTTGAGCTGAGACAGGTTGTTCATTTTCTGATTCTGTGGCGCACAGGCAGGCATGGGTAGGCTGCAGAATGGATTCGCCGTGCACAGTGGCTGCTTTGCGTTATTCAACATGAGCCTTTTGCCTTTCTTGCGTGTTCATTTTCAAAGACAGGGCCCCATGTAACCTCAGTTTTTTGCTATTAATTAACAAACTGCAAGTAAAACTGCTGAAAACTGATTTTTGCCCCTGACCACTTCTCTGGGTGCTTCAGATTTAGAGGCACTGAAGTCTCCAATGGGAGCCCTGGTGGCGCAGCAGTTAAGAGCTTGGCCACTAACCAAAAGGTTGCAAGTTTGAATCCACCAGTTGCTCCTTGGAAACCCTATAGGACAGTTCTATTCTGTGCTATTGGGTCATTTTAAGTCGGAATCAACTCAACGGCAATGGTTTTTTTTTTTTTTTTTTGAAGTCTCCAATGAGGACAGTTTTGACAAAAAAGCATCTACAGTTGTCCTGAAAATAACGATGGTTAATATTTTACAGCAGGCTTTTGAACAAAACATCTACTGCGAGGCTTCTTCTTTTGAAAGAATATATCAGGAGAGGCAGAACTGGCAAATAGAGAAGAGGAAGCTGAGGTTACTGGGGATTGGAATCAGGAAATGACTGAGTGTGTGGAAACAATCCAGCTTTCTCTGATTTTATACCGCTAAAGCTCATTAGCAAACTGCCCAAACCCAATTAGCCAGGTACTCTTTAAATTAACCTGTTTCCCCTCCCTTCGAAATCTCTTCTCAGAAAGGAATCTAAGAAACGATCTCACAGAAAGGTTTAAATGAATGATCAAACTTTCAGTGTTCCTCCTAAAAGATGTATTTGCTCTTGAATAGACAGATAAGACCTGAAGTTAATGCCTGATGCCTTGGTGGTATATTCAGAGCTGTATTTTTCTCTTTATTTGGCAGAATTAAAAGGCCTCTGAAATCCCAGGTGTCTGGTGTTGTGTAAGACCGTAGTAGATTTGGACCATTGCCTTGCCTGAGAGCTCTTTCTAATGAAATCTCCCTCATTCACTGCAGAAACCGTTGCATGATCCCACAGCCCTCTCCATAATCATAGCTGATTAGATTATGGGAAGGAAATGTTTCAAGAGCTGAATTGGGAACTTGGCAGTAACAGTAGATTGTATGGCCTGGCATACCAGGCGGAGTTTGGCCACACAGATTCAAACTTCATTCTTTCTCTCACTTCCCCCAGCCAAGCTGAGTCATGTTCTAGAGAGGCCAGACACTGTGGCAAATCAGGTTTGTTATCATCATTGCTCTCACGCTTATTTTTAACTCATTGATTTCTTTGCAGAGATTTATTTCCATGGTAACGACAGAGGCCACTCGGGTTAGGAAGCTCAGAGAGGGCAGTGAATCTCAAGAAGATCCATTTTGTTTTGTCTCCATTTGGTATCATTTCCAGATGCTACCCACTGTCTGGTACATCACAGTGTCCTCCAGTTCCTCGGGATATCTTTGATGAATTGTTAGATCATTTTTTTTTTCCTTCCCCAGTAAGAAAGGCATTTTGTTTTCACTGATACAAAAAATACTTCTACTTACTCAGAAGCTTTTTGTTTCATATATTTCGGTTCCTCATAAACAAAAACCCGTTGCCCTCAAATCAATTCCGACTCATATCAACTCTACTCAGTTATAAAATCTGTGAAGATGAGAGAGAGAAGACAAGAATTGCCTCAAACGCATCAAGCTCCCTCTGCAGGGCTTTCGCATGGGCCGCATTGTCCCCACCTTGGCCAGCTCTCCCTCTGTCCTGCTCTTCTCTAACCTTTCTTTTCCCCAACCATGTCAGCTCCCACTGATGCTTCTCTCTCAGCTCAAATGTTCCTTCCTCAGAGAAGCCTCCCCTGACCACTCAGATGTGGCCAGGCCTCACTGTTTTCCCTGCTCACAGCCCCCTTTAGCTCTTCTTCAAAGCATTTATCACAGTTGGTATTTACATTTGTTAATGAGTATTTATAGAGTCCCTTGATGGAAAAATACTTAAGTGCCAAAAGTTTGGTGGTTTCAACCCACACAGAGGTGCCTTGGAAGGCAGGCCTGACAATTTGCTTCCAAAAGGTCACGACCTTGAAAACCCTATGGAGTAGTTCTACTCTGCACGCATGGGATCTCCGTGAGTTGGAATTGACTTAAGGCAACTAATGACAACATGATTATTTAATTAATATTTTTTCCCCATCTAGGCTCTGAGCTCTAGGAGGATAGAGAACCTCGTTCTTTGGTTTATCATTAAACCCCCACACCTACACAATGACTGACAAATAATAGGATTGATAAATATCCACTTATTGAATGGATGGAAGAATCTTTCATTTCTCCCTTCTTAAGACTAGAATCAAGCTGACGTTTTATTTGGGATAGACTTATTTGACCTGAAGTTGCCTCAGTCCTTCTAGTAGATGTTAACTTAGCATGTTGCACTTTGCTTTTCTCTTTTGCAAGCAAACCATTTTCTCTTTTGCAAGGAAACCATCATGCATGTGCAAGAGTGCATTTTGGTTCTGGCCAGCCTCTAGTTTTTATTTGCCTTTCTCTGTCTCTCTCTTCCTCTCTCTGTTGCTCTTTGGTTTCTAGGAAAATAATTTTTCCCCCCAATTTTATCATTTTCTCTGAATTGAAAGTTCTTGTGCAGAAAGGCAAGCATTGAAGTTTATGAATATAGCAAGACTCAAACCATTATTAAGGCTTTCATATAGCAAATATATTTCCAGTCAAACCTTCAGTGTTTGCCACTGAATATCACTGAACTTTGATAATTCATTCTTCCTCTACGGCTTTTACTTTTCTCCAACTCATATCTTTGACTGAAGGTGAACCCTGGTTCTTGATAGACTGCCTTCATGGGAAAGTCTTATATTTGTCTGCAAGGACTCTATTTAATTTTTAAAATAATTTTCATTACTCTGTACAAGGGAGCCATCTGGAAATGGCATTCCTTAATAAACTGCCCTTGACAAATATTATTTTTTCTTGTGAAAAAAAGCTTCTTTTCCTGTTTTCTCCTTCAAATAACCATTGGCAGTTTTCTGATTGAGAATACAGGGCTACCAGCTCTTGCCAAGTGAGAAGGTTTAGTTTTTATTTTATTTTTTAATTTGTCCTCGTTTTTCTGTTACAGTCAACCAGAAGCGTGTCATTTCATATTCTTCCCGTTTCTCCCCTTTCCGGTTTAAATTCTTCTTCTGTAATTGATTTTTCAGTTTTCATTGAACTTGCAAATGAATGCAAAAATCTGTTAAAAGAAACCTTTAGCTCATTAATTCACTGCTGAGTTGTCTGGTCATTTCTAAGGGACTAAGAAAGTTGCATCAGGTATGAACCAGAGGTGTGAATAGGCTACTTGAATACTGATTTTGAGGTCTGTAGCGTGTGTAGTGAATAGCATTCCACTTGAAGGAGCAGTTCCAGGGTAAAGTGCATTAATGAGACTTTTGTATTGAATATTACAGCCTCGACTTGTGAAATAAGAAATAACCTTCCTTCCTTGCCAGCTTACCCTATTTGAATTTCACACCAAGCCAGACCTTGTGCCTTTTTTAAATGAAGGAATTTTACATTTTTCTGGTCCATTCAGAGTGGAGCCAAGGACGTTTATGACAAAGGCGACCAGGTAAATGACAATAATGTAAAACAGGTTAAAATCCCATCACCTGTCTGTGCTGATTCATTCCTTGCCATTTGGACCCATTTATTACTTAGAAAGAAACCCTGGTGGCATAGTGGTTAAGAGCTATGGCTGCTAACCTAAAGGTCGGCAGTTGGAATCCACCAGCCGCTCCTTGGAAACCCTATGGGGCAGTTCTGTTCTGTCCTATAGGGTTGCTATGAGTCAGAATCGACTTAATGGCAATGGGTTTGGGGTTTTTTTGGTATTACTTAGATGGCACCAAGGACCAACGTATCTATTAAAGCATTAACACTTAAGTGTTATGTATTTTTTTCCTAAATGTATTGAATATTCATTATGTTTCAGAGTATCATGAGAAAAATCAGTTGAATTGGTCACTGTTTCTGCCTTGAAGAATATTACAGCCTACCAGAAAAAAAAAAAAAGAAAGAATAATTATAACATAAAATAAGGAGCAAGAGAGAGAGAGGGCATGCATGTTACCCATGTACATGATTAAGTGATCATAAATTCCGAGGAGAAAGTGATGACCATCGCTTGTGAAAATTTGAGAAGGCTTTCTGAAGGATGAGTTAGAGATGGACAAATTGCAAACGATAGAGATGGGCATTCTAGGAAGAAGAAGGAAGAGCAAAGGCCTATATCTAGAAAGAAATCATTCTGTCATTTGGTTGCAAGATAGGTTGGAAAGTATGATTTTAACAACATGTGAAAACTCCACTGGAAAAGGCTGGGTTTAGAAAGTGGGTGTGAAATGGAGAAGGAACTACAGGGAAGAATCTCAAGGTTTCCCTGGAAATTGAAGAAAAGATGTGCTTACGTGTCTCTGTATGTGTCTGTGTGATTAACAATTATTTTGTTTAAAAGGAAAGAAAAAATATTTTGTTCTAATTTCTCAAGTATTCTTTAGCTTTTGACCTTAACTCCATTGAGATTTCCTTTCCCTTTAAGCACAAAGACTTTAAAGAGTGCTTGAGTTTATTTTCAGCAAGATTTTTTTTTTTTTTTTTTTAAATAACTCTCAATTTCAATTGCTTCTGGGAAAGTGATAACAATGAAGAATGAAGTAACTCTCTTTTAGTATATAGTCTGATTAATTGGCTAGGTATTTGTGGTATTATGAAGGTACCACAGCTATAGGCTGTTTTGGGAATCATGTGTAGATCTCTTAGTTTCTTCGAATTCTGGGGTTCAGTTGAAACCTCTTGACAACATCGAAGATCATGTTCTCCCACTCATGTTTATTTGAAATCTTTATTTTTATTTTGAACTCTGCACAAGTGTCTGGAAACCCAATAGAAATAGACACTGGGAAGAAGGTGCTGTTTGATAAGCCTCCTTTTTTCTTTCTTATGTCTAGTAAGTAGAGTGAATCTTGGATTTCTTTGAAGGTAGAAGCAAAGATAAGTAGAAGATATCGGAAAGTTCATGCAAATCTCATGAGACAGCCTAGATGAGCAGGGGTATAAATCCCAGGCAACTACATTGAGGAATAATGGGTTAGAGTGATGAATCAGGAGAGTGATTAATGGAAAATTATTAGAAGAAAATCAAGTAAGGAGTATGGGCAACAAAAGAGCTAGATACTACAATGGTAGCTTCCTAGGCTAGGAGCTTCTTACCTATTTCATATCAAAGGAAGGATACGTTGGTCAGAATAGGGGACTGTGATTTGAGAGCACTGAAATGAGGAATAAGAGAGCCAGAAGCAAAGGGATTGCTGTTAGTGGGATATAATACACTCCGTGAATTTTTATATCAACCCAGAGAAATTTTCATCTATGCTAAAATTACCAGAGGATTATACCGTGTTAACCATTGGCAATGCATATTACTATTGATTGATCAACCTGAAGCAGAATAATCACTTGTTTGGTAGTTACTGTTTAGTATGATCATGGCATAGTGGTTAAGTGCTACAGCTGCTAACCAAAGGGTCGGCAGTTCAAATCCACCAGGCGCTCCTTGGAAACTCTATGGGGCAGTTCTACTCTGTCCTATAGAGTCGCTATGAGTCGGAATCGACTCGATGGCACTGGGTTTTGGGTTTATGATCATTTCTAAAAAAAAAAAAAAACAGTTGCCACTGAGTTGATTTCAACTCAGGGTGACCCAATGTGTGTCAGAGTAGAACTGTGCGCCACAAGGTTTTCAGTGGCTGATTTTTCAGAAGTAGATCGCCAGGCATTTCTTGCAGGGCACCCCTGGGTGAGCTCGAGCCTCCAATTACACAGTTAGCAGTGGAGCATGTTAATCGTTTACTCCACCCAGGGACTCTTTCAAACAATTAGCTTAGGCATAAAGCCACAGAAATACAAGAGCTTCTCATCTGTTCATTCTAAGTGGCTAGGGAGGAATATCCCTAGGGAAGCATTAAGGGAGGCAAATAAAGGGCTCTGGTTTCCAGGGTAGATGTCTGAGCAGAAGGGGTCATTTGCACCTCCTATGCTTTTCTCTTTTTTGTCCTTGTAACTAACTACCTGCCTACTTTTGTTGGCCCCTGATATCAGCTGAGGTTGCAAATGATGATCCCAGATTTCCCCTATTGTCTGGGATCCAAACAGTGGTTAACTTTACTCCATTACTCTGAGCAGCAGGCAAAGTATGGATCATGCGCTTTCAGGAAGAGTTAACATCTGGTCCAGGGAATCTGGGGGGAAGTCTTTCCATCCTCTGACAATCATGCTACTGAGAAATACATTGGAGCCCTGGTTGCCCAGTGGTTAAGAGTTCAGCTGCTAACCAAAAGGTCAGCAGGTCAAATCCACCAGCTGCTCCTTGGAAACACTGTGGGGCAGTTCTACTCTGTCCTGTAGGATTGCTATGAGTCAGAATTGACTCAACAGGCACAAGTTTGTTTGTTTCAAGAAATACGTTATGGGATTTGCTGGTGCCAGGTCCATAGATCTCTGTATGTTACCTTATGAAAGCAACACCTTCCTTGATGTTGACCCAGGTTTCAGAAGCCAATCCTTTGACCACTGGCTGGAATGGTAGGAAGGGAGAATGCAAGGCAAACAAACAAGCAAAAAAAAAAAAAAAAAACCTGACAGTCCCATGACACAAGTATAAATGGGTACCTAGCTTTGTTGCTTAATATAGTATTGCTTTTGTAACAAGAGTCTTTTTAAATTAAAAAAAATAAATTTGCTCTTATTTGAGTAGCAAGTGTTGGAAGAAATTTCTTTTGATTTTAGTAGTTCATAAGAGGCAGGATCTTGAGGCGAGGGATCTGTAATGCAATTTCTAAGCAGTTGATGCATAATTGCCTATATTTGGTCCATATATTATAGAGAGGTCTGCTACGTTGGGGTGTACGGCAATGCTTGTCTATGTGGGATAATCTGTGTTCCAGCTCTGAAATAAGCCTCTCCCCATGGACTAGGGAGAAAGACTCTTAGGAAATCAAACTGAGGGTGAAGTAGAAGAAGATGACTCCTTTCCTCCAATAGTATGCTGGAACACCTAATAACATGAATAAGCCACGAAGTCCCAAGGGGTGAGAAATACAAACTTCCTTGCTGTGTTCAGAAAGCTTTAGGAAGGTAAAGATATTTTTTTGCTTTTGCACAAAATGGGAGACCTTTACCACTTAATGGGAATGGGATTTTTGCCTTTGAGGACGACATTTTTATCTTTTTGTGGGGCTGTCCTAGAGACACAACTGTGTGGAACTCTTTTGACACTGTCCTTGGCTTCTGCACACCTTGAAACTGATCCCTGATCCTGGTGTCTTGCACCTATGGAACCTGCGGCTCTTCCCACACTCGGTTTGCTTGTACAGCCAACAGCCTCTACAGCTGCTCAGATCTTTCAGCCCATTTCCTTGTTCTGCTTTCTAACCATAGCTGTCCCTCGCCAACAATATTCGAGGAAATGGAGTTGTTTATACTCCCTTAAACCTAATTTGAATTCTTCACAGTTTAGACGTCATGAATAAATCTAGTAATCCTAAGCAAAGAAAGCTAACACAATATTTCTAAATTCACATTAAAACAAATTTTGAATATATTCTGGCATTGGTTATGTAACTTTTCTATGTATAAACTTCCTTATTTATCAACAGAATACCAGTAATGATTTTTACTCTTCCCAAATCATTAAATTCAAAGCATGCTTCAAAATTCTTCTTCAGAAACTTGAGAAAAACATTTTAGTATAGAAGGCAAATTCATCAAATTAAAACGTTATTTAGCCACTATCTATTTTATTGAAGATGACAACTACATGGTAACATATTGCATATTGATCTCCTAGACGAAAGAATTCAGCACTTCTACGTTAACAGTCTTAAAATATTGAAGTTGGTTTTCACACCCAGCAATTTCTCAGAATGCATTTTTAACACAACTGTCAAGGGTATCACTGCTGCATGAGCAAATCCAAATGCCAAAATGTCAGGAGGGCAGGAGAGACCACCTATACCAAAGCAAACCTGAGATGTTTATTTTCAAAGAGCTGCAACTTCTTCTACTTTTCAAAATAATTCTTGGGACCAGGAGCACGGTCCATGAAGGAGTTTGGGTCCTGCTCATAATGCCACTGCTGTCTCTCTCAGTCATCTTTCTCACCTCTTCCATTAAAATGGTAGAGACAGCCCTGATGGTGCATTTTTTGTCTCATGAACTGGTCCCATTGTGATTCAGAATGAGAAAGTTAAAAGGTGACAGCAATTTATTGGCCTTTTCAAGGGCAATATTCCATAAATAAATTGGGGCATTGTGTTTTCCATGAAGACAGTTAATCCCAACTTCAAAGAGATTTGAATGCTGGAATCACTTTACTGTTCTTTTGCTTTAATGATTTAGATTGAATGTCATCATGCACCCAAGCTTACCAGGGAATTGAGCCTACCCAGAACCCAGCATATTGAGCCTATATGTGCTTTATTTTGATCATATAGTCATGGCTCTTTAAATATCAATGACTATGGTTTTGGAGTGTAAAATAATGGTTGGCAAATATGTAGTCATTATGAATGTTGTTGTTGTTGCTGTTAGGTGCCATTGAGTCGGTTCCAACTCATAGCGACCCTATGTACAACAGAATGAAACACTGCCCAGTCCTCTGCCATCCTCACAATCACTGTTACGCTTAAGCCCATTGTTGTAGCCACTGTGTCAATCCACCTTGTTGAGGGTCTTCCTCTTTTTTGCTGGCCCTCTACTTTGCCAAAATGATATCCTTCTCCAGGGACTGGTCCCTCCTGATAACATGCCCAAAGTAGGTGAGACGTAGACTGGCTAGGTACATAGTGCAATCCTTGATGACATGCCAGTGAAAAGAAGCAACAGGGAAGTACATTGCCATTGAGTGGGCTTCATCTCTGTGTACGACACTGCGGTGAGGACTTTGACTACCCATCAGCAACACTACCAAGACGATTGAGCACTCACTATGTACAGTATGCTGAGCATTTTAAATGCATTTTATCATTTTATTCTTACAACCACCCTTTGAAATAGGCATTGAAGTCACCATATGGAAAGTGAGGGGCTTGAAGAGTGGTGAAGTCACTCAGTGGCAGAACAGAGATTTGAACAGAACCTATGTTTCCTCAAATATGTTTTGCAGATGAGAGTCAAATGACATATTCTGTCGGGGGGAAAAAAACCTTGTATCATAAAATCTACTTGGGAAATGCTGACTATTCAGTACAATTCTTAGAGACTTGTCATTTTTACTAATGTATTAAAGGCTCTGAGAACTTTTGTCCTTAAGAAACATAATTAACTTTGTTTAAGTCAATTTTTTTTTTTTCCAAAATCCTTTGCCCACAGGACCATTTTAGTACGTAATCCTAAAACAGGAGCCCAGAGAGGTTCCCCTAAAAGCCCACTTGGGAAATGCTTCTCTACCCAATACTTCCCTCTCTGGGCCAGACGCTCGGCTAGGAAATATACATTATTTAATTCTCAGAGAACGTCCGGGGTGTAGGCAGTATTATCTCTACTTTTTGGGTAAGGAAACAGTTCCAACTGTAAATAAAGTAAATACAGATGTAATGTATTTTTGTTTTTAGAGAACTTTATATATAAGTACACTCTGGCATCTCATCTTAATTACTATTTAATACCTAGCTTCCCATACTTGTACCCTGGTGACACAGTGGTTAAGAGCTATGGCTGCTAACCCAAAGTTCAGCAGTTTAAATTAGTATAATGTTTCTGCAAGGCAGTTTGAAATTTATGTATCAAAATTTAATATTGCCATGTTTTCTCACTTAGCAATCCCATCTTCAATCTATCCTATTGAAATAATTATATCTATGTATAAGAATGTTCCCTCGAAGTGTTGCTTATATTGGCACACACTTTGAAACAACCTAAATTTCCTAAAAAAAAAAAAAAAAAGATTTTGTTATAGTACAAGAACATATCTGATTAAGATGATGTATATATGTTTATTAATGATGAAAGAAGTTCATGATGTAGTATTAAGTGAAGTAAGAAGTGACAAAACGGTACATATTTATTACTCATTTAAGTGTATGTAAGTAAAAATCCAGTGCCGTTGAGTCAACTCCGACTAATAGCGACCCTATAGGTGTATGTAAGTATATATATATTTAAAAACAAAAAAATAAAAAACACTGCCGTCGAATCGATTCTGGCTCATAACGACCCTACCGGACAGAATAGAACTGCCCCATAGAGTTTCCAAGGAGTGCCTGGTGGATTCTAATTGCCACCCTTTTGGCTAGCAGCCACAGCTCTTAACCACTATGCTACCAGGGTTCCCACATATAAGTACAGGAAAAAAAAAAAATCAGTAAAATAAGTTTACCAACGTGTTAACACTTGTTATGTCTGTGTAGTGGTATAACATTTGATCTTAATTTACTTTTTCACACTTCTTTTGAATAATGTTTTGCAATGAGAAGATAAAGCTCTACATCCCCTTGTTCAAGATCAATACAGCTAGAGGTATTTTGGAATTGAGGAATTTTTGGATTTTAGAAAACCTAAACGGAATGTGGAACCCTGGTGGCACAGTGGTTCAGAGCTCAGACTGCTAACCGAAAGGTTGGCAGTTCAAATTTACCATCTACTCTTTGTAAATCCTATGAGGCAGTTCTACTTTGTCCTATAGGATCACTATGAGTTGGGGTCAACTCAACAGCAATCTTTTTTTTTTTTTTTATACGGAACGCAGACTTTACTGAGCACTAGTGGTGTAATGGTTAAGAACTCGACTGCCAACCAAAAAGTCAGCAGTTTGAATCCACCAGCTACTCCTTGGAAACCCTATGGGGAAGTTTTACTCTGTCCTATAGAGTCGTAAGAGTCGGAATCGACTTGAAGGCAACAGGTTTGCTTTTTGGTTTGGTGTACTTTACATTAAGTTATACCTTCAGTGGGGTCTGTGACAGCCTCCTGTCATCAAACGCATTCATGTTTTGCAGCAAATGTGTGGATACTCACAATGAAAACAAAACAACAACTGCAACAACAAAAAACCCATTGCCTTTGAGTTGATTCCAACTCATAGTGACCCTATAGCACAGAGCAGAGCTGCCCCATAGGATTTCCAAGGCTGTAAATCTTTACAGGAGCAGACTGCCACATCTTTCTGCCTTAGAATGATTGGTGGGTTCTAACCACCGACCTTTTGGTTAGGAGCTGAGTGCTTTAACCACTGCTCCACTAGGGCCCCTTGGATACTCACAATAAGTGGAACTCATACAGCCCTATGTTAGTTCTGGTCAGTCAGCTTTTATCACAAAATGATTTGCAAAATTTTAATTTTCAGAGCTAACTTATTTATTATCATTATTTGCGAGTGGGATTTCAGAGAAGAGATTGTAGACCTGTGTTGCTTTTGAAACCAGAGAGGGATGAACTGAGAAAATGGACCTAGAAAAAAGAACTGGAATCCATCACCCAAAGTCTTAATCATAAAGGTGTCTCCTTTGCTGATATTGGTGCATCAGCCGATAAGCCTGCGGGCACCCGAACGTGAATAGCTTTTAGGGTGCTTCTTCTTTTTCTCTATTTGAATGATGTAAAAAGTGATATAAAAGCTTTTCCTTTTAATGAAATATTACTTCGGGTAAGTTAAATCAGCCCTTGACAACTGTCACATACAGTTTTAAGCGGAAGGAGAGAGAATGTTAATTAAGTATGGATTATTAGAAAGAAGATGACCGTACAAGTGATTCTGGAAAGCCATCTTCTGCAACTGACATGTCAACACTTTGTCTCCTGGGAGGAAAGCAGCTTTGCAGCCTCTTCCCCAGCCTAACTGCATGCTTAGCTAGGTGGGGGGTTAATAAGCAACATCTGCCAGTGGCAAAATTATTCTGCCACATATTCTGCCAGTCACTTTCAAGATCGCTAAGCATCTGTTTCTTACTGCGACCATTTTGGTAATTTTTTCAAAACAGGCTTAGGTCTATAAACAGAAGCCACTTTTCACACTTTCGGATATAGGTTAGATAGAGTTTTCGAGTGGTTTTTTTGTCACCAGCCTCCTGGTCCAGGATAAACCTGGAATAGTTACTCTGGTTTGAACAGCCCCTCAGGCCCATGGAAACAAACGTTGAACAAAATGGTCGTTATCTTATAGCCTCGCTCCTTTCTTTTAAAACAGTTCTTCTCACACACTTCAGTCTTCTTGGGTTTCTTGTGGAAAATGTAAAAAACAGAGAAAAATATTAAAGAATATCAAAATCGTCCACAATCTTTCTCCTCAGAATTTTTATGTGTAGCCTTTGGTATTTGTGTGTGTGTGTGTGTGTGTGTGAGAGAGAGAGAGAGAGAGAGACTAACAGTTATATAAACCTCTTTTTATATTAAAGTGTTTATTCACTGCTGTAAGCACTTTGCAAGGTCCCTAGGTGGTGTAAATTGTTTGCGCTTGACTACTGACCTAAAGGTTGACGGTTTGAATCCACCCAGAGGCGCCAGAGAGCAAAGGACTAGCAATCTGGTTCTGTAACAATTATAGCCGGAAAACCCCATAGAGCAATTCTACTCTCTAACACATGGGGTCACCATGAGTCGGACTTGACTTTGCAGCAAAGCACATATCAGCACATTTAACCTCCACAACATCCCTAAAAAATTGATTGTATTATTATGTCTGTTTTACTGATGATGAATCTATAGACTTTTGGTGTCTTAGTTACTGCCTTAGTTATCTAGTGCTGCTGTAACAGAAATACCACAAGTCGATGGCTTTAACAAAGAGAAATTTATTTTCTCACAGTAAAGTAGGCTAAAAGTCCAAATTCAGGATGTCAGCTCCAACGAAAGTCTTTCTCTTTCTGTTGGCTCTGGAGGAAGGTCCTTGTCATCAATCTTCCTCTGGACTAGGAGCTTCTCCGTGCGGGAATTCTGGGCCCAAAGAAAACGCTCTGCTTCCAGCACTGCTCTCTTGGTAGTATGAGGTTCCCCTGTCTCTCTGCTTACTTCTCTCTTTCATATCCCAAAAGAGATTGCTTCAAGACACAATCCAATCTTGCAGATCCTGTTTCATTAACATAACTGCAGCCTATCACACCTCTTTAACATCATAGTGGTAGGATTTACAACACATAGGACAATCACATCAGATAACAAAATGGTGGACAATCACACAATATTGGGAATCATGGCCCAGTCAAGTTGACAGATATTTTGGGGGGACACAATTCAATCCAGGGCAGTTACCTAGTATTGATGTAACATAAATACCACAAATGAGTGACTTAAAAAAATAGAAGTTTATTTTCTTATTGTTCTGGAGGCTGAAAGTCCAAAACAGGGTCTCTGTCACGTTGATACCTTCCTTTTCAGCAGCCCAGGCAATTCTTGGCCTTCCTTGGCTTGTAGATGATCCTGAAATGGTGTCTGTCCTCCACTGTGTGTGTCTCTGTGTCTATTGTGGTCTTTTTACATCTCATAAGTGATTAAATTTAGGAACCACACTAGAATGATATGGTCTCATTAACACAGCAAAAGAAACCCTATTTCCAAACAGGATCACATCCAACTTACAAGGGCCAGGTGCAATTCAAATTCAGGTTAAGCAAGGATACCAAAAAAAACCCAAACCCAACCTGTTGCCATCAGGTGGATTCCAACTCATAGTGACCCTATAGGACAGACTAGAACTGCCCCATAGGGTTTCTAAGGAGCAGCTAGTGGAGTTGAACTGCTGACCTTTTGGTTAGCAGGCAAACTTTTAACCACTGTGCCACCAGGGCTCCAAACAAGGATACTTATATATATTTGGGGGGAACGCAATTCAGTCCGTAATACCTGGGATCTGCTGCACGCGGTATTTCACACTGTTTCTTTATATCTGGGATTTTATATGCTTCAATTTTCTTTTTCACTAATTATTTTTTGAAAACTTTATTTTTATGAGTGCATAACAGTCCACGTTATTGATGTACCATAATTAATTTAACATGCTCACTGTTATTTTTTAGTGCAGCTACGTTCAAAGTTTCACTGCTATAAATGACCCAATAATCTTCATATATTAATATTTCTACAAGTATCTGACTATTTCCTTAATAAAAATTCCTAAAAGTACGACTGCAGTAAACATGTTTAAGGTGGTGGGGCTTGGTGTTGCAGAGTGAAGGTTCTAGAGACAGGCAAGCTGCATTTAAATCTCAACTACCCCACTGACTAATTCAGGGTGATGTACCAACTCACTTCAATTTTCTAGTGAGTGAAATGGGAAAATGTTTTAGGATTCTTTACAGAATTAAGCAAGACTACATCAAAGATACTTTGCTCTGTACTTGGTCCATGGTATGTGCTTTGTAATGCTGTAATATTTGGGATATTTTTGAACATATTTATACACAGGAAGGTTGCATCAAATGACAATTGCACCATAGGGACCCCATTTTCTATTCTATGTAATTTTCTTTAAAAATGTCTCTTTGCTAGTTCGTAGACCAAAATTTTATTTCAATTTAAAACTTCACAATTATTAATTACCATCTATTTATGCAAATAATGTGTGCCTTCTACATTTGTTTGCCGATCACACCTTCCCCTCCTTGAGGTATTTTTGTAAGCATGCAATACTAATTTTTTTTTACAGCAGTATGTAAAAAAAATTGACATAGTGGCCCTTATGAAAACAACTCTGGGGGGAGGAGGGATGGGGAAGGTGTGGTTGGCAAACAAATGTAGAAGGCTCGTGTTATTTTTGTAAAAATATGGTACTTTATGTATTTTGTTTCTTTCATTTTTCTTGCATTTATCCATTTTTTTCAAAATTTGTAAAACAATAAATTTACAATACTAACCCATTTTCTGTGACATATTTTAAATAATTTTCTGCATATTAGAATTTGCCTATTAATTTTTATAGAGTTCTTTTTCTATAGAAGTTAAAAGCGGTTACCTACAACCCATTGCCGTCAAGTTGATTACGACCTACGGTGAAATCTGTTTTTTTAAAAAGGCTTTTTTTTCCTTTGTTTTTTTGGTTAACAGGTTTTTCCCTCTTTTAGATCAATTGATTGTATATTATATTTCCTTCTAGCTAATTTTTATTTAGAAAGTTTAACTCTACAATCTGGGCTACAATTTTATTTTGATGATGATATGAGGAAGAGTTTCTATACCTGTCAAATATCAACTTACCACTTTCCGCAGAAAAATGCACTGAAAATTCTATAGAAAGAGCTATAACTTATCCCTTCCTTTTTTTTTTTTTCTCTTTGTTGACTATCAACAATCTCTTCTAAAGCCTTCTTTTTTATTTAAAAGATATTAACACGAGTTTGAAGCTTGATCTATTGTTTTAAGGGAATCTATTCAATACTAATTTTGACTTTAAAATGAACTTTATCATGATTCATTTTCTCTGACCACAGATTCTCCCTGTGTAATTCAGCTGCTGTTCAAAGTGGTACCAAAAGGATTTAGTTGGGTTTAAATCTTTTAGAATATGAATAGACTATTTGGTGAGACATAATTTTGAGCTAACAATGGATTCCACCTAACTTTCAGCCAATATCTATATGAATTTGGAAGACTTTTCATGTTCATGTTAACTTTCACATTATTAAGAGCATAATTACATCTCCTGATGAAAAGTCATACCTGTGCTGTAGGTATACAATGCAAGCATGTGTCTCAAATATCCTTGTTGTTATTTTAGTGGAGACTTAGCTCAGTTCAGTCATGTTTATGGAGGGTTTAATGTTGATTTAACTGTTAAGTTTCATTTACTGTCTTATCAGATGTTTATAGGGTAAATAATACTATAAATACCATTTTTTTTAGATGAGGAATAAAGATTAAATACTCTGGCCAAAGTCCTAAAGGTAAAACTTGGTATTCAAATCCCCTGGTTTCTGTCATGGATTGAATTGTGCCCCCCCAAAATGTCTGTCAACTTGGCTAAGTCCTAAGTCCCTTGTATGATTGTATCATCATCTACCGTTTTATCATCTGATATGATTTCCCTATGTGTTGTAAATCCCGTCACTATGATGTAATAAGATGGATTAGTGGCATTTGTATTGATGAGGTCTACAAGATTAGATCACAAAGAGAGAAGTGAGCAGAGAGACATGGGAACTGCATACCAAGAAATGACTAAGACAGTTTTTCATAAATTTATTTCACTCAACTGAAAAAAAAAATAGATAAAAGTATTTTCCTGTTGCTAACTTTCAAATTTAGGAACAAAGATACACATATATTTGAATATTTAAAAACTCTCAAAAACAATTGCATGTTTTGTGTGTTTCTGCTTCCTGGAGAAACCCTAATGCATCCTAATATCCCATCTTTTTAAAGAGTAATTTGGAAATAAGCTCTAGAAATGTCAAGCATTTTATTCCTTGGTAGAAATTTTGCTCTCTTATCCCAAATAACTCTTGGACTTTGTATTACAAATTTGTAGTCTTAGAGATGGTCTAAAGGTTAGATGAAGTCAATCAGGCATCTAAAAATAACTTTGTTCTCCTTCTTACTGGTTTTCTTCTAAAGAGCTTTTGAAGGAAAAATCTCAATATGCAGTCAGTGTTGGATTCTGACGTTAGGTTGGGACCACAAAACATCAAAAATCCAGATTAGAATCCCCCCTAAACTCATGCTAATTTCTTAGGTAACAAAGACCCAGTCACTGAAATATACCTAATTACCAATACAACATTTCGGTTTTTATCTCAATACTGTCTTTATGATGATAAACATCTTAATTTCTGGAATAATCTAGGCGACTGATACAGTTATTTTGATTTGCATTCCCAGGTGTTTTAGTGTTAACTGAAGACAACCTGAAGAAAATGTAATTTTGCATTTTAAAGAGACTCTGATTTCAGTGACATAGTTAATCGTTTATCATTTGCCTTTGTTGCTTTCCCATATGTTAAAAACATGAGGAAGAAATGAGCATTTATTTTGTTGACACCATTGCCTATGAAAACCATTTTTATTAAGATAATTCACATAACATGCAATTCACCCATTTAAAGTGTTCAATTCAATGGTTTTAGTGTGTTTACAGAGTTGTGCACCCATAAGTGTAGAGGGTTGTAGAAAAATTCCATCACTCCAAAATTAAATCCCAGACTCATTAGCAGTCATTCCCTATTTCCCCTACTCTCTCTAGCCCTAGTCAACCACCAACCTACTTTTTCTAAATGTAGATTTGACTATTCTGAACATTTTATATAAATGGGATCATATAATATGCCATTTTTTGTGCCTGGCATCTTTTAATTAGCATGATGTTTATACGGCTCATCCATGCTGTAGCACGTATCACTTCTCAGTTCCCCGTTATGGTTGAAGAATATTTCATATATGAATATACCATATCTGTTGATAAACATCTGGGTTGTTTTCATTTTTTACTTTTATGAATAATGCTGCTATGAACAAATATACAAGTTTTTTTTTTTTTTTTTGTGGACATATGTTTTCATTTTTCTTGAGGATATACCTAGGAGCAGAATTGCTGGGTCACATGGCAAGCCTACGTTTAACATTTTGAGAAACTGCCAAATGGAATCTTCTCAGACACTTAGTTTCTTAATCTGACAGGCATCTTTCTTCTCTGGACTGGTGGTAAATTTAAAATAAAGATAGAAAAATATTTACTTTCCCAGGAGGAAGTCATACTGATAGTATGTAGAATGAGTCAGCTCCAAATCACACTTTTTTCTTATTTCCTAGCCAAAGTGCTCTATGAAATTATATACCTTATTTCTGAAATATAGGACTTATTTGGTTAACTTAAATGGATTGATTGGTTCCTTGATTTCATAATCACATTTTCATTTACCTCTCAAATTCATAAATATATTTCCAATATAATGGTAAATTGGTTTTAACTTTTAGGTATTTGATTATCCATATGATTAATTCTAAATTAAGTAATGCCCCATAAGCATGTAGGAATTTGGTGGTCTAGACTTGTGTTACTGCTTCTCTTCTAATTGCATACGGACTTAACTGTTTTTATCAGGCATACTTAGTTCATGGGAGATACGGTAAAGTAATAATTAGATATGGAAACAAGAGAGCAAACTTCAATTATTATTTAAAATGGAGTTTTTGTATTTTTTGCAAACATTCTAATAGCCATAAGGAAGGCATATCCCACCCATTAAAAACAGCTGGTTTAAGATGTAATGAATGAAAAGTAAAAATCTGTCAATGATCAGTTTTGGGGACACATCATTTCAAGGACAGGCAGGAATGATTGTGAACAGTTTCATTTTGTTTTATTAGTCTTACTGGAATGTCATGGCAAAATATTTCAGATAAAATTATGGAATTTTCCAGCTTTGATCCGAGAAGAATTTGTGTCCACAGTACCCGTTTCCTTGTCCTTTACTTACATCCTGAAGGAGAAATTGATCCCTTGTCCCTGGCAAGAGAAAGCGCTCTGTAGCTACTGGCCAAGCTCAGCTGCAGCATCACCTTCATCATCACCTTTCTGTGCAGAGTGTAGAAGAAGCGTGAACTTCTATAAGAAAGGACAGAACGGGGGAAGAGTCATCAATGTGCCTCAACTAGAGATCCCCCTGTAGTAATGGTTTCTAAGCCAAGTTTCCAGAGCCCTGGAGTCACCCGAGGATGCTTTGAAAGTCCAGTGTGGGAGGGGACAATGGGCAAGGGTCAAAACCTTCCATTTCTGCTCAGACTAGGGCAGTTCTTGAGTCTATGGAAAATTTTGGACTTCTACATAAGAAAAAGTTACATGGCTTAATATTATTTGAATACTTATTTTTCTGTAAAAAAAAAACAAAACAAAACTGTAAGTTCATCAATATAAGCCAAAGTCTTCCTCTTGTACTCAATTTTGGGAGAGTTAAGACAATCAAAACCATGGAAACAGGAAGACGTTCATCAGCCTGAAAAAACCCTGAACTAGATGTACTTAGGAGGCTCTGAGTGGCATAAATGGTTAACTGCTGAACTACTAGCCAAAATATTGGAGGTTTGAACTCGCCCAGAGGCACCTCAGAAGGCAGGCTTGGCAATCTGCTTCGGAAAGGTTCCTGCCTTAAAATCCCTACGGAGAAGTTCTACTCTGCGCGCATAGGATCACCATGAGTCAGAACCAACTCAATTGCAACTAACGACAACAACAAAAATAAATAAAGGAAATATGAAACAATATTGCCCAAAATGTTGTTTATTTCAAAGTAGTGAAATTACCAGCAACTTATATTCTAGTTTTTTTTTTATATTTTCTTAAATCTCCAAGTTTTCAAAAATAAACATGATAACTTTTATACTGTAAGAAACAGAAGACAGAGTTCTATATTGGTAATTAAGATCAAGACCTAGATGTTAATTCTGAATCTGCTCCTAAAAAAAAAAAAAAAAAACTGTTTTTGATCAAGTCACTAAATACGTGTGATCTTAAGATTCTTCATATGAAAAGTGAGCTAACTAGTAGAAGCAATTTGTAAGGTGCCTTCTAATTCTAAAATTCAGAACATATATTAAGAAAAACATCTGGATATGTTTAGATTCAGCTGCATCAAATATTTCATTGTACATATCAGCAGAACTTGCAATGACAAAAATTTCAATTCTGTAAAACAGGCATGGCGTGATTCCATAACTACAGGCTTTAGAACACATATCATCCAATACTCAATGTACATGTATTTTAATAAATCATTCATGGGCTCAGCATTGCCTTCTGTATTTGGCAGTACAGCAGAATTATGATATAGATTTCCCCACAAAATTTTGTAATACTTTTGGTTAATGTCACATTTCCATATCAATAAGAAACCATTCAAGAAATAGTAGAGTTTAAAATGGAGTTCTGTTTTATGATATAAGTGAGAAAGTAGGATAAAACACAAGATTAATGCAACCAATAAGTGGAAAAGAGGGGGAGCAGCACATTGGTATGCCCAAGGCAGAATGCCCAGTGAGCCTTCTGAGTTGATCTTGAAAGAAAAAAGAGGAAGCTTTTTACATTTGTTATCCCTTTTATAAGTCTCCATGAAATTCTTTCAGGAACATGTATGAGATAAATTGGCCAATACCAGTGCTGACTAGTACTTGTTCTCCTTAAATTATTGCCTAATAGAAATGTTGCTTCTTAGAGAAGCTCGCTGAAAATATCATGACATTTTTTCCCCCATTCCATCCAGAAGGAAAACAAAACAAAACAAAAAAGGAAATAGTCCATCGCTTTTTGTGGCCATCGCTTTTTGTGGGGGGGCACCTCGAGAGCTGAGAGCGATGGAGCTAGAGTTCACAAGAATCTGCCAGAAATAACACGCTTTCTACCGAGAATTCTATTAGAGAAAGCAAAGCCTTATGGGATTGAAAGACTCTCAGTGTTAGTCTTTCTTTAAATATTTCTCTTTCTCCAGTGGCTTCTTTGATGGCTTCATTAATTTTTCGCTTCCTTGATTTCTTTGTAAACATGGTAACATGGTTTAGAGTCTTCCTAACTTTGCGGAATGACCTAGCTTGCCTGTCGTATTTCCTTAAGCGAGAATTGTAATCCTTGTAGATGCGACAATGGCAACCTCTCCTTATTCATTGAGGTCCTTTAGGGCTATCCTGGTATAAACGTTTTTTAAAAGAACGCACAAGCCAAAATTAAGGGTGCATCAGGAAATTTTTATCTATTTTATGCCTGCTGATGTCTGGCATTGTTTACAATGGTGATGGATGAAATTCAGAAAGTGTCCATTGTAGCAATTTAGTGACTTGTATTTGGGTAGAGTAATAAACTGGCTTATGCTTCATTACATGACTGACTTCATTACAGCAAAACCATGCACACTGTTTCTGTCAATTAAATCCTCATTTACTTTCTCAGGCTCTAATTAAGAAGTCCTTATCATTCAGGTAAGGATAAATAATAGAAACAATTACTGTCAGGTACAGACATATTTAATAAGCTTGGACAACCCACCTGTCTACTTTTGGAGACAATCTTTTACTTCCAGCCTCAGAGTTATAGGCTCAGGTTTTCACATGAGTGAAAGCTGGTATCAAGAGTTAAGAGAACTGTTTTCCGCCAAGCTCTCCCTTAGCATAGCAACTCTGTTGGCCCCGTTCCCATCTCTGGGAGGGAGAGGGCTAAGTCGAGACTATTGGAAATGTCACAGGGGAAGTGAAGCCTCTTACGTATACTGGTACATGACTTGGCACAAATCACACAGAGCTAGAGCAATCTATATACAGATTGTCAAGGTTTCCTCACAGTGTCTTGAGAACCTAGATGAGACAGCTTATTGATGAACATCCTTATGTTTATAATTTATTTGACCATATTGTCTACATATGGTCCACTCTGCACCTTCGGAGTTATCTTAAGATTCAAGTAACTAACTACTAACTTGTTGCCATTGAGTTGATGCCAACTCATAGTGACCCTGTAGGACAGAGTATAACTGTCCCATAGGGTTTCTAAGGAGCAGTTGATAGATTCAAACTGCTGAACTTTTGGTTAGCAGCCGAGCTTTTGACCACTGTGCCACAAGTAGACCTAGGTTTTCTTCATCAAACTAACCTAGACTTTTTCTTGACTGCTGGATGACAAAATAGCTGCTGGCCGTCATTCAGTTTTCTATAGTTGTCATTCTTGTTCTACAGTCCAATAGGCTAAAAGTGTGGGACCCATTTGATCCACTACGAACCAGGACTGGATGCAGTGAGTATGTGGTAAGGGGGTGTGCACACATCTGTGGTAAGGCCTTTTCCATATTCCTATGACAGTCCCTTCACTATGGGCTGCTTTGGTCTCAAAATACACCGTAAACTGGAAACACTGCTCCACGAAGAAGTACAGCCAGGTGGGAAAATACTCTGATTGTCAAGGAATCTCACCCCAATGGGGGCTTTAACTTTACAGAGAAAAATTCAGTGAGGGAGCTCACCAAGACTTATTTTAAATTCTTTAACATTTTTTTATTGTTAAAAATAGCAATATCATCCTTAAATTTTTCAAACTATAAAGAATGCTTTTAAATATTGGTGGAAGATGGTAGGGTAAGCTTTTTTTTTTAATTTTAAGAACAAAAACTTTTTACAAATAAGTGCGTGGTAGCTCAGAAATAACTCCCATCTTTAACTGTAGTGATAGCTTTAAAAATGAGCAATTCTCGATATATTGTTATGGATACATGAATATGTACAGATACTAAGAAAGGACAAATATGATTAAACAGTGTGGCAAGGAAGTTTGCTCCAGTATTAAATAAAACTAAAAGCAAACCTGTTGTTGTAGAGTCAATTCCAACTCATAGTGAGCCCGTGGGACAGTGTAAAACTGCCCTATAGGATTTCCAAGAAGTGGCTGGTGGATTCAAACTGCTGACCTTTTGGTTAGCAGCCAAGCTCGTAACTACTGCACTACCAGGGCTCCCCAATGTGAAATAGTGAACATGTATTTCTTTTATGGAAAAGTATCACAGATGAAGAGATCTTACCTTTTCTTTATCTTCCCCTCCTTTTTTTTTTTTCTTTTAATTCACTAGAGTGCTATCTTGATAAATATCTCCCCAGCACCAAAGTAGTGGGGTTAAAATCTCAACACTACAGTTTATTAGATCAAAATTAAAATCCCAGCTCTGCCACTTGCCAACTGTGAGCACCTCCTGAGAAATATAATTACATTTTCTGAGCCTCAGTTTTCAAATCTGTAGGATGAAGATGAATTAAGTGCTTACTTTCTGGGTTGTAATGAGGAATACCAGCTAACCATTGTCAGGCATGCACTGTGTGTGGGTGCTTTTCTAAGCCCGTTACATGTAAGCCATTGGATTCTCATAACAACCCTAAGAGACAGGAGCTAGACTCATTCTTATTTTTCCAATGAGAAAGTAAGGGATAGAAAGATTAACTAATCTACCCTAAATTATAGGTCTCTTATTTTTTTTTAAGCAGCATAAATGAGATTTGAACTCAGGCATTCTGTTCATAGAGTCTGGGCTCTTAACCACTACGCTAAAATACTGAGTGTTCCGTATGGTACCAAGAACATAGTGAATGGCCCATAAACACTAGTTTCATCTGCTACTTCTGTTAAGTCTTTAGACTTTAGAGCACCCATAAATAACACTCTTGCCATGAACAGCAAAAGACAAAATAAGTAAATGGGACCTCATAAAAATCAAAAACTTTCATTCATCAAAAGACTTTACAAAAAAACTGAAAGGACAAGCTACTGACTGGAAAAATATCTTTGGAAGCCATATATCTGACAGGAATCTAATAACCAAAGTATATATAAAACTTCGACAACTTAAAAACAAAAAAAACACATAACCCAATCAAAAAGTGGGCAAAAGACTTGAATAGGTAATTCACCAAAGAGGACATTCAAATGGCCACCAAACAAAGATGCTCAATGTCATTAGCCATCAGAGATGATGAAGATCAAAACCACCATGAGATACCATTCCACTCCCACTAGGATGGCTAAGATAAAAAAAAAAAAAAAATTAACAAATTTTGGTGAGGATATGAGGAAACTGGGACCGTTGTCCATCACTGGTGAGCATGTAAAATGGTACAGCCACTGTGGAAAACAGTGTGGCAGTTCCTCAAAAAACTAAAAATAGAACTACCATGTGCCCCAGCAATTCCACTGCTAAGAATATACCCAAAGGTCTTGAAAGTAGCTCCATGAACAGACATACGCACACCAGTGTTCATTGCAACATTATTTGCAATAGCCAAAAGGTAGAAACAACCTAAAGGCCCATTAACAGCTTAATGGATAAACAAAATGTGGTACATACAAATAATGGAATACTACTTAGCGAGAAAGAGAAACAAGGTCTTTATACATACTACAACGTAGATTGAGCTTAAAGACATTATACTGAGTGAAATAAGTCAATTATAAAAGGACAAATATAGTACGACCTCACTTATATAAATAGAGGAGAACAGACAAATTTATAGAGACCAACGTTTATTAGTCGTTACCTTGGGAGGAAGGAAGGGGAGACGGGGAGGTGGTTATTGTTAACGCAGGATCGAGTTTCTGTTTGCAGTGAGGGGAAAGCTTACATTGATTAGGGTAGGGTTCACAGCCGATCAATGCAATTGCTCTCAATAAGTTGTACGCCTGTAAAAAACTGAATTGGTCAAAGCTGTGTGATAGATAGATACATTTACAGCAGGAAACTCACTGCCACTGAGTCGATTCTGACTTACGATGACTCTGTACCGACCAAACGATACTTTAGCTTAACTAGTAAAGAGCACTGTGCTCTTTTAAGAACTATGTGTATGGGATCAAATTGACCACAGCAACTCAAAAGATGAGATGGGAAACATAGGGGGCAGTGAGTTTATGTTAATGAGGGAGGAACAATTCAGAAACGGAGAGAGAGAATAGTTGTACAACTTGAAGGATGTAATCAATGTCACTGAATTTTACACATAGGAATTGTTAAATTGTTGTATGTTTTGTTGTCTATACTCTCAACAACAGCAACAACATTAAATTAAAAAAAAAAAAAAAGAAATAGCAACCTTGTTCCTAAGTTCACAATCGGTTATCTATCAAGCGATATGGATGACAGTGATAAACCATAGTTGATAAATATAAAACATAAGGGGAAAATTTCCAACGTAGAAGGCATAGTCATTCAAAAGGATATAGAATAATTGTTTTTGAATATTGGTGCCTTCTTCGTTTTGGGGCTCTTATTCTTAGAGATTATTCTACTGATGTGGGAAGGAGCCAGTCTAGTCAGACAGGGCACACAGAGCTGTTCTTTCACAGGCTTTTGTGGTGCATCAAGTGAGATTAACAACTGATAATCACTTTGGATAGGGAAAATAGACTAAATGTACACTTTTCACATTTATCTCTTTATATTATGATTCACAGTTTTCCAATGTTTACATAAGAAAAGAAAATTAAACAAAAGAAAATATTCACATGGAAATCTGAATATTTCTGATAAACTGATTGGAAAATGTGGCTTTCGAGCTGCAGCTAAGTAAAGTATGAGAACATTGTATTTCTGGTCTAATTAGATCCCCCACCTGGAACTCTGGACAACAAAGAACTCCTCTAAAGAAGCAGTCAACTCCCACACAGCAAAAAGAGAACCAAAATACAAGGGGTGGCCTTTGCAAAGGAGAAGAGAGGCTCATTGGTTCCCAGTCAAGCCCGTTCAGCTCCTTTTTCCAAACTCTCCAATGAGATGAGACTTCCTTCCTCTCTGAGGTGAAATGAGTGAGAGTTGGGAAGACATCTTCCCACCTGGGAATGGAAGGCCAGATTCCTCTCCCTCTCCCTCTCTACCCTGCTACAACTGCCGGCACTACTGTTGTTACTGCGGCAATTATTATTACTTCCCCAAAAATTGTAGAAGTACTAAGATTTAAGGGTATCTCTTCATTGCTACTCAGCCTCAGCGCGGAGGAGCTGAAAAGCCCCTGTCCTAAACATAGACCCGTGTTAGACTTGCTGAGACATTCTCCCAGCTGAAGAAAGGGCTGTGCTCCACAGCGTGGCTGCCCTTGGTTGCCGCAAGTGGGGCAGAAGCACCTCTTCACAGCACTCAGGGGAAGGGTGGCTGGCCTTGCCTCACCTGGAAGGACAAGGGAGAGTAGGAGTGAAATTCTTTCTAAATGCCATCTCAAGACTTCCATCTGTTATTTCTAATTCAGGTGAGACCATTTCAGTGAAGGCATTGTTAGAAGGCATTAACAGGGGAGCTGCTGTTTGTCATGTTAACATAGCCGTCCTTGGATATGCCAAAAGCATGCAGGGAGGTGTCTTTTCCTTAGAGTTGATTCTTATCTGTTCTCTTGAAAAACATTTACACAAGCGTCTACAGATGAATGTATTCATAACTGCCACATGTTCTGGAAGAAATTGCCTTATCTGTAGAAACTTCTACAGTGACCAGAGAGAGATAAGCTCAGAAAATTAACCAAGGTAGTGCTAGCTGATGCCATTATAATGAGGGTGTGACCAAGAGGTGATCTGATATCTGTGTCTGCAATAGTTGAAATAATAAGCCACTTAGCACGGGAGCATTTCATCAGTGAACTCAGACGCCACGTGTACTTTTAAAGTCCAGCCCTGTTGGCTTTACAAACCCCACATGTAACGCTGTTCTATCTATTAAAAGCCTTGCCCTATAGTTATCAAGGCAATTGGTCATCCTTTAAAACAATTATTTGCAGATGCATTTAGTTAAAGGCATCTGAGATGGAACTAATAGTGCATTAAACCCTGCAGAGAAAATCATCACAAGACAACTAATGCGTTGCTTCAAACCTGTGAAAGCAAATGAACGTAGGCTGCTGAGTCCTCAAGGAAAGAGCACTGTGTGGACTGTGGACTCTGGTAGAAGCCAGAAGCTAAAAGTCTAGTCCTCCCCACCCTTGTTCCTTGGAAGATTCCAAAGCTGCAAACACACTGAGCCTAAGCAAGTGTGGTGATGCTTTCTTCCTGAATTCCTCGGAGTGCCCTCCTGGGACTCTGGACAACAAAGATCTCCCCCAAAAGAGGGCAGACCCAGAAAGGTAAAATGACCCCTGACATTATGCATTTACTTATTTGAAACAAGGAATTTTATCAGGGGCTTGCGTATTCCACTGAGTCTGAGAGTACTAAATGGCTTTCTTATAGCAACAGCTTTCAATTAAGTGAAGAGAAAATAACAAAGGCACAGGGAGCTATAGTAGTAGTAGTTAAGAGCTTGGCTGCTAACCAAAAGGTTGGCAGTTCAAATCTACCAGCCACCCCTTGGAAACTGTATGGGAGAGTTCTACTTTGTCCTATATGGTTGCTGTGAGTCAGAACTGACTCCTTGGCAATGTTTTTGGTTTTACACTTTTCATGGATCACAGAACAATTTTCACTTTCCATGTTTACTCTGACAGCGGTTTGGGAGGCCTCTCCTTTAGGAGGTCTCTTTTGTAGGGAAGACATCTGAAGCAGCAAGGCTCCCAGCCTCTCCACCTTCCTACATTTCCTCTGAGGTCACCCCAAGGCCACTTGACTATTTCTAAGCCATCTAATTCTCCTTCGTTGCCAAACATGGAGGCATTCATTTACAATTGTTTCCATTCCTGTGGAAAAATGAAAGTTATTCATTCTACCAAATAATTTTTAATGGGAAAGATGACCAAGATCTTCATTAGAGACTGTTCCATAGTTAAAAAGGATTTATTACAAGAGAAAAGCCTTAGAGAAAAGGTTTGAAAATTAAGATTTTAAAGTTTTGTTTTATATTTTTATTTATACACTGCTCATTGATGTTGCCAGATTTCTTATCTGTAGTGATTTATGTGGGTAAATAATTGAGATTTGCAGTGCTCAACACTTAGTAAATAACAAAATGTCTTTTCTAAACCTGTTTTTTTAAAGCCCTCCTCTATTGTCATTGCCTTGCAAAAGTTTTTACAAGCATTTTGAACAAATGGCTGGCATAAAGCAATAGATATTGACATTTTAAAAGAAAGTTTAAATGTTCCTTTGTGCTTATGTACACAAAAATGGGATTTTTTTTTTTTCCTTTCACAGTGGATGGGCTGCTTGGGTCACTTTCTGCCTTCACAGCTGAACTCATTTCCAATAAATGGTGTTTAACACTGAGATGCTAAGTGCAAGTATCAACTTCATTAAACAAAAAGTTGTATACTACAACTTGTCCTGGGGTCACCTAGCTCCACGGATTACTGAAGTAACTGACTCCGAGAAGACTCTTGCCAAAGATTACACACTGCTGTGTCACAGAGCTGGAGATAAAACCAGACAGTTCTACTCTGTCCTATAGGGTCGCTATGAGTCTAAATTGACTCGACGGCAACAGGTTTAGTTTTGGTTTTTTCTGGTTTGGGATCTGAAGAAGCCCTGGTGGCGCGGTGGTTAAAGTGCTCGGCTGCTAACCAAAGGGTAGGCGTCTGGAAGCCACCAACCGCTCCTTGGGAGAAAGATGTGGCAGTCAGCTTCTGTAAAGATTACAGCCTAGGAAACCCTATGGGGCAGTTCTGCTCTGTCCTACTGGGTCGCTATAATCCCGAATTGACTCAGCAGCAACGCATTTAATTTTTGGTTTGGACTGGGATTTGCTCTGCCGGAATTCATCTGGACATTCCGTATCCAGGAACACCTGCTGGCATAGTGGTTGAGAGCTACGGCTGCTAACCAAAAGGTCAGCAGTTGGAATACACCAGGCACCCCTTAGAAACCCTATGAGGCAGTTCTACTCTGTCCTATAGGGTTGCTATGAGTGGGAATCTACTCAACAACAATGGATTTGTTTTTGTATCCATATTCGATTTCAAGGGCATTATATCACGATTCTGAAACAGTGTAAACGCTCAGTAAATATGTGTGAAATAAAAAAAAAGGTCCATACATTTGAGACAGGTAGAACCTAACTTAATAGAGAGAAGCTGAGTACCTTGACTAGAGAGAGAATGAGAAAGAACAGTGTTTTTCTCTAAGTCAAGTTCATACCAATATAGTAGACTTCTCGAACCAAACAAACACTGGTCCTCTGAATAATAATACCACCGAAGTTCTTGCTTGCCCTTCCACCCATTCTCACACATGAAAATTTTTTTATTCTCTAGAAGCAATTTAATCCAGTCCAGATGTAGTCTACCAATTTATTTTTGTATTTGCTTCCTGAATACCATTTTCTCTTTAAGAAGTTCTTATGGATTGATGGAAACCCTGGTGGCGTAGTGGTTAAGTGCTACAGCTGCTAACCAAAGGGTCAGCAGTTCGAATCCACCAGGCGCTCCTTGGAAACTCTACGGGGCAGTTCTACTCTGTCCTATAGGGTCACTAATAGTCAGAATCGACTCGATGGCACTGGGTTTGGCTTTTTGGGTTTTATGGGTTGATATATGGTCTACTGTAGAAATAATTAGGAAATATATGAATAGAGTTTTTTTAAATGGTATATTGTTCATCAGAATACATACAACAAATAGGTGTTTTCTGCATGCCTGATTCCATGTATTAATCTTGTAAATGATGAGTCGTGCTGCTTTCTGGACTCTCTTCCATGTAGCGGAGATGGCCACAAAGCACATAGCTTCCAAACAGTATGGGCCCTGCATACTTTCTGTGACCCATTTGCTCAGTTGGGCCCTGAGATCTACATATATTTGCCTCATGTTCTCCTTTTCTGAATAACCAAGCTAAACGCCACAGAGGTGTTTGAGGTGAGGCGACAGCATGGGGTATAGAGTGGGGAGGATCTGAGTGCCTAGTCAAAAGGCTTTGAACATGGTAAAATTCCAGCACCTTCTCCATGATATTGTAGAAGAATGGAGCTGGACCTTCTGGGAATATAACCAGGGAGCGGAGCTCTCGAGCTATGAAATTGAGGGTAGACTAGGTAATCTGGTGGCATAGTGGTTAAGTGCTACTGCTGCTAATCAAAAGGCCGGCAGTTTGAGTCCACCAGGCGCTCCTTGGAAATTCTATGGGGGTAGTTCTACTCTGTCCTATAGGGTCGCTATGAGTCAGAATTGACTCGATGGCGATGGGTTTGGTTTTGGGGTAGACAATCTCAGATAAAGCAGTGGTTTATTGTTAGTTGTTGTTCTCAGCTGAGACTCATGGTGACCCCATGCAAAACAGAATGAAATGTTGCCTGATCCTACACCATCTTCACAATCATTGGTATACTTGTGTCTATTGTTGTAGCCACTGTGTATTTTGAGTGCCTTCCAACTCAGGGGCTCAAGTTTCAGCAGTATATTGGACAATGTTCTATTGTGATCCGTAGGGTTTTCATTGCCGAACTTTTGAAACTAGGCCATCGGGCCTTTTTCCTAGTCTCTCTTAGTCTGAAACAAAATAAATCAAATCCATTGCCATTAAGCTGATTCCAACTCATAGAGACCCTATAGGACAGAGCAGAACTGGATTTCCAAGGCTGTAATCTTTATGGATGCAGACTGCCACATCTTTCTCCCACAGAGCTACTGGTGGGTTCCAAGCACTGACCTTTCGGTTAGCAGCTGAGTGCTAAAACACTGCACCACAAGGGTTCCTCTTAGTTTGGCAGCTTCACTGAAATCTCTCTGCCATGGGTGTCCCTGCTGGTGGTACGGCCTCCAGAATCATAGCAACACACAAGCTACCACAGTACGACAAACTGACAGGTGTCATCAGTCCACTGAAACCAGGAAAGGGCAACTGAGACCAGGAATGTGGACACAGAGAACAGACTGATCTTCTGAAAGGTGAGAAAAGATGGAATTCTAGAGGGGGCCGGACTGAGCAGGGGATGGAAGATACAGAGATAGCTTGCCCACAAATCAGTTTACCATTCACAAATTGACTCAAACTATAAGCCTGTAAAAGGAAATATTCTCCCCTAAACCTCAAGGGGAAAATTTTTGGGAACAGTCTTTGCTTTGACACTCAGCGTTGGAAAGGCTCCCTCTCTCCTGATTTAAGGAAACCAATGAGAAGATGAGGCGGAGCAGCTTTCCGAGAATGTCTGCTTTGGGCACATTATTTGCCCCAACTACATTTTAACAATGGGTTTTTTTTTTTTTAAATAGTGAAGAGTACCCTCCCCTCCCCCCCCAATGATTTCTGCAGCTGAACGGACTGTTTCCATAACATTCTTACTTTTGTCTAGGGGGCTTTTTAACTGTTGTCTCCCTCCATATGGTATTCTCAGCCAACTTTTCCTAGAATACTTCTTCCAACAGCGCCCGCTAACAACACCCAAATTAAAGTCAGTGGAGGCATGTCTTCCTTCCCTGTTTACCTTTATCTAGGAGGGTGCAAGGGGTGCAGACCACACTGGGTGACGCTGTCAGAGGGGGTGACACCAAAATGTCTATAAAAATATCACCATAGTTAGTTATAACAACAAAAACATTTTTCATAAGCCCAGCTTACCTGTGTCAATATACCTACAAGGCTAAAACTATGCTAATTTACCTTCTGAGCCTTCTAATGTGCTCTGGTCAGAGTTGCCATTATTACCCAATTACAGTGATGCTTCCAATCACGTGGTTTCGTCCCCATACCCTACAAGCACACACTGTTGTTTTCATTGCTGCCAGTGTTTTTACGGTAGCTGACTTTGTCAAATTTTCTGGTGTTTTAGCTACAGTATTGTCGTAATTAGCATTTGTGAACCTATATCAATAAATTTTTTTGAGAATGAAGCAGTAATTAAAGAAAAAGGAGTGATATATGAAAATTATGGTTTACAAGTAATACTAGTACAAAAAACATTACTAAGAATTCTGCATGTTCTGGTATAGGAGGAGGTCCATGGGGGGGTGACACTATGAGTTACTGCACTAGGTGACATCAACCCTAGTGAAGCCACTGTCTTGTCTCCTTTTAGCTCTCTCCCTGTGTACAGTTTCCACTGGCTTTGTAACCTGTTCTACACCAGAGTATATTTTTTGCCATTTAATAATTTCATAAACACCAATCTAGATGCCCCAGCAAGCCAACAAAGAGCCCTGGTGGCACAGTGGTTAAGCGCTCAGCTGCTAACTGAAAGGTTGGAGGTTTGAACCCACCAGCCACTTAGTGGGAGAAAGATGTGGCAGTCTGCTTTCTCAGAGATTACAGCCTTGGAAACCCTATGGGACAGTTCTGCTCTGTCCTGTAGGTCACTATGAGTTGGAATCAATTCAACAGCAATGGGGTAGGAGCAAGACTATAAACGCCACAATGGCAGTGGTCTGCATCTTACCATTTTCTTCTACATTTCATAGTATGTATCTTGGCACTTGGCACGTAAATGATGCTTTACAAGTATTTGTTGGTTAATTGAAAATCTTCCCTGAATAATGTGAAAGAGTTTGCCAACAAGAACTTAGATTACTTATTTTTTCTGAAAAACACTTTAAGAATTAAAGAAGATAAAAATACACTGTAAGCACTGAGAGCTTGTCTTCTTTCATTATTATAAATCAGAACCTGAACATTTAAACCATTCAAGATTCCAGTCTTTTTCCTAAACTTCCTCCAGCGTAAAATCTAAGGAAGCTTTTGTTTGCCATTTTTTATATCCGCCTCCAAATACCCACTGTAACATATATGCTAATTGTCATTATTTTTACTGATTTCTTCAAGTTGTTTTAACTTAAGGTGTTATTAATACAAAGCACTATATTAGCAGGAAATATATCATTATTTATAATTGCAGCATATATTTTGCCACCAGTTTTCAAATATAATTAAGCACATTTTTCTTAATAGGGAATCAGGCAGGATTAAACAATCCATAGGGGAAGGTCCTGCAGTTTAACCTTGTCCTTAATCCTGCTGGCTTTTTCTTAACAAACCACTTTGTGATTTTTCTTTTTCCTATTGCTTCTACTGATCTGTGAACTCCAAGGTCTTCTTTCCCCATGGCTCTACCGTCTTGGCATTTGACAGTAAGAGTGACCACCTGTCAGGCATCTGTGTGTGGAATGCAAATCCAGGGCTCATTTGCTTTATCTGGTGTGATATCTTACTTAATTCTGACTTTACTTGGGCCACATGTCTTCAATTCTTTCCCCAAACCGATGCAGCCCCAGCTTCCCGTGCTTTCCCTTAACATGCACATTTTGGAGGGTTTTAGCCTTTGTGTCCCAGATAAGCTTTAAATTCCTCTGATACAGTGTCCCTCTGGCTAGTAATTTCTTTTCTGGAAGGTTGAAATCATCTGCCATTAACTGCAAAGGTTTCCCTACAACCTCTATTCACACAGTTAACCTCATCTGCAGAGCAATAACCCTTGCTCCAGGCTATCTCTTATTTCCCGAGTGGATCCACATTTTTATTAAAATTTAGGATTTGAGAATTCTTTTCTGGGTTGTAATTATATGTACATGATTTTATTATTATTATTCCGTTGTAGATCACTTTTTACCTTGTACCAGAGTTCTCAAAGTAAAATATATTTTGTATTTAGACCTTGGAATGGAAACCACCTTCTCTTATCAATTTCTAAATGTTCCATCAGCATTGATAAGCATATTCAGGGTGGTTACTTATTTTAGAGGTTAGGTTAGATTTCTGGCAACCTCAACCTTTTGGGCTGACCTATGAATCCCGATGTTAGGCCAAAAAAACCACCTAATTTCCAAACATCTCAGTGGTGTCACTCTCAGAACATGCAATACTGATGATCTCACGTCACCAAGAACGTTTCATATCATCTAACATATTTTGTTTAAGAAGACAAGAAAATTTTAATATATCTTTAAAATGGTGAGTAATAATAGCTACCATTTTTAGCCTCTACTTTTGCACAGATACTTAACATATATTGTCTTATAAAATTTACTCAACAAGGTAGATCTTATTTGCCTGATGGTTGTTACTGAAGTTGGGAAAGTGGGTCCTCATCCAGTGTGCTCAGACTTGCCAATGATCTAGACACCAATCTTTGAGAAAGAGAAAGTAATTTTATTGCAACTCGAAGAGCAAGGAGCTGGGAGGAAGTTCCTCAGACCTGACTCCCCGAGCTATGAGGAAACGGCTTATATTCGATTTGGGCAGCAAGATGGTGGCCACACAGGTGTCTTGGGGAGGGAAAATTCTAGAAGGCAGCCAGAACACAGACAGGGACGTGGTTCTTGTCAGACCCCTCACTTTGGAATAGGGTCCAGATGATGATTTTCCATCTAATTCGTTCCACCTGTCTGTTGAGGTCAATTAATGGTCACAGCTGGCCCTTCTGCACACGTGGGCAGGCCAAATCTGGTGTAAGAACTAATGGAAATTTACTAGCATTTGTAGGGTCAGTTTACAATTTCACAGAAGGGGAAATGATAGCTTGGAGAAGTAAAAATATTTGCATTTGCTTATCTCAAAATGAAGTCGAAGTCTTTGTATAAGTATGCAAGCTCCTTTGGAAAAGATTGCTCCATGTCCGAATTTGCTCTTTAAATTTCTCTGCTTTTTAAGAAATTTTTAGCAGTTAGATCATCTTGCCCAATCCGCCTAAGTCGGAAAACTTTGACCTTTAACTAGAAATAAAGGAGTCATGGTATAATGATGAGAAGCCCTGGTGGCACACTGGTTAAGTGCTTAGTTGCTAACCGAAAGATTCGAACCACCAGCAGCTCCACTGGAGAAAGATGTGTCAGTCTGCTTCTGTAAAGATTGTTGTTGTTGTTAGGTACCATTGAGTTGGTTCCAACTCATAGCGACCCTATGTACAACAGAACAAAATATTGCCCAGTCCTGTATCATTCTCACGGTCATTGCTATGTTTGAGCCCATTGTTGCAGCCAATGTGTCAATCCACCTCCTTTAGAGCCTTCATTTCGCTGACCTTCTACTTTACCAAGCATGACATTCTTCCCCAAGTACTGGTCCCTTCTGATAACATGGCCACAGTACATGAGGTGAAGTCTTGATATCCTCGTTTCTAAGGAGCACTCTAGCTGTACTTCTTTCAAGATTCGTTCATTCTTCTGGCAGTCCATGGTATATTCAATACTCTTTGCCAACACCATAATCCAATTGCTTCAATTCTTCTTTGGTCTTCCATTTTCATTGTCAAACTTTCACATGCATATGAGACTATTGAAAATACCGTGGCTTGGGTCAGGTGCACCTTAGTCCTCAAAGTGACTTCTTTGCTTTTTAACACTTTAAAGAGATCTTTTGCTGCAGATTTGCTCAATGCAATTCATCTTTTGATTTCTTGACTGCTGCTTCCATAGACATTGATTGTGGATCCAAGTAAAATGAAATCCTTGACAACCTCAATATTTTCTCCACTTATCATGAAGCTGCTTATTGGTCCACTTGTGTGGACTTTTGTTTTCTTTATGTTGAGGTGTAATCCATACTGAAGGCTGTGGTCTTTGATCTTCATCAGTAAGTGCTTCAAGTCCTCTTCAGCTTCAGCAAGTAAGGTTGTGTCATCTGTATATCACAGGTTCTGTAAAGACTATAGCCTTGGAAATTCTGTGGGGAAGTTCTTCTCTGTCCCGTAGGTTCGCTATGAGTCACAATTGATACAATGGTGTTGAGTTTATGGGTTTGGGTCTGCTTGTGGAGTCCCTGGATAGTGCAAACAATTAACATGCTCAGCTGCTAACCAAAAATTTGGAGGTTCAAGTTTACCCAGAGGTTTCTTGGAAGAAAGACCTGGTGATTTACTTTTAAAAAATCAGGCATTGAAAACCCTGTGGAGCACAGTTCTACCCTGGCACACATGTTGTTGCCATGAATCCAAATCAACAGACGACAACTGGCCTGGTTTGCTGGTGCTACCATCTATTCAAGTCAATAGAATGGTAAAGGTGTGGTGGAAGGAAGGCCAATTTAAAAACCAAAAGAATGTTCTAACAGGACACATAGATTATTACCTTCACAACCACATGACACCAAGGACATGTTTAAAAACAAAAAATAGCCAGTCCAATTTAGAAGTTCCTTCAAAAAACTATCAAAAGAGAGTCACTGAATTAACAATGTAATAGGAAGCCACCACGAGTGGTGGGTGATGGATGATTTTAGTATCTGTACATCTATAAATGCTGATTCAGAAAGAATGGAGAGCTGTGGTGACAGCTTTTATCGTCATGAACAGAATGTTGTTAGAAATGTGGATGTTAAATGTTCTTCTGGTGAGGGTTTAAAAGGAAATGATAAACATGTAATTGGACATTGAGGGGAAGGTGATGATTTTTAGGTAATGGCAAAGAACTTGTCTGGATTATGTTCAAATATTTGGTGGAAGGTAGAAATTGTAAGCGATGAACTTGGATATATGGCTGAGGAGATTTCTAAGCAAGACCTAAACAGGGCTGTGTGATTTTTCCTCGCCACCTATGGTAAAATGTGAGAGGGAAGGGATAGCCTTAAAAATGAACTGTGCAAGATGAAACCAGGACTTAATAGTTTGGAAAATACTGTTGTACAAACTAAAGACATATGTCCTAGATCTTTCACCAAGGAAGTGACTACATGATCTTTTGCTAAAGAGATTAAGCCTGTGACAGATAGATCTAATCAACCACTGCAGGGGAAAAAAAAAAACCCACCAGTTTAGACAGAAAGGGACAGAGACAGGATGAAATGAAGGAAAGCTGCCTGACTCTTGGAATGCTACAGACAGGAAATAGGCCAGTGGAACTACTGGGTTGCAAATATCTGTTGTCCTCCAAGGGGAAAAAAAAAAGGATCATCCCTGGAATAGTCCAGAGATCAGCAGAACTGTTGGAGGACCCATGACGGGCAGGGTTGCCTCCATTTCAAAGGGTAGAACCACCACTTATGTTTCAAAAGGTGTAAAAACTACCCCTTAGGTTTCAAAAAGGAGCCCTGGTGGTACAGTGGTTGAAACACTAGGCTTCTAACTGAAAGGTCAGCAGTTCAAATCTACCAGCCACTCCACGAGAGAAAGACGGAGCAGTCTGCTTCCATAAAGGTTCAAAGCCTTGGAAACCTTATAGGGTGGTTATGAGTTGGAATCTACTTGACGGCAATGAATCTGGTTTCAGTTTCAGGGTCAGATTTTCACCACCTTGGTTCTAGAGTGTGGGAAGCCTTTTCAGGTCGGGGATGAAGATGGGGCCACAGCCCAAAGCTGAGAGGGCAGGGCTGCCATGCCCAAGGGCCAGGAGAAAAAAATCCACCCAGGACCAATTATGTGGGGTCACCACTCAAATGGAGTAGGAAAATGGGGCTGCCCAAAGTTGAGAGGGCAAATTTGCTGTCCCGGTGGGCTGGAAGGTAGGACTGACGCCAAGGACTGAGAAACTGGAGAGCATAGCTGACATCCAGAGTTTGGAGGGTATGACCATTGCCCACATAGCCCAAGAGAACAGAGGATTATTTTTGAGACTTGAGAGCTAATATAATTTGTTCTGCTGGGTTGTGGGCTTGCTCGTTGTTAGGTGCTGTCGAGTCAGTTCCGACTCATAGTGACCCTACCAGGGCAGAGTAGAACTGCCCCATACAGTTTTCAAGGAGCAGCTGGTAGGTTTGAACTGCTGACCTTTTGGTTAGCAGTTTAGCTGTTAACCACTACGCCACCAGGGGCCCTTGCTTAGCACGTGTGATTTCTTCCATTTGAAATGGGAGTGTCTATTTTGTTCCTATTCTACCATTGTGCTTTGGAAGCAGATACTTGTATTCTAGGTTTCACAGGTTCATAGATGGAGAGGAATTTTGCCCCAGGATGGAACACACCCAAAGTCTCACCCATGCTTGATTTAGATGATTCAGGAGATAAGATGTTGGATTTAGAATTGATGCTGGAATGGGATAAAACTTTTGAAATAATGTGATGGAGTGAATGTGTTTTGCACATGGGAAGGACATGAATTTTGAGGGGATAAAGGGTAGAATCCCATTACCACAGAGTTGATTCCAAATCTATAGAACAGAGTAGAACTGCCCTTGTAGGGTTTCCAAAGCTGTAATCTTTATGGAAGCACACTGCCACATCTTTCTGCCATGGGGCCAAAGGTAGGTTTAAACTTCCGAAATTTTGGTTAGCAGCTAAGCACTTAACCACTGTCCTAGTGGGTCTCTGTGGATTGGAATCAACTTGATGGTAATGGGTTTTGGGTTTAAAAGGTTAAATGTCAGGGATTGAATTGCGTCCCCTAAAACTACGTGATGTAAATCTCAACCCTATACCTGTGGAAACGGTCTCATTTGGAAATAGGATTTTCCTTGTTATGGTAGATGAGTGTGGATTAATCATACTATGTTAATCAGTGCGGATTATGTCTAGAACAATCACTTTCGAGATATAAAAGGAGCAGACTAGGCACAGAAGCAAGGAAGCACAAATGGGTAAAGACTGATGCCAAGTGGAGACCTCCAAGGAACCAAGAAAGAGAAGCAAAAAGAGATAACGATTTTCCCCAGAGAAGAGAGAGGCTTCCCTAGAGTCAATGCCCTGAATTCAGACTTCTAGCCTCCCAAACTGCGAGAAAGTAAATTTTTATTCTTTAAAGCCACCCACTGGTGGTGTTTCTATTATAGCATAACTAAGACACCAGATAAATCTTCATGATGGGATTTTTTTTTTTTTTAGGGTATGTAAATTCAGTAATACATGTTAGAAATTAGTTTAGCTCACTACCAAATATAATAAGATAATTAATCACCTTCCTGGAGCTTCTGAAGAGTATGAAGTTCTTCATGGCTGGGAAGGGATTATAGGAATTTGAGAAAAAATTAAGGTAATCGTTGTTTTTCTGAATAACATCTTGTAGGTGTGTGTTCATGAACCCAGTCATAAGGTTTCATAATGCTCATTGAAAGCCTTATAAAATATCAAGAATAATAGCGATGGTGTTTTTAATTGCACACATTGAGAATGGAGTATTTTGCTTAATGATTTTGCAGAATGACTTCTGAAGAGGTACTATGCTAATAGGAGACCAAGAGTTAGAATAGTCTCATGGCCAGTGAGTAGTAAAACCATGACAGCAGAATGACCCCAGAGCTCAAACTCTCAACGTTTATTACTATAATAATATTAGCTAACATTTATAGAGCTGTTATCATGTATTGACTCTATTCTACGTGCATTGCATATAGTTAAGGATTTAAACCTCACGATAACCCGATGGAAATAGCTACTATTGTTATTTCCATTGTATAGATTAGTAAAATAAAGAGGGTTTAAGTAACCTTCCCAATGCCATGCAACTGGTTAAGTTGTGATTTCAGAATTTAAACCCAGACAATCAAGCTCCAGAGTCCCCCAAATTAACCACTAAGCTATACTGACTGTACTTCTCTAAATTCCCTGAGGCTTGATACAACTGGTCAGTTTCGCCCAGCAAGAATGTACATTGTTGTACAATCAACCCTGGGATGATTGTACAACAAATCCCAGCATCTTAAGCAGAAGAAATACATTTAAAACAACAAAACTGGGGTAATTCAAGGAACCTTCTCTCTTCAAAACCTCAGAGCAAGGAGCAGGCCATGAGAGCCATTGACCATGACACTGCTGTAATGAAATAACTTCTTCTAACTTCAATTAGCACTCTTAGGCCTCTTTCCATGTTCTTGGCCAACTCGATGACCAGGAGCGATCATTCTTGCCTAACAGAAAGTGACAACCCTTATCATATATTTGTCTAACTACAGAAGTAGCCCTATGATTGTCATATGCTGATTGTTATGATCATAAATGCCTATATACTTCCTCTTACTCTAGTCTAACAAATCTGCCAAACTTATATAGAATCACCTGTCTCCATGTTTTTGTTTTTTTTTTACATGAATCTCCTCCTTCCTTGATATGGACATATTTAATTCCTTTCTTCTTGCAACTGAAGTGTCCCTTCTTCTATAGAGTTGTCTAACTCACAGGTTTTGTTCAATACTACATACTATTTGTTCTACAGTTTGGTACTTGCCTAATTTCACAATGTTCTTTTTTTCAGGGACTCACATGTCCTTCCATATTTCTGCAGGCTAGCTAGTACAAATCCTAACAGATAAATCACATGTTAAAAAAGAAAAAAAAAAACTTTTCTGAATGCTTTTAATCAGATCTCCTGTTTTTATTTCATTTTTCAAACAAATGATTCTTATTTTCTATGTCCCTTGGAGGGTGGTAAGTCCTTTGACTATGAAAAGCATTTTTGAAGTGTTTCTGCATAATTCATCCTGGATGTAGTGCTCAGAAGACAGCATTATTGGAGCATGCATATTAATTATTCACATGCAAATTAAAAACCATGGGACCCAGCACCATTGGAATATATAACTCTTGCTGCCTTTTTTAAAGTAGTATATTTTTTGCACCCTTGTTTTATCATTTCTTTATATAACATTTTCTAGTTCATCCAAATGAATGCCTAATCATATTAAGATCTAACTTTTGCATTAGCTAAAGCAACTATGAATGTGAGGAGATGAAAATTATTAATACAGAGCAATTACACTTTGCAGCTCATCTTTTTCAGGCCCCAGAAGCAGAAATATGTGCCTTTCGGATATTTTACTTTATGAACCATATATTTCAAACACTTCACTTCAAAGTTTATTTTTCTCATGCTTGAAAATTTTCTGTTTATATCCATTGATTTTTCCCTAAAGCAATATTTATAGAAATGTAATTCCAAAATAAAGATGCCATAAGAGTTATATTGATTATGACCTTCAACCCAGCAAGCCTGCTTTCCACAGTGTGACTTCTCCATTGATGGAGATAAAGGTGGTAGAGACAAAAAAAAAAAAAGGAGAGGCATAATCATTGAAAGCAGCTATCTCAGGATATATTATGTTCCAAATGTCCAAAGCATCCTTAGAAATAGATTCAAAGGTGAAACTCTTTTCTTGGACTTTGTCATGAGCACAGTTGTTCTCATTCTTAACGTAGCAAGTCATCCTAGACCATAAATCTCTAAGTTGGGGAGGAAGAACAGGGAGTGAATGAGCCCTGCAGCCCTGAAAGGCTTAGATGACAATTATGAAATGAAGCTAAGAGTGACAGAAAAGATGGAAATGATAAGACAATCAGCTTGGGAACCTTCTGTTTTAAGAAGAGTTACTTGGAAAAATGCTGTGTCCTACGGGGTTAAAATCTGGCTTAGTTATCCATTTATATGGAATTGTAAATTAGAAAGAGTGAGTCTTTGGGAGAAATATTACTTCCATTCTTGTGGTTGCTCCTTTCTTCTCCTTTTAGGGTGCCTCTTCCCATTCTCCAAATCCCCAGCCATCCTATCTCTTCTTCTCTTTGACCACCATTCTCTTATCAAAACCTACATTCAGATAAGACTTATCCTTAGACATTTAGAACAAAAAGCAGGCTGAAGTGTGATTTTTTTTTTTTTCACTGAAACAAAAAGCCTTAGGACAAGAAGCATATCCAGACTGCTAGAATTCCAAGAAACAGGAAGTAAAATGGACAGGCATGCTTTGCCCAGATAGAACCTATCTGGCTGCCTCACATGGAATGGATAATCACCCATACATAAACCTGTTGTGGCTGAGTCGATTCTGATCATAGTGACCCTATAGGAAAGAGTAAAACTGCTCTGTAGGGTTTCCAAGGAGCAGCTGGTGGCTTCGAACTGCTGACATTTTAGTTAGCAGCTATAGCTCTTAAACAACTGTACCACCAGGGCTCTACCCGAACATAAAGCATGATCTTTTAAGGAAAAAAAAAAAAAGTTTCTCTTGTTAACAAGACATAGGAGGATTCAGTGCCCCGAGATCCCTGATATCCTAAATGTAATGAAATTTCATATAAAAACCATTCCACTTATTTTAGAAACAGATAAGAAAAGGGCAGCAAGAATCAAAATTAAAGGAAAAAAAAGTAAGATTTAGAGTCTGAGTTCAAGAGATAATCCCATTTTGTCTCTGAACTCGTACTTCTTCATCTAATATTGGGAGTGTGCACCCAGTTGAGAAGGCATTGCCTCTTTGTATTTAGGATTATCACCCCAGTCCAGATCCTTGTCACCTGAGAGTTAGTGTCCTTCAACAGTCTTTAAACCAGCCTTGCTAACTTCACCCTGTACAGTCTCAATAGATCTTCAGCAAGCAACCGGAGAAAATGGCTCCTTAATAGAAAAACAGGCGGAGGTAGACTAAGCATTTGTCCAGCAGACATTATCTCTCGTTCTTGCTCTTGATTATCCCATCAGTATTTTGTCTTCCTGGGATTAAGTTTCCATAGCCTAGAACTCCCAGACATTCTGGTTTCCGGTTACTCTGTCCCCAGTGCAGCCATCCTTTTAAAGGCTTAACCTAAGTTTTCTAAAACACCGTTTTCTTCATTATGCTCCTCTGGCCAGTGATTCCCTAGCTCCTCTTTTATGAATTCCTCTGCTTCCAAGTCATCGATAGTATAAATGTCCCCAACAGACTCATACTCCCACACAGGCTCCCAAATGGACCCATTGCTGCTCCACTGAGACTAATCTGCTCATTTTGAAATCTCTGGGGTTTCAAAAATACTGTTCTTTCACTTTAAATTTTCCCTCTTTCCTTCCTTTTCTTTAATTCCTGCCCATTCTTTAAGATGCATTATACTTCTACAATTTTTTCTGTTTACCTGGGTCCTCACAGAACCAAACATAATTTAGTCTTTGAATCTATAATGCCTTGAATTGTATATTGGTTCATGTGTTTGGGTCTTGTTTCCCCAACTACACTGCAATTTAAGTAAAGCTCCTTATAAAACCTTACAGGAATTGTCTGGCTTTTACAACTCAAAAAAAGTGCCAGGTAAGTGGTAGGCTTTCACATAATGTTTAATTTAATAGTAAATGTTCAACAAATGCTTATTTTTTTTTATGCAAAACATAAATGGATATATAGCTCTAAGTTTGAATACTGGACAAAAGTGCTGAAGCTTTGGGTTCTTAGAAAGAAGTTGAAAAGAGACAAAAGAATGAAGAAGTGAAATACTGTATCTTAAAATGTTTCAGAGTTTAGTTCAATCCAACAAATATGCACTTAAATAACTATTATAGGCATCATGCTATACAAACTATACAGAAGTGACTGAGATGAGTAAGTGTTTATTTTCAAGGAGAATAAAATCTAGAGAGAAAAGAAAGCCTAAATCAAGCAGAATACTATTAGCATCATAACAGCAGTAAAATTGGAGGCTATGTAAGCACTGAAGAAAGAGAAGTTAATTCATGGCAGAGGAGTGACTTCATAAAAATTCTGAATATGGTTTGGCTTTGAAGAAAGATCATCCCAAGGGTGAAAAGACTTTCTGGTTGAAGGTAGGGGAGAGAGGACAAGCAAAAATTTAGACAGAGGAAAATACACAAATACATAAGGGTTTGGGTTCAATGACTTTGAGAAAGTTAACTGAAGAATGGCACCATGGGGAAGGAGCTGGAAGGTAAGAATGGCAGAGTAAGTTGATGATTTACAGGTAACTTGGCAAACGGGACTCCTGTCTTTGCCTTTACTCTCTCTTAAACCCCACTGAATTGGCATCAAATAAATTAAGAGAATCTAAACCTACAAGTGGCGCAGTGGTTAAGAGCTCCGCTGCTAACCAAAAGGAAGGCCGTTTGAATCCACTAGCCGCTCCTTGGAAACCTTATGAGGCAGTTCTACTCTGTAGTATAAGATCACTATGAGTCGGAATTGACCCGACGACAATGGGTATCATGGGTAAATCTACAAGAATAAAGAGAATGGGAAAAGAGACAGCAACTGAGAAATTTTGAAACAGGAAGAGTAGATGGATAAATAGAATCTGAATTGACAGAATAGGAAAAACTAAAATCTGAGTGCTTTCCCTAGGAAAAAGTCAATTAAGAAGCAAGCTGACTTATGCCATAGAGAGAATTGGAGGCAGTAAACACTGTGGAGTCCTGGTGGCGTAGCGATTAAGAGCTCGGCTGCTAACCAAAAGGATGGCAGTTCAAATCCATCAGCAGCTCCTTGGAAACTATTAGGGGCAGTTCTACTCTATCCTTTAGGGTCGGTATGAGTCGACTCGATGGCACCTAACAACAACAACAAGCACTTTGGATGACAAAGGTGAGGGTAGAGACTGAAAACTTGAGTACTGGATGAAATTTTGTATAAGTGACATGAAGGCACCTCAAATTTCCTCCTGAAGCCCATGCTGCCAGGCCACCATGCCTCTCCCATCCCAGGTGAGAAGAGGCTGGAGGTGTTTACTCTGGAACAATTGAACCAGAGAGAGTTCACACTACCGGACACCAGGCAGCAGAAAGACCACATTGTTAATTAGAAGATTATGTAAAAGGCTGACTTGAACTGTGACCTCCTTCAACCCCTAACCCAGTTTAACTCCCAGATTGCTAAACTCCCTACCTCATCCCGTCCCAGTACCTGGGGGAAATTTAAAAGATTTTTATTTAAATTAATCTACAATCCCAAGAAAAAAAGCATGGTGACATTTACAAATACTCCGCTGAAACAGTGAATTTCTTACCCAATGATCCTCTGTGAAAGCTTCTGCATGCAAAGCTTCCAATAGTTCTCTCAATACCTTAAGTTCTTAAAAATGAATCAAAAACTGGGGGAACTTGATGTTCTGCAGAAAGCCTCCACGGTAAAAGACAAAGACCAATAAATAAATTGAAAAGGCGAAAGAAATAATTGAAGCAGAGACAATGTAGAAAGCAGAATAAAACATCAAAATAAAGCTATAATGCATATGCTTGTTTGTTTCAGAATATTACAATAAAAAACTAAGAAATAGGGTAATCCTTTAAACCCTGGTGGCGTAGTGGTTAAGACCTACGGCTGCTAATCAAAGGGCTGGCAGTTCGGATCCACCAGGCGCTCCTTGGAAACCCTATGGGGCAGTTCTACTCTGTCCTTTAGGGTCACTGTGGGTCAGAATTAACTCGATGGCCATGGGTTTGGTTTTTTGGTTTTTGGTCTCCTCTGCTGGGGTTTGGGGAACCGTAAGTATTTCAACAATTTTAATACAGATGCTCAACTAATATCTTTTTTTAAAATAATTTTTATTGTGCGTTAAGTGAAAGTTTACATGTCAGTGTCTCACATAAAAACGTATGTGTCAGCGTCTCACATAAAAACCTTGCTAAAACTCCCTACATACTCCCGATTACTCTCCCCCTAATGAGACAGCTCACTCTCTCCTTCCACTCTCTCTTTTCATGTCCATTTCACCAGCTTCTAACCCCCTCTACCCCCTCATCTACCCTCCAAGCAGGAGATGCCAACATAGTCTCAAATGTCCACCTGATCCAAGAAGCTCACTCCTCACCAGCATCCCTTTCCAACCCATTGTCCAGTCCAATCCATGTCTGAAGAGTTGGCTTTGGGAATGGTTCCTGTGCTGGGCCAACAGAAGGTCTGGGGGCCATGACCACCGGGGTCCTTCTAGTCTCAGTCAGACCATTAAGTCTGGTCTTTTTATGAGAATTTAGGGTCTGCATCCCACTGCTCTCCTGCTTCCTCAGGGGTTTTCTGTTGTGTTCCCTGTCAGGGCAGTCATCAGTTATAGCCAGGCACCATCTAGTTCTTCTGGTCTCAGCATGATGTAGTCTCTGGTTCATGTGGCCCTTTCTGTCTCTTGGGCTTGTGTCCTTGGTGTTCTTCATTCTCCTTTGATCCAGGTGGGTTGAGACCAATTGATGCATCTTAGGTGGCCGCTGGCTAGCAATTAAGACCCCAGATGCCGCTCTTCAAAGCAGGATGCAGAAAGTTTTCTTAACAGATTTTATTATGCCAATTGACTTAGATGTCCCCTGAAATCATGGTCCCCAAACCCCTGCCCCTGCTATGCTGGCCTTTGAAGTATTCAGTTTTTTCAGGAAACTTCTTTGCTTTTGGTTTAGTGAAGTTGTGCTGACCTCCCCTGTATTGTGTGTTGTCTTTCCCTTCACCTAAAGTAGTTCTTATCTACCACCTAATTAGTGAATGCCCCTCTCCCACCCTCCCTCCCTCCCTCCTTTTGTAACCACAAAAGAATATTTTCTTTTCAGTTTCAACTATTTTCTCAAGTTCTTATAATAGTGGTCTTATACAATATTTGTCCTTTTGCAACTGACTAATTTTTTTTTTTTTAATTTCACTCAGGATAATGCCTTCTAGGTTACTCCATGTTATGAAATGTTTCACAGATTTCTCACTGTTCTTTATCAATGAGTAGTATTCCATTGTGTGAATATACCATAATTCATTTATCCATTCATCCATTGACGGACACCTTGGTTGCTTCCATCTTTTTGCTATTGTAAACAGTGCTACAATAAACATGGGTGTGCATATATCTGTTCATGTAAAGGCTCTTATTTCTCTAGGATACATTCCAAGGAGTGGGATTGCTGGATCGTATGGTAGTTCTATTTCTAGCTTTTTAAGGAAGCGCCAAATCGATTTCCAAAGTGGTTGTACCATTTGACATTCCCACCAGCAGTGTAGAAGTGTTCAAACCTCTCCACAGCCTCTCCAACATTTATTATTTTGTGTTTTTGGATTAATGCCAGCCTTGTTGGAGTGAGATGAAATCTCATTGTACTTTTGATCGGCATTTCTCTAATGGCTAATGATCGTGAACATTTCCTCATGTATCTGTTAGCTACCTGAATGTATTCTTTAGTGAAGTGTCTATTCATATCTTTTGCCCATTTTTTAATTGGGTTATTTGTCTTTTTGTAGTTGAGTTTTTGCAGTATCATGTAGATTTTACAGATCACATGCTGATTGGAAATGTCATAGCTAAAAACTTTTTCCCAGTCTGTAATTAGCCTTTTTACTCTTTTGGTGAAGTCTTTGGCTGAGCATAGGTGTTTGATTTTTAGGAGTCAACTAATATTTTGTTTACTGATCAAGAAAATGAGATAAATTACCTTTTCCTTTTATTGAATTAGGTCTGCTAAGTACTTTCTTGTATTTCCAGACGTCAAGTTGGTAAGGTTTCATTTAATTCTTCCAAGGGCTTCCTTCTAAAGCAAAAGTCCAGTATTTTTCTAAATAATTTTCTGAGCCTTATGAAGGAGCTCCTTTTCTGTTTTCTTTTTCTTGTGAACCAGTCTTTCCTTCTCAGACTCCTCTCTATTTCTGACGGTGTCATCCTTACTTCAGAACTCTCTAACTTCTCTTCCTTCAATTCTTCGTTGAATTATCTGCAACTTGATTTTTGATGCAATATTTTAGGACAAATATCACAGGTTAAACACAAATTGCATATTTCTTCACAAAGACACAAAGCTGTCCTGTTAGACATAAACAATAAAGGTTGCACTCTCTGAATCTTTCTCAGTTTTCTGGATAATTTAAAGACCAGCCTGAATTAACCAGTCCAAATGATTCTGCTGACCATAATTATATTAGCCTTGGTCGTCTATAATCTTGTCATGCCCAGTTTGCTTTGAATGCATTTGTTTTAATAGACCCTCATTTGAATTATCTCTATTCAAATCATATTTTGTTTTTACTTGAGTGAGATTTGGGCTCATCAAAGAGTAAAAGAAAGGATAAGTTAGTATTTATATTTCTTTAATGAAAAATGATTATGCGGTTTAAATATTAAGTTGGTGGCCAAGTGCCATGGCTTCTAGGCGTTTATAGAGGTATATATTAACTGTCTTAGAGTCTGGGCTTTGTGTTCTGATATCAGTTTTATAAGCACCGAAACACCCTGGAGCTTAATAATCAAGACTCAGTGTTTATGGACAAAACTTCACCAGCTACATCAGCAGAAAGAATGAAAGTGCTTCACCTTGAATCTAACATAAAATCAGTAATTGAAAAGAAAACTCTTATAAAATCCCACTAGCGGAGGTAATAAAAAATATATTATTCTTACCACATTTAAAACCTGACCTTACTGTCTGATTCTTATCAGTGAATTAGCTTCAGCAGTACTATTTGTTTTCTGAGTTATTGGATTTTAAGATCAATTATAATTAACAATTGAAAAGTATATCAAAATAATAAGGACATGAGGTGCTCTGAGATGCCTTTTGTTGTGTGTAGTTTCTGTTCTTGTATCTCGAATTTTCTTTGAGATTTTGTGGATTTTGCGTTATTTTTAGTTGTTTGTTTATTTTCAGTAAGCAACATTAAAGAAAAACTCTACTGGTATCAAAATTCCAGCTGAGCTGTATTCACTTGACTTTACCTCATAACCAGGCTCACAATGTCTATGAGCAATATGAACTGGAGAGTTGAACAATTAACTTGCTCAATATTGTCCCTAAGGCTACTTTTTTTTTTTCCTCAGTCATTTCTTAGTGTCTTGAATATCAGAGCAATTACTTCCTCTTTTCTCACATAGATGTAGCCATATTTCAGCCCCTGTGGCATACATATTCAGTCAACTGGTCTTTGGGGGTGGTAGAATTTTACTGCTGGGAAAGTGCAGCAGCTGATCAGGCTCCCAAAATAAAAGCATAATTTCATGTATATATCTTGACTGAAAGCTACAACAAAGAATACATAATTTCTGACAGGGCTTTTCAGGTTGCGTCTCTGAATATTTTCCACGTAGGGATGTAAAAGTTCGAATCTGTATTGTGGTCGTTCCGCAGAAACGAGGTTGAACCCTCATTACCCAAAATTTGGTTTGGATGTCAAGGCTGATGATGACACACCACACCAAGAAGGTATAGAAAGGTTTATTATTCACATAATGAGGCTTTCTGGTGAGAACAGAGTAGCTTCCAAGGAGGTCCACAATGGCTTGAGAAAACAGGAAAAGGCAACTGGATTGGAATTTTTATGGTGATTGGGGTGGGGCTGGGAGAATGGGCAAGATGTGCACAGAGGAGCTTGTGTGGTTTGAACTTCCCACCAGGGGCTTTCCCACCACCTTATCCAGATGTGGAGCAGAAGTGGACAGGGGCTGCAACTTAAAAGCTGCCAGCAATCAAATATCAAGAATAGAGTCAGTCTTTTTATCAAAATTTGCACATATCATTCCCTTCATCATGAATATTTGTTATCATGTTATCGATTATCATTTGCCAGGCTACTAGACCTGCATTAGTTACAGACTACTACTGGTAAAAAAAAAAAAAAAAAAGGTAAGTGTTCGCTTTCACGGCGTATCAAATAGAAATGGCTGATATTTATGTGGTTATCTGTAATGGTGATTACTTTCCTACTTCTGTAATTTATTTTTATTTTTTAGAGTGTATGTTCATCACCTACTTTGATATACAGCAATAGTTCTCAAACTCTAGCGTGTCTCAAAATCACCTGGAATCTTACTGAGACACAGCTTACTAGATCCCACCCCCAGGGTTTCTGGTTTAGTAGATCTGGAGTGGGACCTGAGATTTTATGTTTCTAACTTTGGTATTGCTGGTCAGAGACCACATTTTATGAATGACTAATCCAGAGTCTTTGCATTTTAATGATTTAGATAATGAGTTTGGACTGCTCATATTAAAAGGAAAGACCTCTAGCTAATTTTTTTCTTTTTTTTTTTGAAGGGTAGACAGTAGTATAGCTTTCTCATTATTGCTCTTTATTTTATTGCCTCTAAAATATAATAGTATAACTTGACAAATTTAATTGCAGTATTAGATAAATACTTATAAAAATGTGTATGATCTGTGACATTTTCTTTGAAGATTGTACCGAAGTTGTATTAGTAGCACTTGAAAACTTTGTCAGGACTGACTAAATTCCACTTGTACTTGTAACTACTTTTTAAACAACTTTTGTGTTTAATCTTCAATTCCTTCACTAGAATATTGGGCGTAGGGAGCCAATATGGTTGAATAGAAAGAGTGTAAGAATAGGAGTCAGAAAATATACGTTTTAGATTAATTTAGCCACAAATTTTGCAGTGTGATTATGGGCAAGTCATATATAATATTTTTTAAATGAGGAGGTGGTAAACCTTTTCTTTAAAGTGCCAGATAGTAAATAAATATTTTAGACTTTGTGGGCTATGTAGTCTCTATCAAAACCACTCTCAACTCCACCATTGTAGCAAAAAGAAAAAAACCTTAGACAATATGTAAATGAATGGATATGGTTGTGTTACAATAAAACTTTATTTACAAAAACATGTGTGGCAGAATTTGGTCTTCAGGCTATAGTTTGCCAGCTCTGAGAAAGGAATAGGTTGGACTAGATGGTTCTTAGTTCCTTTCTAGTTGCAAACATTCCATGAGTCTGTGACATGGTGAGCCTTTCTTACTGATTCTACTCTCACTCAACAGAGGTAAGCCTTTACCTATCAAATTTGCTCTTTGAATAAACTGCATCACCCATTGGAAAGGGAGATTTAAACTCTTTTCCAACAGAGATGATGCTTTACATTCCAACTCCTTCTAGCCTGCTAAAAAATAGTAAAGGATGAAAGAGTAATTACTAGAAATTGTATTGAACAGGTCTACTATAACATGTAATATGTCATAAAATAATACCATTAGTATTATTTATTATCAAGGATATAGTTAATATTATCATTGTTATAACAAAAAGTTATGCGAAGGTTGGTTCACGTAGAAATATGGACTAGAGTTCTGAGGACAGGGTCCTGTTTTTCAATAAGGTCTACTGCAAGAAAACAGCAATGTTTAGGCTCTGAGAAGGAAAAACAAAACTGGCGCTCAAACAAGAAGTACGCAGATAACCGGTGGATGTACAATTCATGCTTCAAAGAGGAGCCATGTCTAGATTTGTAGCTGGTTAAGAGGAGGCACACATGTGCAATTATGCTGAGACAATGGACCCATGGAATACACAGGGTCCAGTATTTAGAAAGAAAGAATTATATCATTTTCTCAGGTGCATTGTTATTAGGGAGTAGAAAGTGAAATGAGGAACTTGTATACAGCTGTTGAATTTATGACAGGGGTTGCCTTCTGTTTACCTACACTGGATTTGAGTATCATTCTTTATGTGTCACATAAGGGTTAATACATTCTGGTGTGCATAAGAAAATGAATGGTAGACAGAGGGTTCCATGAGTTCTGAAGAGCAGGCGGATGGCCAGGTGCTCTGGAGAATCATCACAATTTTAATACCACCATGTTGAATCCCAACTAGACTTCTCTACTTTTGGCACAGCAGGCTTTTTGTGGCACAGTTTGCACTTGGCGGCTAACTGAAAGGTTGGCAGTTCAAACTCAACCAGTGGCACCACGGAAAAAAAAAAAAAAAAGCCTAGAAATCTGCTTCTATAAAATTACAACCAAGAAAGCCCTACGGAGCTCAATTCTACTCTGTACCACAAGAAGTCACCAAGAGTCAGAATAGACTTGACAGCAACAGGTTTGGTTTTTTGTTTAACCTTCCCCATACAATGCAGGAAGATATCCGTTTCTCCTCTGGACTACTAAAAGTGACAAGAATTGTTATCATTGTATGTGTGAAGTTTTGTTGTTAGTTGTCTTCACATTGGTTCCTACTTATAGTGACCCAACAGACAACAAAACAAAATGCTACCTGGTATTGTGCCATCCTCAAAATCATTGCAATGTTCGAGCCCATTGTTGCACCCACTGTGTGAATTCATCTCATTGAGGGTCTTCCTTTTTTTCTGCTGACCCTCTACCAAGCATGATGTCCTTCTCCAGGGACTGGTCCCTCCTGAGTACAAGTCCAAAGTATGTGAGACGAAGTCTTCCCACCCTAGCTTCTAAGAAGCATTCTGGCTGCACTTCTTCCAAAACAGGTTTGTTCTTTCTTCTGGCAGTCCATGGCATATGCAATATTCTTCACCATCAACATAATTCAAAGGCATCAATTCTTCTTCGGTCTTCCTGATTCATTGCCCATCCTGTTTATGACTTCAGTGCAGCTTGGACTTCTTCCTTTAATACTATTGGTTCTTGATCATATGCTACCTCCTGAAATGGCTGAATGTTGACCAACTCTTTTCGGTACAGTGACTCTTCTTTTAATGCTTTCTGCATAGTTCAAAATTTTGGGCATAGAATCTTTCAATATGGCAGCTTGAGTTTTTAATTTTTTCTTCAGTTCTTTCAGCTTGAGAAATGCCAAGTGTGGTCTTCCCTTTTGGTTTCTAACTCCAGGTCAGTGATGGTTAAAATTGTGTGACTTGGCTGAGCCGTGTTTCTCAGTTATGTAATGATGAAGTTTGGCAGTTATGTAATCATGTAGTTTGGCAGTTATGTAGTGATGTGATCATTCTCCATGCTGAGATATGATGTGATGAGCCAATCAGTTGTATGGAGAGTTTCCTTGGGGGTGTGGCCTGCATCCTATATATCTATATTCTGGCAAAGCTTGCTCTGGATCCTGCATCTGTCTCTCCATCACCCAGTTCTTGAGGCTTGAGCGAGCTGCCTGCCATATTGCCTGCCAATCTTGGGATTCATTGGGCTCTGCAGCCTGTGAGCCAACAGCCTTCTGTCTTACCTGCCAATCTTGGATTCCTTAGCTCATACAGCTATGTAAGTCAGGAGATGCTTCCAGCCTGATGCTTGACCCACAGACTTGGGAATTGTCAGCCTCTATGACTGTGTGAGCCATTTTCTTGAGATAAATCTCACTATGTATGTAGATATATGAACTTCACTAGTTTTGCTTCTTTAGAGAACCCAGCCTACAGCATTTAGTACTGAGAGTTGTTCTAGAGAAACAAAATTGTAAGGATAAGATTTCTAAATTTGCTCTCAAGTCTGATTAGTCTTAAAGGTGCTGATGACTCAGCCTCTGGTAGTAAAGAGGGCACTGCTGATCTGTGGCATGAAGCGGCAATATTAATACGCAAAACATCACCACCAATAGATCAAGTATTTGTGGGCAGCGAGGCTCTGGGTGATTGCATGTCTGATACTTTTCTACGATTTTGTTGGAATGAGAAGTATAGGGAAACTGGTTGGTCCTACTTTCACTAGACAAAGTGGTGAAAGAAAAAGATGAGCTCAGATGTACACTTTTCTAATGTGTACAAACAGAAACCAAGGGAATATGTGTGGGAATGGCTGTTAAGGGAGTGGGACAATGGCACAGAAGTATAAAGTTGAATCAGTCTGAGTTTATTGACATGGGCCTCCTAAGCACAGGTTCTTCATTCAGCTTTTCAGCATGAGAGGTTAGGAAAGGATCTAATAGTTTATTTTGTTGGTTCTCTGAAGCATGGATTACACAGTTGCCTACATAAAAAATTGAAGTACCAGACATGCCTTGGTATACTGTAGATGAAAGTATCCCAAAGCTTAGAGAAAACCAAACCAAACCAAACCCACTGCCTTCGAGTCAATTCTGACTCATAGTGACCCTGTAGGACAGAGTAGAACTGCCCCATAGAGTTTCCAAGGAGTGCCTGGCAGATTTGAACTGCCGACCTCTTGGTTAGCAGCCATAGCACTTAACCACTATGCCACCAGGGTTTCCAAAGCTTAGGGAAAGCTTAGGAAAATTGGCATGTGAGAGTGGATATATCAGGTTAGACCTACAGATGCACACATGGAGTGCCCAGATGACACACCACAACGGTGAGGAAAAAATTTGTGAAGGGAGCCCCAGCAGCCTTGAAGACTGCTGTGATTGCTATGTTGTGTAAGTCAGATTTGACAGTGGAAACTGCCTAACAGAATTAAGGCACCTAACTACAATGGGGATGATTGAACCCCATGGTGATAGGGGTCCAGTGGTAGCATTGAATGAACAAAGACAAGGTAGGCATGGTTGCCATAATGGACAACTGAGTCAAAGCAGTAATAAGAATAGTCTGACTGGTATGGACTTATGGCATTGGCTACTTAGTCATGGTGTCCCTAGGAATGAAATAGATGGGAAATCTACTAAATATTTCCTTGATCTCTACAAGCATAAGCATTTTAGGTCAAGTGAACAGCGGTCTAATTCGAATCTCCAGAATAGAGATTCATGGCCCCTCAATCGATTCCCAGACTTGAGCCAGTTTACAGATCCTTAACCCCTTGAATGAAGGGGAGGCCAGGTTTCCTTGAGGAAGGACTCCACCACACTGCCCAAAATTTATACTCCCCAAAGGCATCTATGGCTTTGTAGGAGAGTGACTGTTCACTGGGGAAAAGGAAGTAATCAGGCTTTTGGGGGATTACTGGATACTGACACTAATTTCAGGAGGCCAAAATGTCACAGTGGCCTACCAGCTGGGGGTGGGGGGTGGGGTGGGGGTATGGAAGTCAGGTTATTAATGGAATCTTAGCTCAGATTCGTCTCACAGTGGGTTTGGTAGGTCCCCCAACCCATCCTATAGTGATTTTTCCATTTCCAGAATGTGTATTTGGAACAGACATACCCAGCAACTGGCAGAATGCCCACACTGGATCCACAACAAGTGGAGTAAAGACTGTTATGGTAGGAAAAGCTGGGTGGAAGCCATTAGACCTACCCCTACCTAGGAAGATAGTAAACCAAAAGCAACACCGCAATCCTGGAGGAATCACAGAGATTACTGCCACCATCAAGGACATGAAGGATGCAGGAGTGGTGACTCCCACCATATCTACATTCAACTCACGTATTGGGCCCGTACAAAAAACAGATGAATCTTGAAGAAGGGCAGTGAATTATCAAAAATTTAACAATGTGGTGACTCCAATTGCAGTTGTTTTTCCACATGAGGTTTCATTGCTTTAGCAAATTAATACATCTCCTGGTAGCTGGTATGCAGCTATTGATCTGGCCAATGCTTTTTCTAGATTATGGTTTTCGAAGAAACACCAGAAGCAGTTTGCCTTCAGCTGGCAAGGCCATCAATTCATGTTCACCATCCTACATCAGGGACATATCAACTCTACAGCCTTCAGCTGGCAAGGCCATCAATTCATGTTCACCATCCTACATCAGGGACATATCAACTCTACAGTCGAATGTCATAATTTAGTCTACAGGGAACTTGATTACCTTTCGTTTCCACAAGACATTATGCTGGTCCAGTACATTGATGCCATTATGCTGATTGAACCTAGTAAGGAAGAAATGTCAATGAGTGGACTTACTGGTAAAGCATTTGAGTATTAGAGGGTGGGAAATTAATCCCACTAAAATTCAGACACATTCCACCTCAGTGAAATTTCTAGGAGTGCAGTGGTGTGGGGCATGTCGAGATATTCTTTCTAAAGTGAAGGGTAACCTGTTACATATGACTCCTTCTACAACTAAAAAGGAGATACGATGCCTGATGGGTCTCTTTAGATTTTGGAGACAACATATCCCTCATTTGGGTGTGCTTCTCAAGCCTATTTATCAAGTGACACAAAATCTGCTAGTTTCGTGTGGGGCCCAGAACAAGAGAAGGCTCATACAAGAGGTTCAGGCTGCCGTGCCAGCTGCTCTGCCATTTGCACTATATGACCTGGCTGATCCAATGGTGCAAATTCCTGTCGTCCTCTGCAGATAACTACTTTCCTTTTGAGAAACAGCTTTGGGCTTGTTACTGGACATTAGTAGAGACTGAATGCTTAACTATGGGCCATGAAGTCACCATGTGGCCTTAGCTACCCATCATGCACTGGGTGCCTTATAGTTGAATGTGTACAACAGCACTCATCATTAAATGGAAGTGGTATATATGAGATCAAGCTCGAGCAGGACCTGAAGGCACAAATAAGTTGCATGAGGAAGTCACCCAAATGCCCATGGTCTCCACTCCTGTCACATTACCTGCTCCCTCCCAGTTTGGACTTATGGCCTCATGGGGGGTTCCTTATGATCAGTTGACTAAGGAAGAGAAAATTCTTGCCCAGTTTACAGGTAGTTCTGTGTGATATGCAGGGATCACTTGAAATTGACCACAGCACCATTACAGCCCCTTTCTGTGACCTCCCTGAAGGGCAATGGTAAAGGGAAATCCTCCCAATGAGCAGAATTTTGAGCAGTGTTCCTGATTGTTCACTTTACTTGGGAGGAGAAATGGCCAGATGTGCCATTTTATACTGATTCATGGGTTATTGCTTGGAAGGAGAAATGGCCAGATGTGCCATTTTATACTGACTCATGAGTTATGGACAATGGTTTGTCTGGATGGTCAGGGATTTGGAAGGAACATGATTGGAAAATTGGTGCCAAGGAGGTATGGGGGAAAGGTATGTGGATAGGCCTATCTGAATGGGTGAAAGAAGTGAAGAAATTTGTGTCTCATGTGAATGCACACCAAAGGGTGTCCTCAGCAGAGGATTTTAACAATCAAGTGGATAGGATGACACGTTCTGTGGAAACTTGTCATCCTCTTTCCCCAGCCACTCCTGTCATTGCCCAATGGGCTCATGAACAAAATGGCCATAGCGGCACAATGGAGGTTTTGTATGGCTCAGCAACATGGACTTCCGCTCACCAAGGCTGACTTGGCTACAGTCACTACTGAGTGTCCTACCAGCAGCAGAAATCAACACTGAGTCCCTGATACGGCACCGTTCCTCAAGGAGATCAGCCACCAGCCTGGTGGCAGGTTGATTACATAGGACCACCCCATCATGCAAAGGGCAGCATTTCTTTCTTACTAGGATAGACGATTACTCTGGATACAAATTTTCCTTCTCTGCACACAATGCTTCTGCCAAAACTACCATCCATGGATGCACAGAAAGCCATATCCATCATCATGGTTTTCCACACTGCTTTGCCTCATATCAGGGACTCACTTCACAGCAAATGAAGTATGGCAATGGGCCCATGCTCATGAAATTCACTGATCTTACCATGTTCCCCATCATCCTGAAGCAGCTGGCTTGAAAAAATGATGGAATAGCCTCCTAAAGACATGATTACAATGCCAAGCTTGGTGACATTACCTCACAAGGTTGTGGTAGTGTTCTCCAGGAGGCTGTATATGCTCTAAATCAGCATCAAATATATGGTGGTGTTTCTCCCATAGCCAGGATTCATGGTTCCAGGAATCAAGGAGTAGAAATGGGAGTGGCACCATTTACTATTACTCCTAGGGATCCACTTGCAAAGTTTTTGCTCCCTGTCCTCATGTCCCTATGCTCTGCAGGTCTGGAGTCTTCGTTCTAAAAAAAGGAACGCTCCCACTTAGAGGCACAACATGGATTCCATTGACCTGGAAGTTAAGAATACCACCTGGCCACTTTGGGCTTCTCATGCCTCTGGATCAACAGACGAAGAGGTGAGTTACCATACTGTCTGCTGTGATTGATCCTGACTTCCAAGGGGAAATTGGATTGGTGTTGTGTAATGGAGGTAAAGAAGAGTATGTCTGGAATACAGGTGATACCTTAGGGCTTCTCTTAGTACTACCATGCCCTATGATTAAAGTCAATGGAAAACTAAGCAACCCAATTCCAACATGACTACTAATGGCCCAGAACCTTCAGAACCATGACCAGCTGAGGTGCTTGCTGAGGGTAAAGGGAATACGGAATGGGTGGTAGAAGAAGGTAGTTTTAAATACCACTTATATCCACATGACCAGCTGCAGAAATGAGGACTATAATTGTTGTATTTCTTCCTTGTATGTGTGCATCAAATATTTTTTTTCATCACTTAAGATGTAAACTGGGCTAGTGTGTTTTTGTTGTATGCATGTTTACTGTATCAGGATAGGTACAAATATGACTTTGTAATTGCCACAGGTGCCAAGGTGATAAAGAATGGACTGCAATGGTTAAGGTTGTGTGTCAACTTGGCTGGGCCATGATTCTCAGTGGTTTGGCATTTACACAATGAGTTAGCTTGGCAATTATGTAGTGATGCCCCCATGGGATCTAATGTGATCAGGTAATCAGTTGTAAGGAGAGTTTCTTCAGGGGTATGGCCTGCATCCTATATATACATATATATGTATACACACATTCTGGCAAATCTCTCTTGCTTGTTCTGGACCCTGTATACTACATTGTCTGACGTCCGGTTCTTGGGACATGAGCCAGCTGCCTGCAGTATTGTCTGCCAATCTTGGGATTCATCAGTTTCCAGAGATTGTGAGCCAGCAGCCTGTCATCTTACCTGATGATCTTGAATTCATTGTCCTCTGTAGCCCATGAGCCAGCAGCCTGCCGTCTGACCTGTCAATCTTGGGTTCATCAGCCCCTGCAGCTATGTGAGTTAGGAGAAACTTTCAGCCTTCCTCCTGATGCACAGACTTGAAGCTTTCCAGCCTGTACAACCACGTGAGCCATTTTGTTGAGATAAATCTCTCTCTCTCTCTATGTATATATATAAAAAAAAACCCAAACCCAGCACTGTCGAGTCAATTCTGACTCACAGCGACCCTATAGGACAGAGTAGAATTGTCCCATAGAGTTTCCAAGGAACACCTGGTGGATTCGAACCGCCTACCCTTTGGTTAGCAGCCGTAGCACTTAAACAGGGAAACCAGGGTTTCCGTCTATCTCTATGTATGTATGTATACACTTCACTGGTTTTGTTTCTTAGAGAACCCAGCCCAAGACAAGGTCTTTGCACTTTTAATTATAAATTTGGCTTTGTCTTCTCAAGCCATCCTTTCAAATCTCCTGGTTAGCTCTTTTACTTCATCATTCCTTTTGTTCATTTTAGCTACTCTATGCTCACGAACAGGTTTTAGAGTATCTTCTGACATCTATTTTGGCCTTTTCTTTCTTCACGTGTGATGTCCTTGATGTCATCCCACAACTCGTCTGGTCTTTGGCTATTAGTGTTCAATGCATCAAATCTATTTTTAAGATGGTCTCTAAATTCAGGTTTTTTTTTTTTTTTTAATTCCCTATACCTAACTTGGAGCCTTGGTGGCCCAGTGGTTAAAGAGCTCAGGTGTTAACTAAAAGGTCGGTAGTTCGAATCTACCAGCAGCTCCTTGGAAACCCTATGGGGCAGTTCTACTGTCCTATATGGTCTCTATGAGTCAGAATCAACTCAATGGCAAAGGATTTTTTTTTTTTTTTTTTACGCCTAACACAGAACTCGGTACTTAGTAAATGATGTATAAATTGGCCATTTTTAAAACTTTACCTTAACAATCTAGTGAATTAAAGTAAATTGAAAGATGCGGTTTGCCCTCCCTGTCCAGCGTTTTTTGGATTTTCACTTTAGCTCTGGCCCGAACCTTAGGTTAGGGAAACACATGGCCAGCTGTTCAGTTTGTTATTCTCTGAAGACTCATCCTTTGCCCTCAAGGTTCAGTGATCTGTTGCAATAGTTTTAGTATAGAGCATACGCTTTCACGTGAAGGCTTTTAATCTGATTCTCCAGCTAAATTGGAACATATTTTCCTTTTTTCATGTTGTGTAGTAGAATCCACAATTTTGATTCTTTAAATATACTTTCTCACAATGGGAAAATGTGATCAGAATTATTTTAGATGATAAAAAAAAATGAGTTTGCTATGTAAATGTCATTTCTACTAGGTATTAGATAATCAGAAACCCTGGTGGCGTAGTGGTTAAGTGCTACGGCTGCTAACCCAAGGGTCGGCAGTTCAAATCTACCAGGCGCTCCTTGGAAACTCTATGGGGCAGTTCTACTCTGTCCTATAGGGTCGCTATGAGTCAGAATCGACTCGATGGCACTGGGTTTTGATTTGGTTTATTAGATAATCACATACGTAATGTATTTTCCCAGAAGTGAGACGACATCCTGAATTCTCATTCTGGACCTTAACACAATCTACAAAATGAGCACAAGGATTGTTGTGGCCTTAACAAAGTCAGGTTTAAAGTAAAGATGTTGGGCATTTTCTTAAATATAACCTGCATAAATAACAGTATAAAGTTAACCTAAGGGTAAATTTATTGTGGATATTAAGTATCCTGGGTCAAAGCAGGAAGAGGTTATTCCAGGGTGCCATTTCAGGTCTTCTTCGCTCTTTAGATCTTATGCAATATTTCTTTCCCAATCTCTCTGCTTCTAGCCTGACTTTCCTTGGCCTGCCCAATTTTTGTCAGAAAATTCTTTCTAATCTTAAAACATAGTTTTCCATAACTGATATTTTGCAATGTCTCCACCTTTCCAAAAAGATAATATCCAAATAGTTTTTTTTCTATTGTGCAATCTTCCTCACTATATGGCTTCTACCTCCCTGTTCATTCTGTACTACCCCTACTTCCTGTCTCTTTGTGCTTTACAACTGAAAAATATTGACCTGCTTGTCTTTCACCAAAAAAGAAACACGCTCTATCCAAATTATTTTCTAATGGGCATATTATTTTTTTTCCATTTGAAATGATATTCATATTTACTAGCTGTTATGGGTTGAATCATATTCCCCAAAAAGGTATGTTGAAGTCCTAACTCCTGTAGTTGCAAATATGACCTTGTTTGGGGCAATAAAGTCTTCTTTGAAGATCTTATCAGTTAAGTCATACTGAAGTAGGGTGGGTTCCAATCCTTATCTCTTTTGTGTGGTGCCTTATAAAGGGGGAAAACAGACATGGAGAAAGAGTCACATAGAAGGGGAAAACTGACACCTCGTGAAGCCAACAGAAACTAGCAGAAAGAGAGGCATGGAACAGTTCCTCTTGCCGAAGCCTCAAAAGGAATCAACATGGCCAAAATGATTTGTACTTCTAGCTTCCAGCACTTTGAGTTAATAAATTTCTGTTCTTTAAAGCTGCCAACTTGTGGTTTTTTCTTACAGTCCAGAACCAAACCAAGCTCCACTGCCTTCACGTCAATTCTGACTCATGGAGAACTTATAGGACAGAGTAAAACTGCACAATAAGATTTCCAAAGCTGCAAAATCTTTATGGAAGCAGGATGCCACATCTTTCTCCCATGGAGTGGCGGTGGGTTTGAACTGCCAAACTTTCAGTTAGCAGCTGAATAGCACCAATAGATTATCTAAGAGCATTAATGCTATGGGTTTTGATTGGTTCATCATCTCTAAACTCTTAATAACATTTTTAAGTTATAAAGTCACTCATTATTAAAAAAAAAAAAAGGGTGGGGGTAATTTTACTAAATTGACAGGCTGAAGTTTCAGGTTGAAAAAGTGGGCCAGCTGGAAGGCTACCTAGTGGTCACAGATTCCCATCCAGAAACTGGGACTGGGCAGTGCAAACTTCCAGGAAAATTCTCGCATAGTCATGCACACGAACATGGTCAGCCATTTTATAGCAGAGGTCTGATTAACTTGTCAATCAGGAATTCCAAGCCAAGATTTTAATGTGGGATTAGTTTCACATCCACTCTGCTGTTAATTTTCTTTATCATTTTTATTGTATTCGAATGATCTCTTCAGTGCTGAATAGATGTTGTATATCTTTCCTGTCTTTTCCCTCAATTAATCACACACCCATTGTCATTTTCATGTCTAATATGTACTAAGCAAAAGTTTGAAAACTCTTCTTTGGTAAGATTGCCAGATAAACACTGAACATCCAATTAAGTTTGAATTCCAGATAAACAACAAATCAGTTTTTAGTATAAATATGTCCTGTGAAATATTTAGGACTAAAAAAATTATCAATGTCTGCCTGGCATTTAAATCTAACTGCCTTGTATTTTTATTTGGTAAATCTGGCATAGATATTCCAGATAGTTCCTAAGTTTTGCTATTACTAATAATAAATTTTATTTCATTCATCTTTTCGGTAGACTCACTGAGTGTAAAGCTATGTCTTTTTTTCCCCTCCGTCTTCCCCTGACAGGGCACACAGCCTACAGTAGACGTTCAAAAAATATTTGTTTTATAAGGCCTTCCTCTCAGAATCTAGATGATATCAGCCTCCAAATAAGTTTGGAAAGAGTAAAATTGTTGTGTTGGCTGATATAAGGCTTTGGGAAAACAAAACAAAAAAACAAGAATTCCCTGGAAGCTGTAATATGCCTCCAAATTTTCTCACTCAGTGCCATAATGCTGCCTGGAGGATAGATGTTGTTGTTATTATGGGCCAATGAGTCAAATTTGACTCATAGTGACCTCATGCGACAGAGTTGAACTGCCACTTAAGGCTTTCTAGTTTGTACTCTTATGGGGACAGATTCCCAAGTCTTAACCCTCCCAGCTGCTGGGTGGGTTCAAACAACCAACCTTTCAGTTAGCAGCTGAGCACTTAACTGTTGCTCCACCAGAGCTCCTTGGAGGGCAGGTAACCATTGCCAACGAGTCGATTCCAACTTATAGCTACCCTATACGACAGAGTAGAACTGCCCCATAGAGTTTCCAAGGAGCAACCAGTGGATTCAAACAGGTGACCTTTTGGTTAGCAGCCAAATGCTTAAACCACTGCGCCTCCAGGGCTCCTGGAAGTAGGCACCATTCTTTATTTCAACAAAAGTATCTAATGAGAGGGGTTATTTTGTCTAGGAAATGGTGAGATATTCATATTCACAAGTTACTTTTGGCTTATATGATATTAAGAGCTAATCTGGGCAATCCTGGCTTTCAGGAAGCTGTTGATGCTCATCTCTAGGCAGGTCATGCTCTGCCAGGTGTGGTTTGGGCAGCCCCTCGTTAGGGGTTAAAAGCCATGCTTCATTAGCAGGCTCAGCCCTGCCAAGGCTATCACCTCTGCTCTCCCCACTGTAAAATGCACGAGGACTGCTTAGTGGCTCTGAGTCCTGAATAGCATTTGTATGCTCCATTTAGGGAAGGAATGATAAGGAGAGCGATTGTTAGCATACATTACAGATAAGATGCAGGACAGTTAAGGAGACAGCCCGCAGAGCTCCCCAGTGCCAGTTCCCAGAACTGGAGCACCTATAGAATTAGAAACTCAAATTCAGGGGTCTTACTGATTTTACTCCCATGCAGTTTGAAAGCTCTTCAGCAATCCCAGAGTTAATTATCTTGGGATTCCAGATCAGTGGTAAAGGGATGGCTTTGGAATCAATATTCTTTCTTAGAAACAAGCTAAAATTACCTTCAGGTGACTGTGACTGTGGTATGGGTGTGTGAAGGTATCACTAGCAACGTGGAAATAAAGCAGAGTAGGGAGGTACCAAGATAGATAAGATCCTTCTACTATGGAACTTATAATAAGAGGTCAGAAATATAAATGAGAAAATACCTAACCATAAAAATGCTTCTTTTCTCATTGTTTGAGTAGAACATAATTATTGTGAAAAATATTAAAAATTTAGATATAAAAAGGAACTGAAATTATTCATTTTCCATTCATGAACATAAAACAACTGTTCATATATTTTATACATATATCTTTGCAGTTTTTAATGCATATATAGAGTCCCTGGGTGGTGCAAATGGTTAAGCATTTGACTTCTAGCTGAAAGGTTGGAGGTTCTAACCCACCCAGAGGCACCTCAGAAGACAGGCCTGGAAATCTGCTCCTGAAAGGTCACAGCTTGAAAACCGTATGGAGCAGTTCAACTCTGCACACAAGGCAGAATCAACTCAATGACAAGTAATAATAACTCTAACAATATATATAACCAAATAGGATCGCCCAACACATAGTATTGTTTAAAAGGTCAAAGGGGAAGAATGCTCACTCTGCTAAAGTAAAAGCAAAGAGCTTTATTGAGGGTAATACAGCTGACCAATCGGGGAAACAGAGCGCTCAGAGGAGTCTACCAAGTGCTCTGAAGCATAGAGGGAGGGGTGTGCTTTTATGGTAAAGATGGGGGAGGGGAATTGTGATGTCACCTGGGCACAAGGTGGGTACATCATCAACAACTCTATTTTCAACTACCTTCTTCCTGGAACATCTTGAGTGAACTTGATCTTCTACAGTCACATTCCTGACCCCCATTCTCACGTACTAAGAGCTGCTAAACCTCATTCCTGATGCCTGCCCTTATTTACTTAATAGCGGCTTGGAGCAAGTATGGTTAAGGTTAAACAAAATGATTGATAGGGGGTGTTATGTATTGAATTGTGTCCCCCTAAAATGTGCGTCAACCTGGCTGGGCCATAATTCCCAGTATGGAGTGGTTGTCCTCCATTTTGTGATCTGATATAGTCATCCTATGCATCTTAAATCCTAAACTCTGTGACGTTAATGAAGCAGGATTAGAGGCAGTTATGTTAATGAGGCAGGACACAAATTTGCTCAAAATTTGCCCTGGGTAATGCTCTCACCAAAGTTTAAAAGAGCTTCTCTCCATGAGGAAAGATAATAAGGCAGAGAAGGGAGAGAGTCTGTGTCTGAGAGTGGGAATGCAAAATTTCATACAGAACATGGAACTTAATCTGGTTTGAAGAATGAGCGTTTCATAGGAGGAGAGATGACCTGTTGATAAGGTTTTGGTGGTGCTGTTCTTTTCAATCGCATATGAGCTGGAAGGAAGCCAACGTGCAGACTGGAAAGAAGCCTCATTCTTACCCCTTCAGGGTCACATTCCCTTATTCCCCTGGGACATCCCAGGACACTCCTTTCCTCTGCAGGTTCAAACGCATGCGCACAGTCCCTGAGGGGCAGGAGGGAAATCCTTTCCATTTACATTCCGTTTCAGTAATTTTAAGTCATCTCTTAACCAACTCAGTTTAAATGACTAAAATGTGTACCTTCCAATATCCAGGTGAATAAAATAAAATTATCAACTCATATATGGTTTCTCTGCCCACTTTTTCATAGTTGCAGGTTATGTCCGCATTCTGCTCCTTTCTCTTGCAGTCCCTCCTCTCCTTGTCTGTCCAGATTTCTTAGATGTCTGGCCATAGGGAAAATGAGAAGGGCCCTAGTGGTAATAAAAATTCCCTCACCATTACAGACAGGTTCTGTCCTAATACAGGTTCTCTCCTATCTGAGAACCAAAGAATTTGTCCCAGGTGGTATTTGACTGGGAGCAGGAACATGAATCATATGGATCATTTTAAGCCTAAAGAACTTTGTCTTTTCAGGTTCCACTTTTGTACCAAAAATGTGATTATTGCTGAGCTGGTAAACAGCCTCCTGTCTCTGGCACAGAAGATTCAAAGCAGAACCACGGGCAGCCTTTGCTCCTCTCTGCAATTTTAACAGATTGCCTTTTTTATGTGACTAGGCAAATGTAAGGCCCCGCCTTTTAACAGTCAAAATCTAACAACAAAGGCGGGTTGATTAAGTTTTTCCATTTCTGACTAGCAAATTTTGTCCTTACCTCCAGACACTACAAACAACTCCTTTCACTTGGAAGCTAAAAGGCAGAGATCCTTTGGACCCCTAAGTTATGACACATACTAAACAAAGCCAGGCTGAGTTTTGATGTTTTCTTTGGTTTAAACTTAGGCTGCAAACAAGAAGAAATAACAACTCAGCCATCAGTTCCTGAATCTTGCAAAAGGAAATTAACCCCTCTGAAGAAGGGCTGCCATCATCTTCCAAGTACAGGTTTTTCATTGTGGAGAAATGAGGATCTTTTACTAAAAGCATGTTAATGAAGAAACTAAAAATAAAATAAAGATATAAGAAAGAAAAATAAGCAACAAAAGCTTCTATTTATTGAGCCCTGGTGGCATAGTGGTTAAAGAGCTTGGCTACTAAACAAAAGGTCGGCAGTTCAAATCCACCAGCTGCAACTTGGAAACACTATGGGGCAGTTCTAGTCTGGTCTATAGGATCTCTATGAGCTGGAATCCACTCAACAGCAACGGGTTTGGTTTTTGCTGTATGTTCAAGACATGATGGTATAGTAAATAAAGATGATAGATAGATAGATAGGTAAATAGGTAGATAGATGATAGATAAATAGATAGATGATAGATGGATAGATGATGGATAGATAGATAAAAAAATAGATAGATGATAGATAAATAGATGATAGATGGCTAGATGATGGATAGATTGATAGATGATAGATGGATAGATGATAGATAAATAGATGATAGATGGATAGATGATAGATAGATAGATGATAGATAGATAGATGATAGATGGATAGATGATGGATAGATAGATGATAGATAGATAGACAGATGATAGATGGATAGATGATAGATAGGTAGATGATAGATGGATAGATGATAGATAAATAGATGATAGATGGATAGATGATAGATAGATAGAAAGATAGATAGACAGACAGACAGACAGACAGATAGATAGATAGATAAGGATTTTTTTCCCATAGAACTCTTACGTCAACCCCATAAGTTGCCTTTTATTAGCCTGCATTTTACACTGGGCAAACTGAATACAAAGAATCTTAGAAACCTGCTCATGGCTACACGGTAAGTGACAAAGCCAGTATTTGAACCTAGATGTATCTCACTTCAACTCCTGTGTCCTTTCTGCAATCTGTGTGGTAATATGGTGGAACAGGGGATAAAATACGGACTTCACATGTGAAGCAGCTAAATGCATTTATTAGTCCTTTGGGCCTTTTTCAATGACGGCAAGTAATCGTTAGTGGAAGAAGTTGAGACACCATTTAACTTTCTCTACATGGTAAAAAAGAGCATACTGGGATTTGGAATTTGTCTGTCAATGATATAGAACAATTACATATTCTGGAAAAGGAGAACATGAGGAAATGTGCATCTTAAAATGCTGCCTCCTGTGCTATGCAGGATGAATGCACTATGCCCAACAAAGTGAGGGGCTTCTGGATGAGGTCTTGGTAATGGGAAGCAACTGGAGAATCTAGGGTATATTTCTTAAGAAGATATGATGAGATGTGGTTACCTTAGTTCTTTCTGGTGAGGAAAGAAGATGACATAGTTAAAAATGAGTTTCTCTCTTGGAATTCTAAAAGGATGTGCGTGGCACCGTGAATATCAAGAGCTGACACGTTAGAGAACGCACGTGCTGATCCGGGGCAACCCTGGAGAAAGCTTGGTGTTTGATCCCTTGGGGTGGTAAACCCATTGCCAAACCTGTTGCCATCAAGTCGATTCCAACTCATAGCGACCCTATAGGACATAGTAGGACTGCCCCATAAAGTTTCCAAGGAGTGCCTGGTGGATTTGAACTGCTGACCTTTTGGTTAGCAGCTGTAGCTGTTAACCACTACACCACGAGGATTTCCATTATGATTTAGTATCTAAGCACTTGGATTTTGGAAAGAGGTTATGAGGCTATTGTCAAGGATTTGAATTTCATTCATCCTAGAAAGAAGTGTGATATTGCAGTGCTCTTATTCATTGTTGTTTTTTTTCTTATTCATAATAATCCTGGCTTCAGGTCTTGTATGTATAAATACTGAAAATGTGTGAAAGTAAAGTTTGCCTAGGTGACCCAGAATCGTTTCCTCATCAAAGTTCCAAATTCATACCTTCATGAGGTGAGGACTTTTAACTCAATCAGTAAGAGAATCCAACGTGCATCAACCAGGGTGCTAACCCTTTCTTCACAATTAGAAAGTTTATGTTGCACTAATTTATCCAGATAAATATCCAGGTCAGCCACTGGACTTACGTAACGTTCAGGAAACAACAAACCAAGTTACCTTTGTTTAACTCTTGTTAATGCACGTTTTTGAAAAGTAGACCTAAGATGACAATTTCAATCACATTAGATAGAGAGAGAGAGGGATGGAGAGAGAAGAAGAAAAAATTAATGAAACAAAGAAACAGAGGGGAGAAGGGAGGAAAGGAGGGAGGGAGGGAAGAAAGGAGGGAGGAGAGGAGAAAACAATAAAAGAAGGAAGGAAGGAAAGGAAGAGGGAAAGAGAGAGAGAAAGAAAAAAAGGGGAAGAATTCTGATGCTTACCACACCCAAATTCATTAAATAAGGGCCTCTGCTGGAGAAATCAGAACACTGGAATTTTTAAAATGCTCCCCAAGTGATTATGATGTATAGCCAGGTTTGAAAACCACTGCTTAAGAAACTACCATTCTGGAAAAAATATATACCCCCTTCCTTTTACTTAATCTCCTCTCCTAATTAATCAGCCAGTGATGTTCTGCATATATTACGGATGATAAAATAAAACAGCATGTATAGCCTTGATCCTAATGGCTGATAAACATTTTCTATGTGTACTTTCCATTTCCTCAATAAAAATTTCAGCCTCTTTTTTTTTTTTTTAATACTTATGATGGATGGTATAGTTAATTCATTTTTATTTACATTTAAATATTGGGCCACCATGTTTTGTTTTAGGAAACATTTATCATGGAGTTTCATGTTTTGCAGAATTGAATTTGCAACGTGGATCCATCGGTAGGTCGCCCCCACCTCCTGGGGTTTGATTGGCAGGAACGTGTTTTCCTGTGGAGTTCTGCCAGTAACATTTGTGTACAACAAACAAGGCCAAGGCTCAGGAAGGGACTGGGCAGGATGACATGACAGACGCTTTGGCAGAAGCTTTCATTATTTAGAGCACCATTGTGAATTATTAATAAAGCTGCATTGTGAAGACCTAGGAAAGTTGAAATGGTACCTTCAGTCTTGAAAATGTTTAGGTTCTATATATTATTAATTAAATCATAAAAGAATATAGTATTTAAAGTGGGAAATAGCCAAGGCCAATCATAGCTAATTTTCCTTGATAATTTGCGTGTTGTAACACCGGGAGTGTTTGGCCTTGCTACCTAAGAGAGGATTTCAGGAACACAAAACCTTAAGAAAACAACAGACCTTTTGAATGGTTTCTTTTGGAACACTTCTTAAAGGATATCATAGTAGGCTGATACAGACTTTTTATTTTCTAACTATATATTCTGATTTTTCTCATTTCTTCCTTTTAAGGCAAGGAACAAAATCTGTCTCAACTCAGGGTTTCCATTTTTTCTCTGATAATATTTTCATCGAAGTCTTCTATGTCAATTCCACCCTACACCATTAGGAGCCCTGGTGTCACAGTGGTTTAAGAACTTGGCTGCTAACCAAAAGATTGGCAGTTCAAACCCACTAGCCACCCTTTGGGAACCCTACGGGGCAGTTCTACTCTGTCCTATAGGGTCACTATGAGTCAGAATCGGCTAGACGGCAAAGCGTTTGGTTTTGGTTTTTCTATGCACTGAACTTTGCAAAAGCATTGAACTGGGAATCTGGAGACCTAGGGTTTTGTCACTAATTGTGCAACACCTTGAGCTTCATTTTGTCACATGAACGAGTAGTTATATTACTTTCCCCCCTGCCTGTTATACAATGTAGCAAGTACAAAAAGGGTCAAATGTATAAACATGCTTATTCTTATAGAGTGTATAGTATCTGAGTCTTAGCTTTCAAGTATTTTGGGTATAGATCTAGGAGTGGAATTGCTGGGTCATATGATAGTTCTATGTGTAACCTTTCGAGGAACTGGCAAACCATTTCCACAGTGGCTGCACCATTTTACATTTCCACCAGCAAAGCATGAGGATTCCCATTTCTCCACATCCCTGTTAGCAGTTGTTATTGTCCTGTTTTTTTCTTTGATAATAGCCACCTTAGTGAGTTAAGTGGTATCTCATAGTGGTTTTAATTTTCAACTTCCTAAGTATTATAGGAACGCTGGTGGCTCAGTGGTTCAGAGTTCAGTGGCTAGCCAAAAGATCAGCAGTTCGAATCCGACAGCCGCCCCTTGGAAATTCTGTAGGGCAGTTTTACTCTGTCCTATAGGTTCACTAGGAGTCAGAATCTACTTGACCAAAATGGGTTTTTTTTTTTTTAGTAATGCCTCATGGTGGAAACCCTGGTGGCATAGTGGTTAAATGCTGCTGCTGCTAACCAAGAGGTCAGCAGTTCAAATCCACCAGCTGCTCCTTGGAAACTCTATGGGGCGGTTCTACTCTGTCCTATGGGGTCGCTTTGAGTTGGAATCGACGACTCAACAGCAGTGGGTTTGGTTTTTTTCATTTGGTAATGCCTAATGACATTGAGCACGCTGTGCGTTTCTTTACTTGAAAGACGTTAGTTTCTCTATTACAATTTAAATAAATGTGATTTTTTTCTTTTTTTGCAGCTAATTGGAAAACACTTCATTATTCAACTCACACCTAAATGTTCAGTGCTTTTCTCATTTTCATTTGCTTCGTTTTCTTGTTCCTTTTTTTAGGCTGTCCATGATCCTAGCTCTAGCATCTTCACATTTTCATTTATAATATGAGTTTTACATTTGTGAATACCAAGTTAATTACTGATGGCTTGGTTATTTTTACCATGATTAGATTAATAGAAACTTTTGGAGACATTATGCTTCCATCTCTCTTTGCAAAATATATATATATATATTTGACCCATGTGATTGCTTATAAGCTTGAGGGCTATGAAATATTGATTCATGTAATTTAATATTTATTTGTATCAGTAAGTGGAGTGCAATACTAGGAAAACCTTTCTAGAAAGATTATATGTTGCTAGGAGAGAATGGCTAACTCTTTACAAAGAAAGACCTTGCAAGATGGCTGGTACCATATTGCATACACCATGATCAAGATCTAGAGGTGTCCAATAGAATTTTCTGCAGTGATAGAAACATTCTAGCCTGTCACGTCCAATAAGAGCCACTGGTCACATGTAACTATTGAGCACTTGAATGTGACTAGCATGACAGGGGAATTGTGTTTATACATTTATTAAATTTTCATTAATTTAAATTTGGATAGCCATGTATTGTAACTACAGAGCATATCTCGTCTTTAAGCCTGCAGGCACAAAGCCCTAAGTTTTTGTAGATTTACTGACATTGTCTATGAGTCTGCCTGGCTTTTATCTGGTAATTCGCCCATGCTTAAGCATAAGTAGTAGCCAGGCTAGAAAAAGAGATGTGACCGGGGAGTTTCTTGGCTCTGTGTCCATGCAATCAAGGCTGGAGTTCTACCAGATCTGTTAAGCCTCTGTGTAAGTCCAGTACTTAAAGAAATGAGTTAAATAATAGAATCTTATCCAAAATTAGGAAAGGAATGTGTGTGGGGACCAAACAGAGCATGGAGTGACATGCGAAGGGACCCATGGCAAGAGAACCTAACTAGTAATCGGATAATTAGAAGATATAGGAAGATTTCCAGCAACCCTGCATCCACTACAAAAGTACTATGTGAGACAAAGCAAGTCTGTCAGAAAGAAAAGGAGTGGGCTGGGACCAAGATTATAAAAGGAGCGTAATAATTTGCTTATTTGCCAATGATTGACACAATCTCATCTGCGTGACTACATGCTTTTGTTGTTAGGTGCTGTTGAGTTGGTTCTGACTCATAGTTACCCTATGTACAACAGAACAAAACACTGCCTGGTCCTGCACCATCCTCACAATTGTTGCTACGTTTGAGCCCATTGTTGCAGCCGCTGTGTCAATCCATCTCATAGACAGTCTTCCTCTTTTTCACTGACCATCCCTGCATTTATTTTATTTTTTAATTTTTATTGTCCTTTAAGTGAAAGTTTACAAATCAAGTCAGCCTCTCACTGAGGGTCTTGCCCTTTTTCACTGACCCTCCTTGCATTTATTTTATTTTTTAGTTTTTATTGTGCTTTAAGTGAAAGTTTACAAATCAAGTCAGTCTCTCATACAAAAGTTTATATACACCTTGCTATATACTCCTAGTTGCTTTCCCCTCAATGAACCAGCACACTTCTCCTCTCTATCCTCTATTTTTGTGTCCACTCAGCCAGCTTCCGACCCCCTCTGCCTTCTCATTTCCCCTCCAGACAGGAGCTGCCCACATAGTCTCATGTGTCTACTTGATCCAAGAAGCTCACTCCTCACCAGTATCATTTTCTATCCTAAAGTACAGTCCAATCCCTGTCTGAAGAGGTGACTTTGGGAATGGTTCCTGTCTTGGGCAAACAGATCTGGGGACCATGACCTCTGGGGTCCTTCTAGTCTCAGACCATTAAGTCTAGTCTTTTTCTGAGAATTTGAGGTCTGCACCCCACTGCTGTCCTGCTCCCTCAGGGGTTCTCTCTTGTGTTCCCTGTCAGGGTAGTCATCGGTTGTAGCTGGGTACCATCTAGTTCTTCTGGTCTCAGGCTGATGTAGTCTCAGGTTTATGTGGCCCTTTCTGTCTCTTGGGCTCATGATTACCTTGTGTCTTTGGTGTTCTTCATTCTCCTTTGCTCCAGGTAGGTTGATAGCAATTGCTGCATCTTAGATGGCCTCTTGCTAGCATTTAAGACTGCAGATGCCACTCTCCAAAGTGGGATGCAGAACGTTTTCTTAATAGATTTTATTATGCCAATTGACCTAGAAGTCCCTTGAAACCATGGCCCCCAAACCCCTGCCCCTTCTACTCTGGCCCTCAAAGTGTTCAGTTTATTCAGGAAACCTCTTTGCTTTTGGCTCAGTCCAGCTGTGCCGACCTCTCCTGTATTGTGAGCTGTCCTTCCCCTCACCTAAAATAGTTCTTGCCTACCATCTAATTAATGACTACCCCTTTCCCTCCCTCTCTCCCCACTCTACTAACCATCAAAGAATATTTTCTTCACTGTTTAATCTATTTCCCAAGTTCTTATAATAGTGGCCTTATACAATATTTGTCCTTTTGCAACTGACTAATCTCATTCAGCATAACGCCTTCCAGATTCCTCCATGTTATGAAATGTTTCATGGATTCACGGATTCATCATTGATGTGTGGTATTCCATTATGTGAATATACCATAATTTATTTATCCATTCATCTGTTGATGGGCACCTTGGTTGCTTCCATCTTTTTACTGTTGTAAACAGTGCTGCAATGAACATGGGTGTGCATATATCTGTTCATGTAAAGGCTCTCATTTCTCTAGGATGTATTCCAAGGAGTGGGATTGCTGGATCGTACGGTAGTTCTATTTCTAGCTTTTTAAATTTCCAAAGTGGTTGTACCGTTTTACATTCCCACCAGCAGTGTGTAAGTGTTCCAGACTTTCCAAATCCTTTCCAACATTTATTATTTTGTATTTTTTGGATTAATGCCAGACTTGTTGGAGTGAGATGGAATCTAATTGTAGTTTTGATTTGCATTTCTGTAATGGCTAATGATCATGAGCATTTCCTCATGTATCTGTTAGCTACCTGAACGTCTTCTTTAGTGAAATGCCTGTTCATATCCTTTGCCCATTTTTTAATTGGATTATTCATCTTTTTCTTGTTGAGTTCTTGCGCTATCATATAGATTTTAGAGCTAAGACGCTGATTGGAAATGTCATAGCTAAAAACTTTTTCCCAGTCTGTAGGTAATTGTTTTACTCTTTTGGTGAAGTCTTTGGGTGAGCATAAGTGTTTGAGTTTTAGGAGCTCCCAGTTATCTAGTTTCTCTTCTGCATTGTTAGTAATGTTTTGTATACTATTCATGCCATGCATTAGGGGTCCTAGCATTTTCCTTATTTTTTCTTCCATGATCTTTATCATTTTAGATTTTATGTTTAGGTCTTTGATCCATTTTGAGTTTGTTTTTGTGTATGGTATGAGGTATGGGTCTTGTTTCTTTTTTTTTTTTTTTTTTAACTTTTATTGAGCTTCAAGTGAATGTTTACAAATCAAGTCAGACTGTCACATATAAGTTTATATACACCCTACTCCATACTCCCACTTGCTCTCCCCCTAATGAGTCAGCCCTTCCAGTCTCTCCTTTCATGACAATTTTGCCAGCTTCCAACTCTCTCTATCCTCCCATCCCCCCTCCAGACAGGAGATGCCAACACAGTCTCAAGTGTCCACCTGATACAAATAGCTCACTCTTCATCAGCATCTCCTACTCACTGTCCAGTCCCTTCCATGTCTGATGAGTTGTCTTCGGGAATGGTTCCTGTCCTGGGCCAACAGAAGGTTTGGGGACCATGACCGCCAGGATTCCTCTAGTCTCAGTCAGACCATTAAGTATGGTCTTTTTATGAGAATTTGGGGTCTGTATCCCACTGATCTCCTGCTCCCTCAGGGGTTCTCTGTTGTGCTCCCTGTCAGGGCAGTCATCGGTTGTGGCCGGGCACCAACTAGTTCTTCTGGTCTCAGGATGATGTAAGTCACTGGTTCATGTGGCCCTTTCTGTCTCTTGGGCTCATAGTTATCGTGTGACCTTGGTGTTCTTCTTTCTCCTTTGATCCAGGTGGGTTCAGACCAATTGATGCATCTTAGATGGCTGCTTGTTAGCATTTAAGACCCCAGACGCCACATTTCTTGTTTCATTTTTTTTTGCAGATGGATATCAAATTATGCCAGCACCATTTGTTAAAAAGACTGTCTTTTCCCCATTTAACTGACTTTAGGCCTTTGCCAAATATCAGCTGCTCATATGTGAATAGATGTATGTCTGGGTTCTCAATTCTGTTCCATTGGTTCTATGTATCTGTTGTTGTACCAATACCAGGCTGTTTTGACTACTGTGGCAGTATAATAGGTTCTAAAATCAGGTAGAGTTAGGCCCCCCACTTTCTTCTTTTTCAGTAATGCTTCTCCAGGGCTTCTTTCCCTTCCATATGAAGTTGGTGATTTGTTTCTCCATCTCATTAAAAAATGTCATCACAATTTGGATCAGAATTGCATTGTATCTATAGATGGCTTTTGGTAGAGTAGACATTTTTACAATGTTAAGTCTTCCTATCCATGAGCAAGGTATGTTTTTCCACTTATGTAGGTCTCTTTTGGTTTCTTGCAGTAGTGTCTTGTAGTTTTCTTTGTATAGGTCTTTTATATCTCTGGTAAGGTTTATTCCTTAATATTTTATCTCCTTGGGGGCTACTGTAAATGGTATTGATTTGGTGATCTCCTCTTCGATGTTCTTTTTGTTGGTGGTGTAGAGGAATCCAACTGATTTTTGTATGTTTATCTTGTATCCTGATACTCTGCTGAACTCTTTTATTAGTTTCAGTAGTTTTCTTGAGGATTCTTTAGGGTTTTCTGTGTATAAAATCATGTCATCTGCAAATAGATACTTAGACTTCTTCCTTGCCAATCTGGATGCCCTTTATTTCTTTACCTAGCTTAATTGCTCTGGCTAGGACCTCCAACACAATGTTGAATAAGAGCCCTGCATTTATTTTAAAAGAATCATAAAATTTACTAAATAAAGCAAATTATTGATAATAAAGGCTTTTTTGTTGTTGTTTATGGCTAATTCTTTTTAATTTTTCCAGGGTTTAAGCAACAATACTGCTAAATGTATTTTTAAGATCTGCTTACCAAAGTTGGATGTTGGAGTGTACCAAGAGGCATCTCAGAAGATAGGCCTGGCAATCTACTTCTGAAAAAAAAAGTCATCGAAAACTCTAGGGAGCACAGGTCTATTCTGACACAAATCAACATTTATTTGATGACAACTAACAAAAACAACAACAAACCATCTAAAATGAAAACATTGAATCCCCAACAGCAAAACCCACTGCTGTAGAGTTGATTCTGACTCATCATGACCCTATAGGACAGAGTAGAACAGCCCCCATAGTCTTTCCAAAGAGCACCTGGTGGATTGAACTGCCGACCTTTTGGTTAGCACCTGTAGCACTTAACCACTATGCCACCAGGGTTTCCAAACGTTGAATAGGTTCCCATTTTTCAAGAAAAAACAGACTTTTGGCTTGGATGCTGTTATGGATTGAATGGTGTCCCCTCAAAATGTGGGACCACTTCGCTAGGCCATGATTTCCAGTATTGTGTGGCTGTCTACCATTTTGTGATCTGAAGTGATTACCGTATGTGTTGTAAATCCTAACCTCTGTGACGTTAATGAGGCAGGATTAGAGGCATTTATGTTAATGAGGTAAGACTCAATGTAAAGGATTAGGTTGTATCTTTAGTCAGTCTCTTTTGAGATATAAAACAGAGAAGCAAGCAGAGAGGAGAGGGACCTCATGCCACCAAGAGGGAAGCACTAGGAGTGAAGTGTTTCCTTTTGACTTGGGGTCCCTGTGCTGAGAAACTCCTAGACCCAGGGGAAGATTGTTGACAAGGACCTTATCCCAAAAACCAACAGAAAGAGAGAGTCTTCCCCTGGAGCTCATGCCCTGAATTCGGACTTCGAGCCTCCTGGACTGTGAGAGAAAAAACTTCTGTTTGTTAAAGCCACCTACTTGTGGTATTTCTGTTATAGCAGCACTAGATAACCAAGACAGACACCATGAGCAGTAATTATATGTAACGATAACAAATGCAGCCAATGAAGTCTACCCAGAACTTACTGTGCATCACCCACTTGCCCAAGGTCCTTCATACGTTTTAAGCCTCACAGCAATTCGGTGAGTAATTATATTTTCTGCATTTTGACTCCCTCATCTATGCAAACAAATGTGAAAAAAAAATTAACATGTCTTTACTAGATATTGATTTTTGGCTGATTATCTATTTAATTATTTAAGATATTTTTGCATACAGTATTTTTTTCCCCTTTTAAATACTTCTTTCCTACTATTTTTTTTGCTTCTTAAAATAAGAGGAGATATTTTATTTCTTTAGGAAACCCCTCATAGTTAACCTATGCTGTCTTCAGTACAAATCCACCTATCTCTTTTCTGCTCCGACCATCAGAAGTCATCATATCTTTGATCCTCAGAGATCTTAAATACCATAGATCTTTAAAAACAGATCTTTAGGTACCTTCAAAATCACGCTAGAGAAGAAAATGAAGCCCACAGTTCAGTGTTTTGTATAAGATCACACAGCTGTTTAAAGATAAAAGTTGGACTGAAATATATTCCTTATGATTCCTGTTCTTGGAATTTTCCTCCACTTATCTAGTTTTTCTTTTTTTCAGTTTTACTTATTTTTTTTACTATATAAATCAGTTACGATCGTTTTTAGACCATTTGTTTTCTATTTTCTTTGTATTCCTAATCTTTGACTTTGAACTCACCCAAAAGAAAACAGATGATCAGAGTGAAAAATTCAGCGTTCATATGAACTACTTGCACAATGCAAATAAGAATGAAGGCATGGTAACATAATTTTTTAGTTTAGAAATTCAACATGGGTATCTAGCAAAACACTTACAACATTTTGGCAACTTGAGTATTATTTTAAATTATAAGTTGCCAAAATGTCTATTTTCTGAGTTAGTAAACCCAAATGGTGTTTATTGATCAAATAAACTCAATTTGAGTAATTTAATTAGGACATTAGTACCTACAAGGGAGAATTTGTTGGAAATTTACTGGTCATAATATCAAATCAGAAATTATCAAAAATATACATTTAGCACATGCCAATAACCAATTATTAAAATGACCTCTACTTATCAATTATAGTAACTTAAACCCAGCATAGCATCTGGAACTTGGTCACTGGTAAACAAATGTTGGTTTAATTGTAAATTACAGGTACTCTGTTTGCTTACATATTGGTCCCTGGGTGGTACAAGTGGTTTGTGCTTGATACTAACCTAAAGGTTGGCAGCGTGAACCCACCAGTGACACCACAGAATAAAGATGTGGCAGTCTGATTCCATAGAGATTACAACCAAGAAAATGCTCTAGAACAGTTCTACTGTGTTAACACGTGGGGTCGCCATGAGTCAAAATTGACCCCATGGCAATGGGTTTGGTTTTGGCTTTTATTTGCCTAGGCATCAATAGTGCCAGCCTTTTTCATAGATAAGAATTACAGTTTTGAATTTCCTTGGCTTTAAATTCTTTGTGAGATTTCTTTTGATCAAATGACTGTCTTTTAAATAATTATTGCTTTGTTCTTTGTCCTGCAAATATCCAAAGAAAGAATGGTTTAAGGCATTTTCTGCTTAGATATATCCTAATTTTTTACAGATATATTCAGTGCTTTTCTAGGATTTTACCAAACAGAAAAATGCGAGATCTTGCATACAGTGAAAAATGTATTCTAGTGTCAATTTTGAAACAACTAACTATTTTCTAGTGAGTTAAAATATATTCATTAACCTTTTAAAAGTTCTCTAAGAAGCCAAAGTTCTTTCCATCTCTTTTTCTACTTTTTTTAAATATGTTTACCTCATCATTTCCAACTGACATTTTTGTGAACCTGAAGCAAGGCTACAAATAACTCAATTCTTAAAGTTTATCACCAGAAAGGGAAATATCCACTGCTCCCAGATTAAATGAGAAAATATTGAGGGAAAAATGCTGACTGGCCAAACATGGTTTGTGAGCCCACTTGTTGGACCAATCGCTGTAGCTGGGGGAAGAGATCTGTATGGTTTGAGTGTAGACAAGTATCTATTCTTCATCCAGTCATGACAAAATCTTGAAAAGTGGGTTCATGTAAGAACATGGCCATTTCCATTTGAAACATGTATCAGGTGAGGGAAGGAAAAGAAGGCTATTCCCCCTTCCACCCACCTGCATGCCCCAAATGAAATGAGAGTAGTAAAACACAGCCAGCCTGGGGAATCGTGGAAGAAATCACCAATCCTATTATGTCCATAATAGTTTGTAAGGATGGGAAGTAAGCATCTTGTCATTCTGGTTTCTTTTATTGTGTCTAAGAGTATGCCACATATGATGAAGACATACTGTTTTTCCCTAAGTTTGATTATACTTCAGAGCACATGAAAATCTGATGTGGACTTTGACTACATCTATGTATCAGGCTGCCCAGTTGTGCATTTTTGAACATCTAGCTGATTGCCTCTTCCTCATCTCATTGTTTACGTCTTAAAACTCCCCACCTCAGCCTGTTTCATATGCATTTTTAGAATGCCCTATGGATGTCCTTAACCAACGACCATAATATTCTACATACAGAGAGTGTAATTTAGCTTTCTTTCCTCCAGTGGTCTGTTAATGGATCATTTTTACTTAAATCCATATAAAGCACAATCTTTTCTGCACAGTGGAAGCAAAAATAAACAGGAAAACAAAATAAACCCTCAGTTTTTATTGTATTCTTTGCACCATTCCCATAGAGATCTAAGTAGCTCCAGGGAGAAAATATTGATCAAAGAGATAAATGAGCAGCATATGTTCAAAAAGAACTTAGATTTAAAGTAAGAACTTGTTTTCCACTCTTCTGGAGAGAAGGATGCCAACCAAGACACCTTGGGTCTTAAATAAACAAGTGCCCTTCTGTCTGGTCCTATATCCCCCCTTGATGTCCAGAGTTCTACCTTTCTCACTGGAGTACGAATGGACGGAACAACCAGATGGAATCCTTTGTACTTTTAAAGTCAGAAGAATGAAACACATCAACTATATTCGGAAGAAAATTCCACTGTCCACTTAGATAATCCCAAGTGGAGATCTCTAGTTAGTCTCCAGCTGCTGGTTTTGACAGGGCAAGGGCCATCCCTTGGGCTAGGAACTTATGAATTTTAGCCGCAGATGATGTCAGACTCCCAAGTCAAGCTAAATGGCTTTCATCTTGCTTAGGAGCTGCTTCAAATGAAAGGGTGCATATGGGATGTGAAGAGAAAGTACAGCTCCACTGATACATTGTGATCACTTAGGAGGAAATCAGACGTCCCTAAAATGAAGAAAAACACTGTCATTTTGACCAAATGTACACATGCTGTGTGACACAAAGGATTGTGGTGATTCTTTGGATCGTTTAAGTAAAAAACGTTATTCTCTTATAGTCATTAAAATTATGTTTTCAAGGCCTATTAAATGACATGGGAAATATTCACTGTATAATTTGAAATGAAAAGAACAGTACTAAAACTCTATCACAAAGTGTCATTCCAATTTTGAGAGAGTATGCATACGCATAAATAAAGATGGGAACCAAAACTTATCAACGTGTTACAATGGCTGGATCTAGATGGCAGATTTAAGGGTGATTTTAATTTTGCCCTTTCAAATTGTCTTTTTATTTGCCCCCAAATGTCCTACATCAAACTCTTTTTACAGTATAATGGTTAAGAGCTTGGACTCTGGAGTTAGAACGACTGCATTTGAATTCTAACTGGGTCTTTTACTAGCTGGTTGACATGGATCAAGTTGCATTTTCTTCACTTTTAAAAGGACGATAATAACAGTGCCTTCTTAATAGCCTGTCTGTGAGGAATAAATGAAATAAACGTATATAAAACACTTAATACAATGCCTGACACATAATATCCTCAATAGATGTTACTTATTTATTAAGCTCCAAGAACTCTGACAAGGGCTAAATCAGATGCAAAATTTCCATTCCTGTGTAAAGTGGAAATGTAGCTGGAGCCTTGGATTTCGCCGGGGAATTCATGATGGTTTTTTGGCAGTCACTGTAAAATAAACATCTGACTTGACCTTCTAGTTACAAGGAGCAAAGTACCCTAGGAAGATAATGTTCAGGGTTCCCACTTGTTCCAGAAAGAAGAAAAACAAGTCACTTACCACATTCCAAAAGAAGATGAGGCAGCTTGACCATCTTTTATGGAATGAATTCCAGATTTGCAAAACACAATGTCCTAAGGGAGGAAATAGGAAAAGTTAGAGATAACCTGAATTCTGCAGCTGTGAAGAATTCACCCTGTTTTTATGCTCTTTTTTGAAGTCGGGTCAAGTCCCAGAAGACTTGTGACATTGTGAGACTGAGTCTGGGGAAGAAATATTGATTAATTCCCACTGGGAGACCATGTCTGAAAATATCGTTTTTGCTATGGTTTAATTTCTATTTCTAATAATTAAATAGGCGTCTTGCTCTCTGTTTTATTTCCCCATTACATACCACTGTTATATAATATTGACTAAAGATAAATATCTGGTATTGGGTCAAATGTCACAAAATAAGGTAAAAGAATTTGGCAATTCATTAAATTAATTTCCTGTTTCTGTACAGGAGCCCTGGTGGTGGTTAAAGTGAACAACTGCTAACCAAAAGGTTGGCGGTTTGAAACCGCCAGCAGCTTCCTGGGATCGCCTTCTGTAGATGGATTTAAGCTTTGGAAGCCTATGGGATTACTATGAGTTGGAATCGATTCCATGGCAGTGGGTTTGGTTTTATTACATTTCGAGGCAAACTGCTGCTATTCTTTTTTATGATCCAAACAATAAAGCAAATTGATCAGGTTTGTCAATGTTTCACTTTATCGTCTCATCGCTGTATTAAATGTAGTGAATTGTAAAACTCTCTAAAGAAGGCTGCATTCAGCTCTGTTGATCAAAGTAATCTACTAATTACTTCTTTTAATCAAAGTAATACATAACCATGTTGAAAGAGTGAAATGAGACTGGAAGACAGTCACTTTTCCATCCCTCCTTCCTCAGAACTCTCCAGAGCTCTTTTCCTAGAAAAATACTTGCCACTATTTAAAATGTTTCTTCTTGAATTTACCAACCTTCTTCTGAATTGTTTAGACTGATATTATTATTATTATTATTTTTGTTGTACTTTAGATGAAAGTTTACAGAATAAACTAGTTTCTCATTAAACACTACACATATTGTTTTCTGACACTGGTTAACAACCCTATAACTGCCAACACTCTCCCTTCTCAACCTTGGGTTCCCCATTACAGCTTTCCTATTCCCTCCTGCCTTCTAGGCCTTGCTCCAGGGCTGGTGTGCCCCTTTAGTCTCATTTTGTTTTATGGGCCTTTCCAATCTTTGACTGAAGGGTGAACCTCAGGAATGACTTCATTACTGAGCTGAAAGGGTGTCTGGTGGCCATACTCTCAGGGGTTTCTGCAGTCTCTGTCAGGCCATCAAATCTGGTCTTTTTGGGTTAGAATTTTGTGCTACATTTTTCTCCAGCTCTGTCCAAGACCCTCTATTATGATCCCTGTCAGAGCAGTCAGTGGTGGTAGCCAGGCACCATCCAGTTGTACTGGACTCAGTGTGGTTGAGGCTGTGGTAGATGTGGTCCATTAATCCTTTGGACTTATCTTTCCCTTGTATCTTTAGTTTTCTTCATTCTTCCTTGCTCCCAAAGGGGTGAGATGAGTGGAGAGTCCTAGATGGCTGCTCACAGCCTTTTAAGACCCCAGCCGCTACTCACCAAAGTAGAATGTAGAACATATTCTTCATAAACTATCCTATGCCAATTGAGCTAGAGGTTCTCCGAGACCATGGGGAGCCCTCAGCCCAGCAATTCTGTCTCTCAGGGAGTTTGGATGTGTCTGTGGAGCTTCCATAACCTTGCATTATACAAGTTGTGCTAGCTTCCCCAGTATTGCGTACTGTCTTACCCTGCATCGAAATAGACTGATATTTTTTAAATTTATATTTATTGAGTTTGGAAGGCTAAAATACTATGTACTGGCTATGGAGAATAAAGATTCAGCTCTTTCACTCTACCACACCCAGGCATGGCTAAATTTTCAAACTCCTTCTCACCAATTCTCTTAGGTTGTACTATAGTGATATAATCTATTTTGGTTAATATTCTTTAGTCTATTGTAATTTTGGAGATACACTTCAGAATACAGTTATATAGTGAGTTATGATTATATACCCATTGCGGCCCGTCGATTCCAACTTACAGCAACCCTATAGGACAGGGTAGAACTGCCCCATAGGGTTTCCAAGGAGCAGCTGGTGGATTTGAACTGCTGAGTTATGATTATGTTTCCTTTTTGGTACAACTTTTTTCACTTCCAGTTAGAAAGTTGCCCCATTTTTTACTTATTTAGTTTTCATGAAAGAGTTTCTTCTCCAAAGTCTATGATACAACCATACATGTGCTCTCCACATGCACAAACACGCCTATTTCAGGATTTTATTTTTTAATAAGTATATTACAGATACTCGTGGGTTCCTCTCTCATACTACTGCAAGGTGAAAGGATCTGCATTCTTTGCGTACTATAACACTGCCATATGGAGGCTTCTCTGCCTCCTATATTTTCTGGATTCCATGCCAACCTTCTTAATGTATATACATTCTTGAGTGCTATTGTTGTTGTTTGTTCCTCTTAATCATGGTGGTCTTGGGATGTCAATTCACATTTAAGAATAAAGCGTAAAGAGCTGATTAGAAGTTCTATATGAGAGGGTTCGGCTTTTGAATTGTAGATTTTACTTAAGAATAATTGGACAGGACTCCACAATATTTTGGCTAACCCGAAGTTTAATATTCATGTTTTTTTTCTCTTGGCCCCATTTCTTCTGAGAAAATCCTGGGTGCCAACATTCAGAGAGAGAAGCAAGTATCACCACTTAGTGTTTATGAACCCCGTTTCCAGTAAAGTGTCTTACTCTTTTCACCCTTGCCCTTCACTCTACGTAGTGCCTTGAAGTTTCCTTTTCTAGTGACTTGTTTATCTTAATTATTTTTTTACAGATTTGAAATTATCCAAATAGATTATTTTTCCTTCCTTCCTTCCTTCCTTCCTTCCTTCCTTCCTTCCTTCCTTCCTTCCTTCCTTCCTTCCTTCCTTCCTTCCTTCCTTCCTTCCTTCCTTCCTTCCTTCCTTCCTTCCTTCCTTCCTTCCTTCCTTCCTTCCTTCCTTCCTTCCTTCCTTCCTTCCTTCCTTCTTCCCTCCCTCCCTCCCTCCTTCTCTCCCTCCCTACCTCCCTCTCTCCCTTCCTTCCTTTCTTTCCTAACTTTCTTCTCTTCCTTCCTCCCTCCCTCTGTCCCTTCCATTCTTCCTTTTTCCTTCCTTTCTGCCTTCTTCCCTATTTTCCTTTCTTTGTTTTTTAAATGTAATTTTTTTTTTTTGCTGTGAAATGGTTAAAACTCCAAGGCAAATTTGTTGGTTTGAAAATATTTCAAAGAGTAAAATCAGAGTTTATAGTAATCATGTTATTCAAAAGCAATGAAGCTCACTACTGTTGAGTCAGTAACTGCCTGATCAGGTTTTCAAGGCTGTAATCTTTATGGAAGTAGATGGCCACATCTTTCTCCTGAGACACAGCTAGTGGGTTCCAGCTACAGACCTTTCTGGTTAGCAGCCAAGCACTTAACCACTGAGCTACCAGGTCTTCTTCAAAAGCAGCAACATCAATAAAAGATCTAAGAATTCACCTTTAAAACATAACGAAACCTATATTAATGCAGCAATTTTAATTTTAGTCTTCTAATCTTTTTTTAATTACTCTTAATTCTAAAGGTGGTGAAATGCCTAAAACTTCAAAGAGCAAGGATGCTGTAATTGTATTACTTTTTTGAAAATACAATGATTAACTTTTAATCTGTCAAGTGACAACGCATACTCTGTTTAAAATGAAAGTAAAGAGATTTACTGAGAGCAAAGGCAGCTTGAGCCAGGGACACTTCAGATCTCATGGGGAAAACCAGAACTCCAAAATGGCGGAGTCACAGAGCCATATTTACGAGGTACAACACAACTTTCTGATTGAGAGTTGCAAGATTAGGCAAGCAGGAGGTGGGACAATTCGAAGTGTGGGCTTTGTAGTGATTGTTGGGAACACCAATGTGGGCTATTTTGGATTGGGTATGCTCACATAATTGCACAAGTATGTTCTTGAAAAAGGGTCACAGGATAGGGGTCCAGGGTCTGCTGGTTCCACCCAGCAGAGGCCAAGGTCATAAACACATGAAAGGGAAAATGTCAGTCTGCTGGCTCTGCCCAGTCAGAGGTCCAAGGCCATGCGCATATAAACTATGAACGGGAAGAGGCCAAGGTTACATTCTCAGGAATGCAGAAGTCACAAAATGGAGTTGGGCCTACACCTGAGCCAGCCACCCTAGGGATGCCAGGCATCTCAGTTTTGGAGCCCTTGCACAAGCCCATTAATGCGTTTCTGTGGCAGAGCTAATCTATTTGATATTCAGAATATATTTAGAATCTTTTCTTCTCAAACAAAAGAAATAACACTTTTTTTTTTTTTGCAAATAAATCAATGCCACATGTATGATTTAAAATTTTAATTGTAACTCAATTAATAATATTGGAATAATATTCTCACTGAGTGATTTAAGAGGTTAAGTTTATGTTTTAATTTCTTTGGCATCTGAAATATTTGATTTCCTCTCATAAAAAAGAAAACCCAGGTTTCAGTCTCACTGTTCAGGGGCTGATGAAATCCTGAATTTCAATGAAGCTATTTTTTTAACTGGAGATACATCTTTAATAAAATTTCAAACAGTTCTCAGACTTAGTCTTGTCATTAGAAATCAAGATAATATTCCCCAACCAGAAGGAAGTGCCATTGAATTATCAGATATTGACTGCAATGTGCAATTATTATTGCTGTCATTATTATTGGTATTGTTTGGATTTTTGTTTGTTTCTTTGTTTGATTTTAAGAGAAGAAGAGACTTTATTGTGTTTAAATGCTGATTTTAAGGATACATTAAAAAAAGAGAGAGGTGTTGATTCAGGAAAGATACTTTTTACTTTATAGACTTATGCCTCGACCCTGGCTGCTAATTGAAATCACTAGGTGGAGAGCACTTTGGAAAATTGCTCATATCTTCGTCCCACCTCTAGAGATTCTGACTTAATTTTCTGAGGTGGTACCTGGGCATTTTTTAAAAGCCCTCCTCCTTCCCCCCTCCCCCAGGAGATTCTAATGTATAGCCATGATTACGAAACATAGCTCTATAGTAGGGCTGTCAATAATTTTTTTGTATATGTGCAATGATGGAAGTATTACATATCAGCACATCTCATCTAGGGACTGCTATCCTCGTGTGGCCATTGAGCACTTGATTCTGTGGCTGGTGCAAATGAGGGACTAGATTTTTAAATTTTATTTAATTTGAACGCATGCTAAGTTTCAATTTAAAATTATTTAAATTTATACCACACATGCAATCCAGTTCTACAGTGCCAAATTCCTCCAGTGTGCAGAAGTAAGTTGTCACTACCAAATGGAGCAACTGATTTAGAAGAAAAAGCATAGTAGATGCCCTTTTTCTTCCTTCTTCTTCTTCCTTTTTTTTTTCCTGAAGAACACGTGCAGAAGCATTCAGCACAGTAACAAGCAAGTATTTTGGACAATAAGAGGAAAACAAAAACAAAAGAATAAAAAACAAAAAAACTAAGTCTTGTTTTGAAAAATGTCATTTCTTTAAATACGAACATTTGCTTAATCATCAAAAAATGTGACTAGAATATAAAGCTGTCTTTAAATCACCAGAATAATAATAAAAGTGTCTGCTCCCTGTTCTGAGCACTAGGTTCTGGCCACGGGATATTGATAGTGTTCTCTTGGCAGAGGTAATAAACAGATCAATAATAAGATGTGGCCTGAGGTGAACAAGTCAAGCATGATTTCAGAGGCATACTAGGACCTTATTAAATTCATTTCTATTCTAGGGAATTTTTGATGCTTCATTGGATTAAAAGTGCCCATAAATTCTTGCTTGAATGAAATCATGATGGAAATATGGCTAGGTCTTAAGGGAATGTCGTGCTATGGGATAAGTATGAGGTATTTCTAAATCAGTGTCTGGTACTAAATTCTAGATGTGTAAATAACAAGAAAACCTCATTTCTTAGTGACCTCCTTGTACAGAAGGTTGCCTGTGTTTCCGAATGTACCTTTAAGATAAAGGTTATGTGACATCAGTTCTTGCTACAAAATTCACGTAGAAAGTCAGTAACATTTTCGTATGGACGCTAACTCCTTTTGGTCATTTTTGACTCCATGAATAGAGAGGCTTACACTGATGGAAAACATATATTTAAAACTGCCCCAATGTAGGGGCAGCTGGTTTAATATCCAGTAAAGTAATTTTAGTTTGCAGAGTAGTCATCTCTCTTTAATTCTTTCAAAGACGTGGAGATTGTTTCCTGGGAGAAACACATCTACATGGCTGTTTGATTTTTTGGTTGTCTCCAAATCCATTGAAAATATATTCCTTTTCCTTTTTTAAAAAATTGTTTCCATCTACTTAAGCATTTTGTGGTGAATTCCAATGAAGTTAATAGCCTAGGATGGTATGTCTTGAATATCAGAGACATACCGCTTAGTTTCTAAACAGTGAGAAAGTAAGTTGCACTGTACTGAAGAAATATTGGATATATGCATCTTCTGGCGCTCTTAGAAAAATAATGACCCATTGTTCAAGGTGAACAAAAAAAAATTTTTTTTTAAATGGCATGATCAGTCTGATAAAAGGGTGACTAACTGGGGCCAAACCTGTCACGAACAGGTCCATTTTTATAAACTCACTCTCTGGGCCTAGACTTTTTGAACCAGTACAAACTGTGTATTGGAGGGGAGCTGAGGTACCCCATATCTTCAGATAGATAAGTATATACTACTTGTTATCTTTGTATTGAGGGTCACTTAGAATATTAATAAAACTGTGTTTGCAAATATCTTATGTCAAATTGTCATGTGATTTTCAGTTTAAGCCGTTTGATTATAAAGCATTAAATATCCCTTTGGAATAGATTACAGTCTCAGAAGATTGGAATACAGGGAGTAGAAGACTCTATATCTCAGTTTTTTAAGAAATTTTACTGAGAAAGCATTTTTCCTTGGTTTTAATGCAAGCTATTGAGATAAGGGAGATAGTCCAGGTAAAGACACTTGAATAATGAGACAGAAAAGCCAGAAGGAGACCAAATGATTGTGTATTGTTGTCCACACAGTGATACCTTTAAGAGATGTATAAAGGAAGCTTATTAAAAAGAATAGCCTACCCATTTGGGGAGAACGTTAGTACAATGTAATCTGGCAGTTGACAACATTCTTTGCAACAGCTGGTGGCCAATGTTGATGATACCTGGGGAGCCACACTCATGTTCACTTAGTGTCCTGTCCCGTCTTTGTCAAGTATCAGGGTTGGAGCAAAGCCCAAGTTATAAATTATTCATGTTTGTCAGGGAGATGAAATAAATAAGAACAAGATTAAGGAAGAACATTCCATAGCACTCTATACAGACTCTCACCCCCGGGTACTAGTACCAATTTGGCTTCTTTACCCAGTCTGTAGCCTTGAGGAACTCACTTCAGCTCTCTCTGTACTAATTTGCTCATTTATAAAATCAATGTGTGGTTTCAGTGAAATCCAACAGACTTTCCAGCTTCCGTCTTTTAATACTGCCTGTGTGTCTGTCTAGGGCTCTACTTAGTGTCTCATCAGCTACATGGATGATTGGCTCAGCTTCTGGAAGATGATTTCATCATTTCAACAAGTGATCGCTGCGGTTTTGGCTCATTATACTTTCATACCTGTATAATCCCTTAGGGCTAGGTTAACATTAATATTTAGCAGGGATTTGTATCTACTCAGACTCAGATCATAGGCTGGATATTGGTGAGGAATAAAACCATCTGGGAATTCTGCCAAAAAAGACACCTCTCCACACCCATAGAGAAGAGATGGCGAGAACATACCGCATTACCGAGGCAGCTGTAATGGATACACAGGCACGTAAGGTAGCACAAGGAACCCCTGAGAGCAGCAGCTAAGCACAGTTAAGCATTTGGCTGTTAATCAAAAGACTGGCAGTTCAAGTCCACCTAGAGGCACCTTGGAAGAAATGCCTGGTGATCTACTTCCAAAGATCACAGCCATTAAAAACCCTGTGGAGCAGTTCTAATCTGAGATACGTGGGGCTGCCAAGAGTAGGAACTGACTTGACAGCAATGGGTAACACAACAGTGACTGTGAACTTAGGACAAATTTTGCATATTTTATACAGCAAACAGGAGGAAGAGCAATGAATTGTCTTATTTTCTTGAGAGACAAAGAGTTGTACCTTCTGACAGTGTCCGGTAAATCTCATGAGGAACTCTCCCTCCCTTCCTTCAAACTAACCCTGGAATTTTGGAGGTATATTTTTACTTATCCAGAGGCTATTAGAGGCTATTTGGTCTCTGACCTTAGAAATAGCTCTACATTGTAGAAACTGGAGTCTGGGCTTAATCCCTAGAGAGATTTATCTCCATTTCAAAGGTTATCATAGGGACTCAAATTCACTGTTTCCAAAAAAAAAAAAAAAGGGGACAGGGAAAATGGCCTATTTGCCCTTTATAAACAGAGAAAATTATTTTTATTACTTATACAATGTTAAGAATCTGATATAGGTTTAATTACTTGGGCCTCAAGCAAAAGAATATGATTCCTGTTTCGAGACTGGAATTTTAGTGGAAACACTATTTATAATCACAGAGAGTAAACTGCAAAGGGTAATAACTTAACCGTGAAGAGATACTTCAACACAAGAATCAGTTGTAGGTGTTTTACAACATACTACTCATCACTATTGTCTTTGTTTTGTCCTCTTAATTTTAATATTATATTTGCCCAAGACATGGCAGGTTCGGACATTACCTCCAGCATGAAGAAGGCTAGAACGTTCTCCACTTTTCTATCCTAAAAACACAATGCGAGCTGTGATTTTGAATTAAGCCTTTGGCTACTAACTGAAAGGTCAGCGATTTGAACCTACTAGCCACACCTTAGGAGAAAAGACCTGGCAATCTGCGCCTCTAAAGATCACAGCCTAGGAAATCCTATGGGGCAGTTCTATTCTGTCCTATAGGGTTGCAAAGAATCAGAATCAACTCAGCGGCACAAAATAACAACCATATACTAAAAAAAGAGTCCCTAAGTGATTGAAAAGGTTAAGCACTCGAGTACGAGCAAAAAGGTTGATGGTTCCAACTAAAGCAGAGGCCTCAGAAGACAGGCATGGCGATCTGCTTTTGAAAGATTGCAGTGTTAAAAACCATATGGAGCAGTTCTACTCTGCACACATGGGGGCGCCATGAGTTGGCATCGATTCAGTAGTGACTAACAACACAATATTAAAAAAAAAGAAAAATGAAATAGGCAAAATTAATTTTAATAACACATTTTATTTAATCCAATATATAAAAAATATTGCCAATTTAACATGTAATCCATATAAAATTATTGATTTTTTTCATATCTTACAAATTTACATTTAAAGAATTTTTTTTTTTTTTACATTTTTCATAAAGTCTTTACAATCTGTTGTGTATTCTTACTTACAACTCTTCTCAGTTCAGACCAAGCAGATTGCAAATGTTTAGTAGCCACACGTGGGTATTGGCTACCATATTTGCCAGCGTAGTGCCTTCCAAATTCATAAAGAACACGTGAGGCCTGCTCTCTAGTAATGGCAGAACACACGTAATTTTATTTTGGGATTTGAATTTACAGAGCAGTGGGATTGTTTTCTTTCTGTTTCGATTGCTGTGATTTGTGGTTGGTAACTCTTTAAACATCTCTTTCTCGCCCTCTGAGCTCCTAATTAATGGAAAACCACATACACATCTTGTATAAATGTAGATCAAAATACCAGCTTCAGTTAAAAACAACCACCACCTGGGTTGGATATTGTGGCTTAGATCTGTGCCCACACTGGTCTTCCTAATTCTCTTCCCCAGGTCTAGCTTTGGGGCTGGCTGGCTGCTGGGGGCGTAGAGAGCAGACTTTTGTAGAAAGAACTGAGTGGATCGAGCGCTGGAAGAACCTTTACCCATTTTTAAGAATCAGACAATTTTTCCTCTTTTCTTGAAAGTGGAGAGTTGGGAAGAAGTCTTCCCAATACTGTTTCATCCTGGGGGATAGAATGAATGGGGGAGAGCGAATCCCTAAGCCTACTCCTAAATTCCCAAGAATAATCAGATTTTAATGATATTAAGGAAAACTAAGGAAAGCACAGTGGTAGAAGGAGGTACGCTAAAAAGCTTTTTACTAGAATTATGGGTGATTTCATTTGCAAAATAAAGGAAAACACGCAGAGTTATGTTAGAAGGAGGTATGCTAAAAAGCTTTTAACTAAAATTATGTGTGATTTTATTTGAAGATTGACTGTACTGTGCCATTAAAAAAAAAAAAAGAGAAAAGAAAATGCAAAAAGCCTATCTTTCTTACCCAACTTCCCAGGCTTCTATGCTACCCACTTGACGGCAACAGGTTTTTTTTTTAATACTACCCACAGCCCTCAGGAATTGGCCAGAATCTGACTGATTAGATTCGGAAGACAAATGCCCAGGGCTAGACGTATGCAGCTGGGGTGACTTTCCTACTGTTGATTACAGCTCAGTGAAAATGGCTGACAGTCTCACGCCCAAAGGTGTGCAAGTGGCCATAGCTGAGTTTTTAATTTATTTATATATTTTTAATGCTGAAAAATCATTGAGCAATTGAGATGACTTAACAAAAACTGGTTTCTGACCCCACCCCTCCTTGCCTCATTGCTTTATTTTTTATATGTTGAAAGCAGCCTTCCTAATATATTTGACTGTATAATTTTTCCTGTAAATCATGACAAATGACATTCACGTCAAATCACTAATAATTCTGAAGCACGGGAAAAGGAGATGTATTTATTTACTCTGTACTGTTTTTCCTTACTGTCCCAACGTTTCTCAGTCAATCAAATCTGAAGCTGTGTGTTTTGAAGTGTCCTAAGCAGGGTGGACATGGAACAGGAATCATATCAAGAGAAGCCTTCCCTTAGGTATAACACCTTAAACTGAGGAGATATACCAGACAGGAATACTGTTAAGTCTAAGCTGAAGTAACGGATGCTTATACAGTAAAAATTAAATAGCTCATAAAATCTGGTCTAGACAATAAAAAAAAGAAATAGATTGAGAGTAGGATAGGGCACAGGAAGTTATATGAGGTAATGGAATTGTTATGAAAAGTCTGACGTTTGCCATATTTTCAAGAAGGGTGGTGGTGACTGGAAATTATAGTTTCAGATCCTTGAGAATCTGGGGAACAAACCATTAGGGCCCTGAGCACCTGGAACGTTGTACTCTGAGAGATGAAGACGACTTGGTGTCATGAATTGAGTTGTGTCCCCCCCAAAATATCTGTCAGCTTGGCTAGGTCGTAATTCCCTTGTATGATCCTATGATGGTCTACCATTTTATCTTCTGAGGTGATTTCCCTTTGTCTTGTAAATCCTACCACTGTGATGTAACAAGATGGATTAGCAGCAGTTGTATTTATGAGATCTACAAGATTAGATGGTGTCTTAAGCCAATCTCTTTTGAGATATAAAAGAAAGAAGTGCAGACAGAAGGGGGGACCTCATACCACAACGAAAGCATCTGCAGGCGCAGAGTATAGCCTTTGGACCTGAGATTTCTGAGATGAGATGCTCCCAGACCAAGGGAGGACTGATGACAAGGACCTTCCCCCAGAGCTGACAGAGAGAGAAAGCCTTCCCCTGGAGCTGACATCCTCTATTTGGACTTGTAGCCTACTGGACAGTGAGAAAATAAATTTCTCTTTGCTAAAGTCACCCATTTTTGGTATTTCTGTTATAGCAGCACTAGGTGACTAAGACACTTGGGAAACAAACTTAGTGTCTGTATAGTTTTTGAAAGGGTAGAGCTTCTCAAGAAGGCCATGTAATGCTTCTTCGATTAGTTGGTACTGTTATGTAGCACACTTAGTTCATCTCTCTCTCCCCAACCACCACTAAACATCACAAACCTATTCAACAGCATGTGTCAACATTGTCCCTAAAATGGGAGCACATTTGGGATACATGGCTAAATCTTAAACGAATGGCATTGAGTTCTCTAAAACCTAGAAAATCTTCAAAGAGAGAGGGTCAAGGTGCCAGTCAAAAGTAAACAGGTGACTGATCTTCTTTTACCACTTAATCTTCATCACAGGAGCGAGCACGGTGTTGATTTTATGTTTCCTGAACGTTCACCAGAGATGGAGATCGATGTCAGTCATTGAAGACCTGGATATGTCTTAAGAATACTGACTTATTTTAACAGCCACTTTTGCATTCCTGCTAGGCAACATGCCTACCCGAGGCACTGATGGTATCAACGCAAAACATCTGCTCCCTGACTTCACAGATCTCCAATTGTATCAGCCAGACTGTAAGAGATATGCAAACTGTTAGGTTAACATCAATGAAAAAGGACGTTCTTCTTAAAAAATATCTCCAGAATCTTAGAGGAATAAGAAAATCTTGCCACCTACAGGGTTGCTGTGAGTCGGAATCAACTCCATGGCAACGGGTCTGGTGGGACACAGGCTATTGTCCAGAGTAAATCTCTGGAAAGAAAGGAACCAACAGGAATTTTCAGCTAATCCCTCCCACAATTTGCATAAAAATCTGATTAATTTAGTGAAAAATCTATTCCTTCCTGTTCTTTGGCATGCTATAGACAAAGCCTAAATACCTGATAAATTCAATGTTCTACAAATTACCTTAAACCCGAAAACCAAACGCATTACCGTCAAGTAAATTCTGACTCATAGAGACCCTATAGAACAGAGTAGAACTGCCCCATAGGGTTTCCAAGGAGTGGCTGGTACATTCAAACCTTTTGGTTATCAGCCATAGCTCTTAACCACTGCATCACCAGGGCTCCAAGTTAAAACAAAAATTACCTTGTTGTTGTTGTTAGGTGCCATCAAGTCATTTCCTACTCATAGTGACCCTATGCACAACAGAACCGAACACTGCCCGGTGCTGAGCCATCCTTACAGTCATTGTTATGCTTGAGCTCATTGTTGCAGCCACTGTGTCAATCCACCTCATTGAGGGTCTTCTCTTTTCTGCTGACCCTGTACTCTGTCAAGCATGATGTCCTTCTCCAGGGACTGATCCCTCCTGACAACATATCCAAAGTATGTAAGACGCAGTCTCGCCATCCTTGCTTCTAAGGAGCATGCTGGTTGTACTTCTTTTAAGACAGATTTGTTCGTTCTTTTGGCAGTCCACGGTATATTCGATATTCTTCACCAGCACCACAATTTAAAGGCGTCAATTCTTCTTCAGTCTTCCTTATTCGTTGTCCAGCTTTCACATGCATATGATGCGATTGAAAATACCATGGATTGGGTCAGTCACACCTTAGTCTTCAAGGTGACTTCTTTGCTCTTCAACACTTTAAAGAGATCCTTTGCAGCAGATTTACCCAATGCAATGTGTCTTTTGATTTCTTGATTGCTGCTTCTCTGGCTGTTGATTGTGGATCCAAGTAAAATGAAATCCTTGACAACTTCAATCTTTTCTCCATTTATCATGATGTTGCCCATTGGTCCAGTTGTGAGAATTTTTGTTTTCTTTATGTTGAGGCGCAATCCATACTGAAGGCTGTGGTCTTTGATCTTCATTAGTAAGTGCCTCAAGTCCTCTTTCAGCAAGCAAGGTTGTGTCATCTGCATAATGCAGGTTGTTAATGAATCTTCCTCTAATCCTGATGCCCCGTTCTTCTTCATATAGTCCAGCTTCTCATATTATTTGCTCAGCATAGAGATTCAATAGGTATGGTGAAAGAATACAACCCTGATACACACCTTTCCTGACTTTAAACCAATCAGTATCCGCTTGTTCTGTCCAAACAGCTGCCTCTTGATCTATGAAAAGGTTCCTCTTGAGCACAATTAAGTGTTCTGGAATTCCCATTACCTTAGGCATGACAAATCCAGTGAAAACAATATGAAAATGTTCAGCATAATGTAGACAAAGCACCTGAATAGATAACTGATTTCTAGACTTGTTGATTTGGGAGGTATAACTGAGCAGGAGGGTATCGGGGAGAGGAGTGGGGAGTTGAGGAGGACAGAATGGCAAGAGAGATGAAAAGAGTTAAACAGAATCCTTGCTGTAGAAGATAAAATGGCCACATCTGATTGTGGACCAGGCTGATCATCTCACATTCTCAGGTAGGGGGAAAGAATGATAGAATTACTGACATCTCACAGAAAGATACTGTATGATAGCATTTGCATTACGGTGGTGCAGTAGTTAAGAGCTCAGCTGCTAATCAAAAGGCCAGCAGTTCAAATCTATCAGTGGCTCCTTGGAAACCCAATGGGGCAGTTCTACTCTCTCCTGAGGCAGGATTGACTTGATGGCAACAGGTTTGGTTTTGGTTGGATCAGAATAGCATTACAGGTATTAGTCAGTGTTTTAAGCAGAAAAATTGTGGGCCCTTTGCTCTTTCTATTGTGGTATAGTTATGAAACAATAACATGCCAGGTATTTTTTTTCAAGAAACAACTGACATGAAAGATAAGTTAACTATGTTGAGTAATTTTCATACTTTTCCCTGCTTTATAATTCTTTCCACAGTATCCTCTGCTATATCACAGTGGAATAACTCTTTAAGCAAAACTTAATGTAAGTTGAACTGGATGAAACATTCAAAACAGAATTTTTTAGTCCAAATTAGTTGCAGATACTGGTTGTTAGGTCTTCACATTCATTTGGGGACAAATTACTACAATGGCATTAACTCATTTTAGCAAAGATGACTGTACTTTAATTTGAGCAACGTTAAGACTCCAGAAATATCTGTAGAGCCAAAGCTTATTTAATTTTTGCTTGCTTGCTCTTTCTTTACACACAAGTGCACCTACATATAAAGGGAGACACTTGGAGCAGTATTAGAGAGCTCACGGTAAATGGGCATATCACGGAGAAGCGCACTTCCTGCTTGCCTATTATAAGCTTGTGGGTAGCTTTTTTTTTTTTTTTTTTTTTTTTTTGTCCTTTGGATGAAGGTTTACAGAAAAAACTAGTTTCTCATTAAACGGTTAGTACATACATTGGTCTATGACATTGGTTAATAACCCCATGACATGTCAGCACTCTCCCTTCTCGACCCTGGGTTCCCTATTACTAGTTTTCCTGTTCCCTCCTGCTTTCCAGTCCCTGCCCCAGGGCTGGTGTGCCCCTTTAGTCTTGTTTTGTTCCATGGGCCTGTTCTATTTTTGGCTGAAGGGTGAACCTTGGGAGTGACCTCATTACTGAGCCAAAAAAGTGTCTGGGGGCCATAGTCTCAGGGTTTCTCCTGTCTCTGTCAGGCCAGCAAGTCTGGCCTTCCTTTTTGAGTTAGAATTTTGTTCTGCATTTTTCTCCAGCTCTGTCCAGGGCCCTCTATTGTGATCACAGTCAGAGCAGTCAGTGGTGGTAGCCGGGCACCATCTAGTTTTACTGGACTTGGTCTGGTGGAAGCCGTGGTAGATGTGGTCCATTAGTCCTTTGGACAAATCTTTCCCTTGTATCTTTAGTTTTCTTTATTCTTCCTTGCTCCCAAAGGGGTGAGAGCAGTAGAGTATCCTAGATTGCTGCTCACAGGCTTTTAAGACCCCAGACCCTACTCACCAAAGTAGGATGTAGAACATATTCTTTACAAACTATGTTATGCCAATTGAGCTAGATGTTTCCCGAGACCAGGGTCCTTGTGGGTAGCTTTTGAGAATGTGCAACTTAGGCAAGCAAGGTCTTTTTTATTGTTCTCTTAATTTTTCTGGGTGGGAGGGCATCAAACCAAACATGACCTCATTCCTGTTCTCCATAGTTTAAGAGTTTGTGACTGTAGATCAAAGAATATTTGAGCTTCTTCTTCACAAGAGCCCAGAGCCTAGGTGGGCAGGCCAGTGAGGTTCTAGAAGCCTGGAAAAACTGTAGGGACCAAGACAAATTGGTGACAATACAATCTTCCCAGTCATTTGGCCAAGAACTTAGGCCTATTTATTCTTCTATTTTCTCTCATACCCATATCCAATCTATGCTGACATCTCCGTGTGACCTGATTTAATTCAGAATCTGCTTCCATCCCTACCGATTTATCGGGTCTCCTTTTTTTTTTTTTTTCTTTTTGTTCATTTTTTTACATGGTACTTATCACCTCCTAATACAATATAGCTGATTTAATTTTTTGACCTAATATTTTTTAATTGACCATTGTCTCTCCATCACTGCCAGAATATAAGCTGTATGATGGCAGAGACATTTGTCTGTTTTGTTCCCTGATGAATCTGAAGTTGTTAAAATAGTGCAAGCTTCATAGTAACGCTCAATCAATATTTATCGATTGACTAAACAAAGCTGACATCTGAGCAAAGACATAAATGTATACCTGGGACAGCTTGTTCCAGAAGGAGGGAATAGTAAGTGCAAAGACCCAAGGCAGGAGTCCTGAGCAGCAAAAATGCCACCGTGGCTAGAAAATGTGAGTTATGGGAAAAGTATAGGAAAAAAAGATACATAACTCAAGTGATGGAGCCTGAATCTGAATCCAAATAATTTGGCTGGCTTAGAGCCTTTGCTCTTAACTCTTAAATTAGGTCAACATCCAGCTCTATAACTTACAGTCTAAATGGTTTGGAGCAAAGTCCATGAATACTCTCAAACTCAGTCCTCTAATTACTAATATAGGGATAGCCACCTCGTAGAAATATTGTGGGGGTTAGGTGAAGTACTTTATTGTAAGGAGTCCCTGGGTGAGTCACATAGTTTAGCGATTGGCTGTTAATTGAAAGGGTGGCAGTTTGAATCCACCCAGAAATGCCTCAGAAGAAAGGCCTGGCAATCTACTTCTAAAAGGTCATACATAGATATGAAAATCCCATGAAGTACAGTTTTACTGTGCAACACATAGGGTTGTCATGAGATAGAATTAACAAATGGCAACTGCTCATTGGTTATTGTATTGTAAAATGCCTTTCAAATAAGGTTAATAAATATTAGGTCCCTTCATACTCTAAACCCACTCCTTTATTTATTTATTTATTTTAATACGCTAGCCTGATGGTTCCGTGGTTCAGCAGCAGGCTGCTAACCAAAATGTTGGCAGTTCAAATCCACCAGCTGCTCCTTGGAAACCCTATGGGGCAGTTCTGCTCTGTCCTATAGGTTGCTATGAGTTGGAAACAACTCGACTGCAACGGGTATAGTAGTTTGGAGCCCTGGTGGCTTAGTGGTTAAGAACTCAGCTGCTAACCAGAAGGTCGGCAGTTTGAATCCACCACCTGTTCTTTGGAAACCCTATGGGGCAGTACTACTCTGTTCTATAGGGTTGTTATGAGTCAAAATCGACTCAACAGCAATGGATTTCGTAACGAGTTATAGTAGTTTAGATTAGAGAAAAAGTCTAAAATGGTACAGGAAAGTATATCTGCCTCCAGTCCTCAAATCTAAACCTGAGAACCATTAACAAAGCTAACCTGCCAAGCTGATTTCCAATACTCTGAAGGATTATGAAGAAAGCATACATTTTCAAATAAGCTCAGGTTGAAACCAGAGGGCAGTTGATCAATTGTCTAATCAGGAATTGCCAATGAATGAACAACGAATTTTGAGTACGGACTTAGCATGCTGTTGGCTTCAAGATAGCTGAGTTTCCCTTTAAGAAGAGTCTGTGGCCAGAGATAAAGACCCAAGGCCAAGATAATGCTAATTATAGGCCTAGGCAGAGGACCTCTGCTTCTATGCTGGGGGGTGGATGCCACTTGTATTCCTTGTGCCTCTCATCAACTTACATGGAGGAAATAAGCAAGCATTTGCTTACTTCCTAGTTAGATTACGGATCCAACAACTTCAAGTAAGTCTTAAAGGATTAGTGCTCTTCAGAAGAAATGTTGACTTTCCAATAATCTAGCACATTTCTATGTTCTATTAATAATAATCTATAATTATGGTCAACATGAAAGGGATTTAAAGTCTTACATTTGCAGAAGGAATCACATTTCATTATTATCTATAAATTTAGTGATTCAGCACTGTCTTGAATGAGTATCTGGGAATAAGTCATGCTCTTCAAGTAGGAAGCAAACTCATTAAGAATAGTGACTTCACTGCCGTAGCTGCTCCTGGCTCTCTAACCCCTAACACACAGGTATCACCTATCACATTCTGGAGATGTTGAAGAAACTTAGTAGCTGATTGACTCTTTGAAAGGAAAAAAAAAAAAATCTGTTAGCTTAGGTAAAAATGCAGAAGCGGAATCTCAGTCAAGCAAAATTAATCAAGGCCCATATCCCTTAGGCACAGCAGGTACAGAGCTGAGAGCTGATAAGCAGTAGTTTTAGGGATTTGCAAAAATGTTTTCTTTTAAAATCAGAAGAAAAATAATGTTCAGGTCAAAGAAAATGTTTAATAAAATGGCATTAATATATTCTTTATACCAATACTGTCATCAAATATAATAAATTCTTTATATCAGTACAGTCATAAAATATAATTTATATATCATGGAGGAAAAAACCCGTAGAGGCAAATGTACCTAGAGCCCATGTAAGTCACAGTAGGGCCCTGATCTTGATACATTTTTTATGTTTGGGATGTAAACATTGCCAAGCGTTCTTAGTACAGTTTCACCATGGCCATCTGTTTTCATATAACCTCCTTCTATGAAAGCCATCTAAGAAAGAAGGCATCCGTATACCGGGAAATATCTGGCAGGGTCAGATCGGCAAAAACCACCAGCATAGGCAAGCAGAGATCTTATTGTCCCAACTGAGAGTCTGCCTTCCTAATCTTACCTTCTTCTGGCTCATGACCCTGACCCATGTCTCTGCCTCATCACTTCTGTTCCTAAACTGGGCTTGGGACCCTGGCTTTCACATGCTGAGTACTTGACCTCATTTTAATTTGCTGATTTTGAGTCACTCCAAATTAGTATTTTCAAGTTAGAGACCTGATAACCAATCTGGAAAGCAAAGCTTAACTCTCAGAAATCCTTTCCCAGAGAAGTCAAGTGTTCTATCCCTGGATTAATACCCACGCCACATCAGCTTTGCAGGAATGCATCGTGCTTCATGTCCTAATACTCGACAGTGAAACAAAATATTGTCCCTTGGAACTGATACCATTCTAACTATAAAGCAAGCTACCTCTTTGCTATAATCTCCAAAATTACAGAATTTCTATTCATCTCTTACCAGGGACAGTTTAGGGTGTGGTGTTATTTCTAGTTGCTGATTTTTTTTTTTCATTATTATTCTGTAACTCTAGCCTTTACTGTACAGCACATAAGTAAAGGTTGATTGTATAGTATTAATTTAACTTTTTTTTCTTGTAACAGAGATTGAAAAAAAAAAGGCCTACAAATGTTAATTTAGCTGTGCCTTTTTTATTTCATTCATTTGGGTATTGATTCAATAGAAATACATTTGAGATATATTCCATGCCAAGGATGGCTCACATCCTTCATTGTATTTGCCTTGACCGTTTTGATTCTAAAACTAAGGTATTTATATTGTTATTTAACATAATTAAATATGTAACTTGACAAACAGATTTAAAAAATTAGTTTATATTCACCTGAGGAGGGGGAGATTCTCTGGATTGATGGGTGTTGTAAATAGGACCAGTGGTTTTTAAGCATCACTCTTGTCCTGCTTCTCTGCGATGGGGCACCTATGACGGTCTATACTGAGGGATCAACACTGGGCCAGTGGGCCTAGACTTTTATAAGTGGGGCTTCGAAAGTAAAAATACTACAGCTAAGTCAAACAAATATAAGGCAAACCTTAGCTAAGTTGGACATTTTTCAATCTTTTGAGGATCTATGCATCTTTAAGGCATGCAGGGAGAGAAAATGGTTCATGAATAAGTAGCAGGGAATTGTTATCCATTGCCTACTCAAAATTCAGATTTAACTGAGCATCCTGTAATTTACCTGACAACCCTCCCAGGAAGGAAAAGGGCTGCCATGAGCCTTAGTAATGGCTACCAAAATTCTCTAATCAAATGCTCCCAGCATTTGCTTTTGTCTGAGGAAACATTTCTTTCTCTCAAGGGAATTGTTATCTCCTCCTTTAAAGTACACCACCTCGACCCTGTCTTGAGCCATTGAAGAAAGCTGTTCATTATTTTTATTTCCCAAGTCTGTTCTTTTCTAATAATCATTATGTTTAAACATTGTGGCTTACAAAACTAGCATTACAGCTGCCTACGTTGTGCCACAGCAAATCTGGGCTGCCAAAGCGTGTCCTGAGCTCTCTGCAGTTAGTACCTATTGACTTTTGTAGAAGGGCAGAGTTTGACTCAGGGAAATAGCACAACTTGCCCCTAAGGCTATATTCCATGAACAGAGCAAAGTTTAGAACAGCTTTAAAGTTACACCAGAACAGAAGCAGTAGTCCAGGGAATCGAACTTTTAAAAACTAGCTGAGAAAGTTGATCTGAAGAGATGGGCACAAATGTGAATTTTAGGAGAAATAACTTTTGCACAGAGGAAGAAATGTCTGGAGGGAAGGAGGTCAAAGGACAGGTCATGCCTTCAGGAAAGTGTATACCAAGGTCATTTCTGTGGTTTAAAAGCATAAATGCCTAAACTTCAATAATTAGGTGGGAGACAAAATGAATGGGAGGCCATTGTATCTGGTGTACAGTGTTAACTGAGATAAACCCAAAACCAAACCCATTGCGGTGGAGTTGATTCTGACTCATAACGACCCTATAGGACAGGGCAGAACTGTCCCATAGAGTTTCCAAGGAGTGACTGGTGGATTTCAACTGCCAGCCTTTTGGTTAGCAGCTGTAGCACTTAACCACTACAACACCAGTGTTTCCTTAATTGAGATAGTATGTGCAAGTTACTTAGTTACTTAGTTCAGGTCCTTATAATATGGACTTAATAATTATTTGCCATTGTCATTCATTTTCATTAATTCCAAGATATCTTGTTTTTTCCCATGCTTAAACCATTGCTTAAATTCAAATGTATCTTAAAATCAGTGAAGTCTAAAATTGTCTGCTGTCAGCTGGTAGTTGTGACTTATGGTATAAAAACCTTCCTTTGATACCTTTTGTAAGACCAAGACATTGCAGCAAAGTGTCTAAGATTAGAAAACAAAACATGGCATTGTTAAACAGAACATTGCTAGATTGCTAGCAAGAAATATGGTGGTGTGAAGAAAGCAAGTAAAAACATAATTAAGTAAAATCCTTACACATTAACACAAGCATATTCACACAATGATTCATTCTTAGCCTTCCTCTCTCAGTTTCCACTTCTTTGGGAAAAGCGAAGATGAGCAGAGAAAGGCGTAGGAGGCAGGTAGCAGAAGTTTGGGGTCAAGAATACAAAGAACCTATAAAATAAAATCTCAAACAATTGAGGGTTGACTGTTTTTCCTTCTGCTCCCCTCACTACTGGTCCATAGCAATTAAACCAAAATGTGTAGTTTACTACTTTTTGTAGCAGTATTTATGGTAGTCAGCATATTTTGGGGTGATTATTTTTTTTATAGAAAAGGGTCATTGTGCAACACAAAGGAGGCAATGCTTGTGAAGCACCAAGAATATGGACTTCCACAGTATAAGTAGCTGTTATTATTATTATTATTTTAGTTATTTATTGCATTATCATTTTAATGTAATGATTTCTCTAATTTAATTTCATGGTGTCAGTATCAATAGTTTATTTTTTTCTATCTCTATCCCACTAACCTACAAAAACTCTCAGTTCCAGACCAACTCTTCCAGTCACTATCACTTGATAATTCTTTTTTCATTCCTACTTCGTTTTCCTTTAATCAGGCCCATCTTGATCCTCCCTAGCTAGGTTCTACTGACATTGGAGTGGAATTCAAATTTCACGATTCCTGGGTAACCTTCTTGAGGATCCTTTAGAGATCTCTGCCTCCTTAAACTTGTTCAGCACATAATATCTGTACAGGTTTCAAACTAAAGCTCTGCATATTAATAACTGTAAAAACTTCATTTTCCTCATCTATAAAAGGAGAAGAGGACTTGAAGTTCTTACTGATGAAGACAAAAGACTATAGCCCTCAGGGTGGATTACAGCTCAACATAAAGAAAACAAAAATTCTCAGAACTGGACTTATAATCCGAGTTCCAGTGGCACAGTGGTTAATGGCTAGGCTGCAAACTGAAAGGTCAGCAATTTGAATTCACCAGCCATTCCTTGGAAACCCAATGGGGCAGCTCTACTCTGTCCGATGGGGTCAATATGAGTCAGATCAGCTCGACAACAATAGATTTGGACCAATAAGCAACATCATCATAAATGGTGAAAAGATTGAAGTTGTCAAGGATTTCACGTTACTTGGATCCACAATCAACACTCACGGAAACAGCAGTCGAGAAATCAAACGACACATTGCATTGGGCATATCTGCTGCAAAAGACCTCTTTAAAGTGTTAAAAAGCAAAGATGTCACCTTGAAGACTAAGGTGCCCCTGACCCAAGCCATGGTGTTTTCAACAGCCTCACATGTTTGTGAAAGCTAGACAATGAATAAGGAATACTGAAGAAGAATTGATGACTTTGAATTGTGGTGTTGACGAAGAATATCAAATATACCATAGACTGTCAGAAGAATGAACAAGTCTGTCTTGGAAGAAGTGCAGCCAGAATGTTCCATTCAAACAAAGATGGTGAGAGCTTGTCTCATGTACCTTGGACATTGTGTTAGTTATCTGGTGCTGCTATAACAGAAATATCACAAGTGGATGGCTTTTACAAAGAGAAATTTATTCTCTCATAGTCTAGTAGGCTGCAAGTCCAAATTCAGGGCATCAGGTCCAGGGGAAGGCTTTCTGTCTCTGTCAGCTCTGGAGGAAGGTCCTTGTGATGCATTAGCCCTCCCTTGGTCTGGAGCATCTCAGCAGAGGAACCTGCATGCTCTGCTCCTGGCACTGCCTTCTTGGTGGTATGAGGTCCCCACATCTCTCTGCTTGCCTCTCTCTTTTATATCTCAAAAGAGACTGGCTTAAGACACTACTAATCTTGTAGACCTCATCAATATAACCACCACTAATCTATCTTATTACAGCGTAGTGATAGGATTTACAACACAGAGGGAAATTACATCAGAAGATAAAATGGTAGGCAATCATACAAGGGAATCATGACCTAGCCGAGGTGACAGATATTTTGGGGAAGACAATTCAATCCATGACAGACATGCTTCCAGGAGGGACCAGTCCTTGGAGAAGGACATCATGCTTAGCAAAGTGGAGGGTTGGTAAAAAAGAGGAAGACCTTCAGTGAGATGTATTGACACAGTGGCTGTAACAATGGGCTCAAACATAGCAACCGTTGTGGGGATGGTGCAGGACCGGACCGTGTTTCATTCTGTTTTGCAGGGGTCACTATGAGTAGGAAGCAACTCAATGGCACCTAACAACAAAACAATAACAGCAAAAGTGGGGGTGATAATTATACCAATCTCAAGAAGTTGTGAAGGTTAAGTACAAATACGCTTGACAAAAGGTACTCAACATATATTAATTTCCTTCCCACTCCAGCTCTCAGTGCTAGATATTGTCAATTCTTTGCAAATTGATGTATTTTTTACCCAATTGTATTTTCAGTTCTTTGAAAACAGCAGACATATCCTCATTTATGTATGCACCTGTTTTGGTTCTTAGCACCAATATTTTCATTTAATGTGTTGACCCAACATCAATCTGTTGACCTGATAATTTAAAATATATTGCCTCATGCATGATCCTTGTGATGGTAGAGGTGTTCTGTATCTTGACCGTATCAATATTATCATGGTTGTGATATTGGACAATTGTTTTGCAAAATGATACCATATAGGAAATTGAGTAAAGATCTCTCTGAATTATTTCTTAAATCATTTGAGTCTACAATTATCTCAACAAAACAAAAAAAAGTTTAATTAAAAAGCATATTATATGTTTACCACAATTGTGTGGTGTTCTTTTGTTGCAATGATATCTTTTGTTTTTGTTTTATATAAATTGGGAGGTTGCAATAAAATTTTCTTTAGGCAAATGAACACAAAAACAGTAACACGAAATGATTTCAGGTACTGATCCGTGTAAGTACATTTGCCTCCTTTTGTAAACTATTAAAACCATTTAAGTCATCAAAAAATGTTGGTCGCCTGGGAGTTCTATATACTCAGTGGCTCCAGTTAGAGTTTGTGAGTTTCAATTTGCACTTCCTTTGCCAATTTAATGCCTTATTTGCCATTGTCCATTGCTCCTCTCCTCGGGAGTCGTTTCACCTTCCCAAGCATTTTATCACCTCGCACACAACCCATCTGTGTTGTTTCAGGCCAGTTGTAGCAGAAGAGCTGTGCCAAGCCCTCTGTGGATTCAAGAACCTTCCCCTGCCCTTGAGTACCTGGGTGGTTTGGAAATGACTTTATCTTTTTTTTTTTTTTTTTCCCCTGGCTAAAACATGAAATCACTTTAATCACCCAGTGTTGAAAATCAGAACAAAGAAGCCAAAGTGATTACAAGAACATTTTACCAGAATCTGAGCTGTCACGCCAGACAGCCAGCAGAGAGGACCCTTGTTGAAGCTCAAACCTGGGAAATTCATGTCTGGGGCTGCTGTATCTGGGAGATAAAGTCAGGCTGCATGATCTCACTTGGAAACCTATAGCATTTCTGATAAATAGCCCCGTATTATTATTTGAAGTGTGTGTACCCACAATATCTAGGAGAAACTCAATCACTGTGACCAGCTAACGCTCTATGTGTTGGAATATAATGCAGGGACTGGTTTTGGGGCCAAAACAGTCTCCATGGTGGATTTTATAAAGTAACATTGGTTCAAGTGTTTTACAAAAAGGTATTCTTCCAATAATAAATTTGGAATTGAAACGAGATTGCTAGCTGTCTTCCCTGGAGAACAGAAGTCTTGGAAAAATAATAATAGTGGTAGTACCATTTTCAAAGGGACAGAAAACATTGCCATATGGTATTTATTTTGGAAGCATTCCCCCTCTCCCCAGGAGATTCCCAATGGAGGTAGCAGCTCAGCATTCTGAAGTCTTAAGTCTCTCTCCCTGCTCTCCATCCCCCCGCCCCCCATTCCCACCCCCACCCCCACCCCACCCCCAATCAATCTTGCAATTACCAAGGCAAAGCCTGACACTCTTTCCGTACTCACACATGGAAAACTGGCAGGGTATTTCTCTGTAGCTTATTTTCTCCTTCATCCAGCTCTGTGTTACGTTTCGCCTAAATAAACTTGAATAAAAATAAGGGATTGTGGCTGGTTGCACAATGTGAATTGCTCCAGGCTGATCCTTCTTTAGGTGACCTGGATAATGGAAAGAATATTGGAGTGTGTGTGTGTGTGTGGTGTGTGTTTAGTGCATAGGATGAGATCTGGAAGAATACACCCTGTGTGATAACATTGTAGAGTCATGGTGAAGGAACCAAGATTGAAGAGGGGAAGTTCAAAGGTATTTTACTTTCTTTTATTTACAAGAAGTAAATAATCATGTATTACTATGGGAAAAATAAAATTAAAGCTCTTTCAAAGACATTTTTGCCTTGAAGCATCCTGCTTGTACCCAGCCTGTGGATAGATAATCCCAGGCTGCACTTCTGCTGAGGTGTGCACGTGGGGGAAACGCTAACAAATGAGTTGAGGGATCACCTTCTCCAGTTTCAGCTCAGATCCCAGACCCTAATAATGACTTCAGGCCTGATTGCAGATATTTAGATAAATGAGTTGATGAAGTCATTTGTTACCGGCCATTTAATTCTCTGAGTGTTTGGAGATCTTTGAGTGCTTCTGTTATGGTCTTTTTCTTTCTGGCTTGTTAATTCTACTGTGGTCTCAAACAGAATAGATTGCATCTATGGATATGTGAGTAAATCCCAGTGTAACTTGTTACCGCTATGACAGTCACGACTTGTGCTATTATATCATATTAATATGGCTACAAGATTACTAAATAGAAGGAACTGCTGTGAAAATTTAGGTAATTTATTACCCAAAAAGATGTTCTTTGCATTTCATTGTTTCTAAACCCTTCTTAGAGATAAAATAAAGTGATTAAAGGAAGACAGAGATACTAGAAATTTGGAACTTTAAGCTTATCAAATTAGCTAGTTAAAATATGGAAAATTTCAGAAACATATCAAACATATTCAGAATTTTCTGACTATTTGGATTATCTTAAATTTCCCAAATGTTTCAGTACTTTGATTTGCCTGTGCTGCAAAGACCATCCAAAATTTTCTGATGAACTTAATTCATTTAAGATAACTTGAAAAGGTAGCTTGCTCTCTCAGCTGTTTTTGCCATTTATTTAAGTATAACCATGATGAAAAGAATGGAGATGTGTTGGAAAAAACTATTATGCTTCTTTTTGTCGTAATTTTTGTTGTTGTTATTGATCATTACTGTTATTTCTCTCTCAAATACCTGAAATGATCTAGAGAAAGAAATACGTAGCCTTAGAAGAGAGTAGAATGTACAACAGTTCACGTTTCTCCCTTCCCTCCGCAGGTGTTGTTGTACTCTCTCCCTAATATACCTGCCTTCTGCGTTCCAGCAGTCTCTATCTCAATCTCCATCTGCTTCTTGCAACACACCCTAAGCAATGTCAAAAGACAAATAACTGCTTGGGAGATATTTGCAGCACTGATCATAGATAAAAAGCTAATGCATTATCTTAAAGAAATCTTTTAAAATGTGGGGGAAAAGATTAAAACCCAATAGAAAAACAGGCAACAGACATCAACAGAGAATTTTTGGAAACTATGACCCTTAAGCCTATGGTAAGCTGTTCGGCCATATTCCTTATCAGAGAAAGCCAAATTAAAACTATACCAAGATACTATTTCTAACCGATTATATTGGCACAAATTTTAAAAACTTGGCAATACGTTGTATTGGTAAGGCTGTGGGAAAATAGACTTTGCTGGTGAGAATGCACACTGGTACAACCATTATGAAGGAAGGTTTTGCTGTAGTTAAATAAAGCGAGCCACGTGTTTTCTTTTTGATTCAGCAATCCTACTTTCATGGATTTCCCATTGTTCTCATTCCATTGATATGAAAATGTATATGCACACTTATTTTTTTAGCCTCACTTTTAATTGCAAAAATATTGTAAACAACCAAGATGTCCATTTATCATTGTTTGGTTAAATAAACTATGGTAAATCCATGCATTACAGTGCAATGTAGTTGTAAAAATGAATGGAGAAGATCTCAATGAATTGATATGATTTCCTGTATGCCTTGTTACCTATAATATGCAAAGTGCAAAAATATATATATATAGCATTCTACTTTTTCTGTAGGAAAGGAGACATGAGAGAATATACCTGTGTCTACTCATTTGTTCAAAAAGAAACACAGGAAGCAGATATTAATGAAATTTGTTAACTACAGGGGTAGACAGAAATGACGTTAAAGGATTTTAGAAGCAGGATTATTCTTTTCTTCCTACAACTTACCATACAGCTGTGACTTTGGAAACCATTAATGTTTTACATACTCAAAAATAAACATAACAGGGATAGAGAACCATTAGAATATAAAATAGAATACAAACAGAAACAAATGAACGTAACCGTATTTCAAATGAATCAATACCCACTCTCAGTGAAGGTGAGAATTAACTCAAGTAACTTTTGAATGCAATATTTTGACTATATCCTATCAGTCTAAAGACAAAAAGAACTGTAAACACATCTGAGCTGGAGTCAATAGCTGTGCATCCAGTTGGCCCCAGAAATCAAATTCTGGAGTCTTGCACAGAAGGTGAGAATTCTACCACTGAACCATCACTGCCCTCAAGCTATAGTTAGTAGGTTTGTTTTCTACAGTAAAATGGAATAGCAATTCTGAAACTATTCTGTGTTTTTTATGACCGAGTCAATAAGCACGTATATTAAGGTTAACGGGAGGCATGTTTCTCATTGCTGGGAAAGGGAGTAACAAATACGGAAAGAGGAAAGGCTAAAACGCACCCTAGGGTGTTGGATTAGAATTGAAACTATCAGAATGAATGTGTGGTTTTAGTAAATACAGACAGATAGAGAAGAAGGCCCAGTTACATGCACGCACCCACATTCACAGGTAGATGTTTCCTAGTTCTGCCATTGAGAGCTTCTAGATGAAATAAGACTCCAGTAGCAATGACCTAGAACCTGGTCTTGGTTACAAAATATCATTCTTCCCTAAAAGTAGTTCGATATCCTTGAAAAAGTTGCTTCTAGAGCTGGTTATGAACCATACATAATAGGGCAGAAATACCTTTTTGATCGGAAGGGAAGAAAATGCTCAAAGAATATGAGAGTACCTCCAAAGGACACAGCAGCCAATGGGAAGAGGCTGACACATGCCAAATTTTCGACAACTTGAACATTAATTCAGGGAAGCAGGAGGGTCTTTAAGAAGTCTGGGTGTCAACAATGGTCAGATTCAGATACAAATGAGGCCATTAACCAAGGCAGCCTGCTGGATGCAATGTAGGACTACAGGAAGGGAATATGCAACTCAGAAGACAAATGACTGAGTGGAAGCCTCCAGTTGCCAGACACCAAGGAGATTAGGCACTGGGCTGGGTAGCTACCAAATAGGCCTCCAGAGCCCTGCAGAGGCTTCCTTTGAGGAGGGCTTTGCCACTGCCCAGGCCTTTAAGACCTGAGTTAAAAGTCACACCATTCTAATTCCAAACGCCAATTGTCAATGGCTAAAACACAACTAATTAAGTGACCAATATTTCCTTGGAGCCCTGGTGGTGTACTGGTTAAGAAATTGGCTGCAAACTGAAAGGTTGGCAGTTCTAATCCACCAGCTGCTCCTTGGAAAACCCTGGGGGGTAGTTCTACTCTGTCCTTTTGGGTTGCTATGAGTCAGAATCAACTTGATGGCAACAGGTTTTTTTTTTTTTGTACAGTGTATGCAACATTGTATTAAGATGTTGGGAAGTTTTTTTAAAAAAGCAAAGATTCATTCTGTATTCTGTGTTCAAATATCTAAACTAGCTGCAAACTTGCCAAAATGCTTCTCATAATACCTAGAAAGAAAAATGATCATACGAAAGTCTTGGAAATCAGCAGTGAAATTACAACCTACAATGAGTTTACGATACTACAAAAGATGCCATAATACAAAAATATAAAAATAAAAAAAACAGAATGAGACACCCACCAGTTCACAATCACTTTCTTATTCATGTGTTTCTCAGAAACTTAGAAACTTGGAGAGAGAAATCTCTTACAAAAGTAACGTTTTTAGAATGGTGAAAGTTGGTTTCAAACTTTCTTAAGTATGACGTTTGGTGGTTTCCATTATGGTGATGAATGTTTTTAATTCCATCGCTTTAAATTAGTTATGGTTCCTTTTAATCTATAACTCCTGAGATGTCTTTCATTCAGGGGCCTAGAGAATTCAGCAAAAAAAAGGCGTAAATGACAACTGGTCTAAAGCAAAATACTTGACTTTTAGAAAAACCACTTAGGACAGCAAAATTCACTTTTTAAATACATCCGTTTTGTTTTCAGTCCGCAAGTGTTAGAAGGATTCTGCATATCATGTTGAAATCATGATATGATTATAATAACTCTGTTAGTACTTATAGCGACAAACGTATTCCTAGTTAGTTCATTTGTTTTTATATAAGATTACACTTTCATAGGGTTGCACTTTGATTCAGTATTAAACAGCCTATTATTTCAAAGTATTTCTCCTTGGCAATAAATGGCGGTGATTTAGTTATAATTAAATAGAAATGAGTATATGAAAGTGTAATGAAGTTCAGAGAAGTATTCATTATGTTTCAATACATTTATATTATCTATTTGCCCAATAAATTGTTATACCTCTATTGTAATTAACTAGGAATTAACACATTTAATTTTTTAAAGGACAATTTCTGGTCTCAGAATCCTTACTTTGTTATATACCCATTAAAAAGCCAATGGAGAGTGCAGGAAACATATTTTTAACGAATCAGAGCAACAAAATCAGTGTGGCATTGCAAGTGAATTGGAATCAGGGTGGATTCATTGTGCTTTCCTGTCTTTTATTGTCTGATATGAAGGTATTATCACATTAGCCGTTGTCAGTGGGTCATTTTTAATTTCTAAAGGATGGAGTCTTCTTTCCTTTCTTTCACATGGCTGTGCTTTAGTGCATTTGCCCAGCTGGGCAGGTTGGGTCTCCCCTACACCCACGTTTGGGGAAAATGTTAGACATTGACTGACTGGTGGCAGATTTTTCTTTCTTTCTTTTTAGCAACTTTATTGAGATATCATTCCCATTCTGTACATTTAGCCGATTTAAAGTGAAAAATTCAACGAATGGCTTTTAGTATAGTCATGGATATACCTAACATCACCACAAGTTTAGATATCTTCCATCGCTTTCAAAGGAATCCCTGTATGCTTTAACGCCCTGTCCTCCCATCTGCCAGACCTGAGCAGCCACGCACTGACTTTTTGTCTCTAAACGTTTCCCCGTGCTGAGCATTACATGGGAATGAAGTCATGACTACGTAGTCTTTTGAGCCTGGCTTCTTTTACTTAGCGTGTTGTCAGTGTCCATCTACGTTATGGCATGTATCAGTACCTCACTTTGTTTTATGGTAGAATAATATCCCATTGTATGGGTATACGATGGACATATGATGTGGCGGACCTCTGAGTTATTTTCACTTTTGGCTGTTATGAGTAACGCTGCTGTGCACGTTCCTGTACAAGTTTTTGTTAAGACAAATGTCTTCATTTCCTTGAGTGTATGTGCAGGAGTGAAACTGCTGTGTCCTACGGTAACCCTATGTTTAACATTTTGAAGAACTGCCAGATATTCCCACCAGCAATGTACGAGGGCTCTATTGGAATCTCTTCTTTGTAAGAAGGGCCCAATAGTTGAGTCTGGAGATGGTTTTTGAAATAGGCTCACAAGTTTATATCAATCTATTCACGTGGCTCTATTCTTTCTGTTCTTTTTGTTGTTGTTCTGATTTGCTGGCTAGGAATGGAGACGTTGTCTCTAGGCTACGGCAGTGCACGCTGCATGATATTGGTTTTCCTCCCATCGCCTCTACGGTATCAAAAGAACTAACTAGCCAAGATCTCACTTATTTGTTTAGTTTTGTTTTATTTTGAAAGTGGTCAAAAGTTTCATCTTAATCACCAGTACTGTGCTGATGATTATTCCGAAGGCAGTAGTCAATCGTATAATTCAGAAAATTATAGCTCATTTGTGGCATTCTTCAAGGGGCTCTATCTCCCACCACTACATAGCTTGCGTTATATTTTTCCTGGACATGTTTCAATGGTTTGCTATCCCTTTTACATGTGGTTTGTCAAAGTAGGCCCCCTACAAATCAGCGAATAACTCTCCTCAGTTCAAATGGAGTTCTTACCGGTCCCGGCATCCTTGCCTTTTGCCTTATTGGATAGTTTCCAACGTTTCATCCATTTACATTGGTGGCTTCACTTTTTTTACTTTCACAGTTTCTCTAGAAACAGGAAATCCCCTTTAAACCTTTCCCTATTTTTCTGGTTTTGCCTTTTGTTGATTATATCTCAAGTTCAGGTTTACATAAGACAATTAGATAGGTGTGAAATGCTAGTCAAGGTGACACATGCATATTCCTACAAAGTAAAGTCCCACTAATGGGAACTTAGTATATTAAAAGGAAATGGTATTGAGACCACTGCAAAGAAAAGCCCAAGTCTTCATCTCTTAGGAAGCTGCAGTAGCATTGTAGAAAATAAGCACCAACATTAAAAATTTTTCTTGAAATCTTAACGAGCTTGTTTACCTCATAACTTGTCACTGCAGCTGCTGCATTCTCCAAACATAGAGTTTCCAAAGGTCCTCTGCTGACTAAGTGACCTCCTTTCTGCCGTGTTATTGATTTCACAGTGCTGCATTTTGGCTGCCTTCAGGCCATTTCCTTCAGGCTACTCTTCACTTCCTAAGGCGGGAACCATTTTTAATCTTGCCAACCAAGCTAGAGATGGCTTGCTGACATGAACCCAGCTGCCAAGCCCCCAGGTCTCCCTCAGTTTTTCCCTGCTGCACTCAGAGTACTGTGGTAGATCAGCAGCGACCTTCTTGTCTTGCTTTTGGATTGACCGACTGCTCATATTTCAGGGAAAGAGAAATATGTTCATATTTGAAAGATGGAGTGTGGAGACTTCCCCTTAGATAATTCAGCTGCTTCTCCACAAGTCGGGTATTCCAAAGTACTTGTCTTTCTCCCTCAACACACACATCCGGCCAACTTTTTCCTCCTTCAGCCCTTCTGATCTGTGCTTCTTTATACGGTGAGAGGCAATGAAGGTTAGAAAAGTCTTTGCAGTTATAACCACTTTTATTTTCGGATGGGGAAACAGAGGTCAAGAATTGAGAACTAAAATTAAAAAAAAAAAGGTGACATAATCCATGAAGATATCTATGTTTATAGATGAGAAAGCATGAATTAAAAAAAAAAAAAATTAGAAAAAAGTTTTACCCATTAAATGAAAATATTTTGATTTTTGAATGATTTCTCATAAAGCTTGGGCCAATATTTATTTGGAGAATTAATTGAGAGACTGTAAGTGTCTGGAAAATAAATAAAAATATTCTATTTAGGGTTTAACAAATACAACAACACAGTTAACTCGTAGTAACTCTATGTAATATGGGGCCCTGGTGGTCACTGGTTAAGGGTTTGGCTGTTAATCAAAAGGTCAGCAGTTCGAAATCATCGGCCACACCTTGGAAATCCTATGGGACAGTCCTACTCTGTCCTATAGTGTCACTATGAGTCAAAATTGACTCACAGCAATGGGGCTATGGATTTACAGTGCAATTAACTTTTTAAAAACTTTTTATTCTGAAATAATTACAGGTCACAGAAAGCTGGAAAGAAATGTACATGGCGGTTCCTTGCATTCTTTTCTCAGCCTCTTCCAATGTTAACATCTTGCATGGCTATAATGCATTATCTAAACTTGGTAACTGACGTTGCTAATACCCACAGAGCTCATTCATATTTACTATTTATAGTGCACCCTTTGTGAGTGTGTGTATATAGTTCCATGCAATTTTATCACAAGTGTAGCTTCCTGGAACTATCACCGGGTACTTCGCTGAAGCCACACCCACGTGCTCTCTCCTAATCCTAAAACCTGGCAACCACTAACCTGCTCTCTATTTCTATAATTCTGTTATTTCAAGAAGATTCTGCAAATGAAATAATGTACTATTAACTCTTTGATATTGTCTTTTTTCACTCAGCTTATTTCCCTTGAGATTCATTCAGGTTTTTGTGTATATCAATCTTCCATTCATTTTTATTCCAAATAGCTTTGCAGGAGATATCACAGTTTGTTTAACCGTTCATCCATGAAAGGATATTTGGTTAGTTTTCCAGCTTTTGGTTATGACGAATACTGTGCCTTTGAACATTCTTTTCATGTCTTCAGGACCTTCTGATTTCCTTCTTTACTTCTCCTTATTTTGTTTTCTTTCACAATCCTTATTGCAAGAGCCATGCTTAATGTCTTTTTTTGTTGTTGTTGTTTAAATTTTTATTGTGCTTTAAGTGAAAGTTTACAAATCAAGTCAGTCTCTCTTACAAAAATTTATATACACCTTCCTATATACTTCTAGTTGCTCTCTACCTAATGAGACGGCACACTCCTTCCCTCCATTCTCTATTTTTGTGTCCATTGGGCCAGCTTCTGACCCCCTCTGCCTTCTCATCTCCCCTCCAGACGGGAGCTGCCCACATAGTCTCATGTGTCTACTTGATCCAAGATACTGGCTCATCACCAGTACCATTTTCTATCCCATGGTCCAGTCCAATCCCTGTCTGAAGAGTTGGCTTTAGGAATGGTTCCTGTCTTGGGCTAACAGAAGGTCTGGGGACCATGACCTCTGGGGTCCTTCTAGTCTCAGTCAGACCATTAAGTCTGGTCTTTTTATGAGAGTTTGAGGTCTGCATCCCACTGCTCTCCTGCTACCTCAGGGGTTCTCTGTTGTGTTCCCTGTCAGGGCTGTCATCAGTTGTAGCTGGGTACCACCTAGTTCTTCTGGTCTCAGGCTGATGTAGGCTCTGGTTTATGTGGCCCTTTCTGTCTCTTGGGGTCATAATTACTTTGTGTCTTTGGTGTTCTTCATTCTCCTTTCATCCAGGTGGGTTGAGACTAATTGATGCATCTTAGATGGCCGCTTGCTAGCATTTAAGACCCCAGACACCACTCTCGAAGTGGGATGCAGAATGTTTTCTTTACAGATTTTATTATGCTAATTGACCTAGATGTCCCCTGAAACCATGGTCCCCAAACTCCCACCCCTGCTACCCTGGCCTTTGAAGCATTCAGTTTATTCAGGAAACTGCTTTTGGTTTAGTCCAGTTATGCTGACCTCTCGTGTATTGTGTGTTGTCTTTCCCTTCACCTAAAATAGTTCTTATCTACTATCTAATTATCTACTACCTAATTAGTGAAAATCCCTCTCCCTCCCTCTTGTAGTAGGTCCCTTAAAGAAGGCAAACCTAAGTTTGAAAAGTAAAGTTGCCAAATATCACTTGCATGACTTTGGCAATTTTTTAAATCTCTTTGTACCTTAGTTTCCTCATGTGAAAATAGGATAGTAATACCACCAATTCTGCAAAACTAATGAGATAAAATGTACAAAGTGCTTAGCATTGTTATATGCAGCTATTGTTATTATTATTAAAGCATTGTTATATGCAGCTATTGTTATTATTATTAACCCTTGGGTTGTTAATGTAATGTCTGGACTACCTCTGTTTTAGATTGCATTTGTGTCAGTTTAACATAGAGAAGGATAAAGAGTGTATTTATTATTATTTTCACAGAGGAAACTTTCACAGGGATTAAAAAGATAGCCAGTGTGATTTTCTTCACTTTTTCTTTTGAGGATCATTGGTCACAGATACTATCATCTATGACTGACCAAATTTTTGCATATAATTTGTAATTCCACTATCTGATTAAGACCCGTAATAAGATAAAAGGTTACAGGGCCCCAGTGTTCTATAACATTTACAGAACATTGAAAATAGTTACGTTTAAAGCCAAATGAAAAGCACAATATAACATTTTGAAATAGAGAAATAATAATAGCACAGCCACCGAAACATATTATATTTAATATTTATAATTTTAACCTGCTGTGAGAAACCAGTTCCTGGGATTGCTTTTCAAGTCAGGTTTGCACGTTCTTGCAAATGAAATGATAATTGATTTGGGAGTTTCAGACTATTGGTGGATTGCAAGGGGGAGCTTATAATTTGATCACTATGCCCTTTGGATAGTTCACAAACCCTTAAACTCTCCTTCTGAAATAATTTGATCAGCTCATCCTCTAAGCTAGATTTGAGAGAAACTAAGTTTGGCAGGAGGAAATTACCAAGTTACTTTTTGTATCCCCATTTCCAGTTTGCTATGCATTTTAGATTTAATTAGAATTTGTAAGGTGTAATAGGGGTAATTATTTCAACAAACATGTATAGAGCGAGTACTGGGGTTCAGAAACTATTACAGGCCCAAAAGGTACAATGGTGGCGAAGAAAGGCATGATCCACGCTTTGGTAGAGCTTATGTTTCAGAGAAGGTAGAGCAAAAAGAAATAATAATTTAGGAGTCTACAATAAAATTTAGGTAGTGAAAATACAATAAAATAAAGTTAAATACTCTATGTGATTGAGTGTGCAGTGGGTTGAATGGGGTTCCCCAAAAGATGTGTCCATGTCCCAACTCCCAGAGCCTGTGACTATTACCTTATTTGTAAAAAGGGTCTTCAAGTTAAGATCACCAAAAACCAAATCCATTGCCATCGACTCGACTCCGACTCATAGCAACCCTAGAGGACAGAGTAGAGCTACCCCAATAAAAAAATGTTATTATGAGAGACCAAAAAGGAAAGGACACGGGCACACAGAGAGAAAGAAAAGGCCATATGAAGATGGAGGCAGAGATCGGAGTTACGCAGCCATAAACCAAGGAATGCCTGGAACCCCAGAATCTGGAAGGGGCAAGGAAAGATTCTCTCCTAGAGCCTTCCAAGTGGGTGTGACCCTGCTGACAAGCTGGATTTAAGGCTCTGGCCTTGGTAAGTGTGAGAAAACAAAATTTTATTAAGTTGCCAAATTCCCGGCAATTTGTTACAGCAGCCACAGAAGACTAATACAGAGTGTAACTGGGAGTTGTTGTTGTTATTGTGTGCCATCCAGCTGATTCCAACTTATAGCAATCCTATACAACAACGACAAAGTAGAATAGCCCCATAAGGCTCCTGGGCTGTAATCTTTACAGAAGGAGAACTGGTAGCCCAGCGGTTGAAGCAATCAACTGCTAACGAAAAGGTCAGCGGTTTGAAACCATGGGAGAAAGATGTGGCAGTCTACTTCCATAGAGATTAACAGCCTTGGAAACCCTAGGGGGTCACTATGAGCCAGAATCAACTCAATGGCAGTGAGTGGAGTGGGTAAATCTTTATAGGAGCAGATTGCCAGGTTTTTTTTTCCCGTGGAGCTGCTGGTTCCAACTGCTAATCTTGTAGTTAGCAGATGAGTGCTTAACCATTGTGCCACCAGGTCTTCTGTAATTGGGGGTAATGGTAATTAATATTAGAATACTTAGGGAAGGTCTCACTGAGGAAGCTAAGGTTTGAATGATATGAAGGAACAGCCAAGGGTTCACCCGGTGGTGGAAGATTCTTTCAGAGGAAGAAGCAAATAAAAACGTTCTAAGATGGGTACTAGCTTGGTGTGCATGGCCAAAGATGAGGTGATAGGCACTAGATGTGATTGGAGAGGTAGGCCAGCAAGGCTTTTTAGGCCATTGTGAAAGTTTGGATGTTATATTGAATATAAAACACTAATGAGTGCATTTATTCATTAATTCAACATTGTTATGAAAGACTTGGAAATAAGACTAAGACAGAGGAGATGTCGTATGGAGATCATATGCAGGAGACCATATATAAAGTAACTGTTAACATAAGAAGAAATATGGAGACAGAATACTACGGGAACTTAGAAAAGATTACCTCTAGTTGGCTAATTTTGATGTACCTTCACTAAGTAGGAGATATTAGAGTTGGGTCTTTAAATATTAGTAGTGCTCCATTGAGCCAAGCAGAAGTTTAAATAAAAGGAAATTAAAAAAAAAAATGAAGGAAGGAAGGGAGGGAGGAAGGGAGGGAGGGAGGGAGGGAGGGAGGGAGGGAGGGAGGAAGGAAGGAAGGAAGGAAGGAAGGAAGGAAGGAAGGAAGGGAAAGGAAAGGAAATGAAGAGCTGTTTCAGAAAGAGAGAACTACTTATATGGACACATAGGTACATTTAGAAATGTAACCAAGCCTGCAAAGGTGATTGGGCTAGGTCACTGTGAGTCTGGAATGCCAAGTAAAGAAGACAGAATTGTTTTTTTCCAGTTATGGAGGAAGGACATTGGTAGTGTTGGGTAGGGGAATGACATAACCAAAGCTGTGTAGTAGAGAGATATATCTTCAGCAACACCCAGAGAGATGATGAGAGAGCAGCAGTGTGGAAGGCGGAACTGACAAGGCAGGTGAGGAAGAAAGCTGAAGAGGTGAGGGTCTATATGGTAGGAGGCTGTCTTAGTTATCTACTGCTGCTATAACAGAAATACGACAAATGTGTAGCTCTAACAGACATTTATTTTCTAAGAGTTTAGGAGGCTAGAAGTCCACATTCAAAGCACCATGTCTAAGGAAAGTCTTTCTCTCTCTATCGACTCTGGAGGAATGTCACTGTCTCCTTTAGCTTCTGCTCCTGTGTGATCTTTATGTGGCTTGGCATCTCTCTTATCCTATCTCAGCTTCCTAGCTTGCTTGTTTAATCTCTTTTATATCTCAAAAGAGATTAACTCAAGACACTCACTACACTAATCCTGCTTCATTAACATAACAAAGACATCTCGTTTCCAAAGGCATTTATTATTATATTAGGTGCTTTCTAGTCAGTTCCCAGTCATAGCAACCCTATGTACAACAGAACAAAACACTGCCCGGTCCTTCACCAGCCCCACAATCATTGTTATGTTTGAGTCCATTGTTGCAGCCACTGTGTCCTTCCATCTCATTGCAGGTCTTCCTCTTTTTCACTGACCCTCTGCTTTACCAAGCATTATGCCCTTCTCCAGGGACTGATACCTCCTGAGAACAAGTTCAGAGTACATGAGATGAAGTCTTGGCATCCTTGATTCTCATGAGCATTTGGCTGTGCTTCTTCCGAGACAGATTTGTTTGTTCTTTTGGCAGTCCATGGTATATTCAAATGGAAACCCTGGTGGGGTAGTGGTTAAGTGCTACAGCTGTTAACCTAGAGGTTGGCAGTTTGGATCCACCAGGCACTCCTTGAAACTCTATGAGACAGTTCTACTCTGTCCTATAGGGTTGCTTTGAGTCGGAATCAACTCGACGGCAGTGGGTTTGGTTTTGGTTTTTGTATATTCAATATTCTTCACCAACACCATAATTCAAAGTCATCAATTCTTCTTCAGACTTTATTCATTTACCAGCTTTCACATGCATATGAGGTGATTGAAAACACCATGGCTGGGATTAGGCGCACTTTAGTCCATAAAGTGACATCTTTGCTTTTTAACATTTTAAAGAGGTCTTTTGCAGCAGATTTGCTCAATGCAATGCATCATTTGATTTCTTGACTGTTGCTTCCACGGACGTTGATTGTGGATACAAGTAAAATGAAATCCTTGACAATGTCAATCTTTTTTCTAGTTATTATGAAGTTACTTGTAGGTCCAGTTGTGAGGAATTTGTTTTCTTTATGTTAAGGTGTAATCCGTACTTAAGGCTGTAGTCTTTGATTTTCAACAACAAGTGCCTCAAGTCCTCTTTGCTTTTGCAAGCAAGGGTTGTGTCATCTTCATATCACAGGTTGTTAATGAGTCTCCCTCCAATCCTGATGCCCTGTTCACCATATATTCCAGTTTCTTGGATTGTTTGCTCAGCATACAGATTGAACAAGCATGGTGAAAGGGTACAACCCTGACCCATCTTTCCTGATTTTAAGCTACTTAGTATCCCCTTGTTCTGTTCGAACTACTGCCTCTTGATCTATGTAGAGGTTTCTCATGAGCACAATTAAGTGTTCTGAAATTCCCATTCCTCACAATGTTATCCATAATTTGTTGTGATTCACACAGCCTAATGTCTTCGTATAGTCAATAAAACACAGGTAAACACCTTCCTGGTACTCTGCTTTCAGCCAAAATCCATCTGACATCAGCAGTGATATCCCTGGTTCCACATCCTCTTCTGAATCCAGCTTGAATTTCTGTTAGTCCCCTGTCGATGTACTGCTGCAATCATTTCTGAATGGTCTTCAGAAAATTTTACTTATGTGTAATATTGATGATATTGTTTGATACTTTCTGCATTCTGTTGGATCACCTTTCTTCGTAATGGGCACAAATATGGATCACTTCCAGTTGGTTGGCCAGGTGGTTTTCTTCCAGATTTCTAGTCATAGACAAGTGAATGCTTCCAGGACTGCATTCATTTGTTGAAACATCTTAATTTGTACTCCATCAGTTCCTGGAGCCTTTTTTTCTCCAGTGCCTTCAGGGCAGCTATGACTTCTTCCTTTAGCAACACCAGTTCTTGATCATATGCTACCTTCTGAATCGATTGAATGTCGACCAATTCTTTCTGTTACAGTGACTCTGTGTATTGTTTCCATCTTCTTTTGATGCTTCCTGCATTGTTTAATATTTTCCCCAGAGAATCCTTCAATATCGCAACTCAAGGCTTAAATTTTCTCTTCAGTTCTTTCGGCTTGAGAAATGCCGAGTGTGTTCTTCCCTTTTGATTTCCTAACTCTAGGCCTTTGCACATTTTATTATAGTACTCTACCACAGGCATAGAGGTTAGGATTTACAACACATATTTTTGTGGGACATAATTCAATCCATAACAGAGGCAATTGCCAGGTGCTTCTGGGCCTAATTCTAAAACGCCTGTTGAATCATCTTTTCATTTCCATTCCCCACTGCCCTATATCAATAGTACTTCACAATTGGAACATTGTTCCCACTTGTCTCTTTATTGACTGTTTGTTCTCCACAATGCTGCCATAAAAATCCTGCAAAAAATAGGTATTTTCATATCATGCAACAAGTACAAAGTAGAAAACAACTTTCTGGAGCTAACAAGATAGAGTCTAATATACATATACACACCTATACCTATATATATATATACATACATATATTTAACCATCTAAAATCTTGCTTCTTGCAATCTCATCTACTCCTCTTCCTCCACTGTTCATTGGCTTACTTACAGTTTCATAAATAACATGAGCTTCAATTCTTCTTCTTTTTTTTTTTTTTATAATCGCTCTACAGCTTGCACCGATCTTGGCTGCTTTCTTTGCCGGTTTCTATTCTGCTCATGTTTCAAAGCCAAACCTATATCTCATCTTCTCAGATACTTTTCTCAAACTAGCCAATCAAAATCATTTGCTTCTTTGTCTTGTTACCTTAATGCTTTGCTCCTCCAGTTATTGTACACCAGTCCAGGTTTCTCTTCTTCAATAAATGTGACTTACAGCTTGATTCTCTCCTTGGAATTTCAGACTCAATTTTCTAAAAATCTGATTAACATCCCCACATGGCTGGCCAATTGGCATCAGAAATGTAATATGGCCAAATAGACCTCCTGACTTTTCTTCCAAACCTGCCTCTACTCCAGTTTTTCTCACAACTTTTACCCACCCAGTTGCTGAGCCAAAATTCAGAAGCCAATGCTGAGTTTTTCCATTTGGTTCCATGTTAACCATCACCACGCCAGTCTAAGCTGTGTCTTCTATCACCCGGGTTAATGAATAGATTCCTTGCAGTCCCTCTTTCATCATTTCCTGCTGTTCTACATTCTATTCTCCACACAGCAATCAGAATGATCTTTTTAAAATGCAAATGTCAAGCTTTTGCTTAAGAACAGCCAATGACTTACCAATTCAATTAGAACACAATCCAAACAGCTCACTGTGAATTAGAAAGTTTTACAAGGTTTGACCTTAAAAACCTCTCCATCACTCTTACTGCTATCTCCTTCATTCATCATTCTCCAGCCACGCTGAAATAACTGTGAAAAAATATTAAACTCACTACCATTTTAGGACCTCTGAACTAGCTATTCATTCTGTCTCAAAGACTTTTCTGTTCATCTGTGCATTTAGATTAAAGTTTAAAGAATACTTTCTCAGGTAGGCATTTTCTGTATACCCATTCGCCAGAACAATCTTTCTTACACGACCCTATTTTAATTCTCTGCAGAACATCTAGTATTATATGATATTTTATGTTTGTTGTCTTTATACTTTACTAAAATGTATCATTATAAAGGAGAGATAGTCTTTCACTAACACTTAGACCAACATCTGGCATGCTTTTTCTTTCTTTTAGAGTGAATAAAATAATGAATAAAAGAATAAAACAATGTCTGCATACCTAACACTGAGGCTGGCATATAGCATGCAAATATTGGTTGAATTGCATTGATTTAGTTGTTGTTGTTGTTACTTACAGTTGAGTTAATTCTGACTCATGCTGGTCACCCCATGTGTGCACAGGAGGACTGCTCTTTAGGGTTTCTGGAGGCAGATCACCAGGTCTGTCTTCCTGGATGCTTCTGTGTGAATTAGAACTGCAAACCTTCTGGGGCGGTGGGGGTAATTGAGTACTTAACCGTTAGCACTCCTTAAGGACTTCCTTGATTTAGATAAAAAAAATAGAGGCTACTAAAATATGAAACTATTTCCAAAATTAGGAGGGATTGTTAGTTAATAAACAGGAAAACGTATTATTTCTGCAAGCAACAAAGCAGACAGGTATAGAGGAGAGAAAGAGGTAGTGAAGTGCGTTGAGACTTTTACAGGGACTTTTTCTGGGAGGGGACTCTCTCTTTCCTCATAGGATCTGCGTGTGATGGGATGAGAGCGTCAAACGGTGGCGGCCATTTTCTCATAAAGGTGAGCCAGTCTGAAGCTGAAAGGAGAGCTAAGAGCTGAGAAAGAAAAGCCAAGAGATTTGAAGGAAGAAATACCATGGTCTGTAGGTATTATTTGAGCCAAACCACATTGAAGCCAGTCCTATTCATGGACTTCTAGTTATGTGGACCAAAGAATTCCCTTTTTACACATCCACTTAGAATTAGGTTCCCTGCCAATTACAACCAACAGTCTTGATAAACAAATGAACAGCTTTTTATCCCATGCTTCTACTTTTTGGTCATTGGTTGATGTATTTTAACTATTGAACAACTAAATACTATTTTTAAATGCCCCCACCTTTATTTCATTTTATATTACATTCATACCTACAGCTACATAGGGAAGGATGTTAAAAAAAAAAAAAAAAAAGGGAATTTTGTACTAGGATTGATCAAAATTGACTGAAAAATTATTGCAAACCTTGGGCAATCGCTCTGAATATGGTGTATGTAATATAACTTTAGAGCATGAAATCTGACAATGGCAATGTACCTAGGCAGAAAAATAAATAAGAAGTACAACATTGTAAGATGATAAAGATATTTGCATCTATTGAACAGTTCCAGCATAGGATGAAATTCACTTTATTTTCTCTTTCTTTTATAAGTGTTTGCTTTGCATCAGATTTTAGGACAGAGCTTATTTGCATGGCCTATGAATAGAATTTGACTTTGAAATAACCTCCGGTTAATTAACATGTTTTTATTACATCAACTCCACTCACATTACAGGGGAATTCATAATAATCTCATTGCAATGCTAAAATAATAAGGAGAATAGTGATCCAAAATTCTTCATTTTCCAACTGTTTGAGTATATGCAATCAGGGAGAGAAGAAAAATTTGCGTTTTTCTTAGATATGATATGTTTTTATATGTGGGCTGTGCTTCTACAGTTTTTTATGGTCCAAAAATAATACACTTAGAAATTGAGTTCTTTTTATGCTTATAAATTTTTTTGTTATTTTTTTATTCAAAAACAAAATAAAATGAGGCTATAACTTTTTGAGATCTGAGTAACTGAACTGTGGAAACTTTGGTGGTGTAGTGGGTAAGTGCTACGGCTGGTAACCAAAAGGTCAGCAGTTCAAATCCACCAGGTGCTCCCCGAGAACTCTGTGAGGCAGTTCTGCTCCGCCCTGTAGGGTCACTATGAGTCGGAATTGACTCGATGGAAATAGGTTTTTTTTTTTTTGTAAACAGGGACAAGGTAAATATTAATGGAATTAGACTATGATTAAGACATCACTCTAAATTAAGCCTAATGCAAGATGTAATCAAACAAGTGATTTGATCCAGAGAAAACCTCTTCTTACTGTGTGTAAGAGATTCCAAATGCCACAATCATTACAAATTAAAACCAATGGTATTTCTAAATATTTATTTTATGTGATTTTTATTTATTTATGTTTTTCTTTTCATAATGGATGCATCCTATTTATGATAGCAGGAAAAACAGAGTCAAGTTTGTCAACACAATGTAGAGCCTATGATTAAATATACATAATAAAGTATATATAACATTCTTTGGGTAGTGGCTTTCTGAATTATGCATTATTTTGACTCAACTCTTAGTAATTTGTGTGTTTTTTTCTGTTTAATCAATGTATTCTTCAGTAATTCTGGTTATAAAACTCTTTGGCTAAGTTTAAGTACCTGCAATACAACAACAATCAACTACTCAACAACTTTAGGCAGAACCTAACACAACTAAATTTAGCATGGATATCAAAAGATCACATTGGATACACATAATGCAAAAGAAAAGAGTGAAGGAAGAGTAGAGGAACAAAAGACTTCAGACATACATAAAACAAGTGGCAGACTAAAGTCAACAGTATCAATAATAAAATTCAATGTAAATATATCAAACAATCTGATCAAAAGGCAGAGATTATCAGACTGGATTAAAAAAAACCCAACTGTGTACATTCTAAAGGATAAAAACTTCAGATTCAAAGATACATATATGTTCAAAGTAAAAAGATAAAAAATATATATATTATGCAAACAGCAACCAGAAGAAAGATGAAATGCTATAGTAATATCAGACAAAATAGCCATTAAGGAAAAAAATGTTACTAGAGATAAAAAGGGACATTTTATAATAATGCAATTGTCATTTGGTTAGGAAGATATAATAATTATCAATATGTGTGCATCTATAAACAGCCCCAAAGATATAAAACAAAAACTGACAGAATTGAATGGAGAAATAGACAATTCAGCAGCAATACTTGGAGACTTTGATACTACACTTTCAATTTTGGAGAGAGCTGCTAGGTAGAAAATTAACAAGGAAAAGACTTAAAAACAATACTTGAACAGATACCTATAAAACATTCCACCCAGCAATAGCAAAATGCATGTTCTTTTTATGTGCACATATAATATTCTATGGATAAGCCACAAGTTAGATCATGAAACAAGTCTCAATAAATTGAAAAGAGTTGAAACTATAAAGATTATATTCTCCAATCACAGTGGAAGAAATTAAGAAATCAATAACAGAAGAAAATTTGGGAAATTTCACAAATATGTGAAACTTAAACAACACACTTCTAAATAACCAGTGGGCAAAGGGTGAAGGAATAAATCACAACATAATTAAAAAATAATTTGAGATGAATTAAAAAGAAATGAAACATACCACAACTTATGACATGCAGTTAAAGCATGTTTAGAGGAAATCTATCGCTGCTAATACCTACAAAGATCCCTGGGTCATGCAAACTGTTTGCACTTGGCTGCTAACCAAAAGGTTGGTGGTTCCAATTAACCCAGCAATGCTACAGAAGAAAGACCTGGTCATCTGCTTCCATAAAGACTGCAGACAAGAAAATCCTGTGGAGCTCAGTTGTGCTCTGTACACATGTGTTGCCATAAGTCAGAATTGACTTGATGGAAACTTTTTTTTTTTTAATGCCTAAATTAAAAAAAAAAAAAAAGGAAGATCCCAAATCAATAACTTAACCTCCAATTTTAAGACACTGGAAAAACGAGAGCAAACTAAACCTTAAGCAAGCAGATAAAAGGAAAGAATAAAGATTACAGCAGAAATTAATAAAATATGGAATAGAAAAACTACAGAGAAAACCAACAAAATGAAAAGTTGGTTCTTTCAAAAGTTCAACAAAGTTGACAAACCTTTAGCTAAATTAATCAAAAAAATAAGAAAAAGAAGGAAAGAAAGAAGATTCAAATTACTAGACTCAGTAATGAAAAAAGAGACATCACTACCAACATTACAGGCATAAAAATGATTAAAACAATTAAACAACAGTATGCCAACAAATTAGTTAACCAGGTTGAAAATGACAAATTGCAAGAAAACCACAAAATACCAAAACTCACACAAGAAGAAATGGAAAATCTAAGTAGATCTATAACAAGCAAAGAGATTAAATTAGTAATTTAATAATTTCCCACGAAGAAAATTCCTGACCTAGATAGCTTCGGTGGAGAATACTACCAAATAGTTAGAGAACTTAACTCCAGTTCTTATCAAACTCTTCCAAAAAATAGAAGAGGAGGGAATATATCCCAATTCATTTTAAGAGGCCAATATCACCTTGATGCCAAAATCAGATAAAGGCATCACAAGAAAAGAACACCGTTCCGAAATGTGTTGTGTACTCCCAAAATATGTGATGTAACTCTAAGCCCTATGCCTGTAAATACAACCCTGTTTTCAAATAGTCTTCCTTTTGCTATGTTAATGAAGCCAAAGCAGTGTAGGGTGGGTCTTATACCTAGTCCCTTGTGAAGTATAAAAAGACCAGAATAGACACAGAGTCACACACAGGGTGAAGAGAAAGACAGATGATGGAAACACACGCTTCTACAATCCCAGAAACACCAAGTATTTCTGGCAGCTACTAGAAGCTGAAATAGGCAAGTTAGGACCTGCCCCTAAAGTCATTTCCCGAACTTAGATTTCTAGCCTCCTGAATTCTGAGAAAATAAATTCCTGTTCTTTAAAGACATCCACTTGTGGTATTTCTATTATAGCAGCACTAGATAGATAGTTAGATATTTTGAGTTAGATAGATAAGACAAACACTATAGACAAATATCCTTTCAGAATACAGATGCAAAAATCCTCAACAAATTCTGGCAAACTGAATCAAAAACATATAAAAAATGATTGTATACCATGACTAATTGGGACTTAACTGAGGAATGCAAGGATGGTTTAACAGCTGAAAATCAATGCAATATGTTGTATCTGTAGAATAAAGGAGAGAAAAAGAAAAAAAAATACATATAATATTACCCACAGATGCAGAAAACATTTGACAAAACCCAGCACCTTTTCATGATTAAAAAAAAAAAAAAAAAAAGGGAAAAACTAGGAATAGGAGAGAACTTCATCAAGCTGATAAATGTCATGTATGAAAAACCACAAGGCACATTTAATGATGAAAGACTGAAAGCTTTACTCCTAAGTGTACAGGCTGTCTGTTCTTACCACCTCTATTGAACATTTTACTGGGGGTCTAGCCAGGATAATTAGGAAAGAAAAATTAATAAAAGGCATACAGATTAGAAAATAAAACAATAAAATAATATTTTCAGATGACATGATCTCGTATACAGAACATCCCAAGGAACCCACTAGAAACTACTAGAACTAATATAAAATTTCAGCAATGCTGCAGAGTACAAGATCAATATGCAATAAATAAATAAATAAAATCCATTGTATTTCTATATCAGCAAAAAAACAGAAAATAAAATTAAGAAAACAAATTTACAACAATAAAATACAAATAGAACAAAATACTTAAAAATATATTTAAGAAATTAAAGAGCAAAACTCGTATTCTGAAAACTACAAAACTTCACTGAAAGAAAACTTGAAAGGAAAGATATCCCATGTTTATACATTAGAAGACTTAGTATTGTTAAGGTGGCAATACTTCCCAAAATGATGTATGGACTCGATACAATCCCTATCAAAATCCCAGCTGTCTGTTTTGTAAAAATGTGTAAGTTAATTTTTAAAACTCATATGAAAATAGAAGGGATCAATAATAGTCAAAATGATCTTGAAAGAAAGAAAAAAAATTGACGACTTACACTTTATGACTTCAAAACTTACTGCAAAACTGTATTTATATTCAGCATGATACTAGAATAAGGATAAAAATATAGTTCAAGGGAACACAATGGAGAATCAAGATTTAAATTCTCACATTTATGGTCAATGTCTTTTTGATAAGGCTTTTAATACAATTCGATTGGAGAAAAACACTTTCTTGGAAAAAAATGGCTATCTTTTTTTTTTTTTTTATAGGCAAAAGAATTAAGTCGGACCTCTAACTTCACACAAATGTACTTAAAATGGATCATAGACCTACATGTAAGGGACAAACCTCACAGTTTTAGAAGAAAACATAGGAGCAAATCTTCGTGATCTTTAGTTAGGGAATAATTTCTTAGCTATAACCTCAAAAGCAAAAGCAACAACAATAAAATATATAAATTGAATTTTATCAAAATTAAAAAGTCTTGCGCTTCGAAAGAAATCGTCAAGAAAATAAAAAGACAACCCACGGAATAGGGTAAAGTAGTTGCAAGTCATGTGTCTAGTAAGTGACTTTTTTATCTAGAACACATAAAGAACAACTATAACTCAATTATGAAAAAGACAAACAATCCAATTAAAAAATGGCCAAATAATCTGAATAGGCATTTTTCCAAGAACATATACAAATGGCCAATGTTGTTGTTGTTGTTAGGTGCCATCGAGTCAGTTCCAACTCACAGTGGCTCTTGGACAACAGAACGAAACGCTGCCAGGTCCTGAGCCATCCTTACAATCATTGTTATGCTTGAGCTCATTGTTGCAGCCACTGTGTCAACCCACCTCTTTTCCGCTGACCTTGTACTTTGCCAAGCATGATGCCCTTCTCCAGGGACTGATCTCTCCTGACAATATGTCCAAAGTATGTAAGACACAGTCTTACCATCCTTGCTTCTAAGGAGCATTCTGGTTGTACTTCATCCAAGACAGATTTGTTCATTTTTTTGGCAGTCCATGGTATATTCAATATTCTTCGCCAACACCACAATTCAAAGGTGTCAATTCTTCATCTATCTTCCTTATTCATTGTCCAGCTTTCACATGCATATGATATGATTGAAAATACCATGGCTTGGGTCAAGTGCACCTTAGTCTTCAAGGTGACATCTTTGCTTTTCAACGGTTTAAAGAGCTCCTTTGCAGCAGATTTACCCAATGCAATGCATCTTTTGATTTCTTGACTGCTGCTTCCATGGCTGTTGATTGTGGATCCAAGCAAAATGAAATCCTTGACAACTTCAATCTTTTCTCCCTTTATCATGATGTTGCTTCTTGGTCCAGTTGCGAAGATTTTTGTTTTCTTTATGTTGAGGTGCAATCCATACTGAAGGCTGTGGTCTCTGATCTTCATCAGTAAGTGCTTCAAGTCCTCTTCACTTTCAGCAAGTAAGTTTGTGTCATTTGCATAACGCAGGTAATTAATGAGTCTTCCTCCAATCCTGATGGCCCGTTCTTTTTCATATATTCCAGCTTCTCTGATTGTTTGCTTAGCATACAGACTGAATTGGTATGGTGAAATGATACAACCTCGATGCACACCTTTCCTTACTTTAAACCAATCAGTATCCCCTTGTTCTGTCCAAACAACTGCCTCTTGATCTATATGAAGTTTCCTTCTGAGCACAATTGAAGTGTTCTGGAATTCCCATTCTTTGCAATGTTATCCATAATTTGTTATGATCCACACCGTTGAAAGCTTTTGCATAGTCAATAAAACACAGGTAAACATCTTTCTGGTATTCTCTGCTTTCAGCTAGGATCCATCTGACACCGGCAGGAATATACCTGGTTTCATGTCCTCTTCTGAAACTGGCCTGAATTTCTGGCAGTTCTCTGTTGATACACTGCTATAGCGATTTTTGAATGATCTTCAGCAAAATTTTGCTTGTGTGTGATATTAATGATATAGTTCTATGATTTCTGCTTTCGGTTGGATCACCTTTCTTGGGAATAGGCATAAATATGGATCTCTTCCAGTCAGTTGGCCAAGAAACTGTCTTCCGTATTTCTTGGCATAGATGAGCGAGTACCTCCAGTGCTGCATCCGTTTGTTGAAACATCTCAATTGGTATTCCATCAATTCCTGGAGCCTTGTTTTTCACCAGTGCCTCCTGAGCAGCTTGGACTTCTTCCTTCAGAGCCATCTGTTTCTGATCATATGCTACCTCCTGAAATGGTTGAATATCGACTAATTCTTTTTGGTATAATGACTCTGTGTATTCCTTCTATCTTCTTTTGATGCTTCCAGCGTCGTTTAATATTTTCCCCATAGAATCCTTCACTATTGTAACTCAAGGCTTGAATTTTTTCTTCAGTTCCTTCAGCTTGAGAAACGCCGAGTGTGTTCTTCCCTTTTGGTTTTCCATCTCCAGCTCTTTGCACATGTCATTAGAATACTTTACTTTGTCTTCTTGAGCCATCCTTTGAAATCTTCTATTCAGTTCTTTTACTTCATGATTTCTTCCTTTTGCTTTAGCTCCTCGATGTTCATGAGCAAGTTTCAGAGTCTTCTCTGACATCCCTCTTGGTCTTTTCTTTCTTTCCTGTCTTTTCAATGACCTCTTGCTCTCTTCATGGATGATGTCCTTGATGTCATTCCACAACTCCTCTGGTCTTTGGTCACTAGTGTTCAATGCATCAAATTTATTCTTCAGATGGTCTCTAAATTCAGGTGGGATATACTCAAGATCATATTTTGGCTCTCGTGGACTTGGTCTATTTTCTTCAGTTTCAGCTTGAACTTGCATATGAGCAATTGATGGTCTGTTCCACGGTCGGCCCTTGGCCTTGTTCTGACCGATGATATTGAGCCTTTCCATTGTCTCTTTCCACAGATGTAGTCAATTTGATTTCTGTGTATTCCATTTGGTGAGGTCCATGTGTATAGTCACCATTCATGTTGGTGAAAGAAGGTATATGCAATGAAGAAGTTGGTTTTGCAAAATTCGATCATTCTATCTCTGGCATTGTTTCTGTCACCAAGGCCATATTTTCCAACTACTGATCCTTCTTCTTTGTTTCCAACTTTCACATGCCAATCACCAGTAATTATCAATGTGTCCTGATGGAACGTTCTATCAATTTCAGACTGCAGCAGCTGATAAAAATCTTCTATTTCTTCATCTTTGGCCTTAGTGGTTTGTGCATAAATTTGAATAATAGTCGTATTAACTGGCCTCCCTTGTAGGCATATGGATATTATCGTATCACTGACAGAGTTGTACTTCAGGATAGATCTTGAAATGCTCTTTTTAATGATGAGTGCAGCACCATTCCTCTTCAAGTTGTCATACCCAACATGGTAGACTATATGATTGTCCAATTCAAAATGGCCAACACCAGTCCGTTTTAGCTCACTAATGTCTAGGATATTGATGTTTATGGGTTCCATTTCATTTTTGACAATGTCCAATTTTCCTAGATTCATACTTCATACATTCCAGGTTCCAATTATTAATGGATGTTTGCAGCTGTTTCTTCTCATTTGGAGTTGTACCACATCAGCAAATGAAGGTCCCGAAAGCTTTACTCCATCCATGTCATTAAGGTTGACTCTACTTTGAGGAGGTAGCTCTTCCCCAGTCGTCTTTTGAGTGCCTTCCAACCTGGGGGGCTCATCTTCCAGCACTGTATCAGACAGTGTTCTGCTGCTATTCCTAAGGTTTTCACTGGCTAATGCTTTTCAGAAGCAGACTGCCAGTCCTTCATCCTAGTCTGTCTTAATCTGGAAGTTCAGTTGAAACTTGTCCTCCATGTGTGACCCTGCTTGTATCTGAATACTGGTGGCATAGCTTCCAGCATCACAGAAACATTCAAGCCCCCACAGTACAAAAAACTGACAGACATGTGGGGGACAAATGACCGATAAGTGCATGATAAGATGCTGAAAATCATTGATCATTAAAAAAAACACAAAAATCAAAACACTGAAATATCATTTCCTACCAACTGGTATGTTTATAATCAAAATAATAGATAAGTAACAACTGTTGGTGAAGATGTTAAATTGTACACTCATGAAGTGTTGGTGGGAATATAAAATGGTGCAGCCACTCAGGTAAACAGTTTGGAAATTCCTCAGTATTTTAAAGGCAGAGTTGTCATAAGACCCAACAATCTGTTTCTAAGTATATATATGCATTGTAGGCAAAAGAACAAAGGGACCCAAGGCTCATATACCTCAGACCTGAAGGGTTTACGTGCTGGGATGCATAGGAAAAGGGAAGTAGAGATAGAAGAAAGAGGCCATCGAGGCAGTGTGGGCTCAGGGTGCGTGATGGTCTTGTGGTCAATATCCCATCCTTGATGGCATCAAAGGAAAAACATTTGCTTCTCTTCTGGGATCTATGATTAGATCTTGCCTACATGCAATTATATAGTTAATTATATACATTACCACTAAGGCACTAGGGGTGAGGGATACTTCTCCTAGTGTACATTCTTTCAGTACAATTTCAGAGTAAAGGCCAGCAGGCAGAGGTGGGAGAAACTGCTTTCCTGCCTCTGCAGATTCCATTTTTATGAAATGTCCAGGATGTGAAAATCTATAGAGAAAAGTATACTTGTGTTTAATTAGACCTAAGGAAAGGTGGTGCAAGTGGTTTGTGCTTAACTACTAACCTAAAGGTTGGCAGTTTGCACCTGCCCAGTGGTACCACAGAAGGAAGCCCTGGCGATCTGTCTGCTTCCGTTAAGACTACAGCCAAGAAAACCCCATGGAGCACGTCTACACTATAGTACATGGGGTCGCCGTAAGTTAGAGTCAGCTAGACTGCAGTGGGAGACCTAAGGGGGAGTGGAGACTCCCGGGGGCGGGGGAGTAGGAAGTAACTGCCAATGGGCATGGGTTTCTTTTCGATGTGAAGGAAATGTTTTAAAATTGTGTTAAAAGTTCCACAACTCTGTGACTATACTAAGAACTGTTGATCTGTTTCCTTTAATGGGTAGATTTTACAATATGTGAACTGTATCCCAATGAAATTGTTGCCAAAAAATGAAAAAAAAAAAATTACCTTAGTCAAACAGAATTCTTTTGAATCCGTCTGTCCATATATAAACTTTCTAGCCTTGTTTCTCAAGACTCTCAACCAACCAACCAACCAACCCATTGCCGTCAAGTCGATTCTGACTCATAGTGATCCTGCAGGATCTGAGTAGACCTGCCCCATACGGTTTCCAAGCAGTGGTTGGTGGATTTGAACTGCTGACCTTTTGGTTAGCAGCCGAGCTCTTAACCACTGTGCCATCAGTGCTCCCAGTCACTTATAATTCACTCCTGCCATTATATTTTCTCACTGCTATTTTTTTTTTTTGGCCTGGAATGTCTTTGGCCTATTTCTACAGTCAAATCCCACATAGACTTGCTCTCATCCTGAATCCTTCCTTCCCTTATATTTACATGTATATTTCTCATTCTCTGAACTCCAGTTAACACTTAATCCCCTCCATTTCATAATGTTCTTACGGGTTACATTCTATGCACGTAAAATATATTGTAATTTCTACAAATTCTTATAGCACAGAATTGAAGTGAATTTCATTAGTTTATATTCCCAGTTCTTAGGATAGTGCCTGGCATCTTGTAATATTTCCACAAGTTTGTGTTAAATGAATAAATTAACATTTAAATCAATGTATACATTAATGTTGATGTATGCAATGGACGTGGCGTAGGGGATAAAGTTACATACATAATCTTAGGTTGCTCTGCCAAGCTGGGCATTCATCCTCATAGAGAAAGAGTGTTGGATTTATTCTGTCAGCCATCTTCTACACAGCTCCCACTTTGGGGTCTGAGAGAACGTCTACACTGAACCACCATAATAACCATTGAATAGTCCAACGACCATTGTCTTAGGTGGAGGTATCAATAACCATTTAATAGTTTCTTGTACAGCACTGTAGTGGTGGTGGTAGTGCTACAGATTACATATTATACAGGCAGTAAGGGACTTTGTCCATTATATTCATATCTTTAGTATCTTTAATTGTGTTTCATATATAGCAGGCTCTTAAGAGTTATTCGTCAAATGATTAAATATAGTCTGCAAGGCAACTTGTATCCAAGGTACCCCCATGGCTGCTTTCATCAGAAAAGTCACTCAGAAAGGAGTGTTGGTTAAATCTACTCACGCAATGCAGTATATATCATCTTTTGTGAAGTCATCTGTCTTATCCTTAGCAAGGTGAGTAAATATAAGCTGTATATATAGGTACAGTGCAGTGGATTGCTTTTGTGTGGCCTTTCTCACCACGATCTTGTAACTCCTACCCAAGTGACTGGGTGGGACTGTGCAGACAGGGGAAGGAGCCCTGTTGGTGCAGTGGTTAAAGGAGTCTACAGCTAACCAGAAAGTCAGAGGTTGGAAATCACCAGCAGCTCCACTAGAGAAAGATGTATCAGTCTGCTTCTATAGAGATTACAGTCTTGGAAAATGTATGGGGTTGCTGTGAGTCTGAATTAACTTGGTGGCAGTGGGGTGGGTGCAGATAGGGTAATTGTGGCCTAACAAGGGGATCGGTCAATTTTGCCATCCCTCTAGGCTTGAGGTGAGCCATCTGACAGGTTTGAGGGAGACGATCCACCACTATTAAGAAAGAACAGCCAGGAGCCAGCATGTCCTTTGGACCCGGGATCCCAGTGCTGAGGTGATCTTGGAACCAGGAGACAGAGAGCTGTAACACTGAAGGCAGGAAGAAGCTGTGGCAGAGACCCAGTGGCAGAGACTTGGCAGCAGAGGACAGCAAGGTGGGCTTTCTGGCCCATGGAGAGGGAAAGCTGAGTAGCTTTGGGCAGAGGTCTAGGGCCCGGGAGAGGGGTGCCTGAGAACACAGCCGAGGAGAGGCTGTCCTGATGGAAGAACTGTGTCCTGAGTGTTCCTGAGCCTGAATTATAATGGTCACTTCCCTGATAAACCACACAGTTGTGAGCATTGCCTGGAAGTTCCGTGTGGCCACTGCAAAGAATTATCGAACCCAGCAGAGTAGAGAGTGCCCAGGGAGAAACATGAAGAGGCCTAGGAATCAGCCTTGGGCTGTTGATCTTGATTCTCATTCCCCCTTGTGAAAAGAGAGATCAGTCTCCACCTCCATGCCATTTTTACAATAGGTTAGTTAGATGCTTTATTTTATATACCCTTCGTACCCATTGCCGTGGAGTCCATTCCAACTCGTAGTGACCTTACAGGACAGAGTAGAACTGCCCCGTAGGGTTTCCAAGGAGTGGCTGGTGGATTCAAACTGCCGACCTTTTGATTGGCAGCCAAGCTTTTAACTACTGTGCCACCATATGTGTATGTAAATATATATAAGATAAAATACATATTTGAGATGCTAGAAAGTTTTTGCCTCCCCTCGCCCTAAATCAGTGAAGAGCATCTTTTAATCAGCAACAAATGAAATATCTGGCTTCTTAGGAGAAAATCAGTCAGGATTTTGTTTGTTAGTTTGTAGTATGTTTTGTTTTATTTTTTCAAAAGAGTTCTATTATTTCCTACTTCACATTACCTTCTTAACTGATAAGGAGATATTATCTTCACTGATTTCCTAGTCTTTTTTGAGTGAAGTTCAAGATGTGACCTTGGTGTACAGATGGCTACAAAAAAAGGGAGATAGGTTTGTCAGTGGTCCAGCTTTGTAGAAAGATTCTGATTACTGCTTCATTCTCTTGAGATAACAGACTTTTCTTTCTTTTTTTTTTTTTAATAACCTAAGTGACGGGTTAATGACAACTTTCTTTTCCTGTTTGGAATATCTAAAAAAGGTTCATCCTCAATTTTCTAAAAGGAGATACTGCAAAGTAGCAACCACACAATTTTATTCTTACCAACGTGTTACAAGATATGAAGGAGTAAGACTTCTCATATTCTTATTTTCTTTCTTTTGTTACAAAGGATGTATTTTTTTTCTCATAAAAGTTGAACAATCTAAAACTTATATTGTATAAGTTCTTTTTGTATGTGTGTATATTTTTTAGGTGCCAGACACTGTGCTAGCTCTTAAATATCCATATTCTATATGAAGATGATAGATATGCAACACAGACGTGATAGACTGATGGAGATATAGATGAGTAGATAGATAGACAAATTTTTTTCTAATTCCTTTTATGATTTACTGCCACTAGGAGATTGAAAAGCAAAGTTATTCTATCTCTTTAGTTCATCTTTTCACTGAAAATAGCACCCTGCTTGATGTCTTCCAAGTTGAAAATTAAAAGGAGCAATAAAAGTAATGTAGATTTTTGAACCATTTGGAGAGATGATTTGATTATTTATTTTTACTTTGAATCAAATTTAAATTATCTTGACTTCCCTGGAAGAGAGAACAAAGGAAATGTCAGCAACGACCATATTTCTGCAGCTCCAATGAGCTCCCAAAAAATCTCAAAGTAATCTGCACAGCATCATAGAGTTTGGAATTTCCTACAGAAGTTAGAAAGCTTTGCCTTCCTTTGATTCCCCACAATACAAGAACTTTATTTGATTAGCTCTTCCCCCCCGCCCCAATCCAGCAACAGCGCTGCTCTGTCTCCATGTACTTATTGCTTATCTTGCCTATGGATTAAACCAGTAAATCCGATATGAAATCTCTAACACACTCAAGCCTCCATTCCCTTAAACGCAGGGCCTTCCAAAGATACAATCTGATTTCCCATCAGTCACGAAACCGACTGTTTGTTAAGCAAGTCACACATTCCAGGTCACACAGACTTACCGACCTTCTGGCCACTGTATCACCTGTTTTATTTCCTGTCTCCATTTCATACATTTTTGGAGCAAAACCACCAGGGAAATATATTTCAATGACAATATATGATAAGGCTGCTCCCTGCTCTCCATCTCATTACAGAAGCCTTGTCTTTCTAAAATGGAAAATGGATTTATGTCTCCTAGTGTTATTTCTGCCATACACCGAGTCAGTGAAACAGAATGGGGGCGGCTGCAAGTAAGCGTAATTTTCTTTGGCTGCTTCATGAGGTGTGAGTCACTCTCAAGTAAATGATGTCACTTTCAAAGTTTGTTTTTTGAGGATGTGGGTTAAAAGTATGACTAAGCTTCGTTACTATGGGATAGGTGTTAACTTCCGACATTGTCAGAGATCTTAAAAGTTACGATCTTAAAATTCACCGTATTAGAGATGTTTAAAAACTTCAAGAAGTGTTTAGCATATTCCTTTGCCTTTATTTGGGATTGCATTTAAACCAATTTAAGAAAGAGTTATTTCTATCTTTCAAGAAATACCGTATAATCCTTTGCATGATTGAGTTAACACATGCCTTCCAAGACCACATTTAAAAGAAAAAATCTCTATATCACTTCTTTTCCACAAAAGTTTGCAAAGGTGGAGGGGATATTTGGGGTAAAATAAATGTTCCAGACAGCTACTAATGTGAACAGTTGAACATGTCTCAGCATCTTGGTTTTAGATGCTTGAAAACATACTATGCCCTAAGTAAATCTTGCTAGCAATTACTTTGGGAGATACAGTTTAGAGAAAGGCACATTTTTTTGGGGGGGGGGGGGGGTTAAATTCAGTATTGTTGTGCAGAACTTATTTATACAACCCTTCCATAATAACAATATTAGATTAAATGCAATTAAAAAAAAATAGTGACCAGTGATTTAAGTCCTTTAATTCAGAAAAAGGATTGGATTATACAAAAACCCATATTAAATGCATTCAGCCAATACTTAAGGGTTGTTTTCTCTCTCCTCTTTTTTTCGTTATTCTCTTGTACAAGAAAAAAAGATGAAAGACTGCACAAAAAATTTTAAAAATTACAATATTATTTCAGACTTGATCTCTGCTGCTATTGCCCAGAAAATGTTATCTAAATATTTCATTTGCTACATAGCTCATGTCTGGTTTATATTGAATATTCTCGGGATTAGAAATCTTTGTTTAACTGACTTGGTGTAAGAAATCAGATGGAAACCAACACTTACTATTATATATGGTACTCAACTTTTTTTGTTTGTTTCACTTATGTTATTTCGACCTCCTGGCACAGTGGTTAAGAGTTCAGGCTGCTAACCAAAAGGTCAGCAGTTCTAATCCACCAGCCGCTCTTTGGAAACCTTATGGGGTAGTTCTACTCTATCCAATAGGGTTAAAAGTCTGAATCAATTTGACGGCAACGGATTTGGTTTTTTGTTTTAATAATCCTACAACATAGATCTTATTTTTGCCTTATTTTTATACACAGAAAAAAATTTCTAACTGTAAAGGCTGTCTTGATTAATTTGACCAACTAAATCTTTCTGCTATATTCTCACAGTTTGATTACAACATAAAAACTGATCCCAGACTGGTTACAACAACCAGTGCTGTCTATCTATCTGTAATTTTGAGAAATGAAGACTTTTACCTAGACAGACAGCAATCGTATTAAACAATTTATGTTGAGTATGTATTATAGATTGCTGTCTTGTGTTATTGCTCCCAAGTATTTTGTCTTCTGGTAAGAGGCTTACACATTCCCAGCCTTTGGCTGTGACTTGCAGCATCTTCAGTGGAGGAGTTTATTTACCCACAACATTGTTGTTGGGCTTGGCAAAGTGACTGTTTTGGGCCAGTGAAATGCGAGTGACTGTGATATGTACCATATCTGAAAAGGAACTTTAAAAGCCATTATGGTTTCCACTAGTCTGCTTGCCCATTTGCCTTTACCGTGGGAATATCAAGCTTCAAATAGTGGCTGCTTTTAGATCCTGGAATTAAAAGATACATGGATCAGACCTACAGTGGCTGATCCATAACCACTCGCATGTGATATGACTAGAAATAAATGTCTGCTTTTGTAACTCTCTGAGATTTTGGAATTGCTTGCAAAGCAGCAAAACTGACTAGTAAGTATATGTACATATATGTATATATATACATTTATATGTATAGGTAATTGATTAAATAAATGTAGAATACTACTGATCTATCTGTCCACAGATAGCAAAATTTAAATGTTATGGTAAACTCTATTTTTTTTTTTATGAGGTGATGGAAATTCTTAACACTAGTAGAGTTGTACAGAATGAAATTCATTTAAAACAAGTGATGAGCAAAGTATTTTAACGCGTCCATATCAGATGCAACCTAAGTGTCTCTGTTGCAGTAAAGATTGGCCCATTTTAGTACTTCTCTGTCCTCTGCCACTAATTACATATTCAATATGTATAAAAAGCTCCATTTGTTAATGTTCTACTCAGTGCAGGGTAACTGCAAAACCATCAAGGAAGGGAGCATGTCTTCACTCTCTGATAGGTGTCAGGAGGCAGCTGAGAAATGTAGGGTTGTTGTATTTATGCCTCAGTTTTCCCTCTCCACTCTGAGTCCCACTTGCTAAAAAAATCCTACCTGCTAAAATTTGACTTTTGCTGTATTGTTTAACATCACAATCTGTATTACAGCTTGAGTGGTAGCTACACTTCTCGCAAACGAAGACCATCCTCAGGAGACCTGCCTGCTACTAGATGCAGTTATTATCATGTATTGTGTCTCTTGGTCATCCTGAATCCTAGTAGAAATTAATCTGGAAGGTCAACTCATTGGGTAACACATTTTCTCCTCTAGACAGCTTAAGTCATGTTCTTGCTTTAGTTGATTTTTTTTTTTCATTGTGAGCAGTCACATTCAGATTAAACAAATATATATTGACTGACTCATGAACTTCAAAAAAAAAAGATGTATATATATATATGGAAAGTCAGGTGGTCTCAAGGACCTCACAATGCATGCCACCTCTACCTTGTAGGCTTCCCCACTCTTGAAGGTCTAGCCACCCATTTTTCATGCTTTGAATATACATATTGATTTGATTTAGGCATGGGGAAACACTAGTTCACAAAGGGATACAAAATACAAATCAAAATGAGGTTTTAATAATTTACAAGAGGACACATAACTCAGATGAACAAAATATGTAAGAAGGTCCGAACATTTTCTTCTTACAGGCAAATAACAAACAAATAAAAAAGCCCGTTGCAGTCCAGTCAATTCCAACTTATAGCAACCCTACAGGACAGAGTAGAACTGCCCTTTATGGTTTCCAAGGAGAGCCTGGTGGATTCGAACTGCCAACCTTTGATCGGCAGCTGTATCTCTTAACCACTGTGCCACCACGGTTTCTGGGCAAATAATAGGAAAACCCTAAATCTCCAGATATCATGTAGGTGTGGAAAGATAGCTCTGGGAAGTCAATCTTATTACCTAATTTTTTCCCCCACTGGGGGACATTTCTGCTGCTTCCATGTTATACTTCATTACCTAACACAGGCCGAGCAGAGTGCAAAGTATTTTCATATATTTTTATCTCTGTTACTCTCGGACCACCTCATGTGTTAGGGGTAGTTGCAGAAACGTAACGGGGATCTGTCTTATTCAAAGACACACTTAAACAATATCGTGGGGCAGGATTGTAAATCCAGTCATTTTTCACTACATCATAGTTTATACCATATGGACTACACAAAGAAGTTTGTCTGGCAGGACGAATGCAGGTATCACAAAATAATGATGTTTTATTTTCTCCCTCTTGAATCTCTGGTATGAGATCGAGGCCCCCGGATAATTATCTTTTCCTTCTTCGACTTTAAATCAGAAACATTTACTTACAGATTACTTTAGGATTGGAAAGAAAAAATAGTAGTAATTTCATGCCACCAAAGTATCACAAAGCTACTTGACACTATCAAATTGCAAGGACTGATAATTATAGTTTATCCAGTGTTAGAATATATCACATTAATTGTCTAAAACATGCATACCTTGGCCATTTCTACAAATGCCCCTACTTGTCTTTTCAATTGCTTGCTCCCATAAGCAGACAACAATAAAATTCTTGTCTTGAAATTGCAATGCCATTAAACATTCCCATATAAATTAGGCCAGCACAGCTTTCCCTCTGACATAACTTCCAGACTTCTGTTTATACACACTCACTGGTCTATCTTCCTAAGAAATTTCTTTTTCTATTTAAGTTGCTTTTCAGTGCAGGCTAACGGACTTCCCTGTCTAACACTAGCAGACCCTCACCAAGCAGCCGCTATCTCCGCCGCATCCCAGTGATAACACTAAAACCATACACGGTCCATAATAGGTTCCAGAAACTGTTTCAACCAGTTAAAAAATATCTCATTTAATTCTCACAACACGCTGGTAAGGCAGCAACTGCTACTATCCCCATGTTATGGAGCAGGGAATTGGGATCGAGAAGTTGATCCATTTGTCCAAGGTCATAGAGTGAGTAGACTTCTGAACCAGGATTTGAACTGGGACATGTAACTACAGGGACTACACTCTTACCTTCTGTTCCAAATTGCCTTAAATGCCAAGTCTGATCCACTTAGACCTCTGGTAACCCAGGTAATAGCTCTGCTTCTGCCCACAAATTGTTGCCCATAAAAAATTTTCGATGCGTGCTTGCTGGATGCCGGGACGCATGGTATAAACAATTATTTTGGCTTTTTGAATTAAACCCACGTAGAACATAAAGATGAATACCATGTTGAAACCCTTTGTGTTTATTTTTTTCTAGGTGTTTCTTGAAACTCTAACTCTATTTAGAAATGTCTCCTGGTCCTATTACTCCATGTACTGGAACATGCTGACTCTTACAATATACGAGATGTTAGGAATTTTAGAGCCATAAGAGCTATTTATTGTCAGGCATATCTCTGTTGCTTTTGTTCTATTTTGTTTTCAAGCACACGTTTATGTACTTTCAAAAATCTGTTGTCATTCATTTTTCTCTTCCTCCTCTTCCTCTTTTTTTTCTTCTCTATTTCTTCCATTCCCTTCTTTTCCTTTGCTTTCCCTGCACTTCTTTTCCTGAGCAAATCAGGCCAAATGCCAATAGGTGTAGCTGAGAAAAGGAGGCTTCTGTTTGAGTTTGGGGAGCCGCCACACCTGGCACTAGGTGAGAGCTGAAACAACATGGAGACAGCAATGGCAGTGGTCCAGCATGGGGTGTTGGCGCCTGAGTAGGGTAAATAAAGTGCCAACTCAGGACAACAGATGAAGCAAAGTGGAGACAGTGTCCCACATGGGGGAGGCAGTGGCAGCAGGCTGGTGCAGGTGTCAATGCCCACGCAGGTGAGGGAGTGTCCATGCAAGAGGGGATTGGCGATGGGGATCCGATATGGGGTGGTGTAGTCAGAGCAGGATGAGAAGGGAGGTCTGCACGGGGGATGCAGGGCAAAGGCAGCAACAGATGACTGCTTACTTGTGTGTGGGGAGGGATTGATCAGATAAGTAATTACGTTGAGGATAATAGGATGTAGATTTTTCAACATATAAAAAAATAAGAGTTTCAAATATGGAAAGGGAGAAAACTAGAATTAATCCTGTGATGTTGGGTGTGCCTTGGTGATATCAATGTAAACACATATAATACAGAGATTCAGATGTAAAAATAAATACATATACGTACATAAAACAACAAAAACCAAACCCATTGCCGTCGAGTCGATTCCAACTCACAGCAACCCTGTAGGACAGGGTAGAACTGTCCCATAGACTTTCCAAGGAGCGCCTGGTGGATTTGAACTGCCAACCTGTTAGCAGCTGTAGCACTTAACCACTATGCCACCAGGGTGTCCACATACGTACATAGTATATGTATAGTAAAAAAAAAAAAAAATAGTGTGTGTATATTCAAGAGCTGTGTCGTTTGAGCACAGGAGCAGCATCCCAATAGGAATGAGCACAACTGGCACTCAGATGTTAGTTTCTAAAAGTTATTCTCAGTTTAAAAGAATCAGAGCTCCTAGGAGAAATGGTTGTTTCCAGGGATGGAACAGGGAAGGTATAATATGTGCCAGAAAGCATGAGGTACCCAGGAATGATGGGAAGATATGGAAAGAACACTGAATATAGCTTGAAGAAGTTCCCCGTGGCCAAATCCTGGACATTGGAGTATCAAAAGGAGTAACTGTAGTAATAAATTGTAACTCGTTGAATAAAATAGTAATCCATGAGTCCATATTGACATAAATAATATATTTAAAAAAAGATAAATAGAATATTTACATACTCTGAAAATATTCACTTTAAACCATATATTCATTAAAAAGGGGGGAAAGGACTAATTTAGAAGTAAAAACCCCTGACAGACCCCCACCTTTTTTTTTATTGCACTTTAAGTGAAGTTTACAAATCGAGTCAGTCTATCATCCAAAATTTGTATACATCTTGCTATGTACTCCTGGTTGCTCTTCCCCTAATGAGACAGCACACTCCTGCTCTCCACCCTGTATTCTGTGTCCATTCAGCCAGCTTCTGTCCCCCTCTGCCTTCTCATGTCCCCTCCAGACAGGAGCTGCCCGTGTAGTCTCATGTGTCCACTCGAGCCAAGAAGCTCCCTCCTCACCAGCATCATCTTCTATCTTATAGTCCAGTCCAATCCCTGTCTGAAAAATTGGGTTTGGGAATGGTTCCAGTCTTGGGCCAACAGAAGGCCTGGGGACCATGACCTCCGGGGTCTTTCTAGTCTCAGTCAAACCATTAAGTCTGGTCTTTTTATAAGAATTTGAGGTCCACATCCCACTGCTCTCCTGCTCCCTCAGAGGTTCTCTGTTGTGTTCCCTGTCAGGGCAGCCATCAGTTGTAGCCGGGCACCATCTAGTTCTTCTGGTCTCAGGCTGATGGAGTCTGTAATTTATGTGGCCCTTTCTGACAGACCCCATCTTAACCAAGTGGTCGAAATTATCTTTATCAATAACAGTAGAAAATGAATTTGTCTGCTAAATGACAGGATAAAATGAGAACATGGCATTGCTTGTGGACTATTCTTGCCATAGATGCGTAACCAGAATCTATTCGTTACGGAAGATCGCAGAAATCAAAATTTAGAGATAATTTATAAAATAATTTGCCTGTAATCTTCAAAACTGTCAAGGTCATGAAAGTCAAGGAGAGAAAGAAGGAGGTTCAAAAGACAGGGCAACAAAATGTAATACATGATTCTGGAATGTAATACATGGTTTTTTTCTAAAGGGCATTATTAAGACAACCGTGAAACTTGACTGGTGGCGGAGGAATAGACAGTACTAATATATCAACGTTAATCTCCTGATTTTGTTGGTTGTATTTGTGGTTGTGAAGGTGCCTAGGCGGTGCAAACGGTTTGCACCCGACTGCTAACCTAAAGGTTAATGGTTCGAACCCACCCTGTGGTATTGCAGAAGAAAAGTTCTGGCGATCTGCTTCTGTTAAGATTACAGACAAAAAAAGTCTACGGAGCAGCTCTACTCTGTAGCACAGGGGGTCACCATGAGTCAGAATCGACTCAACAGCAGTTAACAAAAATATTGTAGTTATGTAGGAAAGTATTCATGTTTATAGGAAATGCACTCTAAGGCATTAGGAGATGATGGGATCTGATGTCAGAAACATACACAAATGGTCGAGAAAAAATGTTTTGTCATTTTCATGTAATTTTTCTTTGCGTTTGTAACAGTTTTCAAAATAAAAACAAGAAAATCTATTGCCATATGCTTCACAAAAGGAGGGAATTTAAGGCTATTTATATTCATTCTGTGACACTTGGTGACCCCTTTTTATCTAAGATATGTGTTACAGGATTTGATAATCACATTCCCTAAGTAAATACACACCAGGTGTTAATTTTAGGCAACTGATAAGAGTTTCATGCAGCCCTAGACTTCATTGGTTGCAAATATTTTCCTCTGTGGTAGGGTGTTCAGCGAAGTCCATTATTGCAGGTAATCAACGTGAAATTTTAGTTTACAGAGTCCACTGTGAGTGCAAAACTGTCAACGAAGGACAGCTAATTAATACATTTCCACTTCTCTTGGCCGCGTCCAACTGAAGACATGCCTCTGTGTACCAGCACTTGTTCAGTCTCCGCCTGTGGATTTTGCGTGCAAGAGCTTGCGACTGAGGAAGTAACAAATACTTATTGAACAAAGTAAGTGAAAGAAAACATGACAAGTACATTGTTTTTTGTCTGTATCTATCTACCTATCTGTCTATCTATCAATCTATCAATCATCTATCTGTCTATCAATCTGTCTATCAATCTATCAACCAATCATCTATCAATCTATCATCTATCTATCAATCAATCATCAATCAATCAATCATCTATCTATCTATCTGTCATCTATCATCTGTATCTGTCTATCTATCTCTCTATCTTAACCTTTTCCTTCCTCCCTCCCTCCCTCCATCACTTCCTTTCTCTCTTTCTTCCTTCTTATAAATATTAACAGCATAAATTGAAGGATTAGGATAAAGCCCTAATAAACTGAAGTTTTCGGTTTCCTAGATATTTAATTTATCTCAGTATTGCATTAATATACTGCCATATATTTGCTACACACTCTCATATACTTAATGTATGGCTTATTTATGGTTTTCGTAGTCCCCGCTGAATGGTTGCCTCTGGCTGGCGTGAAGCTGCACACATTTTCGGGATTTAGTGATGTCACTATTCCAAAGAAACACAGTTTACAGCACCTTGTTTTTGTTTGTTTTAAATGAAATATCCTGCTTAAATTTCAAAAGTTAGGATATATTCAATTTTGAGTGCATTTCCTGAACCTTGAATGGAATTGCGAGATGCTCAACCACTTTTAGTTCGTACACATATCTGTTCTTTAGGATATTTTATTTTCTCATAAATGTTTGCAAATACGTATTCTAAATATTTTCTTTTTAAATAAACTCTTCCTTCTACTGGCCTCATCCAACTTTTTTTTTATAAGTTTAGTTTCTAGTTTCCATCCATGTAAAAATTAATGTAAAATAATAGTGTGCTTTATCAGTAAAGAAATTAATACATCACCCTCCCCCTTAAAAGTTATAAACAGCTTTCACTATCTCTTACTTCTGCTTATATTCTAATTCTCTGTATCTCACTTTGAGGGGACAATACAGAGATGGGAAAGGTTCAGTTTTTTAGGGAACTTGGCATCTAATGGAAAGATATCCACACAAAAATTTACTTACAATATAAGATCTTAAAAGTAAATAATAGATGCTTTAGGTGTCCAGAGATTGTTAAGACACCTGTGGGTGAAGTTTCCTAGATGTGAGACTAGATCTGAGGCTAGAATGTGATTACGTAGTGATGAAAAAGCCGACAAAAATCTCAGGCACTTTGGGAGCAAGTAACATTGGGAGCACAGACAATAAAATGGCTCTCGATCATTTGAGGCCAGTCATCGATTCTTTATAAAGGTAACGCAGAGCTCTGGACTGTCCAGGATAGAAATAGAATGCGCACAACAGCTTACAGAGTCCATGATGTCCCAAATGTTCATGAATTGTCCCCTCTTCTCCCCGTCCCCCTTGGGTGGTAAGAGCTGATATGAGCAGACAAACTCCACTAGAGAAACCAACTTACAGCAATTATTAGAAATGAAGATGAAAATGTTAAAAAGTGAGAGGGTGGCAGGTCTGGAATGTCAGGAGGATAACAGAGACTGCTAAACAGTCCAGTCATCTCAAGGACAGCTCACAGACATGCCAGGGATCAGACACGGAGACAGTTGACACGAAGAAGAGACTAAAGGTGCCCTTTTGCACATCAAATGAATGGATTTTTTCTTCTGTTCTGTTCTTTAGTTGCCTTTGTTTCATTTGTCTATAGCCATAGACTCTTTTCTGTTCATAAAATGAAATGAAACCCATTGCAGTCAAGTTGATTCTGACTCATTGTGACCCTATAGGACAGAGTAGAACTGCCCATAGGGTTTCCAAAGAGCACCTGGTGGATTTGAACTGTCGACTTTTTGGTTAGCAGCCAAACTCTTACCCACCATGCCACCAGGGCTTCCTTCCTGTTTGTAGACATCCAGAATAGAACATACTTATGAATAAGGCCATTATTTGCCTCAGCAAAACTCAGTGGGACAGAGGGGGGCATGCAGTTTTCATAAGGAGTGATTAACATTGATTAGGCCACCACATGACCATGGTTTCTTCTTTAACCATGGACTTTGTTTTCAAGGTACTGCAATAATTCAGACCATCCTAAATAGCAATTGATTCATTCATCAATCTCCAGACTAAGCCAGGCACATTGCTAGGTGAGTATAGAAATGAATGGAATAACATCTTTGCCCTTAGGAATTCTTGGTCTAGCTAAGGAACCAGGGAAATAAGTCAACGACAGACGAGACCTGCTCTCCCATGCCCACCTCCTGGGCATCAATTAGCATTCTCTCTGCTCAGGGACCTTACAGTAACATCTCTGTCACTCAGTGCCGTCAGGTCGATTCCGACTCCTAGCGACCCTAGAGGACAGCATCTCTAGGTCCAGCAAATAAGGAAGCCACCAAAGTTTCCATGACTGTAAGATGGTGGTCTCCTTATGGCTGAACTGCCTGCTGCCGAACCACAAAATCTGAGCCATAAACATAGTTTTTTGGCAGTTACTGTATCAGGTCCAAGAATTTTCATGTTGACTTAAAAATACTGACCCTCCACTAGTGAGTACCATTTGCCTGACCATGTTCTGAATATCTGATCTATATCGATCTATATGTCTTCTATATTTCTAAGTGGCATAATCTGTAAAGAAGTACAATTAGTTAAGCTCAACAACATCTTCTAGAATCGTGGAGTGCCCATGATATAAAGCAACAAAGAACAAGATGGAGTAAAAAAGTTTTATAGGGGAGAGTTTTAAAGGGGGAAATGAAACACTATTTTAGAGGAAATAGCATGTCGGTCTAAACTAAGGCAAACAATTTTGCCAATGGACAAGGTTCATTCTAATGTGGGTGATTTTGCACAGTCTTAAAATTTACTTCATCTTAGGTAGCTCTAATTTAAAGAGCTAACACTACTTACTTGCCAGGAAGAGAAAGGAAACCTGATACTCTTAAAATTATTTAACTGTGGCTGTCTTCCAAAACAGTATTTCCTCTTTACATCAGATACATTTAATTGACTCTCATGCAAACACTTGGCAAATGAATTTTTCTAAAAAAAAAAAAAAATGCAAAATTTCTTTAGAGCTTTGAAAGTCAACCTCTTTGAAATAGTTCAGAAGAAAGATCAAGATCATTGTACGTATTTTATTAATTACTGTGTTCAGTGGATAAGCTAAGCTTCAAGTACCAAATAAAATGTTGTTAGTTGCCATTGACTTGGCTTCAACTCGTGGCCACCTTATGTACAACAGAACAAAACATTGCCTGTTCCTGTGCCATCTTCATGATCATTGGTATGTTTGAGTCCATTTCATTGAGGGTTTCCCTCATTCTCACTGAACCTCTACTTTACCAAAAATGATGCTCTTTTATAGTAATTGCTCTTTCCTGACGACGTATCTGAAGTAAGTAAGCCAAAGTCTTGCTATCCTTGCTTTTAAGGAGAATTCTGGTTGTATTTTTTCTAAGACTGATTTTTTCATGCTTTTGGCAGTCTACGATATATTCAACGTTCTTCACCAATACCACAGTTCAAACACATCAATTCTTTTTCTGTCTTCTTTTTTCACCACTCAATTTTCACATGCATATGAGCCAAATCTGCTGCAAGTGATCTTTTTAAAGTGTCAAAAAACAAAGATGTCATTTTAATGACGAAGGTGTGCCTGACCCAGGCCATGGTGTTTTAAATTGCCTAATAAGGATGTGAAAGCTGGACAATGGATATGGAAGACCAAAGAATTGACACCTTTGAATTACAGTGTTGGGAAAGAATATTGAATATACCATGGACCACCAGAAGAACCAACAAATCTGTCTTGGAAGAAGTATAGCCAGAATGCACTTCAGAGGCAGGGATGGTGAGACTTCATCTCAGCTACTTCGAACATGTTATCAGGAGGAACCAATCCCTGGAGAAGGACATCCTGCTTGGTAAAGTGGAGGGTCAGTGGAAAAGAGGAAGACGCTCAACTAGGTAGATTGACACAGTGGCTCCAACAATGGGCTCAAATATAGCAACGATTGTAAAGATGGTGCAGGACCAGGCAGTGTTTCGTTCTGCTGTACATAGGATCCCTATGAGTTGGAATTGACGCTATAGCAGCTAACAACATGAGGCAACTGAAAAGACCATGGCCTGGGTCAGTCTCACATTAGTCATCAAAGTGACACCTTTGCTTTTTAAAACTTTAAAAAGGTGTTTTGTCCTAGATTTGCCTAAAGCAATACATCATTTGATTTCTTGACTGCTGCATCCATAGATGTTGATTGTTGATACAAGTAAAATAAAATTGTTGACAACGTCATTTATCATGATGTTGTTTATTGGTTGCACTGTGAAGAGGTTTATTTTCTTCACATTCAAACATAATCCATACAGAACACTGTGGTCTAACAAACAAGATAGGACATAAGAAAAGCAATGGGGTCAAGCAAACAGAAACTATCAGTTGCTGGTGGATTAAGTGCAGCCCTGGTGGCATAGTGGTTAAGTGCTATGGCTGCTAACCAAAGGGTGGGCAGTTCGAATCCACCAGGCACTCCTTGGAAACTCTATGGGGCAGTTCTACTCTGTCCTATAGGGTTGTTGTGAGTCGGAATTGACTTGATGGCACTGGGTTTGGTTTTTGGTTCTAATTTTACTTTTCAGCTGTTGTTGTTTTTTGTTTTGAAGCATCATCAACAACATAGAAATTGTTCAAACATTGCATCATGTAGCAACATTGGAATTGTCCAAAGTTTGGATCATACGGATCATAGCCCAGCGTATGTATACATGCAGCGTGCAGTTGAAAGGCATATTGACATACGGACCCCATTGCTGTTCCTTTCTGGTACTTCCAATTTTGAATTTCTGAAAATGGAGAATCATTCCTTAGCACTTAAAATCATATATCCTTTCTGGTTTATTTAATATAGTGATGACACAGTGGTTAAGAGCTATGGGTGCTAACCAAAAAGTCAGCTGTTCAACTCCACCAGCGACTCCTTGGAAACCCTATGGAGCAGTTTTACTCTGTTCCATAGGGTCACTATGAGCCTGTTATGTCTGTTAGGTCCGTGTGGTTTATGATGTTGTTCAAGGCTTTTAATTCCTTGTTGATCTTCTGCCTTGTTCTGCCCTTATGTTTTCTTTTTTGTTCCTGTCATTACTGTCTTGATGTTTTTACCCACAATGCCGCTGTGAACATTCATGCCTTGTTTCTCCTAATGAACCTGTATGTGCTTTTTCTCTTGAGTATGTCCCTGGGAGTGGAACTGGAGGTTCATTAGATAAAGCCATTAATCAGAGCACTTGACATTTTCAGGCTTCTTAAGGTTTCCCAATTTTTCCATAGTATAATGGCATGCTTTATTGTGGTTTTAATTTTCATTTCTTTATGAAAATAAGCATATTGTTCTGTTTAATTTAACATTGTTTTGTTTGTGTATTTTTTCTTTTTTAAAATGCCTGTAAACATCTCTTGCTCATTTTCTTTGGTGTCATCCATCTTAATCTTATTTATTTGTAGGAATTCATTGTGTATTCTGGATAGTCATCTTTTGTCAGTACCATATGTTGCAATGATATTATTAATAACCCCTTTGTCTTCAACAATGTTCAGATATTATTTCACTGTCATTTGATTTAAACTCTTCAGTGTCTCTTGAAATAAAGACATTTTAAGTTTTGTTGTGACCAAAAATATCTTTTTTCCTCTTTCTTTTTTTTTTACTTCTGTTTTTTGCTTTTTTAGAGAGAACTCAGCCTAGTACATATCATTATTAAAACTCCTGTATCTTCTCTTAGGACATACAATTTTTTTTTACATTACACTGTGATGTTAATATATCAGGAATTTGTTTTCCTTGATGTGGAATAAGGTAGGTTAATCGTTTATGTATTATTTGATATGGTTAGACAATTATTGCACCATTATGTACTGAAAAATATTCTTTCCATTCATTTGAAATGCTAACCTTATATAATTTTCTTATCTGAGAATCTGTTTTTGACACAGACTTAAAGTTTAGGTATTTATTTTTTCTAATTTTTTTCCCTTTTATCACCCAATATTTAGTGACATTCTAAATTTTCTTATTTGTTATAATAGTAATGACACTTTTTTGAGCTTCTTGAGTTCAATCTGTTAAAATTAATGATATTTTACATATTTTCCAGTATTAACACTGTCTTGTGCTTTTAATTTTGTTATATTTAGGTAAAATTGAATAGCAATAATGATTGATTGAATTTTTGTTTTGTTCCTGATTTTAATGAGATATTTCATAGCATTTCACAATTAGTATATGGCATTTGCTGCTGATTTCTAGAAAAATTTATCTTGTTTTGGACAGCCCCTTTTATTTCCCTTATAACAAGCACATTTTCATGACTGGTTACCAAATTTTAATAAGTATTTGACATTTATTGATTAATTAAATCATGTTTCTCCTGATATTTCTTAATACAATAAATTAGGTTGATAGAGCTCCCAAATGTAAAACTTTCAAACTTGAAATAATCATGCCTGGTCATATTTTATGATATTTTACCTGCAAATATTTTGTGCATATGTATACTTGATCTGCAAAAATTTTATTATATTTTTATACAAAAAAAAAAAAAAATCCTGTTGCTGTCAAGTTGATGCCAACTCATAGTGACCCTGTAGGATAGAGTAGAAAGGCCCCACAGGGTTTCCAAGGAGCAGCTGGTGGATTGGAACTGCCAACATTTTGATTAGCAGCTGAGCTCTTAACCACCACCACCAGGGCTCCTTTTTTTATTTCAAACCTATTACTTTCCACCAAGTCATATGATGTCAACCAGCTCTGCACCTCACCTGACATTCTGACAGTGATAAGATGTAGTTTTTACCCCTTCTTTCTCCATTTGCACATTATGTTCTTTAATCTACGAGTAGGATTCAGTTTATCTGATCCTTCCTATACATAAAACAATTCTTAATAGGTTACAGGATGGACTGAGGAGAGTAACACAAAGCAGTTATGCTTTGGGAAGGTAGTCTTAGGAGGAAGGGAAAACGAAAACACCAGAAAACACAGGTCATCCCATAGGAAGTTGAAGAAAGTCAAGAAGCAGGAAGATGATGTAAGAGAAGAAAGAACAATTAAGGTATAAGTGAGAGAGTGCCAGACAACTTCTTTCTAGGGCTCACGACTAATACCAGTAGCTATATTTCCAGACTCCTTCAGCTGCTAACCAAAAGGTCGGCAATTTGAATCCACTAGGCGCTCTTTGGAAACCTTATGGGGCAGTTCTACTCTGTCCTATGGTCGCTATGAGTCAGAATCACCTTATGGCAATGGGTTTGGTTGTTTTGTTTTTTTTCAGCAAAGCCAAGATTTGACATGAAATCTTTTAAGTGTTCTTATGTGATTATGAACCTAGGGAAAACCCTGGTGACGTAGTGGTTAAGCGCAATGACTGCTAACCTAAAGGTCAGCAGTTCAAATCCGCCAGACTCTCCTTGGAAACTCTATGGGGCAGTTCTACTCTCTCCTATAGGGTTTCTATGAGTCAGAATCGACTGGTCGGCAACGGGTTTTATGCACCTGGGTGGTACAAACAGCGCATTTGGCTTCCAGCTGAAAGATTGGAGGTTCCAGTCCACCAGAGGCACCTCGGAAGAAAGGCCTGGGATTTACTTCTGAAAAATCAACCATTGAAAACCCTATGGAGCACACTTCTACTCTCACATACATGGAGTGTCCATGAGTCAGAATCGAGTCAACTGCAACTGCTTACGAATATGTCACTCTACAGTGGCAAATTAAGAGCAGAATCAGGCTTGCGATTTCAAACTTGAGAAAAGTCTGCACAGCTGGGAACCTGGGGGAAAACACGGGCCTCATAGCCTCTACAGCTGCAGAGGCAATTTGAGACTGAATCAGGCCCCAAGTAATTATCTTATAGTTTTGTGGTAATCATTCAATAATTCAATAAACAATCAACGCTGACTATATAACTAAAAAGTAGTTACATAATATTTGTGCTCATAATTTAGTAACTAAGTTTAGTAACTGCAATTAGTGTGTTATGCAATTGTTTAAAACTGTTATGTTTAAGTCATTGTAGACATCTCTTTTTCAATATGTATCAGCTTATTCTTACATTGATGCTTTTTGTTTCTTTATAACATCTTTATTAAAATTAAATTTATAATATAAATTTAATAAAGTATAATCACTTAATATTATATTATATTATATAAAAAACTTTTTAATTAATTTTTTTAATATACAATATAATAAATATATTATTATATTAATATAATATATCATCATATGGAAACCCTGGTGGTGTAGTGATTAAGTGCTACAGCTGCTAACCAAAAGGTCAGCAGTTCAAATCTGCCAGATGCTCCTTGGAAACTCTATGGAGCAGTTCTACTCTGTCCTATAGGGTTGCTATGAGTCGGAATCGACTCGACGGCACTGGGTTTGGTTTTGGTTTTTTATTATCATATATTATACTAAAATTATAATATCATAGAACATTAGAAAATTAACATCCTATGATGTAATTCAATCCCTATGCCTCCATCTCCAGCCCTGATCCAACTTATTCCTGAAGGAATAGCCCCAAGGGATGGATGGCTTCCACATGGTCATATAGGAAGCTAAGCCTCAGTTTTTGTGAGCAGGTTTTACCACCTAAGATCTTCATTTGATTTCAAGGAGGAGATAAATTATAACAAAGCAAAACTGGGTGATTAAACAATTTTGTAGTAAATAATACTGTATTTCTGACTGTAAAAGGGAATTAGGTGACATATACAAAGAATATTAAAAAAAGGACGCAGAATAATCTGTTATCTAAAATGTGTATGTATGTATAAATAAGTAAATATTTATGCATATAGAGACAGAGAGATAAAGAATTCTATCTCTAGATGAAGATAGAGATAGATATATGTATATATATGTAAATCCTACTGCCATCTAGTCCATTCTGACTCATAGTGACAGAGTAGAACTGCCTCATAGGTTTCCAAGTCTGTAAATCTTTACAGAACCAGACTATATATATATATGTGTGTCTACACACACACACACACACACACACACGTATATATATGTATATATGTGTATATATGTATGGAAACCCTGGTGGTGTAGTGGTTAAGAGTTACAGCTCCTAACCAAAAGGTTGGCAGTTGGAATCCACCAGGTGCTCCCTGGAAACTCTCTGGGGTGGTGCTACTCTGTCCTGCAGGGTCACTATATTGCTACAGTGAGTCAGCATTCATGCACGCCAGATTTTTTCACCTCTACAGTCACAAAGATGATAAACATAACACTTTTTTCCATTCAGAGGGGAAAATATCCGTATATGCTTTAATCACTTTAAATCACGTTTTTTAAATGTGATTTATGTGCACATTCCTCCCTCACATTCAGTGAAGATGCTGAGGGTGCGTCTTTTGTTTCAAAAAGCTGCGTTTCGAGAAAACAATTTAATTGAAATAAATGCCTTCTATCAGAAGAGTGGCACATTTCTAAATAAGGTTAAAAACCAGACCAGCACACATTGCTGTCTACATGAAATGAAGCCATTTAAGCCAACCACGTGTCCTTTATGCCTAAGAAAACAAATCTTATGTATTATGATCTCTGACGGTTGAGCCGCTTGGCTACAGAAGCCACAGGACATTAACTGACCACCCGTCCTCACAGAGACTGCCTTTCCCACATAACCGGTGACTGTATAAAAACAAACTCAGCACCAACACACAAGCAAAAGCTACCAAATGCCAAGGGGAAAAATCTTTGATCTCTAGGATTCTTCATGTTAGTCTTCTTGTTAAAATAATGGAAATGTATTAATATATTATGAGCATCATTATCACCTGGGAGCCGATTAGAAATGCAGAATCTCAGACCCCACTCCAGACTTACAGAATCAGAATCTGCATTTTAAAAACATCCTTGGGTGGTATGCCTGAAGTCCAAGTTAAAGTAGTAGCACCCTGGAAGGTGGGAATAAATAGACACTTTGCTTCTTTTGTCAATTTCCTCTACTGTGATTCTCTGTCAGGGCTCCATTTCCACTCCTGCACCCCTAGGCTGTTATATCAATCTCTGGCTTTCAAAAATTGTTATAATTCTCTTCTCTTTCAGTTGGCTTCCTGAGCGCATTGACCAACTACACTATCTCTCCTCTGGGTCCATAACTTTCCTCTACTTTTTCTCCCAGGTCTTGTTGCTCTGCTTGGCTGCCCTCCCCACCCTTCTCTGCATGGTTTCCCCATACTGGGCACACACATGCAGACTTCATTTTGATCTGCATTCTTGGCCTATACAAGATAACAATCTTTTGTTACGTTCAATTCTAATGAAATATTCACTTCATAATCAGAAAAAGAAAAAAAAAGTGGGAGATAAAAGGTAGCATTCGTTTTCACACACATCTATCAATTTGAAGAAAAACTGGGGATTATTTGCCATGCCAAGTGATTTCAGTTGCCACTTTGTTGTTGTTGTTGGGTACCATTGAGTCGGTTCCAACTCATAGTGACCTTATGAAAAACAGAACAATCACCGCCAGGCTCTGAGCCATCCTCACAATTGTTGCTATGTTTGAGCCAATTGTTGCAGCCACTGTGTCAATCCATCTTGTTGAGGGTCTTCTTTTTCGCTGACTCTCTACCAACCATGATGTTATATGATCTCCTTACAGAACAAATATCAAATAATGTCCAAAACAAAAAAGAACCACTGCAGATTTTAGTAGTAATACTATTGTATTCTAATTTTCAAGGCCAATGATGGCTGGCCAGGCATGCGCTGAGCCTCCATCTCTGCCATTTTGAAAATTTGACTGAGCAGTGCTGTCTGAAGTGAAGCGAAAGCACATATTGATCGGTGGGGATTAATAATCTATCCATCAAACCACAACTCATTCCATAAATACTTGTTTTGTGGGTAGAAAAAAATGTTTTTTATTGATTTGTGAACAGTTTATCTTCAATGTCCAGCATTATTTTTTAAATTCTGATTTAATGGGCACAAATATCTGTACAAAATTTATCAAACACATTTTTACTTTAGATATGGCAAAATACAATGGTAAAATGGGGTGACTATAAATCAGTAGCTTTCTCCAGCATATTTGTCACTATTGAGGGTCTATGCTAGTAAACAGAGCAGGAGAAAGCCAATTATGTAATCTGAGTTACTTCTATTGATATCTCTATTTTTCCACTTTGTCTAAATCCTGCTAATGAGTTGAATTTAAAAAACTCATCTTCTGAGAATATAAAATTATACATAAAGTTCCTTGGTGAATCAAATCCTGAATAAGAAATAAAAAACCCATTGCCATCGAGTGGATTCTGGCTCATAGCGACACTATAGGACAGGGCAGAACTGCCTCATAGGGTTTCCAAGGAACAGCAGGTGGATTCAAACTGCCAACATTTTGGTTAGCATCCGACCTCTTAATCACTGTGCCACCAGGGCTTCTAACAGAAAATAGGGAGCCTGAATTCTAGTTCAGACCTTGACACAAAATGAGCTCTGCTAAGTAAGACATAATTTCAGATAGTCAATTTCCTAACTGCTGAATTAAGAAGGTTCATATAGACTTTCTCTAAAATCTTCTTCTGCTGGAGAATTCTTGCTTTAAAACTGCAACTAAGATATTCAGTCCTTTTCAGTATTTTCAAAGTGCTTTTATTTTTGTCTGAGAACTCTTCCTTTTTGGCAATATTTTTCTGCTGTACTTAGTTTATTGCTCTGGATTCCTGGGCACAGTGCCTACTGTGGCTTTATTTTTGTTTATGTTCCTCGTCTCTGTTTCTATTTTTGAAGCTGAAGCTTCATAAATATATTATTACACACTGTAAAATTGGATAATAATACTATAAAATTGATTTTCTATATTTGCACATTCCTTGAGAACCTTGGCTGTTTACTGCAATTAAGCTAATTTTTCAAATTGGAGCTGTCACCTCCTCCCTTGCCTGAAGCAAAGCAGCAGGAAGTACAAATCACACTCAACAGTCTGACACCAGGAGGAGGCAACGAATACCTCTGCATAGGATTTGCACATTTGACAGTGTGTCGCTGGATGTAGACACGGAAAAGAAGGACTTTTAAAGAGAATTCTGGCGCTCCTCCTAATAACGAGGACAGCAAAATTCAGCCTCTACTTCACCAATGAAAAGCAACATCAGAGACACACTCCAGTTGGTTCCTCTTTGGGGCCCCTTCACTTGGCACAGTGCTTGGCATATAGCAAGTGCTCCATAACCATTTGCTGAGTAAATAACTCAATGTTTGCTTCGAACAATGTGTGTTGCCAAAAATCAATCACAGCTCTGACATGTAAAGAGTTTGAAAATCATCATGCACATCCTTGCAATGACAAAAACGTGCAACAAACTGAAAATCAATGTTTTTTTTTTTTGAGCTTGCAAGGTGATCTACAATCTGCAGCTACTCCAAAATCTGAAGCTTGTTGCCCTACAGCCGATCCCAACTCATAGCTTTATAGCTACTCTTTAGGACAGAGTAGAAGTGCCCCATAGGGTTTTCAAGGCTATGCTACTTGCAGAAGCAGACTGCTGTATCATCATCCCACAGAGTGACTGGTAAGTTTGAACCACTGACCTTTTGGTTAGCAGCTAAGCACTTAACCACTGTGCCACCAGGGCTCCTTGAAATCTGGATGGACAGAATTCAGCAAATCACCGGTAAGACCTGTTTACTCTAGATACTTATATTGGTAATTACAGTTAAATGGCAATTTTGACAAATTGCTGGAGGCTGTGTGGATTAATGTGAGTGCTGCAGTCTTAGGGAGATTTTTGGGCTCTGCCTCTAGGATCTCCACTACGTTCTCACTGTAAAGATCTAAGATCCCCTCAAGCCTCTAGCAGATGGAAGGGAAGAGTAATCCTGGCCAAATATGCCAGAGACTTCTCCACAGCAAAGGGATAAAAAAACCAAAAAACCAAACCCGTTTCCCTCAAGTCAATTTCACAACATAGTGACCCTACAGGACAAGGTGGAACTGTTCCATAGAGTTTCCAATGAGTGCCTGTTGGGTTTGAACTGCCAACCCTTTGGTTAGCAGCTGTAGCATTTAACAACTACGCCACTAGGGTTTCCCTTCAGGGTGATAGACCTTACCAAAGCCTTGTCCCAGAACCATGGGAGAAAGATATCCTTCTCACTCTAGCCTTCCTATCTTATCTAATGAGGGTACAGGTGGGTGTGGAGTGCAGGGATGGGGAAGGTGGAGGACCAATACAAGAAGACACACTTGCGAATGTCACAGGCCAAAGATACAGGTCCACTCAAAGACCGGGATTCAACTGGGAGATTATAGAATGCTCTCCTTCCCCATACTATACCATCACACCACAGGGCTCCAGTAGAACAGTCGGCCATTACAGAAAAAATTACAGAAAAGAGATGCAAAACACAGATTCTCTTGATGAGGAGTACTTAAGAGAGGCCCCAAGTAGGAAGGAGAGACAAAAACAAGGACGCTACAAGAATTAGAATCTTATGGCATCTACAGCTACAACTCTCATAATTGGCCCAGTTCCTAGCCAGATTAACATAAATTCTCATGCTAGAGATCTATTTACCTCAGTTCATATTACCTGATATGATGTGCACAGCTTTCTACATCAATATTGCTGGGCATGACACAAAGAAAGAGGAAACAGTCTGAGAAGACAAAGCAAGCATTAGAAGCACACACAGATACGACACAGATGTTGGTATTCACAGAAAGGAAATTCAAAACAAATATGATTAATATGTTAAGGACTCTAGTGGAAAAAGTAGACAATATTCGAGAAAAAGTAGGGCAATGTAAGCAAAGAGATAAGAAAGAATGGAAAGAAAACTCTAGAAATCAAAAACATTGTAATACGGATGAAGAGTGCTTTTCATGGGCTCATCGGTCCAAGAGGTGTATCAGTAAGCTTGAAGATAGGGCAATGGAAATTTTCTAAACTGAAATGCAAAGAGCAAAAATAATGAAAAACACAGAATAGAACATGCAAAACTGTGAAGATCCATGGGACAATTTCAAAAGATGTACATTTACATAAAGAATACAAAAAGGAGAATATAGAGAGAAACGAGCAGAAGAAATATTTGAAGAAAGTATGACCAAAATCTTTCGAAAATTAATGGCATTCTCCAAACCACAGTTCCAGGAAGCTCAGAAAACACAAGACAGAATAAAAACTAAAGTACCTACTTTCTGGTTTATCGTATTCAAACTGCAGAAAATCATAGACATACAGGAAATATTGAAAGGAGTCAAAGGAAAAAACAAAACACACGCATCTTACCTATAGAGGAATAAGGATACGAATTACATCAGACTTCCTTTCACCAAGAAGAGAGAAATATTTAAAGTGCTGAAAGAAAAAACAAAAAACCCCACCAACCCCAAATTCAATAGCCAGAGAAATTATGCTTTAAAAGTGAAGGAGAAAGAAAGACTTTCCCAGACAAACAAAAACTGAGGGAATTCATAGTAAGCAGACGTGTCCTGAAAGAAACATTAACAGATATTCTTCAGGCAGCAGGAAAGTGATATTAAATCTACATTTAAAAAAAGAAAGAGTATCAGAGAAGAAATAATTTAAGCCACAGAATAACTCCTACAGGAGAAGACTCTGATTAAATGCTATAAAACAAATTTAATTCAGTAATCAAAAATTCAGTGATGGACTTTGGAATCAGAATTATTATTATTATTATTATTTTTTTTGTTTACAAGAGATAGAATGTGTAAAGAGCTGAATATATTGCCTGCAGTTGAGTGTGTATGCAGTAAAAAAAAAAATGATAAATCTGCTTGGTAGTCATACATTACTTAGGTAAAATGAATGTATGTACCACAATCATGCTAGATTAAAAAAAAAACACACACACAAATTAAGATTTGGAGTAAGACCTGGTAACATTGCTAGGAATAAGAGAAAAATATTACATGAGATTATTAATTGCCTCTAAAAAATTAAGAAGAATGAAAAGATCTTATAAAAGGCACCTTTCCAGCTTGCAACCTATTAATATAGATGGAATGAAAAGGAGAGGAAGGAAAAGTTAGCAGATATTATGGGACTCAACAGGATGATTAAAAGCCAAGAAGCCTGGAGTCACTTAAAGGAAAATAAAAAATAGGTAGCCTTAGTTCATGAGATTTCACTAGTAATATAAAGAGCTTATTTTATATTCCAACAGACAATTTAAAATATATGGCTACAACACCCATGTTCATTGCAGCACTGTTTACAATAGCAAAAAGATGGAACCAACCAAAGTGCCCAACAACAGATAAATGGATAAATAAATTATGGTATATTCACACAATGGAATACTACACATCATAAAGAACAGTGATGAATCTGTGAAACATTTCATAACATGGAGGAATCTGGAAGACATTATGCTGAGTGAAATTAGTCAGTAGCAAAAGGACAAATACTGTATAAGACCACTATTATAGGAACTCAAGAAATAGTTTAAACAGAGAATAAAATATTCTTTGATGGTTATGAGAAGGGGGAGGGAGGCAGGGAGGGAGAGGGGTATTCACTAATTAGATAGTAGATAAGAACTACTTTAGGTGACGAGAAAGACAACACACAATACAGGCAAGGTCAGCACAACTGGACTAAATGAAAAACAATGAAGTTTCCGGAATAAACTGAATGCTTCGAAGGCCAGCTTAGCAGGGGCAGGGGTTTGGAGACCACGGTTTCAGGGGACATCTAAGACAATTGGCATAATAAAATCTATTAAGAAAACATTCTGCATCCTACCTTGGAGAGAGGTGTCTGGGGTCTTAAACGCTAGCAAGCAGCCATCTAAGATGCATCAATTGGTTTCAACCCACCTGGATCAAAGGAGAATGAAGAACACCAAGGACACAAGGTGATTACGAGCCCAAGAGACAGAAAGGGCTACATGAACCAGAGACTATATCAGCCTGAGACCAGAAGAACTAGATGGTGCCCGGCTACAACTGATGACTGCCCTGATAGGGAACGCAACAGGGAACCCCTGAGGGAGCACAACAGTGGGATGCAACCCCAAATTCTCATAAAAAGACCAGACTTAATGGTCTGACTGAGACTGGAAGGATCCCGCTGGTCATGGCCCCCAGATCTTCTGTTGGCCCAGGACAGGAACTGTTCTGAAAGCCAACTATTCAGACAGGGATGGGACTGGACGATGTGTTGGAGAGGGTTGCTGGTGAGGAGTGAGCTTCTTGGATCAGGTGAACACTTGAGACTATGTTGGCATCTCCTCCCAGGAGGAGAGGGGCAAGGATAGAGGGGGTTAGAAGCTGGAGAAATGGACATGAAAACAAAGAGTGGAGGGAGGGAGCAGGCTGTCTCATTAGGGGGAGAGCAATTGGGAGTATGTAGCAAGGTGTAAAAAAAAAAAAAAGCAAGGTGTATGTAATTTTTGTGTGAGAGACTGACTTGATTTGTAAACTTTCACTTAAAGCACAATAAAAATTAAAAAAAATGACTACAGGATAAATGATAACTGATCAATTATGTGCATAGGTTAAAGGATCAAAATGAAAATAGTTTCCTTTCTTCTCTCAGTTGCAGCACCGATATTTCAAGTGAACCTACACTATTTTTGTCAACAGATAATATAAAAATAGGATTTGGAATTCACCTAATCAGCCCTTTTCACAGCCTGTTGTTGTTATTGGCAACCTTTGAGACAATTACTACTCATGGTGATCCTATGTGCACAGAGCAGAGCTGTGCTACGTAGGGTTTTCATGACTGTGACCTTTTGGAAACAGATTACCAGGCCTTTCTTTGAACCTCCAACCTTTTAGCTAGTAGTCCAGAACCTAACCAATTGCCCTAGCCAGGAACTTCTATGCTTCTTGAAATAAGAAGGGCTATTTTATTCTTCCCCAGCCTACTCCTCTAAAAATATTATTTATAAATAATACATTAAATTTAAGGAAATGTCTCACAATTTTTATATAGCAACTCTTAGCCAGAGCAACAACTCACTAGCAGATGAATGGAAACACAATTCTATCAGTAGCTCTAATTGAACACTTACTGTGCACGGAATGGTTTGTACAGGCTTAAAAAAAAAAAATACCATTGACGGAGGAACATCCCCTTCACAATCCGGGGAAGGACAACTCTCTGAGAACCTGTAAACATGAGAGCAGTTAAGAAAGATCACCAAAGCAATTAATGAGAACGAAAAAACCCCATTGTCTACTCTACTACTCATAGCGACCTTACAAGACAGAGTAGAAATGCCCCACAGGGTTTCCAAGGAATGCCTGGTGGATTCAAAGTGGCAATAGTTTGGTTAGCAGCTGAGCTCTTAACCACTGTGCCACCAGGCTCCAATTAACGAGCAGGCAAAGCATAATTCAGTGAAAACAGGAAACAAAATACGGTAGACATCTGTTATAGAGTGTTCAGAAACAGATTTATTTGTGAAGGCTTCTTGCAGAAGGTGAGTTTTGAGCCAAATTTTATAAATCATAACCTCTTTTGAACAGTCCTGAAGAATTATTTTATTTTAGGAAAAAGAATACTTCAGTCAGGTGAGCTTCATTCATCACCCAGAATTATCAAATACAAATGATGAAACCGTTCATGTGGGTCAAATATTTCATAAAGTCCACACTGCTAATAGAAGAACTTGTCTATATGGTTGGGCTATAACAGACTTCTAATAGTCAGATTTCTGGCTTTAAAACCTTGTTCTAGCTGCTACAGTTAGATTTGGTTTTCTTTTTTCCAAGTGAAATTTTTGTTCATATAACTGGCTTTGAATATCTTTGCTGCCTGTATGAAATGAGATAAAAGAAAGCTGTGCAATTTTAATATGATCTATTAGACCTTCATTCAACTCTGCTCCATTTAAAACAACAGAACTATGAAAGTTAGTCAATATATAATATCACATCACCCTGAGGGACTTTCAGTAATATAGTTACACAAATATGAAGTTTATCTGAAAAAAGAAACATGGAAATTTATAAATAAAAAAGTCCAAAAGAAAAAAAAAATAGTTTTGTATAGTTTTTCAACTATACAAATAGGTATAGGTAATACGAACTAAGATTATTATTTTTAAATGAAAAATACACATATAAAAATACAGGCACAAGTATTCTACTTGTACTTCAGGATATCCTGAAGTACAACACTATGACAGGATAATATCCATACGCCTACAAGGAAGACCAGTTAATACGACTATTATTCAAATTTATGCACCAACAACTAAGGCCAAAGATGAAGAAACTGAAGATTTTTACCAACTCCTGTAATCTGAAATTGATCGAACGTGCACTCAGGATGCATTGATAATTACTGGTGATTGGGATGGACAAGTTGGAGACGAAGAAGGATCAGTAGTTGGAAAACATGGCCTTGGTAATAGAAGCAATGCTAGGGACTGAATGATAGAATTTTGCAAGACCAACCACTTCTTCATTGCAAATACTTTTTTCAACAACATAAATGGTGACTAAACACATGGAATATGCAGGATGATATACACAAGAATCAACTCAACTACATCAGTGGAAAGAGACATAGAAAAGCTCAATATCATCAGACAAAACAAGACCAGGGGCCGACTGTGGAACAGACCATCAATTGCTCATATGCAAGTTCAAGTTGAAACTGAAGAAAATTAGAACAAGTTCACAAAAGTGAAAGTACGACCTTGAGTATATCCTACCTGAATTTAGAAACATCTCAAGAATTGGTTTGACATGTTGAACACTAATGACCGAAGACCAGAGAAGTTGTGGAATGACATCAAAAGACATTATACATGAAGAAAGCAAGAGGTTATCAAAAAGATAAGAAAGAAAGAAAAGACCAAAATGGATGTCGGAAGAGACTTTGAAACTTGCTCTTGAATTTTGAGTAGCAAGTGGAAGAAATGATGAAAGAGTTGAACAGAAGAATTTCAAAGGGTGGCTCAGGAAAACAAAGTATTATAATGACATGTGCAAAGACCTGGAGATAGAAAACCGAAAGGGAAGAACTGCTGGGCATTTCTCAAACTGAAAGAACTGAAGAAAAAATTGAAGGCTCAAGTTGCAACACTGAAGATTTCTACAGGGGAAATATTAAACAACACATGAAGCATCAGAAGAAGATGGAAGGAATACACAGTCACTATACCAAAAAGAATCAATTGACCTTCAACCATTTCAGGGGGTAGCATATGATCAGGAACCAGTGATACTGAAGTAAGAAGTCCAAGCTGCACTGAAGGCATTGGTGAAAAATAAGACTCCAGGAATTGACAGAATACCATCTGAGATGTTTCAACAAATGGCTGCAGTTCTGGAAGTGCTCACTCGTCTATGCCAACAAATTTGGAAGATAGCTACCTGGCTAACCAACTGGAAGAGATCCATATTATGCCTATTCCAAAGAAAGGTAATCCAAACAAATGCAGAAATTATCAAGCAATATCATTAATATCACATGCAAGTAAAATTTTTTTGAAGATCATTCAAAAGTGACTGCAGTAGTACATCCATCCACAGGTCAGAAAGTCAAGCCAGGTTCGGAAGAGGCCATGGAACCAGGGACATCATTGCTGATGTCAGATGGATCCTGGCTGAAAGCAGAGAATACTAGAAAGATTTTTATCTGTCTTGTATGCAAAGGCATTCAACTGTGTGGATCATAACAAATTATGGACGAAATTGTGGAAATTCCAGAACACTTAATTGTGCTTCTGAGAAACCTGTACATATATCAGGAAGGAGTTGTTCAAACAGAACAAGGGGATACTACATGGTTTCAAGTCAGGAAAGGCATGGGTCTGGGTTGTATCCTTTTACCATACTTAGTCTGTATGCTGAGCAAAAACTCCAAGAAGCTGGACTATATGAAGAAGAACAGGGTGTCAGATTTGGAGGAAGACTACAGCCTTCAGTATGGACTATACCTCAACATAAAGAAAACAAAAATCCTCACAAGTGGACCAATAAGCAACATCATGATAAAAGGAGAAACGATTGAAATTGTCAAGGATTTCATTCTACTTGGATCCACAATCAACAGCCATGGAAGCAGCAGTCAAGAAATCAAAAGATGCATTGCATTGGCCAAATCTGCCGCAAAGGACCTCTTTAAAGTGTTGAAAAACAAAGATGTTACCTTGAAGACTAAGGTAAGCCTTACCTAAGCCACAGTGTTTTCAATAGCCTCATATGCATGTGAAAGCTGGACGATGAATAAGGAACACCGAAGACAACTGATGCCTTTGAATTGCGGTGCTGGTGATGAATATTGAATATACCATGGACTGCCAAAAGAACGAACAAATCTGTCTTGGAAGAAGTACAGCCAGAATGCTCTTTAGAAGCAAGGTTGCCGAGACTGCGTCTTACATACTTTGGACATGTTGTCAGGAGGGATCAGTCCCTGGAGAAGGACATCATGCTTGGCAGAGTACAGGGTCAGTGGAAAACAGGAAGGCCCTCAACGAGGTGGATTGACACAGTGGCTGCAACAATGGGCTCAAGCAGAATAACGATTATGAGGATGGGACAGCACTGAGCAGTGATTCATTCTGTTGTGCATAGGGTTGCTGTGAGTTGGAACCAACTCAGCGGCACCTAACAACAACATTCTTCTTGTGAAAGTAATAGGAATCCCAAACCTAAGAGTTAGCTCTGATATATAGCGTGTGTTGTTTCAAACTGAATGGCCTAAAAGATTTAACCAGAGAATCAATAGCAGCCTGAATCAAAGATTATGGTAAGGATGGGGAGCTTGTGGGAAAGGTAGGAAGTAGGGCCAAAGACTTACAAACAAGATGTCGGTATCAATAAGGAGACAAAGATATTAATTGTTAACTCATGTGGAGATCCAAAGCCAAGAAAGTGTCATTCAGTAGATTTCAAGGTGGGTCAAGGACCAGGTTCTAAGTCATGAATAAAGGTTCAGTGATGGACAAACCAGAGGCCCTGGGCAGCACAAAGTGACCTCAGTACTAACCAAAAGATTGGTGGTTTGAATCCACCAGAAGCAGCTTTATTCTGAAACACATGGGGTCACCCTGAGTCCGATTAGAAGGCAACGGGTTTGGTTTTTTTTTTTGGACTGAGGAGCAGTTAGGTACTTCTGGTTATACAGAACAGAAGGGAGCCACACAAGGAAAGCATCTGCATACAGGGACCTTCGGTGCTCCATCTCCCTAGTCGTGGGGCATCCACAGTGAGAACAGCACAGACTGGGTGAATCCTCATCAGAAAGTTTGGGAATACTAACATTTCTTCAAATGGGGAAATACTAAGAACTGCTCCCTTTTTTTTTAGAACCAACTTTTTAAAATGAAATACTTGAGAAATGTTGAGCAGATTAATCTTGTTCATTGAAGACAAATGAGATACATTTCCTGAAAAAGTACAAAATCTTCTTCCAAACCTCTCTTTATGTGGCGCTTTGCAACAAACTACTCTTTCTCTCTCTCTTTTTTTTTTAAACCTCTGCAATCTTCCCAGAAGTGGGAATGTGGAAATGCCATGACACAGAAGAAGGAAAACCATTCAGCTTCTTAGGGTTTGGATGTGTTAACATATAAATAGTAACATGCTTTGCTTTTTTTGGGAAAGAGGTCATACGGCAGGTCATTCATTTGCATAGAAATTTATTTTTCTCCCTAATGGAACAGTAGAAATGTTAGTATTATTTCATGGCAGGTGTTCATTGAACAAAAAAAATAAAAAAAATGGTGGTAGGATACTGTATCAGTTTGCATAAAAAGTACAAATCATTGACCAATATGTTATTTCCCTATTCTGCTATAGCAAACAAAAAACCAACCCGTTGCCGTCAAGTCAATTCCAACTCATAGTGACCCTCTAGGACAGAGTAGGGCTGCCCCATAGGGTTTCCAAGGCGCCCCTGGTGGATTCAAACTGTTGGCCTTTTGTTTAGCAGCTGTAGCTCTTAACCACTACTCACAGGACCAGGGTTTCCTATTCTGCTATGGACTGGTTGTAATGGGCTGAAATACGAAAGAACAAAGGAAGGGGCAGGAGAAAGCTTCTCAAATATGTCCTATATAAGTTGCAAAATATTTCTCTGAAGAAGTAATTTTGCATAGGAAGAACTAATTAAAATGCACTCCCCCCTCCCCCGGCTCAATACCATCACCGAGATACCATCGCTCAATCCTCGCTCTATCATTTCTTAAGATTTTGAGCCTGAGTTTTCCTGATTTCTACTCTGGACCTTGGCTTTATGAGTTAGCAGAAAAGACAACCCCTCCAGCAGCACTTTTCAAAGGATATAATTACAAATATAGCCTAAGACTCTGGGCTCTCAAGACTTTTAACATTGTTGTTGTTTTTAGAAAGTAATTGGTTTTGCTCTGGCTTCCCCCCCCGCTCCCCCCAATGCTCAATGCAATCTATACTGCCTGGAAGCCAGACTTTAAATGAAGCAGATGCTCCAAGTTTAAACTCTGCACTGACAGCAACGTTGTTTCCTAGCAACACAAAGTTATGAAAACTTCAAGAGCACCACTTCACTCAATAAGGCTTTTCCCCATTTCGTGGTTCACGTTCTCTGTGGGTTGTTATAAAGAACTTAGTATCAAATCAAAACCAAATTTAGCCTGCATTAATAAGAATGGAGAACCACTCCATTGATTTTCAACCAGTGACCTTTTCAAATTTTGCTCGTCCCTTCCAAAAAAAAAAAAGGGAGGGGGGAAGAATTGGGTTTTATATAGTACTTTAAAAGAAGATTTTTCAGACTAAAATTTGGGAAGGACTTCAGAGAAAGGTCACAGGCTTAGATCTTAAAGTCCAAGCAGATACACATTGCTTTAAAGCTTCTAGAATTCATGAAGCTTTAGCTACCTTGACAAAGACAGGGGGAATGATGTTATAACTGAAAAGTTCTATGAGCATGGTTCTCAAACATTGTGGTCACATGACCTCTTCATAGTCTTAGAAAATTATTGGTGCTGTTCTTTCTCTGGGTTATAGCTATCAACGTTTATTGTATCAAAAAATAAGACCTAGAAATTTTTGTCTTTATTTCATTTAAAAATAAACCCTATTACATGCTAAAATGACATACGTTTTATGAAAAGTAGCTATATTTTAAAAATAAAATGTTTAATGAGATGTGTAGCATTGTTTTAATTTTTGCAATTCCTTTAAATGTGTCGCTTAATAGAAGTCAACTGGATTCTCATATCTCTACGTATCATGTAGCCTCTAGAAAGTTCCACCATGTGCTTTTTAGAGCAGAGTGGAAAAAGCAAGTAACTTCAGATGATGACTATGATAACCATAATGATGAAATTAGTTTTGAAAATGGTTTGGACCCCATTTTGAGAACTACTGGTAACAAGTTCGTTTATTCAGTGTAGAAGGAGATGTAGATGGTTTCTTTTTTATTAGCCACAAACATTAGGCAGGATTGTAAAGCAGTTACATTTCTGATGTTTCAAGCCATTTTGCCTGGGTTTGACCGTGACAGGACTACTCTGTAGCTCTTTGACCTTGATAAAGTCACTCTAAATCTAACTTGTACCCTTTATAAAACGGGGCTAATAGGAGCATTAGCCTCATGGTACCATTAAGAGAATTAGGTAGGAGATAAATGGAAAACCTTTAGTAGATTTCTAGCCCATAAAAGCCACCACTCGGTGAATATTGACTCTTCTATCTCTGATTTTGACTGAGAGAGCAATGAATAAAACAAATTAGTTAATAAAACACTCAAATAACCACCATTGTCACCCCTGTGCCATTCCTAAGCAAGAGGAAGAAACACGAATCAGTTGTGCACATACAGTGTGGAGTTTCTGGATGGCTCAAATGGTTAAGTGCTCGACGACTAGCTGAAAGGTTGGCAGTTCGGACCCACCCAGAGGCACCTCAGAAGACAGACCTGGAGGTCTGCTTCCAAAGTCACAGCCTTCAAAGCCGTGTGGAGCACAGTTCTAATCTGCACACATGGGGAGCCATGAGTAAAAATAGACTTGACAGCAACTCACAATGACAATGCACTTTATGCATTTAGAGTTGAAGTTTGTATTATTTCTTAAAGATATTAAGGGAAATGTATCTGAAACCTCAACCAATTTTTTTTTTTCTTATTTGCTTCTTTCCCAAAAGAATCTCTTTTTATGCCACCTAGTGGAAGGCCAGAAGGGTGAAGATGGGTGCCTTTGCTTAAAGAAATTGTGGAAGTAAGCAATAATGGAAATTGAAAATAGTACAGAAGTATATAACTTTGTCCTGATGGTTAATCTCGGATAACTGGTAGATTTAAGCTTGTGTTGACCTTTGTCCTGGTTCATATAATGTTCAAAAATAATGGGAAAAAATTTCCATGGGTTTGAATCATATGCTAATTTCTCTCATTTCCCAGATCAATTCCAATCTTACCTCCAACTGTACACTCTTTTACAGCTTTGCAGGACTGATCCCATTTGCAACGTGAATAGCATCTCTCATTCCAGCATTTCAATGCACTCACAGTATTAGCTCAGCTCTCATAACTACTTTGTAGCTAGATATGAAGTAAGCAGCTCTTCCTTTTGCCCTGGGACACAGTTTAAGAGAGTAAATGGACTGAGATTGCACAAGGTTTTGCAAAGAGCCGATGGGGGAGCATGGACCTCGGCAGTAACTGTCGCTTCCCTCAAAGGAGAATAAATGGATGTTCTTGAAAATCAGATCTTACAAACAGCAGCTTATATGTGTTTGGACTTGTAAACATTAATAAAATGATGTTCAAAAACACAGCCTGACAATTTAGCAGCAATCATATATATACCATTCATACGTATTAGGCATTTTTAAAAAAATCATGCTACTGCTTGTTACAGTAAATCAGTTTTGATAGCCTTTGTAAGATAAATGAGTGGGGAGTTTGGAAATAAGAATAGCCTGCCTATTTAAAAAAGGAGCCCTGATGGCGCAGTGGTTAACGCCCTCAGCTGCTAACCGAAAGGTCAGCAGTTCAAATCTACCAGTCACTCTGTGGAAGAAAGATGTGGCAGTCTGCTTCTGTAAAGATTTATGGCATTGGTAAACCTAGGGGACAGTTCTACTCTGTCCCTACAGGGTCACTATGAGGGGGAATTGACTCGACAGCAGTGGGTGGTGGTGGTGCATATTTAGAGTAATTTAATTTACGTATCATGGAAATACTAACAATGGGAGTTTTATTTTTAAACACAGCAAATCCTGGATTTTAAATAATTTGCCTCAGTTTTTCTTAAAACAAAGTTTTTTTTTTTAAATCATATCTATGTTCTCTTGCATTTTACAGCAGACCTTTGAACAAAATTCAGGTAGCCTCTTCAACATTGTGCCTGGGAATAGTCTTAGAAAACATGAAATAAACTATATATATATATATATACACACACACATAAGTATGTATATATGTATATACATAGATGTATATAATGACCTTATTTTTCTTTTAGAATAAACATTAGGTAAATATTTAAAAGTAATTTCTGAGGACGGGGCCAAGATGGCTGACTAGGTAGATGCTACCTCGGATCCCTCTTGCAACAAAGACTCAGAAAAACAAGTGAATCAATCACATACATGACAATCTACGAACCCTGACCATCAAAAACAGATCTGAAGAGTTGACCTGAGTGACAGGTGAGCAAAAAGCTGTGCCCTGAACCAGCGACCGCTTCTGGAACCCCCGACCCACCCCACAGCCTTAAGCCCTTGCAGTTCCCTGGTGCCGAGTGGCAGGGCTGATAGTGGCTTGCTGAGGTGGGGCAGGCACGGGACACAGCCCTAACTCCTAGCCCCCTGGGGTAACCTCCACAGAGACTCAGTCAGTGCAAGGAGGCTTCACACTAATGAGGCTAACGAGAGACCGAACAAGCAACCACAGGGAAGCAGCGACTGTTTTTGGAGCCTGAAGCCAGTGTCCCAGTCAGAAAACCTTGGCACCAGGTTTTGGACTGGGCACAGGGGAGCAGAGCATGGCATCCTGAGAAGGCGGAAACACGGGATGCAGCCCTAGCCCCCTGAAGTGACCTGGGGGGAAGCCCAGCCAGTGCATGCAGGCAGCGCAGTGACACAGCTGACAGGAGAAGTCACCGGGAGGCAGTGACTGGTTTTGGAGCCGGGAGTGCGGCATCCCAACTGGGGAACCTTGGCCCTGTGCTTTGGACCGGGAGCAGAGGAACTGACCATGGCTTCTGAGACAGCACATGCATAGGATGGGGGCCTGACCCCCGGGGGCAATCTCGACCCAGCCAACGCACACAGGCTATCCACCCCTCGGGAATCTCAGATAAAACAGTCCTCACCAAGCAAGATAAGTAACTTTGTCTATATTCCTGGGTGCTACTCTCTTCTATCTATCTGATTCCTCCCCTCCCCTTCCCAGACAGCTTCATTAACATTGGAATTTCCTGGGCCAGAGAGTGAAGTGCTGTTTTTGTTTGTTTTTTTGATTTGTCTTATCCTAACCCATTCTCCTGGTCTGAAAGAAGCAGCTACAAAAAACCCAGGGACCAAGAGTCCTTCCCTGACTTCCCAAAATTGGACTAAAAATACAGAACCAGCTCCAGCCAAGCATATGAGATCCACAGTCTTGGGCTTTCATCCCTAGAGGAAACAAGGTGGCTATTATAATGCAAAGGCAATTCTGATAGTGATCTGACTGTAATTGTTTTAGCGGATTACTGCAAAGACAAGTTTCCCAGGTCTGATATCTCTACCTATTAAACAGAGCCCTTACTGACCCACAACGGGGGAACTGAGGGTTGAAGCTCCACCCAAACCACCTAACCTCCTGCCATAGGGGTCTGAGGATAGTGACATTTACCAATCTGTAAAGATACATGCATTGGGTGCCTAAGGTACAGCTGCAGAGCCCACCCACTGAACTGCTTTAGGAATAGAGACACACCTACCTCACTGGCACATGGAGTAAGTCTGTCAGCATCCTGCCCCCCACCCAGAATGTGACCCCCCTGCTGCTACTAGAATCTGGTGCACAAAATTATCAGCACTACTTCTCTAAGTGAATAGGTGACAGTCTACCCCACACACTTGGTGACCCAAAATCAGATTCTACTCAAGAAGATTGACTGGACTCTTAGGCTTCTATTTCTGGTACCAGCCCAAACCAGCTGGTAAGAGGACATAAGTGATTCAAAGGCTATAACAATCAAGACAGCGCAACCTAGTAGCCCATCTACGTATATTGAAAGAAAACAAAACAAGATAAGACTCAGTGAGCAAATATAAAATAAATCATTACAATATCTTATAGATGGCTCGGAGACAGCAGTCGATATCAAACCACATAAAGAAGCAGGCCATGATTGCTTCTACAACTCCCCAAACTAAAGAATCAAAATCTTTCCCAAATGAAAATACAATCCTGGAAGTGCGAGATGCAGAATATAAAAAACTAATTTACAGAATGCTTCAAGACATCAGGGATGAACTCATAAGTGAAATAACGTAATCTACAGAAAAAGCCAAGGAACACACTGATAAAGCAGTTGAAGAAATCAAAAAGATTATTCAAGAACATAGTGGAAAAATTAATAAGCTACAACAATCCACAGAGAGACAGCATTCAGAAATCCAAAAGATTAACAGTAAAATTACAGAATTAGACAACTCAATAGGAAGTCAGAGGAGAATTGAGGAACCGGAAGGCAGAGTGGGGGAGCTGGAGGGTAAAGCAATTGACACCAATATAGTTGATGAAAAATCAGAGAAAAGAATTAAAAAAAATGAAGAAACCCTAAGAATCATGTGGGACTCTATCAAGAAGAATAACCTGTGTGTGATTGGAGTTCCAGAACAGGGAGGGATAACAGAAAATACAGAGGGAACAGTTGAAGATCTGTTGGCAGAAAACTTCCCTGACATCATGAAAGACAAAAGGATATCTATCCAAGATGCTCATCGAACCCCATATAAGATTGATCCAAAAAGAAAATCACCAAGACATATTATCATCAAACTTGCCAAAACCAAAGATAAAGAGAAAATTTTAAAAGCAGCCAGGGATAAAAGAAAGGTCTCCTACAAAGGAGAATCAATAAGAATAAGTTCAGGCTACCCAGCAGAAACCATGCAGTCAAGAAGGCAATGGGATGACATACATAGAGCACCGAAGGAGAAAAACTGCCAGCCAAGGATCATATATCCAGCAAAACTCTCTCTCAGATATGAAGGCAAAATTAAAACATTTACAGATAAACACAAGCTTAGAGAATTTGCAAAAACCAAACCAAAGCTACAAGAAATACTAAAGGAAATTGTTTGGTCAGAAAATCAATAACATCAGATTACAACACAACACAAGGTCACAGAACAGAACATCCTGCTATCAACTCAAATAAGGAAATCATAAAAACAAATTAAGATTGATTTTAAAAATAAAAAAATGCTCAAAACAGGGAATCATTGAAGTCATTATGTAAAAGATCACAATAACCAAAAAGACGGACTAAATACAACAGGATAGAACTGCCATATGGAGAGGAAAACAAGGTGACATAGGATGATACAAGTTAGGTTTTTACTTAGAAAAATAGGGGTAAATATTAAGGTAACCACAAAGAGGCCTAACAATTCCATAACTCAAAATAAAAACCAAGAAAAACATAACAACTCAGCAAACATAAATTCGACTACTATGAAAATGAGGAACACACAATTTACAAAGAAAAACATCTCAGCACAAAAAAGTAAGTGGAAAAATGAAATTGTCAACACCACACACAAAAAGGCATCAAAATGACAGCACTAAACACATACTTATCTATAATTACACTGAATGTAAATGGACTAAATGCATCGATAAGGGGACAGAGAGTCTCAGACTGGATAAAGAAACATGATCCGTCTATATGCTGCCTACAAGAGACACACCTTAGACTTAGAGACACAAACAAACTAAAACTCAAAGGATGGAAAAAAATATATCAAGCAAACAACAATCAAAAAAGAGCAGGAGTAGCAATATTAATTTCTGACAAAATAGACTTCAAAGTTAAATCCACCACAAAGGATAAAGAAGGACACTACATAATGATTAAAGGGACAATTGATCAGGAAGACATAACCATATTCAATATTTATGCACCCAATGACAGGGCTGCAAGATACATAAAACAAACTTTAACAGAACTGAAAAGTGAGATAGACACCTCCACAATTATAGTAGGAGACTTCAACACACCACATTCGGAGAAGGATAAGACTTCCAGTAAGAAGCTCAATAGAGACACAGAAGACCTAATTGCTACAATCAACCAACTTGACCTCATAGACCTATACAGAACACTCCACCCAACAGCTGTAAAGTACACCTTTTTTTCTAGTGCACATGGAACATTCTCTAGAATAGATCATATATTAGGTCATAAAACAAACCTTTGCAGAATCCAAAACATCAAAATATTACAAAGCATCTTCTCAGACCACAAGACCATAAAAGTGGAAATCAATAACAGAAAAATCAGGGAAAAGAAATCAAACACTTGGAAACTGAACAATACCCTGCTCAAAAAAGACTGGGTTATAGAAGACATTAAGGAGGCAATAAAGAAATTCATAGGATGCAACGAGAATGAAAACACTTCCTATCAAAACCTCTGGAACACAGCAAAAGCAGTGCTCAGAGGCCAATTTATATCGATAAATGCACACATACAAAAAGAAGAAAGAGCCAAAATCAGAGAACTGTCCCTACAACTTGAATAAACAGAAAGCGAGCAACAAAAGAATCCATCAGGCACCAGAAGAAAACAAATAATAAAACTTAGAGCTGAAATAAATGAAATAAAAAAAAAAAAAATGAAATAGAGAACAGAAAAACAATTGAAAGAATTAACAAAGCCAAAAGCTGGTTCTTTGAAAAAATTAACAAAATTGATAAACCATTGGCCAGACTGACTAAAGAAATACAGGAAAGGAAACAAATAACCCGAATGAGAGACGAGATGGGCCATATCACAACAGACCCACCTGAAATGAAAAGAACCATATCAGATTATTATGAAAAATTGTACTCTGACAAATTTGCAAACCTAGAAGAAATGGATGGATTCCTAGAAAAACACTACCTACCTAAACTAACACAATCAGAAGTAGAATAACTAAATAGACCCATAACAAAAAAAGAGATTGAAAAGGTAATCAAAAAACTCCCAACAACAACAAAAAAAAGCCCTGGCCCAGATGGCTTCACTGCAGAGTTCTACCAAACTTTCAGAGAAGAGTTAACACCACTACTACTAAAGGTATTCCAAAGCATAGAAAATGATGGAATACTACCTAACTTATTCTATGAAGCCACCATATCCCTGATACCAAAACCAGGTAAAGACACTACAAAAAAAGAAAATTACAGACCTATATCCCTCATGAACATAGATGCAAAAATCCTCAACAAAATTCTAGCCAATAGAATTCAACAACATATCAAAAAAAATAATCCACCACGACCAAGTGGGATTTATACCAGGTATGCAAGGTTGGTTTAATATTAGAAAAACCATTAATGTAATCCACCATATAAATAAAACAAAAGACAAAAACCACATGATCTTATGAACTGATGCAGAAAAGGCATTTGACAAAGTCCCACTCATGATAAAAACTCTCAGCAAAATAGGAATTGAAGAAAAATTCCTCAACATAATAAAGGGCATCTATACAAAGCCAACAGCCAACATCATTCTAAATGGAGAGAGCCTGAAAGCATTTCCCTTGAGAACGGGAACCAGACAAGGATGCCCTTTATCACTGCTCTTATTCAACATTGTGCTAGAGGTCCTAGCCAGAGCAATTAGGCTAGACAAAGAAATAAAGAGCATCTGGATTGGCGAGGCGGAAGTAAAATTATCTCTATTTGCAGATGACATGATCTTATACACAGAAAACCCTAAGGAATTCTCCAGAAAACTACTGAAACTAATAGAAGAGTTTGTCAGAGTCTCAGGTTATAAGATAAACATACAAAAATCACTTGGATTCCTCTACATCAACAAAAAGAACATCGAAGAGGAAATAACCAAATCAATACCATTCACAGTAGCCCCCAAGAAGATAAAATACTTAGGAATAAATCTTACCAAAGATGTAAAAGACCTATACAAAGAAAACTACAAAGTACTAGTGCAAGAAACTAAAAAGGACCTACTTAAGTGGAAAAACATACCTTGCTCATGGATAGGAAGACTTAACATAGTAAAAATGTCTATTCTACCAAAAGCCATCTATACATACAATGCACTTCCGATCCAAACTCCAATAACACTTTTTAAAGTGATGGAGAAACAAATCACCAACTTCATATGGAAGGGAAAGAAGCCTCGGATAAGTAAAGCATTACTGAAAAAGAAGAAGAAAGTGGGAGGCCTCACTCTACCTGATTTTAGAACCTATTATACAGCCACAGTAGTCAAAACAGCCTGGTACTGGTACAACAACAGGCACATAGACCAATGGAACAGAATTGAGAACCCAGATATAAATCCATCCACATATGAGCAGCTGATATTTGACAAAGGCCCAGTGTCAGTTAATTGGGGAAAAGATAGTCTTTTTAACAAATGGTGCTGGCATAACTGGATATCCATTTGCAAAAAAATGAAACAGGACCCATACCTCACACCATGCACAAAACCTAACTCCAAGTGGATCAAAGACCTAAACATAAAGACTAAAACGATAAAGATCATGGAAGAAAAAATAGGGACAACGTTAGGAGCCCTAATACAAGGCATAAACAGAATACAAAACATTACCAAAAATGACAAAGAGAAACCAGATAACTGGGAGCTCCTAAAAATCAAACACCTATGCTCATCTAAAGACTTCTCCAAAAGAGTAAAAAGACCACCTACAGACTGGGAAAGAATTTTCAGCTATGACAACTCCGACCAGCGCCCAATCTCTAAAATCTATATGATTCTGTTAAAACTCAACCACAAAAAGACAAACAACCCAATCAACAAGTGGGCAAAGGATATGAACATGCACTTCACTAAAGAAGATATTCAGGCAGCTAACAGACACATGAGAAAATGCTCTCAATCATTAGCCTTTAAAACTACAAATTAAAACTACGATGAGATTCCATCTCACTCCAACAAGGCTGGTATTAATCCAAAAAACACAAAATAATAAATGTTGGAGGGGCTGCGGAGAGATTGTTACTCTGATACACTGCTGGTGGGAATGTAAAATGGTACAACCACTTTGGAAATCTATCTGGTGTTTTCTTAAAAAGTTAGAAATAGAACTACCATACAACCCAGAAATCCCACTCCTCGGAATATACCCTAGAGAAATAAGAGCCTTTACACGAACAGATATATGCACACCCATGTTTATTGCAGCACTGTTTAAAATAGCAAAAAGCTGGAAGCAACCAAGGTGTCCATCAACGGATGAATGGGTAAATAAATTGTGGTATATTCACACAATGGAATACTATGCATCGATAAAGAACAGTGATGAACCCGTGACACATTTCATAACATGGAGGAACCTGGAAGGCATTATGCTGAGCGAAATTAGTCAGATGCAAAAGGAGAAATACTGTATAAGACCACTATTATTAGATCTTGAGAAATAGTATAAACTGAGAAGAACACATTCTTTTGTGGTTACAAGAGAGGGGAAGGAGGGAGGGGGAGAGGGTTATTTACCGATTAGTTAGTAGATAAGAAGGACAATACTCAATACATGGAAGGTCAGCTCAACTGGACTGGACCAAAAGCAAAGAAGTTTCTGGGATAAACTGAATGCTTCAAAGGTCAGCGGAGCAAGGGCGGGCGTTTGGGGACTATGGCTTAAGGGGACTTCTAAGTCAATTGCCATAATAAACTCTATCATGAAAACATCCTGCATCCCACTTTGAACTGTGGCATCTGGGGTCTTAAATGCTAACAAGCGGCCATCTAAGATGCATCAGTTGGTCTCAGCCCACCTGGATCAAAGGAGAATGAAGAACACCAAGGTCACATGATAACTATGAGCCCAAGAGACAGAAAGGGCCACATGAACTAGAGACTTACATCATCCTGAGACCAGAAGAACTAGATGGTGCCTGGCAACAACCGATGACTGCCCTGACAGGGAGCACAACAGAGAACTCCTGAGGGAGCAGGAGAACAGTGGGATGCAGACCCAAATTCTCATAAAAAGACCAGACTTAATGGTCTAACTGAGACTAGAAGAATCCCGGTGGTCATGGTCCCCAAACCTTCTGTTGGCCCAGGACAGGAACCATTCCCGAAGACTACTCATCAGACATGGAAGGGACTGGACAATGGGTTGGAGAGAGATGCTGATGAGGAGTGAGCTACTTGTATCAGGTGGACACTTGAGACTGTATTGGCATCTCCTGTCTGGAGGGGAGATGGGAGGGTAGAGAGGGTTAGAAACTGGCAAAACGGTCACGAAAGGAGAGACTGGAAGAAGGGAACGGGCTGACTCATTAGGGAGAGAGTAAATGGGAGTATGTAGTAAGGTGTATATAAGCTTATATGTGACAGACTGACTTGATTTGTAACTTTCACTTAAAGCACAATAAAAATTATTAAAAAAAAAAAAAGTAATTTCCACCATCATTATATTATCTTCAAACAGCAAGGAATTGATTTCAATTGAAATTTCAAGAATACATGCCCGGTGGACTTACAAAAAATAAACAGAAGATGGATGGAAAGCAATCTTTTCTCAACTGTGATATCATGGCAGGCAGAAATACGAGGCAATGCAATTACTGCTGTGTACCTTTTTTCTCATGTATCAGAACGCATTATTGAGTTCCACGTGAGTCACCATGGAGTCGCCATCTATTGCCTTGCTGGATATGTCATGACATTGAACAGCCTCCTATGCCTCATTGGACTGCCAGAACTCTTCTGTCCATTATTCTCTTTGGAATCAATCACTTTGGTATAGTGCACACTGGTTACAAGCAGACTTTGCTGGCAGATTGCCCCCCATGAATCCTAACTTTGCCATGGGAATTTAATCTTAGGTGAATAACTTAACATCATTAAACTTGAATTTCTCCTCTGTACAATTCAGGGATATAAGTATCTGCACAGGGAGAGATGTGAGGCTTAAGTAAGATAAGCCTTTTGTTCTGGGAAGAACTGATTGAGTGCACCAACTAATTATGCAAATATAAAATGAAGACTTTTATCTGAAATAGGGCTCTTTTAGAAGCTTTACTAGTCTGTAGGGTATCTTTTCCAGCTGTGTTCTTTTGTACAACTATGTGTTTTCTGGGTATATATTCATGCTGCAGAGTGTCTGAACATTGTTAATTATTGTTGCACAGATAAAAATATCACCCAGGTATTGGACACACTGTTAGGCACTTGTTTACATTCTTTTTACATGGTATTTAATTCTCCCAACCTTATGAGAAACACACTAGTGTTATCCCAGTTTCACAGACGAGAACCCTGAGACACAGGTAGGTACGTTAGTTTCTTTAAGGTCACAGAGCTAGTGTCAGAGTAAGATTCAAGCTGAAGCTGGTTGGTTTCCGAGTCTGGGAAATGAACTCTTGCCCTAGATGTAACACTATTCTTGCAGTGCTGTCTCCAGATGATGAGGAAAACTGATTTTGTCATGCCCTTCACTTTGCCTGAGGAAAGGGTGATAAAGATCTGGTCTCAGTTTGTCCAAGGCCATACACTCTCCCTTACTTTGAGAATGTACTAATGCTAGGGTGTTTGTGTCCCGATTTGATTATTAAGTTGAGGGCATATAGAGGAGGCCCACCGTGGGTGGTCAAAACAATCGACGGGTAACTCAAAGGTTGGAGGTTCGATTCCAACCACAGGAGCCTTGGGGGGAAAAAAAAAAAACAAAGGTCCTGGCAATCCTCTTTTAAAACATCAGTCATTAAAAACCCAGTAGAGCACTGTTCTACTCTGCTACACATGAGGTTGCCATGAGTCGAAATCACCTGGATTTTTGGTAGAGTTTTGAGTTTTCACTGAAAGGCGTGATCATCCCTACTGTCAGCCATTCTAGGAAACAATGGTGATGCAGGGACTAAAAGCAAGAACTGAAAGGTGGCCATTTACCGGGGCCACGTGGCCTCCCTGGGCTTTTGTATCTGTGCTTTTCTCTTTTTTGTAGCTTGTCCAGAGGCTCCTTAGATGTGCTGAGAAAATCGTTTCTGTTTAATTGATCCAGAGGCCTTTTGCAGCAGATTTGCCCAGTGCGAGATACAGTTTCATTTGCTGCTTTCATGGGTGTTGACTGTGGATCCAAGTAAAATAAAATCCTTGACAACTTTTCTCTGTTTATCATGACGTTGCTTACTGGTCCAGTTGAGAGGATTTTTGTTTTCTGTAGGTGAAGGTGTAATCCACACTGAAGGCTGTAGTCTTGGATGTTTATCGGTAAGTGCTTCACGTCCTCTTCTCTTTCAGGAGGCAAGGTTGTACCATCTGCATCTCACAGGCTGTTAATGAGTCTTCCTCTGATCCTGATGCCTCATTCTTCTTCATATAGTCCACCTTCTTGGATTTTTTGCCCAGTATACAGATCGAATAAGTATGTTGAAAGGATACAACCCTGATGCATACCTTTCCTGATTTTAAACCATGTTGTATCCCCTTGTTCTGTTTGAGTGACTGCCTCTTGGGCTAAATATGGGTTCTGAATGAGTAGAATTAAGTGTTCGGGAATAGTCATTCTTCTCAATGTTATCCATAATTTGTTATGATCCACACGGTCAAATGCCTTTGCAAAGCCAATAAAACACAGGTAAACATCTTTCCGTATTCACTGCTTTCAGTCAAGATCTATCTGACATCAACAAAGATATTCCTCCTTCCATGTCCTCTTCCGAATCCAGCTTGAATTCCTGGCACTTCCCGGTCCATGTACTGCTGCAACCACTTTTGAGTGATCTTCACCAAAATCTTACTTCCATGTGATATTAATGGCATTGTTCGATAATTTCTGCATCTGGTTGCATTACCTTTCTTTGAAATGGGTACAAATATCAATCTCTTACAATTGGTTGGCCAGGTAGCTGTCTTCCAAATTTCTTGGCATAGATGAGTGAGCACCTCCAATGCTACATCCGTTTGTTGAAATATCTCAATTGGTATTCCGTCAATTCTTGGAGCCCTATTTTTTGCCAATGCCTTCAGTGCAGCTTGGACGTCTTCCTTCAACACCATCAGTTTTTGAATATACGCTAACTCTTGAAATGATTGAATGTAAACCAATTCTTCTTGGTATAGTGACCCTGTGTATTTCTTTCATCTACTTTTGATGCTTCCTGCATCGTCTAATATTTTCCCCACAGAATCCTTCAACATTGCAACTTGAGACTTGAATTTTCAGTTCTTTCAGTTTGAGACATGCCGAGCATGTTCTTCACTTTTGGTTTTCTAACTCTAAGTCTTTGCACATTTCATTATAATACTTTGTCTTCTCAAGCTGCCCTTTGAAACATTCCAATCAGCTCTTTTACTACATTATTTCTTCCTTTTGCTTTAGCTACTAGATGTTCAAGAGCAAGAGCAGACTCCTCTGACACCCATCTTGGTCTTTTCTTTCTTTCCTCTCTTTTTAATAAATCTCTTGCTTTCTTCATGTATGATGTCCTTGATTTCACAACTTGTCTGGTCTTTGGTCATTAGTGTTTAATGAGTCAAATTTATTCTTGAGATGGTCTCTAAATTCAGGTGGGGTATATTCAGAGCCATACTTTGGCTGTGGTGGACTTGTTCTAATTTTCTTCAGCTTCAGCTTGAACCTGCATATAAACAATTGATGGTCTGTTCCACAGTCGGTCCCTGGCCTTGTCCTGACTGATGATATTCAGCTATTGGATCATCTCTTTCCACAGATGTAGTCAGTTTGATTCCTGTGTGTTCCTTCTGGAGAAGTCCACATATAGAGTCACCATTTATGTTGGTGAAAAAAGGTATTTGCAATGAAGAAGTCATTGGTCTTGCAAGAGCTATCATGTGATCTCTAGCGTTCTTTCTATCACCAAGGCCATATTTTCCAACTGCTGTTCCTTCTTCTTTGTTTCCAACTTTTGCATTCCAATCACCAGTAATTATCAGCTCATCCTGATTGCATGACTGATCATTTTCAGATGGCAGAATTTGGTAAAAATCTTCAATTTCCTCTCCTTTGGCATTAGTGGTTGGGGAGTAAATTTGAATAAGTCATAATAACTGGTCTTCCTTGTAGGTTTATGGATATTATCCTATCACTGGCAGTGTTGTAATTCAGGATAGATCTTCAAATGTTATTTTTGATGATGAACACGATGGCATTCCTCTTCCATTTGTCATTCCTGGCATAGTATATCATATGACTGTAGGATTCAAAATGACCTATACCAGTCCATTTCAGCTCACAAATGCCTAGGAAATCAATCTTTTTGAGTTCCATTTCATTTTTGATGACTTCCAATTTTCCTAGATTCATACTTCGTATGTTCCACATTCTGATTATTAATGAATGTTTGTAGCTGTTTCTTCTCATTTTGAGTTGTGCCACATCAGCAAATGAAGGTCCTGAAATCTTGACTCCATCCATGTCATTAAAGTAGACACACTTTGAGGAGGCAGTTTTATTTCGAGAGCCTTTCAATCTGAGTGGCTCATCTTCCAGAATTATAGAGACAATATACTGCTGCTATTCATAAGGTTTTCATTGGCTAATTTTTTTTTCAGAAGTAGATTGCCAGGACATTCTTCCTAGTCTATCTTAGTCTGGAAGCTCCTCTAAAACTTGTCCACCGTTGGTGACCCTGCTTGTATTTGAAACACTGGTGGCAGAGCTTCCAGCATCCCAGCAACACGCAAGCCACCACAGTGACATAAACTGACAGATGTATGAGTTATTTGAATTTAGATTATGAAAATATTAAATATGTATATTTTGAACCCTGAAATATGCACTGAAAAATAAAACAAAGTGATATAGTCAATAAACCAATAATAAAAAAAAGTAAAATCATTAAAAAAGTACTGAATTAACCCAAAGGAAGGCAGGAAACCAATTAAAAAATGAATGGTGAACAATACCAAGGTAGCTTTAAACCCAACCATCTCAATTATATTCAATCTGATTTATTGACAGTGATTGTCCAGTTGAATAAAAATCATGACCTAACTTTATGTGATATATAAAAAAAAAGCTGCTTGAAATATAAAGACACAAATAAGTTAAACGTAGAATTGAAAAATTTATACCTTGAAAACACTAAACAAAGAAAGTTTGATCAAATAAATTAATATGAGGAAAAAGTGGACTTCAGAGTTAGAATTATTACCAGGAATAAGGAGAAAAAAAAAATTATAATTATAGATCAGTTGGACATCACAATCTTAAAAAGGTGAATGGACCTAATAAGAAAACTTCAAGATGTATGGGAAAAAAAGATAGATTTACTAGGAAAAATATGCAAATTTGCATGAACTATTGGAGATATTAAAAATGTTATCTCTGTAATTGATTAAATATGTAGTCAAAAGAATATAGCAGATTTGAACAGCAACCAGATATAACTGATATTTGTAAAGGCTCCACCCAGGTTAAATATTTTTTCAAGTGTATATAAAACATTTACCAAGATAGGTTATATTCTGGTGCATTAAAAAAAAAAAAAGCTCAACAGATTTAAGAAGATTAAAATATGTTTTCTGCCCAGAGTAGCAATTAATTACAAATTAATTTTTTAAAAATCTAAAAAATTCTGAAACATTTTAAAATAAACAGCATGCTTTTAAGTAACTCATGAGTATAATAAAAGGAAAACGTTTGAACAACATTTGTGATGTAGTTAAACTAGATTAGAGATAAATGCACTGCTTTAAATTCTTATATGAGAGAAAAAGATCTCAAATCAATGCTCTAAACTTCCGCCTTAAGAAATTAGAGTGAAAAAGAGCAAATTAAGTGCAAAGCTAGTAGAATGAGAAGAGCAGAAGTTAATGGAATAGAAAAGGAAAACAATAAAGATAATTAACAAAAACATAAACTGGATAATTATGAAGATTAATAAAATTGATTAACTAGTTATTTTTATCAGTTGTACATGAGAAGATACAAAATATCAGCCTCATAAATGAGAGATGAACAGTCTATATGATCTTGCACACATTAAAGAATAACAGTAAATACTATGAATAAATTTGGGCAACAAACAGGGCAACTTAGATTAAATGGACAAACTTCTTGAAAGACATACCTATTGAAGATCAGTGAGGAAACAGACATCACAAATAGCCTGATACCAATAAGATAAAGTTGAATTTATAGTTTAAGTCATTCTGAAGGAAAAAAAAAAAAGAAGAAAAACAAAATCTCTAGGGAGAGGTGGCTTCATTGGGACATTGCATCAACATTTAAGGCAGCAATAATACACAACTTTTTTTTTTTTCTTCCAGAATATAGAGACTGATACAGGACTTCCCAGTTGATTTCATGAAGCCTTGATACCAAAACCAGACAAAGATACTGCAAGAAAAACAAAACAAAAAATATATAGACCAACATATTTCATGAATAATAACAACAATAATAGAAAATCAAATCTAGCCATGAGCAAAAAGAATAAACATCATAACTAATCAAGCTTAATATGTGAAGCTCATCCAATGTAAGTTACCATGTTAACAGACAAAAAAAGAAAATATCTTTTTGGTTTATCTCAATAGATGCAAAAGAAGCATTTCATAAAACTCAATAATCATTAATAATTAAAACTTGCAGCTATCTAGGAGCAGGGGGGAACTTCCTCAATATGATAAAGGTTATTTTTGAAAAACCTACAATTAACATTATACTTAATGGTGAAAACTGTACTTTACTCCAAAGTTGAGGAACAAGTTAAGGATATTGCTCTCACCACTTATATTTACTGTTTATAATACGGATCCTACCAGTACCATAATAGCAGAAACAAGGGGGGAGGAGGAGGAGTGACTGCCAGCGGAAGTCACAGAGCAAGAATATCTGAAAAGCCATTAAGAATACTAGCAAAAAATTGTCAAAGAAAACTTTTTCCAAACTTGGAAAATTAACCATAGTTTTGCAAAAATCTGAAGAGCATTTTTATTTTTAAAAGAAAAACAGCTGAGTCTCAGATCAGCAAGCTTTGTGGCATTTTCACCTGCTCTAGTGCCTAGTGCCATCCCTCTCTGTCATTTCTGCCTTATCCTCAAATGCTAAAAGACTTGCAATCATGGTGTCTATGAAAATCAGTAATTTAGCAGACAATGAAGGAGATGGAAGGTGTTTAGAGCTTCCCCAAAGCCCCCATCCACAAAGAATTTTAATTATCTAACCTATCTGGCAATTCTTTAGAAACCCCACTCACAGGCATTGTCTTTATTAAACCTAATTCAGAGCTTCCAAAAACCCACTGCTCTCGAGTTCACTCCAACTCACAGTGACCCTGTAGGATAGAGTAGAATGCCCTATAGGGTTTCCAAGGATTCAAACTGCCGACTTTTTGGTTAACAGTCAAAGCTCTTAACTACTACAACACCAGGGCTCTGATTCAGAGCTTGCTAACCACAAAAAGATTTTTCCATGGGGCACTGGAAGACAAAAATCAGTGGCATTTACTTAGTATCACAGTTACCTGAGAAAGGGTTAACAGTTGGACACAGAAGAAGCTGATCAAAAACTTAAAAACGGAAATTGTAAGAATAAAATGTTTAAAAGAAACTGCCAACGTGTTTCTGGAATCTAGAAAGCCGTACACGTATAGGGCTGTGTATGCGACCAGGGAAGACCTGAAAAGGCCTAATTTTTCACCTCTAGCTGATGTTGAAGCTTTGTGTAAGCCAGAAGTAAAGGTTAAGACAGAGATGTAACCTGTCTGCTGAAGCATTAAAGATTTCCCTCAACATGCAAACGGAGTCCCTCAAAATGGACTGAGAGACCTACTCGTTCAAGACATTTAAGGAAATATCTGTTCAGTCATTAGGTGATCACTAATGCAACCTAGCAGACTTCAGGGGCCACACGTGACAAAGAACACAGACATTTCAAAATTAATTTGAATAAGTCAGTAGCCAAACAGCTACAACAACAATGACAAATACTACAACAATAATCCCAGGGTTGGGCAATTTGATTTCCACAGTTGGTATGTTGTTTTATATAAAATGTCAAGTTTTCAACAGCAACTACAAATACAAGACACTTAAAGAAACAAAGTATGGCGCATAAGCAGGAAGAAAAAAAAAAAACCTGTCAACAGGAACTGTCCCTGAGGAAACCTAGACATTGGACTTACTACACAAAAGACTTTAAATCAGATATTTTTAATATGTTAGAAGAAATAATGTAATCTATGCCTGCAGAACTAAAAGAATGTGTGAGAAATGATATACCATTGAATAAAGAATATTAATAAAGAGATAGTAACTATAAAAAATGAAAATTCTGGAATAAAAAATACAATAACTGAAATAAAAAAAATTGCCAGAGGAGTTCAATAGAAGATTTGCACTGATAGAGGAAAGAACTTGAGCAAACTCAAAAACAGGTTCTCTGAGATGATCTGGCCTGAGGTAGAGAAAGAATGAAGAAAAATGAACAGAGGCTCAGATAACTTTGGGATACTGTCACGCATAAAATATGCATAACGGAATTTGTAGAAGCGGATGGAAAGAAAGGGGAAGAAAGAACATTTAAAGCAAAATACCAGAAATTTCCCAAATTGGATGAAGAACAAATGTATGTGTATTCTACCCGTACAAAAAGGTCAAGACGCTCCACGTGGAACGCTCTCCGAGACTCACATCTAGATACAGTGTAATTAAATTGACAAACGCCAAAGAAAAAGAAGTTAAGGGTTCCCTTGTACCTGACGAGCCACATCTTTCTTAAAAACAGCTAGAAAGACATGACTCATCATGTGCAAGGGTCCTCGATAAAGTGACAGGTGATTTCTTATAGGAAAACATGGAGCCAGAGGCTGTGGGGTGACATATTTAAAGTAATGAAAGAAAGCTATTTTCAGTCAAGAAGTCTATATCCAGCATACCTATCCTTCAAAAATGAAGGAGAAATTAAGGCATTTCAAGGTTAAGGAAATTCAGAGAATTCATAACTAGTAGGTTTTTTTTTTTTTTTTTTTTTTTTTTAGGTTAGCCCTATAAGAAACACTAAAAAAATCCTTCAGGCTGAAATAAAAGGGCATCAGACAGTAACTTAAATCCTCATGAAAAAATAAAGAGCACCAATAATACTCTGCATAAAACCAAAAGACAAACCCGTTGTCTTGGAGTTGATTCTGACTCATAGCAACCCTACAGGACAGAGTAGGACTGTCCCATAGGGTTTCCAAGAAGCAGCTGGTGGATTCAGACTGCTGACATTTTGGTTAGCAGCCTAAGGCTTAACCAGAGTGCCACCAGGGCCCAGGCAATATAAAAGATAGTAGAAATGTATTTTTGATTGTAATTTTTTTTCCTATCTGATATAAAGGGAAATTGCCTAGAGCAGTAATAAAACTCTGTTGATGGGCATATAATGTATAATGGTATAATTTTTATAACAACAAAAGTGCCAAACCCACCGCTGTCTAGTCGATTCCGACTCATAGTGACCCTATAGAATAGAGTAGAACTGCCCCATAGAGTTTCCAAGGAACGCCTGGAGGATTCGAACTGCTGACCTCTTGGTTAGCAGCCGCAGCACTTAACCACTATGCCACCAGGGTTTCCAACAAAGATGTAGAGGAGGGAAAGTATAGAGCAAAGTTTGTGTGCACTATGGAAATTAATTTGATATTCATCTGAATTAGATTGTTATAAGGTGCTGATTGTAACCCTAACTGCAACCCCTGAGAAAATAACTCAAAAGATATATAGTAAAAGAAATAAAAGTGGAATTAAATTAGTACTTTAGAAAATGTCTATTGGCACAAAAGAAGACAGTAATGGAGGATAAAGAGAAACAAGTAAACAAACAAAAATGACTTATAGAAAACAAGAATCAAAATGGCAGATGTAAATTCAGATTATCAATATGACATTGTATGTCAATAAATTAAGCAGTATAATTAAAAAGCGAATTAACAGAATGCATTTATAAAATGATTCAACTGTATGCTGTTCATAAGAGATAGACTGTAGAGTCAAAGACACAAGTAAGTAGAAAGTAGAAGGATGGAAAAGGTATACCACATAAACAGTAAATGAAGGAACTATAGTTATTACACTAATACCCCTCAAAATAATCTTAAAGATAAGAATTATTACCACAGGTAAAGGGGTATATTTTTTAACAACAGACTGTCCAATTCATCATGAAGACATATCAATTATAACATATTTGCATCTAACAATAAGAGAAAACCAAAATAAGTGAAGCAAAATGAATAGAATTTAAGAAAGAGCCCATTCAACAATAGTTGAAGACTTCAACACCATACATTAAATCATACATAACATACCTTAAATCATGACAGCAGCAGAAGCAATGATAGAAAATAAGGTGGAAAAAAAAAATCCTAGCATATCATTTGGCATAAATCAGTGTGTGCGTGCTGGGGGCGGGGAATAAAAACCCTTCACCCTTCATCACTTCACCAGTCCCTAACAGCACCCTTCTCTTAGAGCATACGCAGTAACTGAGGTAGAAAATGAGGACCTGGCACACCAGGAAATAACGAAATGATAACCGTATTTTCTGTTTTGCGATACAGTAATGAATGTAATTTTAGAAATAGTTAAAAGCTCTCACATTCCAATTTTATTTCAACAAATTTAAACAAAATTCAGTTATCCAGAAAGCTCTGTTGTTGTCTGCCCTCATCCCCATGATAATTATCTGAAAATTTTTCAAGAGAAAGATTTTACTGTAGTTTCATAAGGGTGCACTCTTCGCATGGTGAGGTATTTGGCTAAAAATGAACTGATATCACCGTGCAATCACTAAGGGTAGGATGCATGTGTGGATAATTGGGACACACTCGATCATTACAAATAAGCACTCTTGGACACAATGACCCTACATTGCGGTAGTATTTTTTTCTTTAATCTGTGTTTGTAAACTAATCAATTTCCAGGAAAAGAATGGATACTAAGTTAATATGATATTTGTAGGGTTCATTGATGTTTCCTTTAGAATACATTCTACATAATAATTAATGAAAACATTTTTTCCCCGTCAACTACACTATAAAGATATCACATCCTTATGCCAACCAAATCAAAAAAGGGGGCTTAAACATAATCATTTTTGTTTAAAATGTATTTTCACTCACATGCTGAAAGACAAAAGAAGGCAAAGCTTCTGACTGGGCATCTTAAGGATGTCAAGCAGAATCCTGTCTATCCAGACTGCAAAAGAAAACACAACAGTAGATATTTGTGCCTCCTTGCTCCCGTTCTGACTTCTGGAGCTGCTCTTCAGCTATCGACAACTGAAGAACCACTTCAGTGCTGAAAGGAAGCACAGAGGATCTCAAAATTGTAAGATGCGTTTAGCTTCATGAAAGGGAGATGCTGAACTCCGTGTGCTGTTAGAGCTTGGTGGTAACAGGAAAACACCAGGGAGGGCACTTAGGAAAGGTATCCTGAGGTTTGTACTGAGAGGCTTCGGCAAACAAAATGGAAACAGAAGGGTAGCATCCTCAGTGCCAGGTGGTATTAGGATTCTGCATATTGTCACTTTGTCTCTCTCTCTCTCTCTCCCCCTCTCTCTCTCTCTCACACACAGAGTCCCCAAAGCATGACAGATACGTTATTAAGAGCTGGTAACTATCCTGGTAAAAGAAAATCAAGAACGATTGATATTCTAGACTTGCAAGATCATCTTAAAGAAACAAGGGAATTGTCAGATAGATGCGCTCTTTACAATAACGTTTTCTGTCCCTTCCACTCCTAGGTATTACTTTGACCATCTAGATCATCTAGACATATGCACACCTGAGATAATAACAATTTTCTGATTTACATAGATCTGGCTCATAAAAGCTTCACACAATAAAACTAAAATTTCAGACGGACAAACAGTAGCCAAATAAGTATTTTTTGTGCTTAATCTGTGTACGTCCTCCAAGGGCAGAATGTTTTCTGGTTTGAAAGGAACATCCTGGAAAATTCTATGTGAGAGAGCTTTGTAGCTCTTCTATGGCGAATGTCGTTCTTCTAAGAGCAGATAGGCAAAGAATGATAGGTTTTGAGGTAATGAAAGACATAACTGGGTCTATAAAACACCCATCTCACCTCGTCACTTTGGGCTAAAGAGTGTCAGAGGTAAAACTATAACTCCAAGTCATTGATACCTATGGGAAAACATCAAATACATCTTGTTGAATGATGGGTCAGTCTGTTGTGTTCCTCCAAAACGCCCAAGCTAATGATCCGCTTTAAGTGTTAGAGCGTTTTGAAATTCCCATAAAGGATTTAATGGGATCACCATGACTACGTATTCCTTAGCCTGTCAATCTATGAAAAGAGATGGAAATCAAAAAATGAGCTATCAAAGCTTTAATATGATTCAGTAACTTCAGTTTTCTCTATCTACGTATTGCAGAGCAGGAGAACAGATTTATGTGTTGTGCGTAGACTCTGATCTTTTCGTGAAAAGCATGATGGGAGTCCAATTTTTTTTTATTAGGAAAATGATGGCATTAAGTGATGATTCCTACAGAAAAGGAGAGAAAAGGTCATATACACGAATAAAATCAGCTTATCAAGATATAAGGAGGTTTGAATGTGACCAAATGAATCAGCATAGGCACTTACCCCTTTAACAGGCGATGGCACATACGTGTTCCAGTTATATTTCCATCCCCAGAGACTTACTGGCAGGCATTTGAGCCACTTCAGTACATTCTGGCATCGTGTCAGATACTGTTGCAACTGCCAGAAAAACAAGGAAGCTGGGCTGCGCCACGTTTGAGTGTTGAGAGCTATGTGTATGAGAGGATGCTTCCCAGAGGAGTGATTGTGTGAAACTTTTGTGTCTTTTGGCTTCTGTACAGCGACATAATGTTTACTATTTCCTTATGTTTACTATTTCCTTTGCGTTGCTGGGAAGGTATGGTTACCGACATTTGGAAATACTCAACTAAATGAGCTCTTTTTGAGGTGAAAACAGTTTGTGACGCATTTCCTCAGCCATGGTGCCGGTATGTATCGTGTGGGTGATGTACTTCATGGAACGTGGGACGGAAATGGCCTGCTTGCAATTGGCACCCCATTTTTTCAAATAGAACAATTATCAACTAAAACTGATTCAGCATTCATTCCATTTGTGAAAAAACATGGCATCATCAAAAAATTCCGAAAAAAACAAACAAACCGGATAATAATAACAACTCAGTCTTTGGGTAGGAATAGAGGTTATGAGAGGAGGGCAAAGGGTTTAACAGCTTCTGTGAGCTCTGAGGCCGAGGTTCTTAAACCTTGCTAACCATCATCTAAGTCTTCATCAGGTATTCCACTTGAATACCTCTTCTCCCAGGAAAAATTCATTCAGTTGGTCAAGAATGGGGCTTGGACATAAATATTGCATAAATAACACCTTTGTTGTTGTTATTCACTACCATCCAGTTAGCCCCCAACACATCGCGACCCTGCACGTAACAGAACGAAATGCTGCCTGATCCTGCACCATCCCCAACAGGACTTGTGATTTATAGGGTTTTCACTGGCTGATTTATGGAAGTAGATCACCAGGCCTTTCTTTCTAGTTCATCTAAGCCCTAAATCTCCTCTGAAACCTTCTCAGCATCATAGCAACACACGAGCCTCAACTGACAGATGGGTGTTAGGTAACTCAACGCTAAATCAGATTCTCGATAGGATAAAAACTTATCTTAGGGAAAAAGCGAGGTTTCTCTTCAATGCTTGATCTGATTTCTCTTATTCTTCTGTTGTTGTGTGTTGTCTAGTCAATTCCAACTTATAGCAACCATATACCCACCATCCACTGCCATATGGGACTCAGTAAAACTGCCCCATAGGGTCCCAAAGGGTATAATCTTTAAAGAAGCAGGTGGCCACATCTTTCCTTCACTGAATGGCTCATTGTCTGAACTGCTTTGGTTAAGCTGAGAGCTTAATCACTGCACCACCATAGCTGCTGTAAGAAAACCCTCGTTGTTGTTATGTGACATTGAGTAGGTTCCCACTCGTAGCAAACCTATGAAGGAAGCACTGCCTGGTCCTGCACAATTCTCACAATCTTTGCTATATTTGAGCCCATTGTTGCAGCCACTTTGTCAATCCATCTCATTGAGGGTCTTCCTCTTTTTCCCTGACCCTCTACTTCACCAAGCATGATGTCCTTTTCCAGGAATTGATACCTCCTGATAATATGTTCAAAGTATTGCCATCACCTCTACTAAGAAGCATTTTGGCTGTACTTCTTCCAAGACAGATTTGTTCATTCTTCTGGCAGTCCGTGGCGTATTCAGTGTTCTTCACCAACACCATAATTTGAACGCATCAATTCTTCTTCAGTCTTCCTTATTCACTGTCCAGCTTTCACATGCCTATGAGGCGATTGAAAATACCATGGCTTGGGTCAGGTGCACCTTAGTCCTCAAAGTAACATCTTACTTTTTTAACACATTAAAGAAATCTTTTGTAGCAGATTTGCCCAATGCGATACATTGTTTGATTTCTTTAGTGCTGCTTCCATGGCTGTTGATTGCGAATTCAAGTAAAATGAAATTCTTGACAACTTCAATCTTTTCTCCATTTATCATGATGTTGCTTATTGGTCCACTTATGAGGATTTTTGTTTTCTTTATGTTGAGGTGTAATCCGTAACAAAGGCTGTGGTCTTTGATCTTCATCAGTAAGTGCTTCAAGTCCTCTTCACTTTCAGCAAGCAAGGTTGTGTCATCTGCATAAAGCAGGTTGTTGCTGAGTCTTCCTCCAATCCTGATGCCTGTTCTTCTTCATATAGTCCAGCTTCTCAGATTATATACTCAGCATATAAACTGAGCAAGTACGGTGAAAGGATACAACCCTGACACATACCTTTCCTGTTCGTAAACCACACAATATCTTGCACTGTTCGAACAACTGCCTCTTGGTCTATGTACAGGTTCCTCATGAGCACAATTAATTGTTCTGGAATTCCCATTCTTCACAGTGTTATCCATAATTTGTTATGATCCACACAGTTGAATGCCTTTGCAAAGTCAATAGAACACAGGTAAACATCTTTCTGGTATTCTCTGCTTTCAGCTGAGACCCATCTAATATCAGCAATGGTATCCTCTTCTGTTCCTAGTTCTCTTCTGGACCTGGCTTGAATTTCTGGCAGTTCCCTGTTGATGTACTGCTGCAACCATTTTTTAATTATCTTCAGCAAGATTTTACTTGTGTGTGACATTAATATATTGTTTGGTAAGCTCTACATTCTGTGGAATCATTTTTCTTTGAAATGGGCACAGATATGGATCTCTTCCAGTCAGTTGGCCAGGTAGCTTCTGTCTTCCAAATTTCTTGGCATAGGCAAGTGAGCACTTCCAGTCCTGCATCTGTTTATTGAAACATCTCAATTGGTATCAGTCAATATCTGGATCCTTGTTTTCACTGGCCTTATCTCTCAAAAGTAGATTGCCAGGTCCTTCTTCCTAGACTGTGTTAGTCTGGAAGCTCCACTGAAACCTGTCCACCATGGGCAACCCTGCTTGTATACGAAATACTGGTGCCATGACGTGCCACAAGCCACCACAGTACGACAAACTGACAGACTAGTGGTGGGAGATAGCCCTTAGTAATGCTATACCTAAGAAATGGCTTTGGAATCCTGACACCAGGAGATGAATGTGATCATTAACAATTGTTCATCTCCATTCTTCTGAGTCACTTATTCTTCCTCTTTGGCTATCTAAAGATTGTTACAAAAGTAATGTATTCACATCTGGTAGTTTTTGAATCTTAAGTGATATCTCAGGAAAGAAAATATTTTCTGTCTGTACTAATGACATTTTTATTAAAATTGGAAGAGCTTTGTAATGAAATGCACACGTAGTACCACAGGGTAAACAGTGGCACACATGCCTTAGGGTAGCTAGGAAGTTTTCATTTAAGTATAAATAGTCTATGCATTTGTGGTTTTCTCAATACTGATTTTAGCAATTAGAAATTAAAAAAAAAGAAAGAGGAGACACATTTATAATGGTTTAATAGCACCTGAACACATATATAAAAAAAACAAAAATACCAAACCCATTGCCATTGAGTCAATTCCAACTCATAGCAACCCTGTACGACAGAGTAGAACTGCCCCATAGAGTTTCCAAAGAGCGCCTGGTGGATTCGAACTGCCAACCTCTTGGTTAGCAGCCATAGTACTTAACCACTATGCCACAAGGGTTTCCTGAACACATATAAGAAAAAAGAAAGTTCAGGGTCATAATAAGCAGAGAATGATGGAAGACATCTGAGGCTTTTCAGCAAAATGAGGCTGGAGAAATCATGACTTTTCCTGAGATCAGGAGTCAGTGAAGAGAGGCCTGTAGCACAAGACAGTGGTAACTTTGGTGCATTTCAGAAGAGAAAGTTCCATTGTCCGTGTTAGAGGACAGCGTTTCTCCCTGACTGTTCTGGTTTCTATGAAGATGGCAAATCAGTCTAAGCCAGGGGCTCAGCTTTAGGACTCCTATTGCCATACCAGACTCATTCGGTGATAAAGCTGATGTTTGTTTCTCCATCTGCCCACACATTTGTCTCTCTATTGCTTCCCAACTTGGCCAGGGGAAAGAGAAAACAAAAATTGTGAAACAGAGTTTTATTAAAAATCTGCTTTTATCTGAAAATATAAGCAGAAAGCCAAGTCTACAAAGTGGCAGAAAATACTTTGAGAAACAATAAGCCAAGGCTTGAATGCGTGGCTTTAACTCACTCAACAAGTACCTTTTCATAATCTAGTTACAGTTCCAGATACAAACAAATGTAATCAAAATATATGAGTAGTTATTCTCTGAAGAGAGGCCACATCTTACTTCTTTGTGCCATTTTGTTATTTTCCCTGTCAAGCCTGGCCTTCTTCCCTCAATCTTATCCATCTTTCATATCCTACTTCGAATATCCTTGTATTCAAGCAGGTCTTTCTCACCTCTTCCCATTGGCTGTAGGAGAATTCTTCCACAGAACCCTCACACAACTTTGTTATTTCTCTCTCATTCTATTTTTATTGCGTGTATTTGTTTACAAATATTTACACTGCTAGTAGATAAGAGTTCTTGAAGAAAGTAACTGAGGCTGTTCGACTTTAAAACTTCCAGTTTTTCATCGTGTGGAACACAAATAATTGTGCACAGTAGGTACTCAGTAAGTGTGTATCGAATTTAATTGACTATATGGGATCTAGGTTTGTGGAGTCACACAATGGAATACTAAATGTGTTAGAGAGTACCAAAAGGGTGAAATGAAGAGTACCGTTATAGGAAAAAAGAAAACATTACTTCAAGGCAATAACAGATGCATGTGACGAAATATTTATTGAAACATATATTTCTAATCAATGTCTTTGCAGATATTAGAGGAGTTTCCAATGAAAATTTCTACCATTCTGCATTTTATAGCGAGTCCAAGTGATTGATTCCTGGTCTGGTCCTCCTTCTTCTATAGACTTATAATTTCTCCATAAGTATTTCATGACAGGAGCTCATGTTAGAGATAGAAAGATATCTCTAGTTCAATGAACAATTCCTGGATTTACAGAAACTTGTATTCGTGATGGAAACCCTGATAGCGTAGTGGTCAAGTGCTACGGCTGCTAACCAAAAGGTCGGCAGTTCAAATCCGCCAGGTGCTCCTTGGAACCTCTATGGGGCAGTTCTACTCTGTCCTATAGGCTCACTATGAGTCGGAATCGACTCGATGGCACTGGGTTTGGTTTTTTTTTTTTGGTTATATTCAGGATTCCAATTACTCATGTTAGCAATGAAAAAGATACAATAATCCTCTTTCCCTTGAGATAATTAAATATGTCATAAAAGGCAATAATTAAAATGGATACCTCCCACAATAATAATACAAAAGACAAAAGTTTCTCATTAAGATAAAGAAAATCAGTTAGCAAAATTTAGTAAGCACCCAATCTGACAGAACCTTAAACTCGTGACTCTAAGGAAATAAGTCAGCAGACCTGAAAACAGATAGATTAAAAAAAGAAAAACAAAAAGCCTACAAAAACATGCCTTTTAAGTTAACTTGTTTCTCACAGTTTAATTTTTCTTATTCAGTTCTTTTATGTGTTCACTTACGTATTTCCTTACAAAACATGTGGTTAGGGGGAGTTCTCTTCACAGAGAATTCTAAGTGTTATAGTTCTATAAAATTTAGAATCAGATAAGTAGTGTAATGGCACTTGCAACAAGACATTAGTGACTTTATAATCATATTACTATGCCTCCCTTACTCTATCAAAAGAAAACAACAAAAACCTGTTGCCGTCAGGTCGATTCCGACTCATAGTGGCCCTGCAGCACAGAGTAGAACTGCCCAATAGGGTTTCCAAAGAGCAGCTAGTGGATTCAAACTGCCAACCTTTTGTTTAGCAGCTGAGCTCTTAACTGCTGTGTCATCAGGGGTCCTCCCTTACTATATCCAGGTATAAACTATATCATGGGACTTACATTTGACATTTTATCATTCCTAACTTTTCATTTTCCCTTCCTTCGATGGATCTATTTATCTGTTTTCCATAATTATTTTACCCTGTGTCAGGTAATTGATCGTTAGGCTTACTTGTAAAGTTAATAAAGCATTTCACCCCACATTTCAGACCCCATCCCAAGTTTTAGTCAGTATGACCCAGCATGGCTGGCATGGCATTTCTCAGACCATGAACTCATTCATTTGCACAAAATATAATTGGGTTCATTATCATTTGACAACATCATGGTAGTACCTTCTACATTAACAGAAAAAGATTTGCAAGAACAGGTTTGATCACAACTCTTTAATTAAGGGTCTGAATTTACCTTTATTCTGTCTTTTCTGTCATCATTTAGTATTTTTACCTAATCTATAGCCATTTGTGATGTGGAAATACAATAATTCATTTTCCTTAAAATAGAGTTCCATATCATTTATTTCAGACACAAGCAAAATTTTGCTGAAGATCATTCAAAAATAGCTGGAGCAGTATATTGACAGGGAATTGCCAGAAATTCAGGCTGGTTTCAGAAGAGGACATGGAACCAGGGATATCATTGCTGATGTCAGATGGATCCTGGCTGAAAGCAGAGAATACCACAAGGATGTTTACCCGTGTTTTATTGACTATGCAAAGGCATTCGACTGTGTGGAGCATAACAAACTATGGATAACACTGCAAAGAATGGAATTCCAGAACACTTAATTGTGCTCATGAGGAACCTTTACACAGATCAAGAGGCAGTTGTTCGGACAGAACAAGGGAATACTGATTGGTTTAAAGTTAGGAAAGGTGTGCGCCAGGGTTGTATTCTTTCACCATACCTATTTAATCTGTATGCTGAACAAATAATCCGAGAAGCTGGACTATATGAAGAAGAATGGGCCATCGGGATTGGAGGAAGACTCATTAACACCTGCGTTATGCCGATGACACAACCTTGCTTGCTGAAAGTGAAGAGGACTTGAAGAACTTACTAATGAAGATCAAAGACCACAGCCTTCAGTACGGATTACACCTCAACATAAAGAAAACAAAAATCCTCACAACTGGACCAATGAGCAACGTCATGATAAACGGAGAAAAGATTGAAGTTGTCAAGGATTTCATTTTACTTGGATCCACAATCAACAGCCATGGAAGCAGCAGTCAAGAAATCAAAAGACGCATTGCATTGGGCAAATCTGCTGCAAAGGACCTCTTCAAAGTGTTGAAGAGTAAAGATGTCACCCTGAAGACTAAGGTGCACCTGACCCAAGCCATGGTATTTTCAATCACATCATGTGCATGTGAAAGCTGGACAATGAATAAGGAAGATCGAAGAAGAGTTGACGCCTTTGAATTGTGGTGTTGGCGAAGAATGTTGAATATACCATGGACTGCCAAAAGAATGAACAAATCTGTCTTGGAAGAAGTGTGGCCAGAATGCTCCTTAGAGGCAAGGATGGTAAGACTGCATCTTACATACTTTGGACATGTTGTCAGGAGGGATTAGTCCCTGGAGAAGGACATCATGCTTGACAGAGTACAGGGTCAGCGGAAAAGAGGAAGACCCTCAATAAGGTGGATTGACACAGTGGCTGCAACAATGAGCTCAAGCATAACAACAATTGTAAGGAAGGCGCAGGACGGGGCAGTGTTTTGTTCTGTCGTGCATAGGGTCGCTATGAGTCGGAACCGACTCAACAGCACCTAACAACAACAACAACAACAACTTCCAGGGAGCACCGTGTTTCACAGTGAAAGGTTTGACAATAAACTCGTTCTTGAGATAAGAAGAGGTCCCTGGGTGGCTCTTAGCTACTAACTGAGAAAAGTTGGTGGTTCAAATCCATAAAGCAAAGTCACAGAAGAAAGGACTGGCAATCTTCTTCCATAATATTGTTATTTGTTAGTTGCCATTGAGTCAATTCTGACTCATGGCAACTCCGTGGGTTCAGAGTAGATTGGATTGGTTTGAACCATCAACCTTTCAGCTAGTAGTTAGGCCACTGAACCATTAGGACTACCCAGGGACTCCTCCATAAGATTATAGCCAAGAAAACTCTGTAGAGTACAGTTTTACCCTGAAGCACTCAGGGGCATCATGAGTCAGAATCTACTCGATGGCAATGGGTTTGGTTTTTTTCTTTTTGATTTAAGGTAAGAAGAGGAATGGAGATTATTCCTTCACTCATTAATTCTCTGACTTATTTTGTGAAAATTAATGGAAAAAGCAAAGCTAAAGGAGAAGTATGTCAGAGATTGTTTACATAGCTTACAGACTGATGTTTCACTCTCAGCTGTGTTTCTGATGATGAGGAGAAAAAAACCAGATCCTGGTGAGGAACAAATCTCTGGAAAATGCCAGAGCTAAAGGGTGACAGAGGCCCTCCCTCCAGAAGAGAAGCCCTTAGTATAACATACAGCATTCAATTGTTCAACCTGAATTTGGCCATGGGTGACAAAATACATGGCATTCAAAGAACATTTTCCAGGTTTTGAACATATCATGAGGAAGTTCTAGGATGAAAATGAATTAGAAGTTGAGCAGGCGGTGGTGGCATTATGATTTTAAGGAACTCAGAATAGAAATGAGTTAAAGGTTGAGTGAGGAAGAATGGAATAGCCTAGAGAACTGGGAATGTTAAGATGTATGCAGGTTTTGGAGCCATGGCTTGACTGGCTGGAGAGGGCAGATATTCAGTTCCAGCAAGTAATTTTAGCTTGCATAGCACTTGAGGTTGAAGGCAATGAATTGGGGATTAGGTCGATGTTGAGGCTCAAAGGTGGTTGAAGCCACTGCCGCCACCCTGGACACTACTCTTACAGCAGTATCGCTAGTCCTAGTTGCTATCTGATGCCTGGTCAGGACTGGGCTTATCCTGTAGTGAAGCTCATCAGTGATTGTAATTGAACAGGGCTAGGTAAGGCAGAAACTGAAAAGGGGCCCAAATAAAAAAAGGGAGGTTCGGCATATCTTTGATATAGTCTTCCCCTTCCACATTCCTGGGAGTTGGTGATGTTGATAATAAACCATATTTGTCTCTTTTTATCATGCTAAATATTCTAATCATTAAGGACTACTAGGGGTAATAATAGTTTCAATTTTAGGTGGGTTGGTTGCTTTCTAATCTAGTTACATTCTATAATCTAATCTAGTTATACTGATTGCACTTTAATACACTGGAATCTTTCATTAGGTAATCAGGGAGGCTCTCCTGACCTAAAAACAGGGTGATCAGTTTAAAAGAAAGGAGTGTGGATTTAGCTGGAAGTTTTGGCTAAGCACATGCGAAGTTCGGAAAAAGGTGTGATTAGCTTGTAGGTCTCTATTTACCTGATCTTATTTGTATACAATTTTTTTTCTTTATTTGTGCAAAGCCACAGGAAGATGGGTGTATGTACAAATCCTACACAGAGGATGAGTTTATGTACAAATCCTACTTATGGAGAGAAGAACAGGAGAAGATGGCAATGAACCTGCTTTCTCCTTATGGACCAGATTTGAGCTACCCTTCACAAGATGTTGTCATTGTGCAAGACTTGGTGTTGGTCAAGACATAGACAAGGCTTCTTTGGATCCCAGTGACCAAGAGGTTGGGAAGAGGCATTCTCACCAGATTTCTGCATACACCAAAGCATATCTCCTGATGACAATTAAGACGGAAGGTATCACAGCAATATGCATAAATGCAAAGGTTTTGCATCTCTTGGGGAAACACCAGGAAACAGCACTATGGGAGCACAGTACTCTTGCAGAGGAGAAGCAGCTGTGGACCAGGGAGTGCTCAGCCCACAGGAGGAAGCAGAGCAGTAGCATCCAACCAGAGACTTGTTTAGAGTAAACCCATGGCACTCACTAGTTCCTTTGATTTATTTCAGCACAAGGAAAGGAGAAGGAAGAAGAAACATTATAAAACACTACTTTGTTCTACAAACAGTAACATGTTCTTCGATTTAGTTGTCTCAATTTCATGTTCATAGACCCCTATGAGCTGTGTATTAGCGTCCACATTTTAAAACACCTAAGATCTCAAAATTAGTAAGGCAAGTTCTTGAAATTTGTGATGCATGTGTGACCAGCCAGCCAGATCTGCCTGGTGAAAATGTTAACGCTGCGCTTTTCACTCTGAAAAATAACCCAGTTTGAACAATAAATTGTATGGTCACCCCTCCGTGGGCCACCTGTATCTCATCCCAAATCAACTGAATCAATCTGTTTAGATTCCAGGGACCCGTACTCTAAACAAATGGGTAGCCAACCTCCATGTAAACAGCAAAGTTGAGATTTCAGCCCACGGCTGTATACATGTAAAATCCATTTGACTTTTACTGTGCAATATTGTTGCTGTTGGTGGTGGTGGTTGCCAGCTGACTTTTGGGAAGCACATTGCCAGGGATGTCTTCCAAGGTATCTCTTGGTGGGTTCAACCTACCAACATTTTGACTAGTAGTTGAGTGCTTCTTAACTGTTTACACCACCTGGGGACTATATGATACTAGCCCTTAGAAAGATGTCAATATTTGTGTTGGTAACAAATTTCAAAACACAGAAGTTGATATTTTTGAACATGTTTATGCTTATGTTTTCAGAACATGATCCAAGACCACATACAAAATTTGACATATTTTAGACTACAGGCTAGAAACTATCCAATACCACAAATGAAGCCATTTTGCAAAGTTTTGTCATATAATTTTTTCTACTATATAATTTGTAAAACATGTGCATAAGAGAAATCAAATTATAACTATGCAAACATGAGATTAATATTTAGTAAACACATTTGGCATCTCATTTCATTTGTGTAAACAGCTGAGGACTAGAAGACGAGGGATGAGGGGTTGACCCTTTGTATCTCTGCTAATCATATTTCATCACCAGTGAAATTTCTTTGAATTTTTCATTTCCTATAATAAGATATTGAGACAAGTGAAAGCCAAAATATTTTACCCAGCAGCTGTAACATGAAATATTAGAACTTCAGTGCAATCTGTAAATAAAGAAAACTCATCAGGAGAAGGCACGCATTCTCTGTGCAGAACCATTTTGAGTATGCTCCTGGCCCTCCATCAATTAGCTTTCCAGTGCTTTGATAGCATATGTTTCGTGGTTTTGCTTCCTCTTTTCTCTCCCTTTCCTTGACATTACCCCAAATTTACAGAGCTTCAGATTTCAGTATCCAAGCCGGGCTAATTATCACAGTCCAGCAGATGGTATGTTCCAAATGGCATCTAACCGAAGCTGCATTAATATCTTTTCAGAGGAGGCCGGCCAACAGAGCAGCGTTTCCTTCTACTTTGCCACTGTGAGGATTTATCTTATGGGTGCTGGGTGGGAAGCACAGAACCAGCCAGAGAGGAAAATCCTTGCCTGCCCCTTGAGACTCAAACAGGGAATTCATGGCTACCCAAAGAGCCCAGCTGGCAGGTGCCATAAGATCCTTTCAGGGAGAGGCTCCACCTGCTGGCCTGTTGTGGGAGGTATTTGGAGAACCTGACTGATTGATGCTGGTGCACCTGGAGGTGAAGTGCTCAGGGGAGCTGAACTGGTGCCAGTATGAGTTTGGGACAGGAATGCCTTCTCCCTGCATACATCTTGGGCAAAACAAAACGAAACAAAACAAAAACTGAAAACAGTTTACCCCTGATTCCTTAACAAAGGCTTCACAGGTTTACTAAGTAAATAAATAAATTGACTAATTCAAAACAACAACAAAAGTTAGAGACATTTCTCCCACTTTTCACCACAAAATGCTACACCAAAGAGTCTGATCTTTAGGCAGGCTGGACAAGTGCATATCTAAGTGTAGATTAAAAAAATATATATATATATACAGTTTCTGTAGAAATTTCAGCTACCTGAGGGTCAAAGACCAAGGTGAGCAGCTGGGGCAGATGGCACCTATGGAGCGAAAATGATAAAAATGCAAACTAGATTTTTAACAAATAAAGAAGTAAATGTCAAAGTGATACAACTAGAGCACAAAAATTAATCTGTAGATCTAAAACAAAACAATTCCCAATGTAAACATTTAATGAGAGCAGGAAAGAGAACCACCACTGAGAAACCAGTGAAAGGCCTGAAATATCAAATGGAAAAAACATCTCACAGTAGAGGTGCTATGGACCCTTACATATAATATAATAATATAACAAGTGTGGTATATTTAATATATGTATAACGCATATATCTAATATATATATAAAAAAAATAACCAAGCCATTTGTCATTTAGTCAATTCTGATTCATAGCAACCCTATAGGACAGAGTAGAACTGCCCCCCAGGGTTTCCAAGCCTGTAAACCTTTATGGAAGCAGACTGCCAAATCTTTTCTCCCTCAGAGCTGGAGGTGGGGATGGTGGGTTCGAACCACCCACATTTGATTAGCAGCCGAGTGCTTAATCACTGGCCAACCAGGGCTCCTCATATCTAATATAATGACTTGTAAAGTAAATAATAATGAACAGTTGCAGGAGAAATCAAGGGACTCAGTCATTTAAACGATAAAAACTCCAGGGTTTTTTTTAGTATTTTTTAATATAAATAATATTTTCCTAACCTGAAAAACAATTTTATATTCAAGTCGCTGTTTTGAAAGAATTTACCGTGTCTATATCCTAGTGAAATTTACTGCTCTGTGGTCTAGTGAAACTTTTTAATTGTTAGAATAGAGTGAAAATTTTACAAGCGTACCTTCAGAAAGATTGCATTATTTGCCAAAAAACAAAAAAGAAACAATAAACAGCTAATTAACATTAAATTTATCATCTGAAGAACTGAAACTAAAAAAGAATGAAATAATGACTATAAATTGTTTAGAGAATTATAACCCAAAACTATGTGCAGGATAAAGTTGCATTCTCCTGGAGAGGGGAACATAGGGAGAAAAGAATGCATTGTTCTCAGGACCAAGTCAAAGGGCAGCAGATACCAGGGCTTACATTTCTCGTGGTGATCACAAGAGCACAAGAAGCAAACCGAGACAAAACAAGAATATTTAAAGCCTCTGCTTGCATTATACTGCTTTTCTTTGGCCAATGCAAGTCACGGGACTAAGCCCAAAATCCCTGGGCAGGGATTTATGTCGTTCATAACTAGCTAACTAACTAACCCATTGCCATGGAGTCAATTCCAATTCATAGCGACCCTCTAGGACAGAATAGAACTGCCCCATAGAGTTTCCAAGGGGTGCTTGGTGGATTTGAACTGTCAGCCTTTTGGTTAGCAGCCATAGCACTTAACCACTATGCTACAGGGTTTCCATGTCACCCATAGTGGTAGGAATTGCAGTATGATTTTATAACAGGAAGGGCTTGAAGAACTGATATTAAATGAAGCTGCCACACACATTTAGCATTACAAGAAAGTTCTGAGAGAAGGAAATTTGACTTTGTCTAAAAATGTGATTTTGGAGTCCTCAATCATATTTAGGTATAGAATTCTAGCTTACCAGATAGATTCTTTCAGGATGTTAATCCTATCCTCTCCTCCCCTCCCTCCCCGCCTCCTTCCCCTCCCTCCCATTTCCTCCCCTCTTCTCTCCTCACTGAGATAATCTTTAAACCTTAAACCAAAAATATCCCCTGAAGTATTCTTTAAACCATATAATAGCTTAGCTTAATCGGTAAAGAATGTCTGCTTTGACCATTGTATTCTTTAAAAAACTATCAAAATCAGACCAAATTGACAACAGCACTTCGAAAGATTAAAGAAAAAAGAGAAGTGAGTTCATGTTGGTGGTAGAGGAATTACTCAGAAAAGAAGGGTGAGAATATTTACACATCTTAAAGCGTACGATCAATGTGACTAAATGGTACCTGTAGAAGTTTTTGAATTGGTATCTGTTCTGCTGTGTACATTTTCAACAATAACTATCCTGTTGCCTTCAAGTCAATTCTGACTCCTAGTGATCCTATAGGACAGAGCAGAACTGCCCCATGGGGCTTACAAGGAGCTGGTGGTAGATTTGAACTGCCGACATTTTGGTTAGCAGCTGAGCTCTTAACCACAGTGCCACCAGGGCTTCAATGAAGTAGATAGTACCTGGAAACTTGTTCAAGTAAAAAAATAAGAAAAATACCAGAACTTCCAAAAGAAAAAAATAATACAGATATGTACAGGTTTGGTAAAAAGTAAAAGAATATTATTTCTATTTATTTTAAAGTAAAAAAGTGAAGGCTATATTGGAATTGACCCAATGACAAGGTGTTTGGTTTGGGTTGAGATGTATAAAATAGATAATTTTCTATTTGCTTATTTTTTAAATTGTTGTTATTCTTATTGTTCTTTTGGCCAGCATTTATACTTTTTTAAATTAACAAATGAAAAGATATGAATGTTAGCATTGAAAAATAAATGTTCAAATATCCGATGACTTTTTAAGAAAGAACAATATTGCATAGGGATACACCTTAGAGATAACAAAATTATAAAAATATTGTAACAAAATAGAATGACATTTCCATCAAAGACAAATTATTGTTGAGCAGAAAAAACAAAAACAAAGCCTCCAGAAAATATCTAACTTTAAATTGGAATTACTTGAAATATGCCAAAGATGTTTGGTACAGGGGCTAATTGTTGGGAAACTAATTGTGAATAATACTGTGTATTTAATAATAATTTGCATTTATTATTTATGGCATGTAAGTAATTTATATAGAATCACTTAATTTATTTGTTGCAACCACTCAAAACATAAGTGGTATTATAATTCTAAGCTTGGAAATGTTTAACACAGGCTCTGACCAGTTAAATGGATCATAAAAGGCCACACACTAGGTGGCCCACCTCCCACCCCTGCGTTTTCACTCATAATACTATACCGGTTCATATAAATATGGTTGGCTATCAGTGAAAGGAAACAATTTCAGACCCCGATTTCATGTCAGTTGTTTTTTTCAGGTATAATAAAATTCCTAACCTGAGGTAAAGAATTTTTCAAATGACACAAATTTAAAAACATCTGCATTTGTTTAAATCTTGGTTGAAGGAAAACTTTTTCAGTTAGACAGGAAGCCCAGATCTATGAGGTAAAAGGAAATCATATTTGGCCAAATAGTAATTTGATACTTAAATGTCAAGATGACAGGAACACTGTCAAAAGTATAAGTATAGGCCTGGGAAAATATTTTCAAATGAAGAGTAAGTATTATTCATGATAGATGAAATTTTTCTATGTGTTTAAAAGAAACTTCTCAGTAGATACATTAGTAAAGATGTAAACAACTGATTCAGAAAAAAAAATGAATGTAAATCAGCAGTAAACATTTTAAAACATGCTCAGCCTTCTTAATACTCAACGAAAGGAAAATATGTACAACTAGATACCATTTTCCTCATCATTTTAGATAAATTTCAAAAGATAAATTAAGATCGCCACTGGTGAGCGAGCAAGCACTTTTGTATATTGGTGACGGAAACTACTTTATGGAAGGAAAAGCTAGTAATAGTTGATAATTTTTAAGATACACGTATCATCACTCATCCCTGGTTAAAACACTCTCATGCCAACCAAAAGGTCAACAGTTTGAACACACCAGCTACTTCACAGGAGAAAGATGTGGCAGTTTGCCTCCATAAAGATTACAGCCTTAGGAACCCTTTGGGAGAGTTACTACTCTGTCCTCTAGTGTTGCTATGAGTCAGAATAGACTTGTTGGCAATGAGTTCTCTTTTTAGTCTATATTTAAAAATGATGATGATATTGAGTCATTTTTAAATATAGGATGGAAAAAAAAAGAACAAGTCAGAATAAGGCCAGGGACTGACTGCAGATCAGACCATCAGTTACTCATATGCAAGTTCAAGTTGAAAGTGAAGAAAATTAGAACAAGTCCACAAGACCCAAAGTACAACCTTGAGTATATCCCACCTGAATTTAGAGACCATCTCAAGAACAGATTTGATGCATTGAACACTAATGACTGAACACCAGGCGAGTTGTGGAATGACATCAAGGACATCATACATGAAGAAGGCAATGGGTCATTAAGAAGAGAGGTGATAAAGAAAAGACCTAAATGGATGTCAGAAGAGACTCTGAAACTTGCTCTTGAAAGAGATGACTAGCTAAAGCAAAAGAAAAAAATAATGAAGTAAAAGAGCTGAACAGAAGATTTCAAAGGGCAGCTCAAGAAGACAAAGTAAAGTATTATGATGACATGTGCAAAGAGCTGGAGATAGATAACCAAAAGGGAAGAACACACACAGCATTTCTCAAGCTGAAAGAACTGAAGAAAAAATTCAAGGTTCAAACTGCAATACTGAAGGATTCTACGGGGAAAATATTAAATGTCGCAGGAAGCATCAAAAGAAGATGGAAGGAATACACAGAGTCACTTTACCAAAAAGAATTGGTTGAAGTTCAGCCATTTCAGGAGGTAACATATGATCAGGAGCCCATGGTACAGAAGGAAGAATCCTAAACTACACTGAAGGCATTAGTGAAAACAAGACTACGGGAAGTGATGGGATACCAGTTGAGGTGTTTCAACGAATGGATGCAGCACTGGAGGTGCTCACTTGTCTATGCTAAGAAATTTAGAAGACAGCTACCTGGCCAACCAACTGGAAGGGATCCATATTTATACCTATTCCCAAAAAAGGTGATCCAACTGAATGTAGAAATTATGAAACAATACCATTAATATCATCTGCAAGTAAAATTTTGCTGAAGATCATTCAAAAGCAGCTGCAGCAGTATATTGACAGGGAACCACTAGAAATTCAAGCCAGATTTAGAAAAGGACATGGAGCCAGCGCTATCATTACTAATGTCATATGGATCCTGACTGAAAGTAGAGTACCAAAAGATGCTTACCTGTGTTTTATTGGCTACGCTAAGGTACTCAACTGTGTGGATCATAACAAATTATGGATAACATTGCACACAATGAGAATTCCAGAACACTCAATTGGGCTCATGAGGAATCTGAACATGGATCAAGAGGCAGTCGTTCAAACAGAACAAGGGGATACTGCGTGGTTTAAAGTCAGAAAAGGTGTGTGTCAGGGTTTTATTTTTTTGCTATGCTTATTCTATCTGTATTCTGAACAAAAAATCCAAGAAGCTGGACTATATGAAGAAGAACAGGGCTTTGGGGTTGGAGGAAGACGCAATAACAACCTGCGTTATGCAGATGACACAACCTTGCTGGCTAAAAGTGAAGAGGACTTGAAGAACTTACTGATAAAGATCAAAGACCACAGCCTTCTGAATGGATTACACCCCAACATAAAGAAAACAAAAATCCTCACAACTGGACCAATGAGCAACGTCATGAAAAACGGAGAAAAGATTGAAGTTGTCAAGGATTTCATTTTACTTGGATCCACAATCAACAGCCATGGAAGCAGCAGTGAAGAAATCAAAAGACACATTGCATTGGGCAAATCTGCTGCAAAGGACCTCTTTAAAGTGTTGAAAAGCAAAGATGTCACCTTGAAGACTAAGGTGTGCCTGACCCAAGCCATGGTGTTTTCAGTCACCTCACAGCACGCAAAAACTGGACAATGAAAAAAGATTGAGGAAGAATTGATGCGTTTAAATTATGGTGTTGGCAAAGAATATTGAATGTAGCATGAACTGCCAGAAGAACGAACAAATCTGTCTTGGAAGAAAGACAGCCAGGATGCTCCTCAGAAGCGAGGATGGAGAGACTTCGCCTTATATAGTTTGGACATGTTATCAGAAGGGACCAGTCCCTGGAGAAGGACATCAAGCTTTGTAAAACAGAGGTTCAGCGAAAAAGAGGAAGGGCCTCAATGAGATGGATTGACACGGTGGCTGCAACAATGGGCTCCAGCATAACAAGGACTGTGAGGATGGCACAGGACCAAGTAGTGTTTCATTCTGTTGTGTATAGGGTCACTATAAGTCAGAATGGACTGGATGGCACCTAACAACAACAACAATACCTCAAGGCTCAATAGAACTAGTGGAATGTAGGAAATTAAATTCTTTAGCTTACATTCCATGTGTAATACTCATGATTTTTTTGTTTGCTGCTTATTATTTACAGTCTGCTGAATCAACAAAGTACTCTGTGTATCTCCTTTCTCTCCTTTGTGCTAAATTAGAATTGACCTGGGACAGGAGCAATATCTTACTTATTTCTCCACCCTGCCCTGCATAACACAGCACAGTGACTTATATACAGCAGCCCTTCTCTTGAAAGTTCAATGCAACTATTTAAATAAGGAAAAATGTTATTCCTTAGTAAATATTCTTCTGTTTGAGTATGGAAGAAATTACCAAAATTTAGAAGCATAAAACATATATTAAGTCCTGTTTAGAAAATCATTGCTTTCCAGAAGGCCAATACTTTTGGTGGTCTACAGAGTTAAAGTTTCCAAAAAGGAATCACTTTCCTAGTTACTCAACAGAGATACAAGGAAAAATATCAACACAATGGCAGAATTGAGTGAAAAAATCCAAAGTGAACACAATTCAGTTTAGGCAGTTATTTATTTCACTCCTACACACCCCCCCACCCCTTACATGTACCCCACACAAACATAACCACACACATGCACACGTGTACACGCACACACACATAAACACACAGGCACACACAGAGTAAATGATTACCACGAAGCTCTTCAATAATGTAGATACTTGCGTTCTCATCTTGGCACAGAGTTTTGAGAACGACTTCTGAGACAATCCCCCTAATAGATAAAACATATGTTTCTTCTGAAGAGTAAAGATTGTAATGGTAATGAACTGATCTTGAGGAAATGAACACAAATAACATCCAGAAATGTTAAATATTGAACAAACAAAGAAATAAAAAACTCCCCAATGGAGAATTATGACTTACTGGTATTTTAGGAGCAGGTTGCCAGGCCTGTCATCTGAGGCACCTTTGAGTGGGTTTGAACTGACTGAACTTTTGGCTAGTAGTTGCGTGCTTGCCAACTAGAGACTTCTAAAATGAGCAACAAAACAAACCCTTTGCCATCAAATTGATTCCAGCTCATAGAGACCCTATAGGACAGGGTAGAACTGCCCCATAGAGTTTCCAAGGAACAGCTGGTGGATTCGAACTGCCGACTTTTTGGTTAGCAGCCAAACTCTTAACCACTGTGCCACCAGGGCTTCAAATGAACAACAGCTGATAGCAAATATGAAGAGTGCTGATTTTTGATTTCATAAAAAATGTTGTTACTAAAAGGAAAATATAAAAAGTATTGTGATAAAGTTGTATTGGCTTGTCAGAACAAGTAAATGCATGAAGAAAAGAGTTATTTGATCTCCCTATGACTTGAATTGTTGAAAGATAAAACATAATGGTCAATTGTTTAGGGCCTGATGTTGATCCAAATAGATTTTCCAATATTCTGTTTTCACACCTTCTCTGGCAGTAGTGTTCTAAGTCTTCTATGTCTAGTGGTCTGAAATCATGTTTACGATATCATTTTGTAAAGATTAGCAAACAATACAACACCTAAAATATAGTTAGGACTGTGTCCTTGGGGATAAACAAAAGTGTATAATAAGCAGAGCTCTGAAGAACACATTACTCCTGGACTTTCTGTTGTTGTTGTTAGGTGCCGTTGAGTCGGTTCCAACTCATAAGGACACTATGTAAAACGGAATGAAACACCGTCCAGTCTTTCACCATCCTCACAATTGTTGCTATTTTTGAGCCCATTGTTGCAGCCATTGTGTCAATCCATCTCATGGAGTGTCTTCCTCTTTTTCACTGACCCTCTGCTTTATCAAGCATTAAATCATCTTAATTTATAACCTTCATGGAGAACATAGGGTTTGCTGTCATTGTTTGTCTACAATGTGTATTGGTTGGTACAAAAAGAAATTCTGTTTACTGACTTTTCAAAATATTTTATTTAATATATAATATTTTTCTGTTATTCACAAAAGTACTGGAAAGTAGGTATAAAATGAAGTCAAGGTTCAGAGACAAGGAAAGGCTTCAATGTGTCTTTCATAAGCTTCTTGACCTTGGGAAAATTAATAACCTCTTAAAATTCAATTTTGTTTTCTGTAAAATATGACTAACAATTCTTGCTTTGCAGTGACATTGTGATTAAGATAATGTATAATGGAAACTAGAATTATGCCTGACACAAGGTAAGTGTTCCAAACTGGATTTTCTTTCAGGAGTCTTAACAATTTTTTTTCAGCGATGTGGAAATAGACAAAGACTATCCAAATAAGAAAAAAATCAAAGACTACTTATTCAGAGCTTGCTATAGCAAGTGAGTCAATCACCATTACTTGTGTTTGGTAAGGACTCAAATGCAGGCAGGAGAGTGGAAACACTTCATGGTGGAAAAAAGGGAAGGCTTCAGGTGTACCCTGAAGGAGGCTGCTGGTACGCAGAAGCTGGGGACGGGTTAACTAGAAGGGCGACATCCTATGTGATTGGTTAGGGGAACATGTTTGACTGTCTCTAGTTGGTCCCAAGCTGGAAACTGAGACAAAAATTAAAGACACTGTCAGTTATTAACCAAGTCTTGACCATTTGGGGCTCATTGTTACGGGGGCTGTTTTTTGTCTTCCTGGACTGGTAGACTGAGTTGAAAGTTGCAGGTTGTAGGTTAGAGTTCTATTTTTACATACGTCCTGCTATTCTCCGTTTGATCATTCAGTCTCTCAGTGAGTTTCATCTGACTTGACCAAGATTAGTAGAAGCTGCCTGGGACTTCACGTGGGAAACAATGCTGACACTGGATCTACACTCTGAGGTACAGAGATTTGCATTAGTTCATGAAGGGGCACAGCAACATGCATACAATTGTATTATATTTTTGTTAAAGGAGTTGCTTGACTTGCTAAGGTGACACTGCACAGTCATAGGTAGAATTGAGGTCTCTGGTCTTGGATTTGTAGATGTTGAGGATGAAATGATATTTTTGTTGAGACAGAGACTTTATAAATATAACTGAAAATGATGGGTCTATAAGAAGCAATTAATATTGTACCTGTGAAAATAGGTGAGTGCATGTGGCCTCAGTCAGATCTAAAGTAAACAGTGCATCTGCTATAACCCAGTGCCATCGAGTTGATTCAGACTCACAGCAACCCAATAGGACAGAGTAGAACTGCTCCATAGGGTTCCCAAGGCTGTAATCTTTATGGAGGCAGACTGCCACATCCTTCTCCCATGGAGCAGCTGGTGGGTTCGAACCAGTAAACTTTCTCTTGGCAGCCGAACACTTAACCATTGTACGAGATGGAGTTTAATGTTTATTATAGCGAGTAACATCGCTATAAAATATTGGTAAAAGAAAGGTATTTTTACTGTTATTTATTTCAAGTAACATTTGAAGTAATACATTTGATTTAAAGTCAAGGAAGTTGCCAGACTTTAGGATGATTTCTATATACTGGTAGTTGAACTCTGAGGTGAACTAAGAGTAAAATGAATATCACCTTTTTTTAACGTTAGTTTTACAACTGGGTTAATTTAGTCTCAATACATACCCTCCTTAGTAAAAAACAAAAACAAAAACCAAACCCATTGCCGTCAAGTGAATTCCATCTCATAGGGTTGCTATGAGTCAGAATAGATTCAACGGCAGTGGGTTTGGTTTTTTGGGTATAGGACGGAGTAGAACTGCCCCATAGGGTTTCCAAGGAACGGCTGGAGGATTTGAACTATCAACATTTTGGTTAGCAGCAATTTGATTCACAAAGGCTGAGACTGGCAGCTATTTATTTACTAGTTTCTGAAATATCACATCTTTAGAGGCATGAGACAATGCAATATTAATTCAGCAAATATTTACTTTATTACTTCTTTGGGCCAGGCACTGTTCTACATCTTGAAAATGAACAATGAACAAAATAGGCAAAGTGGGCTGCAGTTCAGAACATATATTTTGGGATGGAGCCAGGTAATAAAAATAAATAGAAAGAATAGAAAAGTAAATTATGTAATGTACTAGAAGGTGTTAAGTGCTATGAAAAACAAAAAACCGGAGAGAGTAAGGGGGAGGAGTGATACAAGGCGAGTAAATTTTAGTATTAAATAAGGTGGTCAGGTTAAGCTTCAGTGAGAAGTAAAAACCGAAGGACAATTGGATAAATGTGAGGGTAGCTTGGAAAACTTTCCATGTAGAAGAAATGGCTAAAGCAAGGAACTTAAAGCTATAGCAGATCTGGCAGGATTGAGGGACCCAGTGAGGCTGGGAGCAGAGTGAGCAAAGGGGGAACAGTAGGAGAAGTGATTGGAGGGGACAGGAGACCAGGTCCAGTAGTGCCTTCACTGTTTTGTGGACTTTGACCGTGGTGAGGTTTTGAGTGATAGCTGGACAATGAATAAGTAAGATTTAAGAACTGCCAGCTTTGAATTATGGTGTTGGCAAAGAATATACTTAATAGACTTGGACTGCCAGAAGAACAAAAAAATCCATCTAAGAAGAAGTACAGTCAGAACGCTCCTTAGAAGCAAAGGTGGACATGTTGTCAGGAGGGACCAGTCTGTGAAGAAGGATCTCATGCTTGGTAAAGTAGAAGGTCAGTGAAAAAGGGGAAGACCCTCAATGAGATGGATTGACATAGTGGCTGGAACAATGGGCTCAAGCATAGCAACGATTGCGAGGATGGTGCAGGACCACGCAACATTTCATTCTGTTGTACATAGGGTCACTTAACAACAACAACAGTGGCTTGATATGGCACAGTTTTATAAGGATCATTTGTTCTGCTGCATTGGCAGTACTTTAGAGAAGGCTCAGAGTTAAAAATTAGAGAATACTTGGGAGAATATCGTAATAATCTAGGGAAGAGATGATGGTGACATCAAAGAGGTACTAGCAGTAGAGATGGCAAAGAATGGATAGATTCTGGACATATTTTTATGGCAGAATCAAAAGAATTTACTGGCAAATATAATGTGAGATATGAAAGAAAAAAACAAAGGATATCAAGGACAATGTTAGGTTTTGACCTAATCAATTGGAAAAACTGAGTAGTCATTTCTTCGGATAAGGATGATTTTGACTGGAGCAAGCTTATTGATGGAAGATCAGGAGTTCTGTTTTGGACATATTTTTTACTAGATATTAAAATAAAGATGTTCAGGAGACACTGAATGTATTATGAGCCTGGAATTTTGGAGAAGGGTCTGAACTGGAGATATCATTTTGGAAGTAATTGACATATAGAGGATATTAGATCCGTGAGTTTGAATGAAACCACCAACAGGGTGAGTGCAGATTAAGAAGGCCTGAGTATTGATCCAAGGAACATTCCAAACTAAGAGCTCAGTTACCCCATTCCTTGCTTAAAAACAGTATCTTTGTGAAGCGAAAGGAGAAAATTTGGGGAAGTGTATAATGTTTTCTGGGTGTATATGGAGTCTATTGAAAACTTCCTTAACACAGTTTGTAAGGTGGCCAATTTTCTTTCCTTCAGAAGGATAGTCTTTTGCTTCAAGTGGATGTAATTGTTTCTTCTTCTTTTTCTGTTTAAAATAAGTTCTTCTTATATAAAGAGCCACTACTAATCAATACATTTATATATGTCTTCCTTTCTGTGTAATGGAAAGTGTAATGGTTTTAGAAATCTATAAATTAGTATTCTATACTACTCAATTGAATGCCTACGTGTGCACATTACATGATGCTGTTTAGCTTATGTAGCTCACAGAGCAGTAGATGAAGAGTATTTAAAGAGGGGTACAGATACTAAAAGGAAATGAACTTGAATATAAACCTACACTCTGTTGAGTTACTTTGGATATTTATTGAGCTTCTCTGAGTCTTAGATTTCTTATGGCTAAAATGAGGATGATAATATGCATTCTTCAGGATTTTCATAATTAGTAATATTGGTGGATGCTAAGCAATTGAGAGCTACTTTTTGTTTTTTCAATATCATTGCTTCGTTACTCTAGATTCAGTTTCTACCTGGTCGGGTGTCTTGTGGCTCTGATTTTTCAAACATTTTCTTTCGTATTTACATGGTTGAGCATGGAGTCTTTTTTTGCTAAAAACTTTTCTTAATACAGGATTTATTGTCTCCAATCCCAATGAAACAGCAGCAGTGAAATATAGCACATTCAGCAGTTACTTTTCTCAATTTCAGCAGAGATGGCCTTAACAAATGTAAAATTTTCTCAAAACTGACTCCACGCTTCCCCAAAAAGGTACAGATTGCTCTCATCTCCACTTCTCTGTATGTTTGAGAAATTTTATAATAAAGTGTTGGGGGAAAAGAACCCACAATCCTTGAAAATATTGGACAATTCTGAAACATAAGACTTTGGCTAATATACAAAAAAGACACATATCTGCTCCTGTTACTTCTACTATGGGAGAGGTGTTAGACAATTAGTGGAAAGACAATGGCTTAGATGCGTTGAAGTTCTTCTCCATAAATGACAGGAAGCAGATGAGAGAAGCTGGAGGCCTCCTTTCATCTGCATTCAGTGTTTTCCCTCATCCTCACCTTGGGGATGTCAGCTCTGCCTATCACAACAAATTGATCTAAGAGTGGGTCCCGCAGAGAAAGGCCTGCGGGGTAGGGGTTGCTCAGCCAAGCATCTCCTGATCAGCTCACCTTGTTTCAAGCCTCTCATTTATTTCTGAAAAAGAGGTTAGTCAGCAGAGTTCTTCCTTTCTAAGAATAATTTTCCTGATACAAAAAAAAAAAAGCGCATCTACTGTCTGCATTCATTCAGTCTTCCATTCATTCATTCAGCAAGTAACTGCTAAGCACTTACTATCTATCAAGAACCTTGCTTGTTATAGGCAAAGGAAGCAAAAACAAGGAAGATATGGACCTTGCTCTATGGTTTACTCTCTACTAGGGGAGTTAAACAAGAAACTAAAGAAGCACAAATGAGAATCACCAAATCAATTGAAATTCTAGTTCAGGACACATTTCTATACTTAGTCCTAAAGGTTGAAAATAGGGCCCTGGTGGAGCAGTAGTTGAGTGCTGGGCTGTTTACCAAAATGTTGGCAGTTTGAATCCACCAGCCACTCCTTGGAAACCCTACGGAGCAGTTCTATCCTGTGCTATAGTGTCGATATGAGTCGGAATCAGCTCAAAGGCAACAGATTTTTTTTTTTTTTTTTGGTAAGGGTTGAAAATAAATTGTATAGGCAAAGGGCCAAAGGGCCAAGGAAGGTGAGAAGTCATTCTAGGAAGAAAAATCAAAGGCGAGAGTATAGAAAAATCATGGCACATGCATTGGCTGTGGAGGTTTGGCAAATGTTATTAACACTTTTACCAGTGGCTAAGACATATACCCTAAAATTAAAACAAACAAACAAAAAACCCTGCAGCAGATACAGGTTCATCTGTGTTTTTTTTTTTTTTTTCATTTTTTGTGCCCCCATTCTCTGCTTTATACATACCACCTCCTCTCCAATCCCTGGTTCTCACTCTACCTCTGATAAGAAATTTATTTCTCTGTTTTGCCTTTGAGAGATGGCTTAGGAAAATATGGGTTCATTTTTGTATTTAGTCTTTATGAGAAACACTGTCTCTAAATTAACCTCTCATTTGCTATAGGTCTGTCTCATACACTGAAAAATCTTACTATATCCAGACTTCTAGGACATTGCACACGCACTGAAGCCTTAACTTATTGGCCTAATTTAGGATTTAGAGACGAGGTATTCTCATCCTTCGTGAAGGGTGTGTAAGTTGTTCCTATACCTAGAAAATAGCTAAAATATTATAAATGTTATTGCTGTTTTTCTTCTCAGGGCACCCTCCTCACACTTTTTATGCCTAATTGTAAATAGGTATCTTAGATAAATTTGTAGGATTATGTTCTTAAGCTCCACCCCCAGGTACCACAACTGACTGTCACTTGCTGTAAACATATGTGAAATTCCAGCTCTAATTCTGTGCTACAGTAGGTAAGAGCACTGACATATATCTCTAGCTTTAGAAATTGGAAGTAATAAAATCATGACAGACATGATGGCTTAGAAACTCAAAGATAACCCAACAGCCCAGTGCCGTCGAGTACTGGGTTGTCGGGTTATCTAAAGATAGGTGACAGAATAAGTCTCCATTCACTCGCCAAGTTTTCACCATTGGCCATTTAATGAGAGCATGACATTGGTAATGTAGATGGAAGACTGTGAGCAGGACAGGAAAACTGAGAGCTTCCCCCAAAACACAGAGTTTTAACCAAGAATATTGTCCCATTAATTGCTAGGAACAGAAAATAAGTGCAGAGTTATAACACAAATATGTATCAAGTCTTCACAGAGCGCACTGCAAAAGACCACAAAAGGCTGTGAACAGGCTTTTAGGTTCTTAGTTACAGAAATATGAGGGTGAGTGGAGGGCTGGAAAGCCAAGATATTTCCCAAGCATGTAAAAACAAAAGCAAACAAACAAAACAAACAAAAACTGTTGGCTGTGATGTAATGCAAAGATAGTTTTGGTGATACAGGAAATTGCTAACTGGGCTGTAAACATGAAGAGATCAGAGAAATTTTACCAGTGCTCATAACCCAAGGCCTTGCAAACAGAAAGTCCTAATTCCACTCTCAAACATTTGAACCAGAGGTGAACTGAATTTGTCTAATGGCTTAACAAATCCCAGAACAATCTCGACCACAGAATAAATGGAGTCAACCCCACTCATTAGTAGCCTGACAGAGGAGGCAGCTTGCTTTTTCTCTGTGGGAAATTTTAATTTCTTTAGTTTCTACTCATTTTTGAAAAACAGAGTTTGCCCAAAAAAGAATCATTTCATACATATTGATATTGGTATCCATATAGGTATACATATCATTTTTTTTCAGACACACAAAGAAATATAAAAACCTAACCTATATTCAAAAGAAGAAAAGAGTAATGTAATCAGACCAAAACATGGCCCATATGTTGGGATTAGTAGAAAAACAAACAAACAAAACAAAAACAAACAATCTGAACATAAGGTGGATTTACGCATGAACAGGTTGGGGATTTCAACAAAGAGTAAATCTTAAAATAGACTTAAATAGAAATGCTAGAACTGAAACGTATAATATTAGAAATGAAAAATTCATTTGATGAACTGAACTTCAGACTCTACATAAATCTTTCATGAGTATAATTCAATTGCTGTCATATTTATTCACAAGAAAGAATAAGTGAACTTGAAAACATAAAGATAGGTCAATATAAACTACTTAATATGAAACATGGAGCCCTGGTGATGCAAGCAAGTACAATGAAAGAAATAATAATCATAAATATAGAAGTAAATAAAACAAAACAAATATAAATTATAAAAACAAAAATGTATTTTAACAATATTAATAAAACTGTTATACTCTGTGTCAGTCAAGGTTCATTCAGAGAAAAAGAACCAGTGAGAGATCTACATTAAGATATTTGTTGCAAGGAAATTGGCTTATGGGATTGTGGAGGTTAGCTAAGTAAATCCTAAATCCATAGGGCAGGCCTCAAGGAAGGGCAGTCGAGAACTCTTCTTTCAATCAGTTGACCAGCCTTAAGAGCAGAACTGAGGATTTCCTGATGCTGAAGAAATTCTCCCTGGGGACTGTAGCTTTAGCTCATGCTCAAAAACAAAAATCACACATATGCAGTCAGTTGATTTTTGGCAAAGGGGTCAATTTAAAGCAATGAGGAGAGAAAATCTTTCACAAATGGTCCTGGGATAGTTGGATTTTCATATCAAATAAAATGAACTTTGATTCCTATCTCACTCTATAGATAAAACTTAGTTTGAGATGAATAATAGACTTAAATATGCCGAAGCTGAAGTCATAATGCTTCTATAGGGAAACTTGGAGATTATCTTCACAACATCAGGTTCAATAAATATTTCTTATATACAACAAAAAGAAATACTACCCTTAAAACAAGGAATAATTGTTAAATTAGAATTCATCAAAATTGAATATATCTATCCATTAAAAGACATAATAGAAAACATAAGCAGGTAATGCACAGAATTTGAAAAATATTTTCAATACATACATCTGAATATATATATATAAGCTATATATATATATATATATATATATATATAATTGGCAGCCAGAAGATATAAAAACCTGTACATACACACAAAAAAATTAATTACAACGGGTTTGATCAGATGCTTCCCAAATTAAGATATAAGAATGATCACTAATCATGAAAAGGTGCTTAATGAACTTATTCATCAGGCAAATACCGTTTCACAAAGAGTGCCCCAAATAAACAAGTCTTATAGCCCATAATTTTCATTAGAGCGTGGAGCAACCACAGCTTTCCTACTTTGCAGGAAGTGCAAAATAGTGCAACAACTTTGGGGAACATACGAATATTTCTTATAAAAACAGATACTCAACCCTATGGCACAGCATTCAGCTCCTTGATATCTACCCTCCAAAATAGAATGGTCATGAATGGCCACAAAAAGACTTCCACATGTGCCAACCTTATTTCCAGTAACCCCAAACTGGAAATATGCTGTCTTAATCATCTAGTGCTACTATAACAGAAATATTACAAGTGTATGGCTTTAACAGAAAACCTGGTGGCGTAGTGGCTAAGTGCTATGCGGCTAACCAAAAGGTTGGCAGTTCGAGTCCTCTAGGCACTCCTTGGGAACTCTATGGGGCAGTTCTACTCTGTCCTATAGGGTCTTTATGAGTCAGAATTGACTCGACGGCAGTGGGTTTGGTTTTGGTATTTTTTATGGCTTTAACAAAGAGAAGTTTATTCTCTCACAGTCCAGTAGGCTAGAAGCCCAAATTCAGGGTGCCGGCTCCAGGGGAAGGCTTTCTCTTTCTGTCAGCTCTGGAGTGAGGTCCTCGTCATCAGTCTTTCCTTGGTCTAGTAGCATCTTAGCACAGGAACCTCAGGTCCAAAGGAGACGCTCTGCTCCCAGCACTGCTTTCTTGGTGGTATGAGGTCCCCATGTCTCTCTGCTCACTTGTCTCTTTTATATCTCAAAAGAGACTGGCTGAAGACGCTACCTAATCTTGTAGACCTCATCAGTATAACCACTGCTGATCCATTTTATTACATGATAGTGATAGGATTTACAACACATAGGGAAATCACATCAGATGATAAAATGGTAGGCAATCATACAAGGGAATCACTACCTAACCAAGCTGACAGATATTTTTGGGGAACACAATTCAATCTATGACATATGCCAAGTGGCCATAAATGACAGAATGGATTAACAAATTGTCAAATATTCACACAAGGGATATCAACCTCTAAAATAAAGAAATGAATTATTTCTGCCCATAAAAGGTGGGTGTTTTCTAGGAATTATCCTTGGAGTATACACATTTTCTATTGACTGGAAATCTAAGGACTTCAGTCTATACTTCTATACAAATGATAGCTAAATATACAACTTCAGCATCAGACTTTAATTTACAAAATCTCTCCTGATTTTCTTTATTCATGTATTCAGCTAATTATTTATTATTACCAACTACAGGGTAGGCATTATTTCTGGTAGTACATGTGGAAATGCATATATCAAAAAAGATTCTTGCTCTCATGGAGATAAAATTAATGAGGAAATACCAAACATAAAACCTTAATGTAATAAATGTTTAGGGCAATTTTACATAGTTAAAGAGTGTTATAAAGAAAGAAATATGAGGAAGTATTACTGCAGAAAGGGATGTGTGGGAAGAATCAGAGATGAATTATTTGGCTAGGATAAAGGTAAACTATGACTATTGATACCTGACTCATGGAATGAATAAACTGTGCAATGATCTCCTAGACTAGGGAACAGGAAGTAAAAATAATCTGAGGCAGGAACAAGTATGGTGTTATCGCTGAAACAGAAAGGAGGCTTATATAGCTGGTGTTTGGAGATCAAGGAGGAGCATTTTAAATATGAGGTTATAATGGTAAGAATGAACCAGATCATGAAGAACTTTTTGGTCATGTGTGAGTGTGAGCGTTATTCTGAGTGTAAATGGCAGTCACTGGAGGTTGAATAGACAAATGGCATGATAAACCTGAATGTATGAAGGAGGTGCTTAAGACTCAAAGTAGGAGAAAAATCCGCCATTCAAAATTCCCAAACATATTTAGCATTGTCTTTATAAGCTTCCTCTTTGTTTCTTATTTGACTTCCTGATAGGTTCCATCCCTCATAAAATCTTTACTTCATCTCTCAATGTTACTTCTTTTTTTTTTAAAATCAAAGCAGTTTTTATTCCTTATAGATCAAAAAAAGAAAAGAAAAGAAAAGCCATTGCCGTTGAGTAGATTCTGACTCTCACAGTAACCCTATAGGACAGAGTAGAACTGCCCCATAGGGTTTTTAAGGAGAGGCTGGTGGATTTGAACTACCGACTTTTTGGTTCACAGCCAAGCTCTTAGCCACTGCACCAACATCAGGCTAATCTTTTGCTGTCCCTCTCTTAATTTCCTCCATTTCTTTCCCATTTAGGTGAAGCTTTACAAGCATATTTGATAAACATTTATTGCTTTGAACTAAGAAACATGTAAAAGATTGCACAGTTAACATTTTGTTATGAAATCTCCTCAAATTGTAAAATCTTGTAAGCCTTTTTTTTTAAAAAAACTAGTTTGAATTACACTGTGATAAATAAAACTATAAAATCATTTTCCCCTCCCTCCCACCCGTTTTCCACCTCCATACCATAAGCTTCTGTACGACCATTATCATCTCAGGGCTCCTTTATCTCCCAGATGCTCTCATCTTAGTGCAAACAGCTTCGTATTGGCTTAATTCTTCTCCCCAAGGCCCTCTTATAAATATCTTCTTTTAAAATATTTACTTATTGAGGAAATAATAGTCTTCCACATACTGATACTATATACCAATATTATGAACCAACATTTTTGTTCCATAGGCGAAATTTTCCTTAAATTTTGTCACAGATAAACCTTAATTAGAGATGGCCATTTTAATTTAGTATAAATTTTACTACTGAAAATGATTCTGTTGCAGCAATGATCACTTTGAAAAAAATGCCCCAAAATCTCATCATTTAAACACAATGTTCAATTTAACATCTGCATAATTATCATTCAAGTTGATATATCTTAATTTGCTAAAAAAAATCTCCATTTTAGTTGTCATTTATTTAATATGTAGCTAAGCTTGCAATGAATATCTCCATATGTATGGAATTAAAAAAAAACAGAAACAAATCTGTTGCCATCCAGTCAATTTCGACTCACAGTGACCCTATGAGGACAGAGTAGAGCTGCCCAATAGGGTTTCCAAGGAGCGCCTGATGGATTTGAACTGCCAGTCTTTTGGTTAGCAGACGTAGCTCTCAACCACTATGCCACCAGGATTTCCATATGAAATTTAGTCCTGTTGAATTATGTCCTTCAGATACATTATCTGGAGTAAATTAATTGGATAAAGGATATAATCACCCTATTGATTCTTGCAATGTTTATAGATGAACTGTTTCATCAAAAAATAAACCCATTGCAGTGGAGTCAATTCCAACTCACAGTGACCCCATCAGACAGAGCAGAACTGCCCCATATGGTTTCCAGGGGTGGCTGGTGGATTTGAACTGCCAGCCTTTTTGTCGGCAGACATAGCTCTTAACCTCTACGCCACCAGGGTTTCATTAGAATGGGGGAACATTTTTTGATAGGTCTGTAGCTCAAATATAAGTATGTAAGAACAACCAATTTTCATCTGGTTTATAAATTTTACTTAAAAATCTCTCACTTGAGGTGGAAAGATTAAGGCATGATTTTAAATTCTACTGGAATAATTATTAAGAATGAAAAGGCTGTCCTGTGACTCATGATTTATGTGGAACTTCCTTTTAATCACTTGAGATGTAAATGAATCATCAGAGATATTACTTGTGATTATGGTTGACTTTTTTTTTCCAAAATAATCCTGAGTATTGTCATTGTATGTTTAATAATATGCGCTAATTTAAGCCCGCTTAAAAAAAACAGCAAATACATTTTGCTGGTTTCAATTTGTACATTAAGAGACAAGCAGCTAGTAAACTCGTAGTCAAGTAAGTATTCGAAAAGAAATTTTAAAGAAATGAATACGTACATAATTTATAACCAGCAAATAGTACATGTTTAAATGAAAGTTCTAAAATATCTTCAAAAGAGTTTGAAACAACTCAAAGTCTTAGGCTAGACAGTGCCATGAAAACCTTGTTTATAGGACTCACTTCCTAAGAAAAAAAGTTGTCAGTGATTTTAACCTATCATGGTATAAAAGTAAACTTCTGATCCTCCAAAAGAACAGGGATTTAAATTGCTATAAATTGTACCTATGATAGCACCATATTAGAAAAAAAAAAAATTACGCCAACTCATAAATGCTGAACGATAAGTTAAGATTGAAATGCCTTCCAAGAATCTAGAGTAAATAACCCTAATGTCTTCTTATCCATAAATATTTATTCCTGAATACAGATTTTTCTGGAATCAGTCTGTTGTATCATTTGAAAAATCACTTCACATGGTTTATCCTAGTACATGGAAAGGGACCAGATACAGAAGAGACAATTCCTTCCACCCCCATTTTGTTTGATTTTAGTCTCGAGTAACAGCTGTATACCTCATCATTATCTCAAACACAAACCATTTTCTTTCCATTCTTTCCTTGTTATTTCTCTCACCCCACACCTCAAGTTCAGAAACTTCACTAAACGGTTTTTTTTTTTTTTTTTTTTGAGGCTTCAGGTACCAGGCTGTTATAGAAAGGCCTAGAGAAATCACAGAATAGCCAGTTTTCCTTTCGATACCCCCTTTGATTCTATAGCATGTCTGTATTCCTGTTCTTAAAAGCCAGCATACAGATCTCTATACAAAGTTTTCCCCTGTAAACATGAGCAACTCCCAAGGCCTTTTTGTTGGGGCTTTGCAAATCAATGTAGTGCTTTCGTGTCAAGGAAACCTCTGAATGGAACTATTTTAGAAACTTATAAATTGTGGAAAGAGGGCTTGGAAGCTTTTTTACTGCTCTGAAATCCTGTTGTAGGCTAAATGTGTTATGAATCATGTAAGTTACGAGATATGATCAAAGCTTTCAGTGAATCTTTTCATCTTTTGATCAGATTTCTTAGTCATTTTAGAATAGGTAAATTTTCAGATCTACTCATCTTTACATTTCAAATTTTGCTTTTCAGAAATAAGTTCATTTTTACTCCATTTTATTGAAATTTTACAAAACTAAATTAGATCGTTCACACTGATGGGGTCATTCAGACCTGCACTTGTTTAGTTGCTTTTATCTGAAGATCTCAAAAGAATTGACTCTGTCAAAATCACGTACTCCAGTGGAGCTTCAATCAAATCATTTATCCAGTCTCCAAAAAAAAAAAAAACCCACTGCTGTCTAGTGGATTCTGGCTCATAAATGCCCTACAGGAATTCCAAGGAGTGGCTGGTGGATTAGAAATTCGGACCTTTTGGTTAGCAGCCGAGCTCTTAACCACTGTGTCACCAGGACTCCTTTTATCCAGTCTATTGATGAATAAATAAAGAACGTGAAAGAAGAAAACAGCTGAGCAGGCTTGGGTCGAAGACTGCCCCAAATTCTCGAAGGATCTTGGCGAGCAAAGAGTGTTCTCTACGGTTACCATGATTGTGACCTAATCTGATCCTCCATTCTACCTTTGAAGGTGAACCAATGGCAGCAAACCTGTGGACCAGAACCAAGGAAAGTACAATGCTTTCTGTTGATGAGAAGAAAAGCCATAAAAGTAACAAAAAATAGGCTCCAAGCAGGCAGAAAAAAATGAGTGATCTGAACTGTAGATGTTAAAAGAATGACAGTTTACATGGATTCACAATCCTCACGACAATATGCTCATTCCCCCCCCATTCCCAATGTAATTTGTACAAAATAGTATTTTCAGTCTCAAATATTAAGATATCTTTCCTAAATTTCTGGCTTTCCTGACTTGTCTTAATATGGGTCTGCACGTCTACCTTGAGTTATTTTCCATTGTCCTGCAATACACATACAACTATGCAGAAACACACACATACACTCTACTCTGGGCAGATGGTTGTCTTCACTCCCTTCAACACATGCAGTGATCCTTTAGGTCTGTTCCTCTCACCTGAGCTAGCCTCCATTGCATCCTGTCATTCTCCACATTTTCTTGTTCCTTGGAGACCCCTCTAAAGTCCTTTGCCACTACAAAACTCTCCAATGGCTTTAGCATCTTGTGTCACTATTTTCTGGAGATTGTTGTAAGGCTGTCTGAGACCTAGAATAGAGAAGAGGTGATCCAGAAGGTGAAACAGGATGGGTGGTCATAGGAACATTGGTGAATCCAGATATGGGAGTAAGACAAACAAAACGGAGTAAGGACAAGTTAATGTCTACACGAGCAATAGAAGCTCTTGAAAAAAAAACACCAAAGGGCCCCACAAGTGCAGCTATATTACCTGCTGCTGGTTCTTTGGGCTGTTCCTAATTTCCATATTCAGCGTTTCAACCCCTAGAGTTGTCTTAAAGGATTTGAAAAACTTGTAATATTGTCTAGTCTTCACTCATCTCTTTTTTGCTTTAACTCTCTTAGACATCATTGCATGCAAATAAAATATTGTGGCTGCACTAGATAATAATTAGATGCTTAAAATATATCTGTATAATATTCTACCAAAACCAAACTCATTGCCATGGAGTTGAGTCCAACTCATACTATGAGTACAAGACCCTAGCGACCATATAATGCTGGACTTTTCAACTTTTTTTTTTTCTTGCCATTGGCCTCCTTGGCCGTCTGGTGAGCTCTATGGACCTCTTTTCAGAGTAATGTATTTAAACACATAAAATGTAATACATGGGATTAGAAAGGAAGCCACTGATATTTAAATATAATTTTTAAAACTAATTTTCAGTATAATAATATATATGGTTGTATATTCATGCATGATATAACAACAGTGAAGTAATATTATCACAATAATATTTTGAGATATGTGTAATATCTGTAAGGTGATAGGCAAATATCTGTGACTGAATTTTCTTGATGTTATTCAAAGGTGTTAAAATTTCTGTGATTAGTCATTTATATTCAGAATGAAAGAAAATGCCAAGTTTCTGTTAGATGTTAGTAAAAGTGAAATTTTGTTCCTCATTCAAGTTCACAGACCCTGTGAATTCTACCCAAAGACATTGGAGTGTCCCTAGATCCCAGATTTAGAGCCTCAATTTAGTGATATCTCTCCCTTTATTGTAAAGAAAACAACAGAGGAAGGTAGAGCAGCTAGCCAGTATCACACAACATGGTGGAAGCGTTGGAACCGACAGAAATTGCATCTTTCAGCAAGACCAGGACTCTGAATATCTACATGAGCTTTCATTTTAAGATGCTTACAAATGTTAGTGCATATACTGGGGGCATATCTTCATAAATTCTCAGAAAATATCTTGTAAATGGGTGGGAGGGGTGTTACCCTGTGCTCACCTCTGTCTCATAAATGACTGTTCCCCACTGGAATGATCTATCCATTTCCCACAAACAGCCTGTGAAGTATAGAATAGTCGCCATGCAGTAGTTATCTTATTGCCCCTGGATCCTGGCATTGGGCTTAGCATGCTTATTTGGGCAGAATTTAATTTACAAATACGTTGTTTGTTTATTAACTCACTGTCCTTCCAAGTTAACTTTTGTTTCCTGGGGCTTATTATTGATTCCTCACTGGACTGAAAGTTCTTGGTGACACAAACAACTCTTAAATCCTTCTATGCCCCCATAGCAGTTAGCAGAATGCTGTGTGCACTTAATACAGAAGAAATAATGTCGTTTTTTGAAGAGAAGATAATTTAATGATTAAGATAATTTAAAACCTATGGTTTTTGATGGTTTTAAAATGAGCTCAAAAAAATGAAATTACTCATAATGATCAGCTTTGCATATTTTATGTGTTCAAAGCATAATCATGACATAAAATTTTAAGACTCTTGGATGAATGCATTGGTTTGAAAAGGTCAATAGTTTTTAATTATTCTTAAAACAGACAATCAAAGCAGAGTTATTTGCCAGTCTCTTCCACTACAGTGTTTCAAAATCTGGTATTCCAGAAATAAAAATACATTTAATCTTAAGATTTAAGAATGAAGTTTAATTTGAAGTTTTCACCAACCATCATTTGCTCACTTCTGCTATCTTTGGGTGTCATCTCATTTCACAGAAGCTTTATTTTCATTGCCATCTTGGGGGAATGCCCTTCTTTACAAGCGTGATTACCTAGTTTGTTGTGGTGAGTGGTTTTATATCTTAGGCTCATGCTGTTAGCCAACTTAGTCGTCCCTAGGATCCTTCTACGGCTATATGAGTTCAGGTTGAGTTCCAGAACAATGCAGAAAGGTATCACCTGATATCGGGTATTAAACTATGTACCATTACATGGGTGACATGTTCCAAACCTTGGGCAATTTTTCATATTAACAAAGCTTTTAACATCTTTCTAAATAAGGTGTTTTCTCTTTCATTCGCATGTGCAACATGACAATAATAAAAAACCCATTGCCTTTGAGTTGATTCCAATTCATAGGGACCCTATATGACATAGTAGAAATGCCTCACAGGGTATCCCAAGGAGTGGCTGGTGGATTCTAACTGCCGGCCTTATGGTTAGCAGCTGGGCCTTTAACCACTGAGCCTCAAGGAGTCTGTAAATGGTCAGATAACATTTGCCTATTTTTCGTGGATAAACTCTCATGCTGATTGTCTTTTAAAAAGGAGATTTGGTTACCTCATTATACTAGTGAAAGAAACTCAAGTCCAAGAGTTACACTATATTTGATAGTAGTAATCACATAAGATAAGCCAAAAAGCCATTACCATTTTATTGAAACAATCAATATATATTGTATTATGTATATTACATTGAATATATAAAATTCTTAATTTATAATTGAGCAATTCAAAATGTAATATAAACTTCTGAGAGGAAAAGTGTCATGAGGTACTGAAATGAGGGTGTTTGATGTGACTTGAAATTGCTCTAATAATTTAATGATTAAGATGTTTAAAGTTTTCACTGTGTTACAGAATCCTTCTGGTTGGTAGAGATAAGTAACTAGCACCATTCCTAGCACTAATGTCCTTCCTTCCTTTTTTTTTCCTTTCTTGCAAACATTTCACAGCATAGTAGTAGTTATAATAATAATAATAGTAATACATTTACATAATTACTTTCTAAATGTTATGATAGTCTTATAATAATCTTGTAGGGTATATATTCCTTTTTTTTTGGTAAAAATTCAGAAGACAATCACCTTTATCCACCCATTCATTTCTGATTCTTCTACATTAGTAAAAGTCTTAGTCACTTAAAACTCAATTGTTATTTGACCTTCTAAAAAAGCAATTGTTCTTTAGGATTTAATAAATATTAATGTTTATTATCATAGTGTAAATATATAATGCATTTAATTTATCAATGCAATACATATAATTAAAAAAAAATTTAAACACAAGGATACTAGTCATAAGAAACCCAATACCTTGACAATATTCTCATTATAATTTACATCCTGATTTTTTTTTTTTTTTTACTTATTGTAGATGGCAAAATGATGCATCATATTATTATGATACTGTATATGGTGTAAGGAGAAGTGACATGGGGGCAATCCAATAAACAATTTTCCATCTACAGTCTTCCCATAGGATGATTAAGTGAGAAACGTGCAATCGCATTGCAATTTAACTACACAATATCATAAACAAAATCAGAAGTTTTCCTCCCCCTTTTCCTTTTTCTTTTCAAATATTTTCCCAAGTGTTTTCATTGGGAAGTGATCTCCTCTTACATCAGAACCAAAATTGGAAAGGAACTACTAATTGACTGGGGGAAAAAAAAAGTTAATCTTATATAAGCATTATTTCAACCTTTCCCCCCAACCCCACCTTAGACCAAAAGGGCATCCCATCCTTTAAGGGTGTTTACAATTTTTAAATGTATCATATATTGGCCAAAGGAAATCAAGTTCATGATAAATTTAGAATACAAGAGTTAAATTTATGCATGAGCCTATTGCAATACTGAATCAGAGTGTCAAGCAGCATGTTTAAGTATCACACTGAAAACCATCAACATAGAATAGATAGACAATTAAGTTCACATGAAATAAACTTACTATATTAGAGGATTGGAACATTGTATCCTATTCACAATATTCATTTATTCAACACATATTTATTGACCATCTACAATGTGCTATACAGTTTTCTAGGTACCGGTGACACAACAATGAACAAAAAAGAAAACAATACCTAGTTACTAGGAACTTATATTTAAATGATTAAAATATATGGCCTTGAAGCAGGAATATGCTTAGCGTGTTCAAGGGACAGTGTGGCTGAAGCAGAGTGGGCAAGCAGGGAACTGGTAGGAAATAGCACAAATAGGTAAGGTCAGAGAAAGACCTTGTGGAATATTGTAAAGACTTTGAATTTTTCCATGAGTGTCATGGAAAGTCACCAGAAGATTTTGTGCAAGGAAATGAACTGATCTACACAGCAATATGGCCCCTGTATTGAGAATGTAGGGATGCATGTACAGCGAGGGCAGGGTGACGGGGGCCACCAGGGCAGAAGCAGGAAGACCAGTTTAGAGGCTATGCAATCCAGGTGAAGTATAAAAATGGCATTTATTAATGTGATAGTGATTGAGGTCCCATGAAGTGGTTAGGTTCTGGATAGATTTTGAAGGTAATACCAACAGGGTTTTCCTAGAGATTGGATAAAGGGCGTGAGAGAAAGAGTCCTAAGCAACTGGAAAAATGGAGTTGCTATTTGCCGGGATCTGGAAGACCATGGGAGAAGCAGCATTTTTTGGAGGAGTATCAAGAGTTTGGTTTAGGACAAAACAAGTTTGGTATGAGAATTAGACACTAAAACAAGAAGTCAACTAGGGATTTGGAAAAACATGCCTGGAATTTAAATAACAAGTGCAGGCAGGTTATATACATTTTGAAGTTGTCTTTATATAGCTCTGAGATGAGATGAGATTACCATGTGAATGATGTAGGCAGAGAAGAGATGAGGACCATGGACTGATCTTTGAAGCACCTCAACAGTTAAAGATTGGAGAAGTGAGGATAAATAAGCAAAGGGGATTAAGGAGTGGACACTTGGTAAGATTATAGCCACAACTGTTGTGCTGTGGAAGCCAAGAGAAGAAGATATTTCAGGGAAAGTGATCAACTGTGTTTTTATCAAGTCACATGACTGGCTTACTTACATGACTATAGTTTTTACCAATGCGGAGATCATTGGTTATCTTGGCAATAGCAGTTCTGATGGAGTGTTAGAGATGAGGCATGAGGAACGAATGGAAGGAGAGAATTTGGAGATAAAATATAGGTAAATATAAAAGGAATGTTGCTGTTAATGGAAGAAGGGCACCACCCAGAAATGTGTCTTTACACAATTTAGAAGGACTCTGTCCCTTCAACTGCCAAATAGGCAGATGCTAACCCTTGCTGGCTCATTGCTCCTTGTGGATCTGCTAATTCTGTAGAACAGCCCACAGCACTCAGGGACAGCTACTTGTATTACAATTATCCCTTTATTATAACCAGGGAGGATATAGATGAAGAGATACATTAGGTACAGTCTGGGAGAGGTATAGAGGCAAGACTTCCATTTTCCCCAGGGACGCCCCGCTCTCCCAAAAGTGCAAGTTCTCACCAATCCAGGAAGCCCATCAAACTTCAGAGTTCTGAGATCTTTATTGGCTTCATTGTGTAGTTATGATTGGGGCCTGAATGAATATGCATGTTTGATTACATCATGCCCTTCTCCTTTCCTGAGGTTGGCTAACCAGATGTGGTCTTTGGGGCTTCCACTCATGTGTATACATGTAAGTGTTTGATCGCTGGCAAATTCCAGTGGAACCAATACAGTGGCCAAATTGAATTATTTGTATCACAGGCACCAACAGCTCATACACTATACTAGAGACTAATGCTTATTTAAAAAGTCCTTGGGTGGACAAAATGGTTAAGCACTCAATTACCAGCCAAAAAGATTAGTGGTTGAAACCCACCCAGAAGTCTGTCAGAGGACAGGCCTCGTCATCTGCTTCTGAAAGTTTACAGCTTTGAAAATTCCATAGAGCAGTTCTACTCTGCACACATGGGGTCACCGTGAGTCAGAATTGACTCAACGTCAACTAACAACAACGACGCTTATTTCGGCCCCTGCGTGATGATGCAAATGGTTAAGAGCTCAGTCACTAACTGAAAAGTTGGAGGTTCGAGCCCACCAGAGGCGCCTTGGAAGAAAGACTTCACAATCTACTCCTGAAAAGCTGGCCATTGAAAACCCTATGAATACAGTTCTACTCTGACACACATGAGGTTGCTGTGAGTCGGAATTGACAGCAACTGGTTTAATGCTTATTTAAAACCATTTTCTGGAACACTTAAGTTTTCATAGTCCAAGGACAAGATCTTATAAAAATCGTACAAGTCATGAGTATTTTTATTGTTTCCACTTTATAGATGAGAAAAGCTAAAAATAAACTGGATTCAGGAAATCACTTTCAGTCACAAAATGTGCTGCAAAGATTGAATTCAAGTCTTCTAACTCTTCATGGGGCTTCTAATTAGAAATTGACTGTGATCAGTCTTCAACTCAGGTAATTTAGGTCCACCTGATTCTTCATAGGAGAAAGATTGTTCCCAAACTTTTTTGTACAATCAGAATAATTTCTGTGATTGCACTTTGTTTGGAAACAAAATTTCTGGTTTACACTTTTGCAGATCCTTATTTGGTGGGTTCGAGGAAGGGAAGGACTCGGTCATGTGTGCTTTAAACTGCAGTATCACAGGTGTTTCTAAAAAGACTCCGTAGTTGAATATCACTGCCATGTCAAATGCGTAGACTATACTGACTACCACATATAGGTATCCTCTGAAAGTCAGATATGGTTTCTGTCATGAGGAGAAACGAACGTATGGAGAAGTTCAGTATGTAATTTTTATAACAATGTACCTTCATTGGCTTCTCTTTCATAATCAATATTGGAAAGATAAATTTGCTTTGCTTTCTAAAGATTGAAGGGATTAATTTGATGTTAAAGAGAGAGTGGTGAAACCTAACTCAAGTGTTGATGTTCATTTCTCTCCACTGGGCTCTAAATTGGTGAGGTGGTAGATCAGTGGCCAAATCAGGGCCTTTAAGGAAGACTAATCCCAATTTTAACCAGAATTATCTTGTTTTTATTTGTTTTGTTAGGATCTGGCTTAATATTTAATTTGAAATAAAATTTCTATTTAATCAAACATTGAAAAATACTGAGTTAGAGAAATGGCATTCATTCAAGACTCCAGCACTCAATCACTCAAATGCTCAATCAGGTTTCTGACTTCACTGCCACCTCTTTCCAGAGCAGTGATGTCAAACATCACGAATCAATCCAACAATGCTTGTCAATTAGCCTTGTTTGCATCCACATATTATTGCAGACACATACTTCCAACTCAATGGAGATTCTGTTGAAATAAATCTATTTGACATTTTTGCCTTAGGGTTTTTGAAGACACTTGCATGTACAGAGATGAAACTAAAGAAAGAGTAAACCTTATTACTAACTTGAGATTTACTCCTGAATTCCACAGTACTCTTCTGATGAGCTGGACCGAATGTTGGCCACTTTAAAAATCATCTGCACAGAGTAGGTAGATCTAATACTCAGAAGAAAATGAAACCTCTTTGTTCCTTCCCAGACTAATGAGAATTTAGTTGTAAAAAAGAAAGAGAGAGAGAAAGGAGACAAAGAAAGAAAAAAAGAAGAAAGGGAGGAAGGAAGAAAGGGAGGGAGGGAGGAAGGAAGGAAGGTAGGAAAGTAGGAAGGAAGGAAAGAAAAAGAAAGCATTCTGTGTTAGCCTGGATTCTCTGATAAGCAGAAACCAAGTTGAGGTTATGCATTGAGAAATTTATTGAGGAAAAATCTTGATCCCAAATGGGGAGGGAGCCGAGAGGGGCTGAGAGAGCCATCAGACTGTGATGCATGTCTGGTATAAAGTGAAGGAAAGGGAAGGGAGGAAGGAAGTTCAGATGGGAGCATCTTAGATCACAGCAGTTCCAAGGAAAGTTTGGCAAGGCCATTGATACATCCTCGAGCCAAAATCACCCATCAGAGGAGACCAGTCCCTCCAGGAACAGTCCTGCCTTACTACCTCTACCATGCTCAGTCATTGAAGGAGAGCAAGCTGTGAGACCTGCGGCCACTGCACAGACACATCAATGGATTTTAATGCTGCAGCTAGGGCCCATAGACAGCATGCTTCCTGCAGTCAGAGATTTGAGATGCACATTCTCATGACCACTACACATTTATATTCTTAAGATATGTGATTACATTTTTGAGTTTGTGTTATTTATTCACGTACTCTTACTGACTTCAGGTTAAAACTTCTCATCCAGTAACTGTAGGGGCTGGTGATTACCCTGAATTCAGCCACAGGAACTTGGTCAGAGAACCCAACATTCTTGGCTTTCATACCATCACTTAAACACATTTTAATGTCTAGTGTGTTCTATTTCTTTCTATTATTTCTAGGATCAAAACCATATAGGGAATTGATGTACTCTTGTTTCTATATGGAAGGAAAGCACTTTTCTCTTGTTTCTATATGGAAGGAAAGCACTTTTCCCGAAAGGCACCACTAAAACAAGACTGAGGAGGTACCAGCCAGAGTCCCTCTTCACAGGGCAGTGATTCCTTCCATTCTTCAACCTCTCCAGCTAATGTAATGTGCTCCTCCAAGGGGCGAGGTTGATTCATTAAATGACTCGTAGAAAAAGGTACAAGGAGTGAAGCCCATCTGCTGTTAAGGTGATGAAATTCTTTATGCTCTGTGAGGTGATTTGTGCTTTCTTCCAGTTCTCTCCGTGCTTTGGCTTCAGTTTATCAGGTGTCTGCCTTTCTCTGGAAGGAACTTTAAGGATATTTAAAAGGCATAAGAAGCATTCCTGAAGTTACATATCTTCACTCCAACCACAAACTTGGGCTGACTCTGGAAACACAAAGATGCGTATGGCATGATCTCAAATGCCAGGTTGCACACAATCTATTTAGAGGTTTTGTTTTCAGAGTTTGTGTCCTGAGAGGTAGATAAGTGCAATGAATGTGGGTGCCTTGAGATTTTTGTTTTAGCCTCTGTTCCGCTCTGCGACTTTGAGGACATCCTTTAGACACGTTGCATCAGAGATTTCTTATCTGAGCTGCTGAACTAGAAGACCATTGTGAATGATGCCTCCGTAAATTTTACAATATGGTAGCTAGGACATAGTTACTTTCTCCATCTTTCCAAGTCTGTTATGTTCATCAGTAGTAATAGAAGATCTCAGAGTGGAACTTCCATGATCGTGTTCAACTGAGTGTGTGTGTGTACATATGTGTGTATCCATACATGTGTTTGACCGTGGGCTTATTTTAGGAATGAAGAGATAATCTCAAATTATAATAGCAGCACATTTTGAAATAGTTCATGAGAATGAAAATATAACAGGGAATTTTAGAGACAGAAGAGGTCTTTGTGCATTGTTTTAAAATATGTTTTAGCTCACCTGCACTAGAATCAATGATGAAGCTTTTTAAAAAAGATTCATCAGATTCATGGACCTAATCACAGATCTTCTAGTTAAAACTCCCTTGACATGGGGCCCAGGGATTTTAATTTTAAAAAGTCTCTGGTTAGTTCCTCTCATGCTGGTGTTTGAGAATGGTTCACCTAACTCAAGTCCGGTATTTTATATGTGAAGAAACTGAGGCTCAAAGTTGATACTATACATTTATTGGATAGAGTTGCTCAAACTGAACCAATAGCTAGTGTTGGAATTTCAAGAGAAATAGTAATAAAGCATTTATTTGTCTTACAAAAAAAAAAAAATTATTGAATGTTTACTCAGGCACTAAGTGTTTTATGGAGCTCAGCTTTCTAATACTTAAAATCATTTTATAATAGCTAAGAAGTTATAATTATTTCTGTTTTTCATATAAGGTTGCTGAAGCTAAGTAGTTTAAATAACTCTCCTATGTGCTGACCTCTAGGAATCTGGTATTTCTAACTCCAAAACTCATGCCCCTTAACCCCAACTTATATTTTCTCTCATTGAAGAAAAGAACCAAAAGTAACTGAATGCCTCCTATGTGCCAGGAACTTCTATAAGCGTATGTCTTTTAATCATTCCTTCATTGGATTCGATTTAAAAAATGACCTCACTTTTACAAAATAGGAAATTAAGACTCAAAAGGTTAAAAGAACTGGGTCAAGATAACAAAAACCCAGGCATCCCAACTTCAAGAGAGATCCTGAATACCCTTTCTAGGAAAGCATCCAGAATGATAGCCACAGCCTTCCACAGATAATTTAATACACTTTTAGACCAGAAGACTAAGACTAGGTAGCTATGGCAAACTTACAGAGGTCTTAGTGTGAGGATCTCAGCCTTCTGAGAGTGACACCTCAGGCTCTCAGTTTCTGAGTCCTGAATTGAATGTATTACAGACTGTACTAACCCAGACTCCACCCTCCAGCCCATCAGCTGAGCTATCAACGGTTATGTGTTTCAATCAAGCAGTGAAAAGGAGAGAAAACGAATGTGGTTATTTCCCCATATTTCAGTTTACTGCCTAGGAATACTGTCAGCTGGGACCATACATTATGCTAACGTTATTACAGCATTGTCTTCTTTGCATTCCAACTGGGACTGCATTTGTTCTAGAAAACTACACCTCACTAAAACCTGGAAGTATCCGGTTTACATATTCATTGCCACTCCTGGCTTCCTCAGGGATCATTTCCAAGTACTAGGTGATGGTAAGCAAAGTAGTTATTTGATTCTGACGAACTGAGGTCAACATAACATCTGTTTTTCTCAGCGTTGCTATCACCTTTATTTCTGTGGTGTTTGGTTGTGCCTGTGACTTGTTCTGTCGTCTAAGACCCTTTTTGGTGACCTGGAGCCTCTTGTCTTTCATGTCAGTGTTTTTCAAGTTGTTTTCTTGCCACAGTCTAGCCAGAAAACTGCCATTGACTGGGTCTTCGATGAAAACTCTTCAAATGTGGCTGTTTTCAAACTACACAGATGTCCTTTCCTTTCAGAGAATTGAGCAATGACATTTGACAGAGTGGACTTAAACGTTTTTGTTGTCACCCTGGGAAATAAAGGATAAAAGACCCAAAACAAGTAACTCTGAGACAGTGCAGTGGTTAGACAAGTATCTTAGAGAACAAAGACGTTATTAGACAAACACAGGAATAATTTTATTTTTTCTTGAAATCTATGATTTTTAAGAATTAGAAAACTTAGAAATTTATATTTCTGAGATATGCAATTACCAGTCCTCCTCTAAAGTCATCTGCTTCAGAAATCAAATTTTTTTGGTCAAAATGATTGGCTGTTCATGTGAGCTTCCAAGGGACTATGTCCCGTGGGTCACACTGGACTGGACTAGGTTGTTAGTGCATTGTGTTAGAAGCAGTCTCAATCCAAAGGGTACATAGCCCTGAAGGACAGCCAAAGTCATTATCAAAGGAGAAATACCTGGTGCCATGTTCAAGAGGTGAGTGTGAGGAAAAAGCCACACGGAGAGCCGCAGTGAAGAACAGAGAACTGAAGAACAGAAGTGGAGTGCATTTTGGAGCTATCCTTCAATCCTCTCTTTCCAACACCTCTGCTCTGCCCAATGGGATCCATCCTCATATTTTGTCAGTTGCATTGCCATGTTGTTAGTTGCCATAGTACTGGCCCCATACTCATGGGGGCCCCATGCACAACTGAAGGAAATCCTGCAGAGTCCTGCACCATCCATACCTGGGTCTCCCCTGTGGAAGGTGAGATTTCTACCCCTTAACCACCAAAGCCCTCTTCTCTTCCATCCCACAAATCCCTTGTGTTTTCCTTACGTGTCAAATCCCACCATTTTCCTTCAGTTGACTTGGAAGGCTAGAGCATGAGATACTTTCATAAGAGTCCTCATCAACAGGCCCTTGAATCATCTCAATCAATTACAGCACTTATAATTAGTTATGTGTTTAGAAAGTACATCAGATCATTTTGTTATCCTGCTTAAAACTTTTCAGTAGTTTTCAGTTGCTTTTACTACAGCTGGTAAGTTTCAGCATGATCTTCTACCTGCCTTCTCTTCATTGTATACTTTCATATTTCACTCTCCCACTTGATTGTACTTGGGCCACATTTTATTCCTTCCTTAAAAGCACCAAAAGATCGGCAGTTCGAATCCACTAGACATTCTTTGAAAACCCTATGGGGCAGTTCTACTTTGTTCTACAGGGTTGCCATGAGTCAGAATCGGTTCGATGACAGTGGGTTTGGTTTGTTTTTGGAAACCCTGGTGCCATAGTGGTTAAGAGCTACAGCTGCTGACCAAAAAGTTGACAGTTTGAATCCACCAGGTGTTCCCTGGAAACTATATTGGGCAGTTCTACTCTGTCCTATAGGTTTGCTATGAGTCAGAATAGACTCAATAGCAATGGCGTTTTTTTTTTTTTTAATGGGGTTTAAAAACGCCAAGCCCCTTGGCAACACAGTGTCTGTACTTGCACATTACTTTGCAGGTCTTCCTTGAGCTCTTCGAATGGTTGACAATAGCACTTCTATTCATATCGCAGCTCAGATATCAGCTTCTCAAAGAAACCTCCCTGATCAGCCTTTCATGGTAAGCCCCTAACACTGACATTATATTCCCTATCACAGTACTTATATTACTTCCTTAAACCATTCATAACAACCCTCAGTGTGGTGAATTCTATGGATTGATTGGTCCACTAAGCCTCCAACCTATCTCTTTCTAGATGGTAAGCTAAAATCTACACCTCCAAGGCCCCTTTGTGATGGGGTTCTATATCAAATTGGGTTATATGTGGTATTTGAAAAGCAAAAATGTGGTACAGGCTATCTTCTTGCTACTACTTTGGCAGATAAGCAAAGCCATGGAAATGAGAATGCCAAGACACTATAGAGAAAAAGCCATCCTCTGTTTCACTGTATACTCTTCAGTTTCATGGTGGGGGAGGATAATGGGGTCAGAGGCAACTGTGGTGCAAAAATAGCTTCATGAGTACAGTTGATCAACACTGGCATACTTTTGAAGGTAAGAACTTCAGTGGCAGGCTCCTGACTTCCATTTCCTCAGCTTTTTGATGCATTTTTTTTCTCTTTTTTACATTTATTGCATTCTCCTGTCAGATCCCTATTTTAAAACCCTTCAGTTTAAAGTACCTAGTGTGGGTTCCTTTCCTGCACTGAACAGTGATCAATTAATGTACTGATCTTATTTTCTTACTTACATTATTTATTTACTTATTTATCTATCTAGCCATCCATCCACTTATTTATTTATTTATGTAATTTTTAAACCATTTGTTTTCCATCCACTCTACTAGAATGTAAGTTCAAAGAGGACAGGGACATGTCTTGTTCAGCACCATCAAATTATTCAGCACTAAAGCAATTCTTGGCACACAGTAGGGACTAATGAATATTGACTGAACACACGAGTGAATAAATTAATACAAAAGGGTCAAGCTTAATTTTTTAACAAATACGCCAATGGTGTCTAGACCATAACATTTTGGGAGCTGATCTTTCTGTATTTTTTTTTTTTTTTTTGAGCAAATCTTATGTGGTTTTGAGGAAAGAAATTAGTTTTGAAACCATGATTATGACGGCCCGAGTTTTTGCTTTTCAGGATATATAAATGTTAACAGTTTCTATTGAACAGGTTTTCATTGAAGTGTCAGCGAATTCCAGTGGAAAAAGAAAAATATGAGATTTGGATTAGAACATTTCATCCATGACAATGGATTTCAATGAGGTTATTGCTTTTTGACAATCTGCATATTCATTTTGGTGAATAAATCCTATTTTCATAACTTGTGTTTTGCATGAGGAAATAGCATACATACTGGCAATGCTACAAGCCTGTAAGGCACTCTGGTTCAGGCATCATACAGCCTTCCGTCACATCCAGTATCCTCTTCACTCCTCTCCCCTCCCCTTATACTTTCCTTTCTCTTCCCTTTCTTTCCTTGTCTTTCATTCTTCCTTTCTTTTTTCATATGAATGAAAATTAAACAGCATGCTGACTAATGCAGGTTACAATGCTATCAATCACAGAAATGAGTCAGCATCTTTCACTAAGCAACTTCCCGCCAGGAAGGTGCTTAAATCTTTTGCCCTATTTTATGTCTTCAGATGGAAAGAGCCACTGCCAATCAAATTGGAATTGCTGTTTATGTCGTTCTTCTCTGTCACCTGCAATTCTGAATCAGGTCACAAAAGCCCTCTTATCTCTTTTCCTTGTCTGGGCATTTAAGATTGGTGCAGAGCCCCATGATTGGTGGGTGGGCCCTCAGAGGGTGGGAGCTGCTACTGTCAGTGGGCGCACATCTGAGGGCTCTGTGGTCTCTTCTATTCATTTTGTTCCTTTATTGTTTTTAAATAGCACAACACTTTGTAATATCCAGACACGTGATGTACATTTTTAACTGTATTCTCTTAAAAACTTAGATAAAGAAAAACAGTCATGTTGGTCTATTCAAAGGCTGCCTAATAGGGAAAAACAATTAAACCATTTTTTTTCCCCTATTTTTTTAAGGCAGTCTCGTACGCTCTGAAGCAAAGAGCAATTTCAGCCAATAAAAACTGATTCTCTCAAGTGCAGTAGCCAAATATGACTCCTTGCAACAGAGGAGGGAGCTGGAAGCAGGAGGATTGATGTTGCCTGCTTCCCCAGGCTTTCATGAGCTCGGTCAGTGCCTGTGTTATGAGCGGTGCCCAGTATGCAGAGCTGAATTGGCTCAGGAGTGTGCCTGTTTATGAGCATAGCCCTTTCCAACTCACCAGCCACAGCCTGCTCCTTCAGACCCTCTCTTATGTTGGGAGATGAGGGAACACAGACGTGTTTTTGGAGTTCTCTTTCCATTTATGTTGGCAGGAACAGAGGAAGGAAACTCACTGGGGGATTAAAATAACCCAACAAACCAAAGAAGAGCAAAAGGAAAAAGGGGCAAAACCTAAGGCAGTGTTTTCTCAAACACTGATGAAATGTTCTCCTTCCATTCCTTGTTCAAAGGAAGCAAAGCAAGAGGGCTGACTGGGCATTGCAGGCATGGAAGCAGAAGTAAAAAACCAAGAAGTGGGTTCTGCTGGTACACCTAATTCTTAATACCTCACTCCATGAAGAATGATTTTATTGATTCCACTCATTTCCTTTTAACTTTTTTTCTACCCTCCCTCCCTCTCTTCCTTCCTTCCTTTCTCCTTTCTTTTACTTATTGGACTGCATACAAAGATTATATGACCCAGTGTTTTCACTTTGCATATGAAGGACCCAAGAGCTCTTAAAAAATTAAATGACCTGCCCAAAGTATTTATATATATATATATATACACATACATACTTACATACATACATACACATAAACATACGTGCATACATATATATACAAGTGCGTACACACACACATATGTATGTATATATATACCCATTGCCATCGAGTTGATGCCTACTCACAGTGGCTCTATAGGACAGAGTAGAACTGCCCCATAGCGTTTCCAAGGAACTGCTAGTGGATTTGAACTGCTGACATTTTGGTTAACAGCCGAGCTCTTAACCATTGCGCCACCAGGGCTCCATATAAATATTATATAACTCAGGCTTCCTATCTTTCATGCCACTGTCCTTCCCACTATAATACCCAATATTATTATTATCATTAATAGTAGTTGGTATTTCTTTGCAGAACTTAAGTATCCTTGAGCATTAACTGTAAGTATTAAAAAAAAAAAATCAAGTTGGTTTCGACTCACAGCTACTCTATAGGACAGAGTAGAACTGCCCCATAGGACATCTGGTGGATTCGAACTACCAACCTTTTGGTTAGCACTGGAGCTCTTAACCAATGTGCCACAAGGTTTCCAACTGTAGGTATATTTTCCTAAAATTCAGCATTGTGTAAAAGGCATAATTGACATTGATAAAATATCTTTTAAGGAAACTTTAAAAATCAGTACTGAATCGCAATGAGAAATTATAAAGTTATATTTTCTGTTCTCAGCGACTCAGAGTTTGTCTACCTGGAACCAAGATCAAATAAGAAAGTCTTCTCAATCACCAGAAGTAAAATCCATTCCAGGCCTGATATTTCTGAAGACACAAGAGGGAAAAAGGGAACAATTGTTACCTTTTATATTTGCTTTGAAGAGGTTAGGACTGAGTTCCAGCAACTGACGTGTTTGGCAGAATCGAAGAATATGGCAGGGTCCAGATATAAGGAACGAAGGGTGTGGCAGTCAAAAGGAGGTCCCTTGATTCATGCTACTGTGGATCTTTATGCTTTTAGAACATTATTTACTAGAAAACGCTGGCAATTCTGAAAAAAAAAATATGTAGGTGACTAAAGTAATATATTAAAGCAATGACTTTGATACTTTAGGTCAAACAGTATTTCTACTTAAAGTATACAGATAATGGAAACAAAATATGTTTTATTCTAGACAGGAATAAACAAAAGAATGGGAGTTAATATCTAATTCTTCAATTTACATGTCATTGAAAAAACCCCAAACCAAACCTGTTGCCGTAGAGTTGATTCTGGCTCCTAGCAACCCTATAGGACAGAGTAGAACTTCCCCATAGGGTGTCCAAGGAGCGGCTGGTGGACTTGAACTGCTGACCTTTCGGTTAGCAGCCATAGCTCTTAACCACTGCACCACCAGGGCTCCTTACATGTCATAAGACTGCCATACTAACAAGAAAAATTAGAGCAAGTTTATTTTTTATATTCATAAAAATGGATTAGTGTATCAAAAGGAAAAGCTAGAATGGATTATCAAAATCATGTAGTCCAGCCCATAATTTAGTAAGGAAGAAAATCAAGCCCAGAGACTAAAGTGCCTCACAAAGATACTAATTGACTTACTTAAGACCTAAAAATAATTACTCTCAAAATTCAGAGAAGAACCCAATTCTACTGTTTAATCCATATGTACCAAGAGCCATATCCGTCAGCTTGAATAATAAGCTTTAGTTAAAAAGCTATTGTATTTCACATGCATGTAGATATTGGTATAATTGACACCAAAATACTCGCAACTCTTTTTGATTTAACAGTATTTTTCCTCATAATTTTTTTCTTAAGTCTATAAAAAATCAATAAATTTGTCAATCTAAGAGTGACTATTGTCACTTAAATGTCTCTCTATATTTTTATTATTTCAGGGGTCCTCATATTTGACAAACTTGCAAAATACTGCTCTACTCCGTAAATGAATTCTAACAAGTCAAGATTTAATGTTCAAATTTATCATTTAATTATTGGGCAAAAATGTTGCCAGGGACCTGGGTACTGGATGGAACTATAATTAAAAACCATCTGGAAATTTTCCTTATTATCAGCTTGGCACCTACTCTGTAAGCACTGCCAACCCAAAATCAATGTTGCACTTTACTTTCACACATTAAAAATAAGTAGCCAAAATATGACACAAAATAAAATTCCCTCAAAGCACAAATAACTTTTTACTACTTTAGTTTGGCATTATTATTTTTTCTAATCGACTTTTCTGTGAAGTACATTTATTTTTCTTGCCTGAATTCCCAGATATTCTAGAATATGAGTATACTAGAATTGTCTATCAGTATTGCACGGTGACATTCAGGGTGTGTTAAGGATTTGTTTTGAAAGTTTATAACCTGATTCTGGGATTCTCTCGTGAGGCATGCAAATAGGCATTAGCTTCTGGACCTGGAAATTCCCAAGCCTCCGAACGCAGTGACACCCAGTGGGCTAAGACTCTGTTGAGGTTTCTCAAAGTGACTCATCAAAAGCCAGGTTTGGCAAGAGTTAGAAGCTTTTCAAAGAACATCAATCACCTCAATTAACTACGCCACAGGGTTTCAAAACAAAGTAATTAAATAAAATAATTAGCTGACGTAAATAACACAACATGGTGGAAGGCAGTCATTATTTTAGCTTTCATAATATGCCTTTTTTAAAAATCACTGGTTGAGTTGAGTGAAATGCTGCTTCTATGAAGTTACATGTAAAAAGAGCCTTTGGAATGTAACACTCTTCCTTCCCTCCCTCCCTCCCTCCCTCCCTCCCTCCCTCCCTCCCTCCCTCCCTCCCTCCCTCCCTCCCTCCCTCCCTTCCTTCCTTCCTTCCTTCCTTCCTTCCTTCCTTCCTTCCTTCCTTCCTTCCTTCCTTCCTTCCTTCCTTCCTTCCTTCCTTCCATCCCTTCCTTTTCTCCCTCTCTCTCTTTTTTTAAGGCTGTTAGCAAGTACTTCAGAAACCCTGGTGGTGTAGTGGCTAAGAGCTATGACTACTAACCAAAAGGTCTGCAGTTTGAATCTACCAAGTGCTTCTTGGAAACTCTATGGGACAGTTCTACTCTGTCCTATAGGGTCGATATGAGTTGGAATCAACTCAACGGCAATGGGTTTAGCAAAGACTTCTACAATCTTGGCACCTCTAATTGTGTCAAAATACTTTAATTATCTAAATATGAATTTTCGTTTAAATGTAGGTCCTAAAGAGTGATTTAGATATGACGCTTGGGGAACAATTTAGAATCATACTCTGGGGTAAATTCCACCTAAAGTTAACCTTGGGTTTGAGATTGAGGAGAAGGGAAGGAGGATGAAGTCACCCTAGGCTATCTAGAGCCAAATTTAAACTAGGAAAGAGCTGAAAACCCTGCTGCCATTTAAGCCCCTGGTTAATTGTTGATAGAAAATTTCCAGATGGTCCTTGGAGGTGCGGATGATAAAACTTCACCTCGTTACTCTGGTCATGCCATCAGGAAGACCAACCCCCAGAAAAGGACATCAGAAGGGGAGAATTGTGACTACCGCCCTGGATGGAGCTACTCTTCTTATAGCAGACTTGACCCAAAAAGTGGATCTTATTTTCCTTAGAGCTCAAAATCATTGAGATAATGGGGTACAATGAAGTAGGGGAGGGGGGTTAGGAAAGAATTCTAAAGCTTTTAAGCAGAGAATCTTTCCCACACGTGGAATGATGAGAGGTTGAGGGGGAAGTAGTAGCAAAATTAAAAAGAGGTGGATCAGAGTTCAGCAGATGGGGCAGCCTTAACACTATACATAAAACAAGCAACATATTCCTAGGCTTCCCTAAGGAGTGAAAGCTCAAGTTTCAAAGACCATTGCTATCCAAGTCTTTTTTTTTTTAATCTCCAACTGACCACCGTGAAGTAAAAGCTAAAAGGCTTACATTTAGATGAGAGCCACAGAGTTAAACAGCAGTACAAGAAGTGGCATATTTCTATTTGTCACAGATGTTGAATGACCATGTAGAAGTCATGTGATGGGTCAGGAAGAGGGAACATTCACCGTGGATTTGGATTCTCTGAATTTGGCTTCAAGGAGGAGGCCTTAAACTACACATAAATATGCTGTGCAGTATTTTTTAACAAATGTTCATCAAATATTTTTTAAACTCACTTATTAATGAAGGAACTAGTAAAATGATAAAGGGGATACAAGGCGTTTTGGAGGACTGGAGAGTTATATACGTAGTCACATGAATGCAGAAATGAATTTGCTACTCAGTACATAAGTGGTTAATGACTTGCAGGCATCAAAATTGCCAACTGTAGCGTTATCGTTTCTACCACATATACTTTGAGAAGTTTACTTAGAAGCTCAGCTTATCTCAGATCTTAGCAAATAATACTTCTCAAAGAATCATACTCCTAGATAAGTATATAATTCTTGGATGATCCTTTAAAGCAAAGATATGAAAAGTATATAAATCAATCCTCCTTTTTAAACTTTTTATTCTGAAATAATTATAGATTCACAGGAAGTTGCAAAGAAATGTTCAGGGAGGTTCTGTGTACCTTTGCCCTTCCTACTCAAAATTTGACATCTTAAATAACTATGGTGCAAGAGCAGAACCAAGACATTGACATTGGTACAATCCGCAAAGCTTATTTAGGCTTCACCAGTTATACATGCACTCATTTGCATATGTTTGTGTGTGTGTGTGTGTGTGCACATGCCCAGGTTTATGCACTTTTATTATAGGTTTTCATTTCCTGAATTCTGGAATATAAACATACTACAGTTGGCTATCTATATTGCACAATGAGATTAAGAATGATTGGGGAGTATTTTCATGCAATGATCATCACAATCAAGATGAAGAATTATTTCATCACCACAAGCCTGTCTTGTGCTGCCTCTTTATTAAAACACAACATTGCCACTGAGTCAGTTCTGAGTCATGGCGACCCCATTGCCCCACAGGGTTTTCTTGGCCGTAATCTTTACGAGAGCAATTGCCAGGCCTTTCTTCCACAATGTTGCTGGTCGAGTTTGAACCTCTAACCTTTAATAGTCAAGTGCAAACCATTTGTACCACCCAGGAACCTATACCTTTATAAAAAAGAAAAGCAACCGATAAATGAAACAGAAATTCTCCTTAGAAAGTGAGGACAGTGAAAATTTGTCTTGCTTACCTGAGACACATCATCAGAAAAACCAATCCCTAGAAAAGGACATCACATTTGGCAAAGTAGAGGATCAGGGAAAACGAGAAAAACTCTCAGTGAGGTGAACTGGCACAATAGATATAACGATGGCCTCAAACATATCAAAGACCCTGAGGATGGCACAGGACGGGGCAATGTTTCATTCTGTTATACCTAAAGTTGCCAGAGTCGGAATTGATGCTACAGCGACTAACAACAACGTTGCCTCCTCCCCAACTTCCAGTCCCAAACATTTGCCAATCATTAATCTGCTCGCAACCTTGGTAATGTCGTTATTTCATGAATGTTAGATAAATGGAATCTTACAATAGGTAACCTTTTGAGGGTAGCTTTTTTCACTCGGCGTAATTCCCTTGAGCTCCATAATCTGAATTGTTCCACGTGCATTATATTTTCAGCAGATTTACTCAAACATTCATTCATTTAACTCAAGCGCGTTGGGAGCCTCGTATTTCACAGTATTATAGACACGAGGAATACAGCAGTGCAAAGGTAGAACGATCGAGATGTAATGTCATGCAGACAAGGAAGGATCTTTAGAGAAAATGCTGCCTATTATGTAATTTATCTATTTCTGTAGTTTAAAGCTGTGGTGCTCAAAAACACATATGTATTCCCAGAGCAATGTGCATACATGGCTAGTATGGGAATCCCTAGATGGTGCAAATAAATGATTTAGTATTTGACCACTAGCTGAAGGGTTGGTGGTTCAAACCCACCCAGACGTGCCTTGGAAGACAGGCCTGGTGTTCTGCTTCCAAAAGGTCACGGCCTTGAAAATCCTATGCAGCACAGTTATACTCTGCACACGTGGGTTCTTCGTAGGTTGAAATCTATTGGACAGCAATTAACGATATTATGGGACATTTTTTTATATGTTCAGCTTTCATAAGAATTCCTTCCAAAACTCAAGAAAGGGTGTGGACTAGTTGATATGCTAATTATCTGTTCCAACTTCCCCTTTTTCTATATCTACTCTCTCATTTTACAAAAGAAAGTCAGATTTCTTTCCTATCTTAATCTTTCAAGAGAGCATTGCCCTGGGGTGTAAAACTCCCAAAGAGTTTACAAGGTATATTGGCAGAGAGTGACCTTAGGAAAGAAAACCCAAATGACTGCATGACGAATCTTTGTTCCAGGCAGATGGATTCCATTCCACTGCTTTCACAAAATTAAAAAGACCCTAATTAAAGTGTCTCCTGGTAGATCATTAAAACATTTTTAAAGGAAAGATCGCTAAATGGTTTTTGGCATGTAACTCAGAAGAGGTTCAAAGAAATGAGTGAGACTGCAAAAACAGACCTTCTTCCTGTTCTGACTTCTGGTCTCTAAGCATTTCATATCTACAACATACAAAGTAGGGATGGTACTGACCCTGAACTCTGTCTCATTTTAGCAATATGTAAATTGCTTAAGAGGTATAAGTAATAGTTTATTTTATAAATCTTCTTTCCAATAAAATCAAACATCTTAAGTTTAATAGTTATTTATTGGCAATTGTAATATTTCATATTATTTTATAAAATAAGTACTAAGTTTAATTTTAATAACTAAATCTAATTTTTAGAAAACTGACATGAACCCCTAAAATTTCAGTATCTATAAATAATTTTGCTGCAGAAATATTTGCATGGGTGGACAACAGAAGTCATTAAATGTACATGAGTTTAAGATAAAATTTGTTGTATAATGTGGACTTGAAATGAGTTTACCAATAACATGAGCAGATACAAAATTCCTGACTGCTTGAAAAGAGGTGTTCATGTGTTTTTTCAGAGATTGATGATAGATGATAGATATCAAATCATTATTGTGCTTCGACTCCATTTGTTATGTTTAAGAGTGATACAAATATATTTTCTTTTCAATGTCAACATTTGTAATATGTGACAAATAATTATTAGTCAGCCTTTGAACAAAAACAATATTAAATTCCAGAATAATGAAAATACCAGGAAACCAAACAATAAAATAAATCGGGTTGCTCTCCTTAATTTACTTTTACTTTAAATCTTTAAAATAAATATCAAATATTTATGTGTGGGCAGTTTGTCTCTTTAGAGCTTTAAATAAATATCAAATATTTATGTGTGGGCAGTTTGTCTCTTTAGAGGACTCTTTATTGGAGATTTGCTCTAATGTTATGGGTGGGGCCGGGGGCAGAGAGGAGGGCAGTCTTGAAAAACTCAGCTTTGTGTTCCCTGCTGAAAGTAAATTTATTTCCCTTGTTATAGTTTCATTCTTGTAAAATAAGATAGTATAATACATGTCTCCTTATAGCAGGATGTTAAATTATACCACAAAGCACAACATGTATAAGCCTTACTGATGTAAAAAAAAAAAAAAGATAGGGCATTAAAAAAAGAAAATGTCAATTAGGGGCCCAGGATCTATTATAACCAACAACAAAAATACGTAAATACAATTGTGTTTCTGAATGGCATGCCTGGTACTTTAGAAGACCATATATTATGGGTTTATTTATTTTTTTTTATATTAAGTTTAGGCTCTGCGGGGTTTTTAATAGGATGTAGAGATAGTTCACATGGTCTGGAACAAGGTTCCTTGTTGTTTGCGTTAATTATTTCATGCTCTAGCCACTTTTATCTGTAACATAGTGCTATAACTGCCTGAAGACATTGTACAAAGATAATGTACAAAAATGATATTCATCAGGAATTCTTTTAAAATAGAGCTGTGTTAATATAATGGAGAAGAATACCTATCAGCTTCTTTCCCACAAAGCAATTTAATAATGAACACAAAAATCATACCACGTTAGATCTGGAAAGAGAATTAAAGTTATTTGTTCCCTATCTTATAGACAAAAAAATTGAGGCCTAGAGTGGAGTGGTTAAACTATTTATGTATCATGGGATTAAAAGAATTTTCCTACAGGCTTGGGCATCCATTTTCATTCAGTCCATAGCAGTGGTAAACCAAAAATCCAAACTTGTTGCCATCAAGTCGATTCTGACTCCTAGCAACCCTATAGGACATAGTACCTAGCTGCAGTAAACAGGTTTAAATGATGTCTTTTAGATTTTTCAATCCACACCAGTACAAACATTACTTCAAACGTGACAATCTTTGCTTCCTAATAAGATTATTAGAGAAAATTCTAATTCTAGAAAAAGATAATTTACTGGAAATTACCAAAAATATCATTTCACAGATTTTTTTTTTCTCTGGGATAGCAGAAGAAATTCTGCCAAATCTACTGAAGTGATATGTTTCTTGGGAATTGTATTTATCTCTATCAGGCACGGATTGCCAGAAGAACAAACAAATCTGTCTTGGAAGAAGTACAGCCAGAATGCTCCTTAGAAGCGAGGATGGTGAGAGTTCATCTCACATACTTTGGAACTGTTATCAGGAAGAACCAGTCCCTGGAGAAGAATATCATGCTTGGTAGAGGTTCAGCAAAAAAGAGGAAGATCCTCAACGAGATGAATTGACACGGTGGCTACAACAATGGGCTCAAACAGCGATGATTGTGAGGATGGTGCAGGACTGGGCAGTGTTTTGTTCTGTTGTGCATGGGTCGCTACAAGTCGGTACCCAACAACAGCAACTATCAGATTATGCTGATTGGCATTATACTTTATAATTGTTGTTAGTTGTCATTTAGTCGATTCTGACTCATGGCAATTGCATGTGTGCAGAGTAGAATGCTCTAGAGGTTATTTAAGGCTGTGACTCCGGGCCTGTCTTCCGAGGTGCCTCTGGTGAGTTCAAATGTTAACCTTTAGGCCAGTAGTAGAGGGCTCAACCATATTCGCCATCGAGGGCTCAAACACTATAATAAAGATATATTTTCCTTCTATGTTAGGCTTCTTAATATTTCTTTGTGCCACTGACATATTTTAAATGACAAAACAGTTAATTTTATACAATTTCTTTAAAAAGAACAGCAAAAATCATTTATGTTTAGAAACCCTTAAATGTAATTGTTTATAGTAAAAAAAAATTATTTTAGTTCAATCAAAGTAAAGAAATTGAAATAATATACATTAAATCATAGATGGCAATCTTTTTATGAGAAAGGGCCAAGGTAAAACAAAATTGACTTAAAATTTGCTTGGAAGTGATCAATAATTAAATGAATTAAGTTCCACAAGAGACTGCTGTTATGAGTGAGAGAAGTGAGAAATCACAACTGGCTAGCAAATTAGAAAAGGCATTGTGCAGGAGATGATATTTGAGATGGACTTAAAAAGATGAATATGTCCAAAAAAACATGCAAACGGCCAATAAGAAATATGTTTGACATTGTTAGCCATCAGGGAAACGCAATTCAAAACCACATTAGATGCCACTTCATATACACTAAGGTGAGTATAGAAGTCCTTGAGTAGTACAAACGGTTAAGTGCTCGGCTACTAACCCAAAGGCTGGTGGTTTGCAGCTACACAGAGGTGCTAGCGAGCTACTTCTAAAATGTCACAGCCATTGAAAACCCTATGGAGCGCAGTTCTACTCTGAAACAAATGGGGTTATTGTGAGTTGGAATCAACTTCGTATAATTAAAAAAAAATTTTTTTATTATAACCACCTTAAAAAAAAAGGTCAGCTGCCATCCAAAAGGTCAGCAGTTTGAATCCACCAGCTGCCCCTTGGAAACTATATGGGGCAGTTCTACTCTGTCCTATAGGGTCATTACGAATCCGAATCTACTCAACAGAAACAGATATAATAAAAAAAGTCAGACAATAACAAGTGACGGCAAGAGTGGGTGGAAATTGAAATTCTCACATAATTCTGGTGAAAAACCAAATAGTACAGCTGCTTTGGAAAGCAATATTGCAGTTCCTCAAAAAGTTAAACACCAGCCCAACGTGATACAGCAATTTGTCTCCTAGGTATATACCCAAGAAAAATGAAAACATACATCCACACAATAATTAGTGAACAAATGATCATATCAGTGTTTTCATAACAACTCAAAAGTATAAGAAAACCAAACGCCAATCAACTGATAACTGCATAAATAGAATGAGGTCTGCCCATATGAAAAGAACACTGGTCATTTTATGGTTAAGCCCTTGGCTGCTAACAGAAAGATGGGCAGTTCAAAACCTATCAGTGGCTTCGAGGGACAAAAGATCTGGCAATCTGTTCTCATAAAGATTACAACCTAAAAAACTCTATGGGGCAGTTCTATTCTGTTCAGTAGGGTCGCTATGAGATGGAATTGACTCCACAGTACAAAAGAACATGTGCGTATAATGGAATATTATTCACAATTAAAAGGAATGAAGTTCTGATACATGTTGCATTATGGATGAACCTCGAAAACAGTAAAAACATTAAAACTAAGTGAAAGTAACTAGTCACAACAAAGCTGTTTCAAAATAAATCAAATTTCAAAAATACTTCTAGTAGAACAGTGTAAAGGCATTCCAGTCTGGAGGGTGGTATGAGGAAATCAGAACAAAAGTAAAAAAACCCAGGACCCGTTGGGAAAAAGCAATGAGCTGAGAATAGTCCAGAGCCAACAATCCCAAGGAAATGGGGGCTTTAGTCCACATTTTCAAGGAACTGAATCCTGACCATCTGTGAGCTTGGAAGAGGACCCCAAGCCTTAGTGAGATCACAGCCTTGGTTCAATCTTGATTTCAGCCTGATTAGACTCTGTGCAGAGAAACCAGGCGATCTATACCCAGAGGTCCTAACATGTAGAAGTTGTGAGATAATACATTTGTATCGATTTAAGCCACTAAGTTTACAGCAATTTGTTATACAGCAGTAGGAAACTCACACAAATGCATGGTGAAAAAAATGGAAGTCTAGAAAAATATGGATAAATTTACTCCTGCCTGTAGCTTCAGTGCTAGGTTGGTTGCAATTAATTCCTTTCCTTTCAAACTTGTTAGCATAAAAAGTAACGAGGATGTTACCCAAGTTGATGTGTTTACATCTCAAATTGCTTTGAGAATATATGTACACATTTTCACTGCTGTCAACTTCTTACTTGGCTCAAGCTGGGAAATTATTTTACCAACCCTTTTCTTAGGAGATGCACACAATTTTCTTCTTTCCATTTGGATGAAAATATTTTGGGCATTTCTGAAAATGTGCTGAACTGTGACGGTCACATTTCTCCTTTGGGGAATTTGGAAGCATAAATTTTTACGTTATCAGTCTTTGATTTTAAAGTGGTGACTGACTTACACATGACTCTTTTATCACCTTCCATGAACAGGGCGTGAAATTCAAGATATATTTAAATAAAAAAATGTTTATCATTTTTCGGGAGCATTTTACACGTATTTCAGTCATATTGTAGAAATTTTTTAAAATTTAGAAAATATAAGTTATCTGGAATTGGAAAATACAATGTATCTGAAATTGTCACTAATATGTTGATGATTATGCATCTTTAAACTCTTCTGCTTAGGTGTGTTTATCTCTCTTCATATTTAAATATTGAAATGTCATCAATATTTTACATGGTCTTTTTACTTCCTATTTACTCTTTTATAACCATATTATATAGAGATATAGATATATATGTAGTGATTACAAATGTTATTGAAAGTGAGAAAATATATAAAATATTTATAAATGCAATATTATAAATATAAATTTAGACTTATATACTTATATCTAAATATAAGCTGATAATACTATAAAATCCTATAAAAAAGAAGTCAATGATCAATAGAAGTAGTTCCAGAGTCTGAATGTTTGGAATGAAATCCTTATTTCATCACTTACTGCCTGCTTGACCTCAGGACAGTCACACGATCACTGTCATTATGAGCCTCAGTTTCTCCATCTGTAACAACACCTACCACTAAGACTATTGTGAAGATTGAATGCATTAATTTGTGCAATGCTTACGAGACTGTCTGGCCTATAGCACAGAATCAACATTGGCTCTCATCAAGGCGTACCAAGTATTAGACTAAGTGTTGGGTATGCATTGATGAACAAGATATTACTGACTCCACCCTTTGTGGAACAAAACCTACTGGTTCAAAATCTTTCCCTACAAATACATTTATATCCAAAGGATAAATTTCTAAGCATAGAATTACTGGAGAAAATGATACTGCATATTTGGTGCTTTTTGATAAATATTGTAAAGTGGGTAGTTATAGGCTCTTTCCAGTATAACTTGTTCAATTTTCCTTACAATTTCATTGTTGTTGTTGTGTGCCTTCAAGTCCATTCCAACTCACAGGGATCCTGTAGGAGACAGTAGAACTGCCCATAGGGTTCCCAAGGCTGTAAACATTAAAGAAGCAGGTTGCCACATCTTTCTCCCTTGGAGCTGCAGGTGGGTTTGAACCGCTGACCTTTCTATTAGCAGCCAAGTTCTTAACTACTACCCCATCAGGGCTCCTTACAGTTTTGCTAGCTAGCACACATAATAATGCTGCATAGTTATAAATGCAGTCATTGCGGTATTAGCTTTAATTTTAATGAGAATGATCTAATGTTTCCTTGTTTTGAAATTATGTTGGGTGTGGATTTGGGAAAAATAAAACTCAAGGACATGAAAGTCTTATTTGATTGGATTTTTAATTGTTTTATATAATTGGTGTTCTAAAACATATTGACTTCTGTTGAATTTATGTTTGGCATCTACTGAGAGACTGTATGGATTTTTTTCTGTTAATGATATTAATTTAACAGACATTATTGATACATTTCTTAATATGTAAAAAAAAAAATCAACCTCTAAATACCCTAACTTTGTCATAATCTTAGTTCTGTTTTCTCCTAGAAAGCAATGCGTAGGTCTATAAAACTAACTTGGTGATATTTTATTAGAGAACGCAGCCTCAAGGAAGAAAGACTCAAGGAAAACACAACATGAGCTAAGAAAAGAAAGAAAATATAAGGAAATATGTTCCCGAGTGGCTTCAGCTTAGAAATAAACAAGGTTAATTCTTGATCTTGCAAAGCATCTTTGGAGGCCTTACAGATTATGGCACCCAGGGAAATGGTAACCGCCTCCCTTCCCTTTATATCTCATTGATAATGTCTACTGTAAGTGCCCTTAACCCATGTGTACTTTCATGTAGCAGGACCTGTCCTCTCTAGGTAGCCGCTGAGTAAGCCCGGTCCTCTAGGTGCCGGTTGTCTCGGTGCACAGGTACATCACTCAGCCTTCTTTTTGCCTAGAATCACACAGGCTGTGAGGTTCCCTGGTCTATAGTGCTGGCCTCAGAGGCTGTGGAGTGAGCCTCACTCAGAAAACAAGCATGGATAGTATGGTGTGTTGGGGTGGGGAGAGTCATCAGATGGTTTTATTGAAGATCATCTAACATAATCATATGTTATGTATCTTTAAATATTCTTCTGTATTTTTCAGACATTATCTTATTTATTTATTTCAGTTTGTCGTTGTTGTTAGATGCTGTCAAGTTGGTTCTGACTCACGGCCATCCTACGTACAACAGAACAGAATACTGCCTAGTCCTGCACCATTGTCACAATCATTATTAGGCTTTTGCCCGTTGTTGCAGCCACTATGTCAATCCATCTTGTTGAGGATCTTCTCTTTTTTTGCTGACCCTCTGCCCTACCACTCTACCAAGCTTGATGTCCTCCTCCAGGGACTGGTCCCTTCTGAACACATCAAAAGTATGCAAGAGGTAATCTCGCCATGCTTGCTTCTGAGGAGCATTCTGGTTGTACTTCTTTCAAGGCAAATTTGTTCATTCTTTTGGCAGTTTAATTGGCATGAATATTGTAGACACCATACATTTGTATTGTTTGTTTTCACAGTATTTGAGAGGTTGAAAATGTTTATGAGATGTTTTTAATCCACTCACTGATGTATCTTGCAATGCTATTTTTCAAAATCCTTTGGAGCCTTGGTGGCATGCTTTAAATTCACCAGCTGCTCCTTGGAAACCCTATGGGGCAGTTTTACTCTATCCTATAGGGTCACTATGAGTCGAAATTGACTCAAAGGCAATGGGTTATGGGTGGGTCATTTAAAATAAAATTTAGAAGACAGTTACAAATCAAGAAGTGTAAATTTACTACATGAGTCTTGAGGTCCTTACAAAATTTATTCACAAAACTGTATTGCTTTTAATTTGTATTCTATGTAATGTTTATTTATTTATTTTACCATATTTTATCATGACCAAATTAGATTTATCCTAGGAATGCAAAGGTGATTTAATTTTCCACAATAACAAATTAGAGAAGAAAGATCACATGATCAGTTTAATAGATGCAGAGAGGATATTTGATAAAATTCAATATAATTTATGATTTTTAAAAAATGTGTTTCAGTCAACTAGGAATAGAACGAAATTTAGTGAAACTACTTACACGTATCTAAAAAAAAAATTGAGAGAGAACTACTCAAAATGAGAGATATCTAGAATGGTTCCCTTTTCTAGCAACATTCCCTAGTATCAATGCTACCTTGGGGTATGGACACATAACTACCATCTCCCAGTGTGACCATAAGGAAGATTCACTGGAGGAAAGTCACAGGCAGAAGATAAATCATTTTCTAGCCATTCTGAGGAGAGGTGTGCCAGGTGGAATGCATTTCTGCAACAAACTCATTTTCATTTTTGCTTGGTAGTATTTGATTATGAGCTCATTTTTGCTTGATCTTAATGTTTTGGAACCTGGATGACACAATTTGGAGATACGGACTCCAGAGAGGGTTTACCTCTGCTTCTGCTAGAAACTAGGGTTTTCTTTCTCTGCTGGTACAAATCCTTGTGAAGATCTCGGTTAAGTGCAAGACTGTCAGGTTAATCTTCCTTCACTTTGCTGCTGGGCCCAAACTTAGTAAATGTTCTTCTTGACATTTATATGTGGGATGAGTGCTTGAATAGCTCCCATATTTTTTGGAAGCTCACCAATACATTAAAATTACTATTTTGTAGTGGGAAGTACCCTTGGAGTCCCTGACCCTTTGCTACTTCTTTTTTAACCTTTTTTTTTTTTTTATGGAAAATTTCAAACATACACATGGGAAAACAGAATAATAATATAAAATATAATATAATATCCCTCCATGCGCCCATCACCCAGATTCTGCAATTGTCTGTAAGCCAGGGCCAATTTTGTTTCATCTATGCACAACACATGGTCTAAATTATTTTAGAAACAATTCCCAGATATCTCACTGGCTACCACGGTGTGAGTCAGTGGTTCTCAGCCCATATTCCATCATGACATAGACAGCAGATGATTTTCACACGTGCAATGCAATTTACATATGTGATTCACTTATAGATTCTAGCATGGGACCCGTTACATAAATATTTTTGAGCAAATAGATGTATGAGCAAAATTATGCACAATTCTGAGAAGACTAGCTCAAACTCTATCCTTGTCTTTCCCACTCAAGAAACAAATTGAAATGAAAATGAATTATATATATATACATAAAGCCATATCATTTTTATACATGATATTGCATTAAAAAAAAAAAAAACCACTGCTGTCGAGTTAATTCTGACTCATAATGAAACTATAGGACAAAGTAGAACTGCCCCATATAGTTTCCAAGGAGCACCTGGTGGATTCAAACTGCTGACCTTTTGGTTAGCAGCCTTAGCTCTTTAGTACAATGCCACCGGGTTTTCCAATATTGTATATATGATATGATGTATTTAGTAGGTTGCATTAAATGTATTCAAGCAGTAAGATAAGAAAACATCTTATTCCACTCTCTGCCTTCAAATGTGTTCTTTTGTGTCTTCCTTCCCAGTCCATTAGATACATTTTCAGAAGACCTCATAGCTCTCAGGTCATTCACAACTCTAACAATTCTATTATTTTTAGGTATTAGGCTAAATGATTACCTCTTTTCCACTTATTTTAGAACCAGTAGGGAAGGAGAAATTTAATCTTGTTGTCTTTTTCCTTTTCTGTACTAAATCTCCTTTCCCTCACTTCTTCTCCAGATCGTTCTCCTCCATCTAGGGCACAAGGGTCAGGGAAGGAGAAAGGATGAGACTTAGTTGATTGTATTTGCACTTTTCAAATGTTTGCTTCATGGCAAGCATCCCAATGATGGCTCACATTGAGGGGACATTACTGTTTTGATTTTTCAGAGCTCTCATGAGGTGCCTTCACAACAAAACGTTATTTGACATAGGCAAAGAGCTGAACCAGGTTTGTCCTTTATTCAATAGCTACTCACTCTTTCCCTTGTCCTTGATATTGTTGTTGTGTCTGGATAGTCTCCTGTCTCTGGGCTTTTCTAATTAAGAAGTAAACATCAGCCTCAATCTTCTGAACTCTGGAAGATTACTCTGAAGCCTTTTTTTAGAGTTATATCATACACAATATGGGTACTGAGCAAATAATCGGAGAAGCTGGACTATGTGAAGAAGAATGGGGCATCAGAATTGGAGGAAGACTCATTAACAATCTGCGTTATGCTGATAACACAACTTTGCTTGCTGAGAGTGAAAAGGACTTGAAGCCCTTACTGATGAAGTTCAAAGACCACAGCCTTCAGTACAGATTATACCTCAACATAAAGAAAACAAAAACTCTCACAACTGGACCAATAAACATCATGATAAACAGAGAAAAGATTGAAGGATTTCATTTTACTTGGATCTACAATCAACAGCCATGGAAGCAGCAGTCAAGAGATCAAAAGATGCATTGCATTGGGCAAATCAGCTGCAAGAGATCTCTTCATAGTGTTGAAAAGCAAAGATGTCACCTTGAAAACTAAGGTGCATCTGACCCAAGCCATGGTGTTTTCAATTGCCTCATATGCATGTGAAAGCTGGACAATGAATAAGGAAGATCAAAGAAGAACTGATGGCTTTGAATTGAGGTGTTGGCAAAGAATATTGAATATACCATGGACTGTCAAAAGAATGAACAAATCTGTCTTGGAAGAAGTACAACCAGAAAGCTCCTTGGAAGCAAGGCTAGCGAGACCGCAACTCACATACTTTGTACATGTTGTCAGGAGGGATCGGTCTCTGGAGAAGAACATCATGCTTGATAAAGTAGAGGGTCAGTGAAAAAGAGGAAGACCTTCAAAGAGATGGATTGACACCTTGGCTGCAACAATGGGCTCAAGCATAGCAACAATTGTGAGGATGGCTCGGGACCGAAGTGTTTTGTTCTGTTGTGCATAGGGTGGCTATGAGTCCATACTGACTCGATGGCACCTAACAACACAAAAAACTTATGGATATCAGCATGTGATGGTCTAGAAGTTTCTGTAGGTCATTAAATGTGCAGATAGAGAGTAGGAGGCAGTTTCCTCTAATCTCTCCCGGGGGATCTCTTGGACACACCTCTTATTTGGCATAAGTAAGAGAGTTCCTCCTTCTCTTACTCAAAGGTGATGTAAGAGGAAATGTCACCATTCACAATGCTCTCCATGCCTGTACATTTCATTAAACAAAGATCCGTTCCCTCTCATGAACTTTCAGCTCTCTCTGAAATAGTGAGGGAGAGAATGAGGGGATTAGATCAGCTTAACTCTCTAGTAAAGCCTGGTAGTCCTCTTTTGAGTATAGAATTTTCTATCCATCATTGGTATTAACTTTGGGGCCCAGAGACTATAGAAATAATCTCTTCTATTTAGTGTTGTAATTATTACACATTATTTTTAACAGAAATGATCTTGGTCTCACATTGTGACACAGGGCCATACACTGTCTTTTACAACTTTAATATCCAGAGATGTGGCTCAATTCATGTGGCAAGAGAGCTAATAATTGCCTTCAGTTGAGCACTTTCTAAGGGTTGGCAGTCTCCTGACCACTGTCATAGATTATCTCATGCAATCTTCAAAATAATCTTATGAAATAGATAGTATTATTACTGCCCCTCTAATAAAGTCAACTTAGAATTTACAATCCAGTTAAAAATGACATGAAATCTACTTAACGAGAAAAGAGAAAAATATAAGATGGCCTACAATACGATTCTACAATAAAGATGATAAACTTTTTAAGAGCTCAAAAGTTGAATCAGTATGGACTGTTTAACTATGAAAAACTTCTTGCCCATGCCTCTTATAAATGGCCATTATTGGTACATATGGAGTGAAAGGAGAAAGACTTTGCAAACAAAGGAACAATGAGATACAAAGTACAGTGACATTAGAGAGAAGGTTTGATATAAGTCTTGCATAATCCCTGTTGTAAAGCAGTGGGATGAATTTGGGGAATTGGATTAGGACCTAGGTTTTAAAGGTCTTGAATGACTTCTTAACACTTGGGACTAACTCAATTGTCCTTAGTACCAAGAGGATAGATTTAAGAATGGTAAACGAGTAGTGAAGTAGGAAAGAAGTAACTGAAAAAGAATAACAATAGGAAGCTATTTATGGTAAAGAAATGATTGCCAGTATCTGAGCTTCCTGTTTGTGTCCTTGACTAGTTTATTCTCATTTATATTTAGGTTACTCCTTAAACTCTATGGGGCAGTTCTACTCTGTCCTATAGGGTTGCTACGAGTCGGAATTGACTCGACGGCAGTGGGTTTTTACCTCACAAGACAGAACATACTGGTGATTAAGAGCACGTTTGAGAGCCAGGCTGTCTGGTTTCAATTCCTGCTTCAGTTTCCTCATCTGCAGCCTGGGGATAAAAATACCCAGTTTCAGCTGTCATTGAGCGGATTCTGACTCGTGGAGACCCCTTGCATACAGAGTAGAACCGCTGCACAGGCTTTTCCAGGCTGTGACCTTTCAGAAGCAGATTACCAGGCCGTTCTTCCGAGGCACCTCTGGATGGGTTTGAATTGACAACCTTTCAGTTACTAGTGAGTGCTTAACCATTTGCACCACCCAAAACCAAAAAAAAACAAAAACAAATCCTTTTCATTGAGTTGATTCCAACTAATAGCAACCCTATAGCCACCCAGGGATCCATAATAATTGTCAAAATAATAGTACCCACCCTATGTCATAGAGTTGTTTTGAGAATTAAAGGAGCTAGTATATGTTATAAACTGATAATATTTATGTGTTATGCACTTATAAGAGTGCCTAGCTCATGATAAATGATCATGCAATATTAGCCACTATTGTCATTTATCAAGATGTGTTTTAAAGGCTTCAATGTTTATAGCAGATAGTGAAAGATTGTCGTTATTAGCTACCATGGAGTTAATTCCAGTTTATGGCGAACCCATCCGTGCACAGTACAACTGGTTCACACGGTTTTCAAGGCAGTGACGTTTCAGAAGATCACCACACTTGTCTTCCAAGGCACCCCTGGATGGGTTTGAACTGCCAACCTTTTGGCTAGTAACCAAGCATTTAACTCTTTGTGCCACTGAGGGAGCACACTGAAAGACTAGAGTTGTTTTTCCTGCTATCTTCCCATTCCAGGCTCCTCTGATCATTGTTTATAACCTAGAACAATTCACCCAACCTCTGTATTCTTAACACGAAGTCTCTATTGAAAGGAAATAGCAATATTATTGTATTTCTGGCCAGAATTTTGAAAGCTAAGTGAAGTATATGAGTGAGACCTGGTACATGAAGGTCCTCAAGCACTGTCAACCTTTTTTCTTTTTTCCTTATCTGTCAAGATTCAGTCAGGAAAACAGAAAGTGTAGCAGTTATTGTAGCAGAGAAAAATGTGAATATAAATCTTTGTTTAACCAGGTACTAGAAAGCTAAGGAAGCAAAAAGGAAATTCTGACTTTTTGTAGAAATTTTGAATCCAGGAAGTAGCTACCCATCCCTAGTACTGTGGAAACAAAAGGAAGTAGTTTGGTTAGTGGAATCTAGACACCTGCAGAAAGGGCTCTGCAGACCCAGCTCTCCCAGGTGCCTCAGGAACTAGGAAGATGACAGCCTGAACAGAGCTGAACTTAGACTTGTGAGGAAAGGTGCTCAGGACTTAAGATGTTTCTCTCTCACACTAAGCATCTGAGAAAAACTGTTACTGAGCACTGCAACTGGAACCAACAGCCTGTGCTAGGAGGGGGAACCATTGCTGAGTAATACTAACAAGAACAGGAAACAGAAAGAAGCAAGCCCCTCCTCCAGCCTTCCAGTCTCCCTCTATTGCCAGAATTTAAAATAGAGCCAGCTGCTAAACAGACATTTGATTTGCTGTTCCCATACTCATGAGTTGGAATCGACTGGACGGCAACGGGTTATATTAGCATCAAAGTACAATTGTTTACCTGTGAGCTTGAGGTTTAGAAACAATAACGCAATAGCTACCACATAGTTTTTCCCTCTTGATCTATCAATTCACATTGTAGTTATAAATGTAACAAATATAATATGTATATCTATATATCTATCTTTCTATTTGTCTGTCTGTCTACCTACCTGCCTGCCTTCCTGTCTATCATCCATCTCTCTCTCTCTCTCCCTCTCTCCCATCCCTCTATCCCTCTATCCATCTATCCCTCTATCCCTCTACCCCTCTATCTATCTCTATCTATCCATAATGCAGTCTTTTGGGGTTCAGGGTTTTGAATATAGAAAATACTTTTGAGGACACAAAACACTCTGAAATTTATACATGTTTATTGTTGGAACAAGAGTCTCATTAGTATGATGGGAGTAAACAATTCTCTTGTAAGCTCATACAGAGTGATTCAATTGTTTTCTTATTTTGAGGGGAAAAATACTAAAATGATATTAAAGTTAAAATCTAAATGATACTATGTAGTTGAAAGACCCCTGGTCAAAGACAAAAAGAAGACATTGAGAGTCAAGAAAAATGAGGCTGAATCCACTTATTGCTAAATTAGTGAATATAGGATTTGGCATAAACGACTTAGTCTTTCAGGTCCTGATAATCGCCCTCTTAAATGACTTCACTAGATAAGGTGACCTTTAAAGTCTTTTCTGGTTTTAAGATTTGATGTCCATTTCCCATGAAACAACGTGGCAGCATACACTAATTAATTTTCTACTACTAACTAGCTAACTAATGATTTTAATTTGAAATGAGGATTTCAGACAGTCACCTCCAAGCCCTGGAAATTTAATAAACATTGACATAGCCACACTGTTCTGAAAAGTTCATTTTTGATATTTTTAGCTTCCTTTTCATATTGATACCTATATCCATCTTTGTAGCTACGTGATGGTGTCATGGCATATTTTCCTTTACCCTCCTGTATTGGCCATACCATTCTACAGATGAATAGCTAGACTGACCATTTGGGCCATTCTCTGACTTTAATTCTTTGGGCACCTATAAAATTATTCCAAAAGATTGAGTGCTTGTCATGACCAAAATTAAGTAACAGCTTCTGCCATTCTGTTGTTTTATGGTCCATACATTTTACATATTTCTTTAAATACCATCTTGATAGAAAAAAAAAATCATAAATAGATAAGTTTCCTGATTAAGGACCAAATACAAGATTAAAAATAATAATAATAATCTAAGTGTTGTTTTGGGTAGAAGCCTAGAGAAAGGTAGTAATTCCAATGGAAATATCTTTAGCTTTTACCAAGCAGCAGAAATTCCTGGGTGGCATACATGGTTAAGCCGACGACTAGCCAGAAATAGGTGGTTCAAGTCTACCCAGAGACATCTTGAAAGACAGGCCTAGGGATCTGCTTCTGAATGGTCACAGTCTTGAAAACTCTATGGAGCAATTCTACTCTGCATACATGGGATCACCTTGGGTCAGAATCCACTTGATGGCAACTAACAACAATGACATTGTTAAGCAGCAGGGGAAGATCCACACTTTCAGTTTTATCTTGTTGATGAGACATTTAATCCCACAGAATACGGTGAGTTACCCTGACTTTAATATCTTATTTATAACATATTTCCCATTATTGTTTTTTTCCCTGGTATATCCAGAATTATTCAAGAAATACACCCAGATACTTTAACAATCTAAAACAATTGAGTCTAACTCTCCATTTTCATTTAACATTAACACAATTATCTTAAGTATTACTTTCCTCAGAAAGTATGAACTGTGGCATGGTCTCATTTGCTTTTTTCTTTTCTTCCCGGATGATTCTCTGTTTTTAAATGTTATCTACTGCTATTAAACACTCTGTGTATTGCAGTTCTATTTTCCCTAGTCTTTGGCTATAAATTGTTATTTTAGTAAGTAAAAGAACATAATCAACGTTATGATTGGTGACCCCACACATCTGTCGGTTTATCTTACTTTGGTGGGTTATATGTTGCTGTGATGCTGGAAACTCTACCCCTGGTGTTTCAAATACCTGCAGGGGCACCTACTAGGGACAAGTTTCAGTGGAGCTTTCAGACTAAGACAGACTAGTTAGAAGGAACTGGCAGTATAATTCCGAAAAACTGGTCAGTGAAAACCTTAGGAATAGCTGTGGAACATTGTCAGGTATAGTGCCAGAAGATAAGCCCCTTGGGTTGGAAGACACTCAAAGTACTACTGGGGAAGAGCTTTCTCCTGAAAGTAGAGTTGACCTGAATGACATGAATGGAGTAGCTTTCAGGATCTTCATCTCCTGAGGTGGCATGACTCAAAATGAGAAGAAATAGCTGAAAACAAATATTAATAATTGGAACATGGAATGTATGAATCTAGGAAAATTGGAAGTTGCTTAAAATGAAATGGACCACATAAAGATTGATATCCTAGGCATTGGGGGGACAATATTGTTTTAATTTTTCAGAGCTCTCATGAAATACCTTCAAAATGAAACATTATTTGACATAGGCAAAGAGCTGAAGCTGGATTGCCCTTTACTCTGTCCCTTGTCCTTGATATTGCTATTATTCCTGGAGAGTCTCCTGTCTCTAGACTTTTCCTGTTAAGAGGCAGACATCAGTCTCAATCTTCCGGACTCTAGAGAACTGCTGTGAAGTCTTTTTTTTAAAGAGTTATATCATACACAGTACGGTTATCAGGCAAATAATCTGAGAAGCTGGAGTATATGAAGAAGAATGGGGCATTAGGATTGGAGCAAGACTCCTTCACAACCTGCATTATGCAGAAGACACAACCTTCCTTGCTGAAAGTGAAGACGACTTGAAGTACTTACTGATGAAGATCAAAGATTATAGACTTCAGTATGGGTTACGCCTCAAAGAAAAAAAAATAAACAAAAATCATCACAACTGGGCCAATAAGCAACATCATGATAAATGGAGAAAAGATTGCATTTGTCAAGGATTTCATTTTACTCGGATCCATAATCAACACCCATGGAAGCAGCAGTCAAGAAATCAAATGACATATTGCATTGGGCAAATCTGCTGCAAAAGACCTCTTTAAAAGTGTTAAAAAGCAAAGACGTCACTTTGAGGACTAAGGTGTGCCTTACCCAAGCCACAGTATTTTGAATCGCTTCATGTGTATGCGAAAGCCTGACAAATAGGGAAGACTGAAGAAGAATTGATGCCTTTGAATTATGGTGTTGGCAAAGAATATTGAATATACCGTGGAATGCCAGAAGAATGACAAATATGTCTTGGAAGAAGTACAGACTGAATACTCCTTAGAATCAAAGATGGTAAGACTTCATCTCACAAATTTTGGACAAGTTATCAGAAGGGACCAGTCCCTGAAGAAGGATATCAAGCTTGGTAAAGTGGAGGGTCAGTGACAAAGAGGAAGACGCTCAATCAGATGGACTGACACAATGGCTGCACCAATGGGTTCAAGTGTGACAATGATTGTGAGGCTGACACAGGGTCGCTATGAGTCGAACCTGACTGGACCACATCCAACAACAACAACATGATCGGTGAAAATATTTCACCCGTTAGGTTAGATTACTGACAGAAATAATGTTTATATTGTTTCTACATATACAACAGGTGGGGTTTAGGAGAAACACAATGACGGAACAAGAGAATAATGACAGGATAAAAGATGTATTTTCTGAAGAGGTTGTGGACAAATGGGTTCTCAAAAGCATCTATGTGTCAACAAAATATGACTAACATGAATGTTTTGGACAGTTGAACAACTCTAAGTAATATAAAAAGCACACATAGCAATCATCAAGAAAATTAAACACACTCCCTAAAGGCCATGATTTCCATCTTTCTAATTTCACTGCAATTTAAATTTTTTCAATGCTTTCAATTAGACATTTTATCCAAAAGCCATTACAGCTCTTTAAAAAGAGCAAAATATATCCTTATAGCCAAAAATACAGATAAAATGCTCTTTTTTTCACTAATCATTTTCTTACTAGTTGCCGTACCAGGAAAGAGGAGAGAAGGAAAAACCAGGAAACAGTACATAACGCCACTGCTAAGTACTCGTGCTGGTCAGGGTAAACTAGTTGCTATAACAAACAATCCCAAACCTCAAAGGACTATCACAGTCCAACTGAATGTTTCATGGGTGGTCTTCTATCTAGGAGAGGACTCAGCCACTCAGGTTTCTTCTATCTAATGTCTCTGTTGTTCCCTATGGTCTTGACTGCTCTATTGGTTCTTTGGTCTCTTATCAGGACATCAGCAAAGAAAGAATGTGGAAGGATAATTCTGAGAAAAATTTATGGGCCAGCTCTGGGAATGACACAGCACTTTTGCCCACAGGCCACTGGCCAGGAGGTTGGAACACTAAGTTTAGCTGTGTGTCTAGTACCTAAGCTGATTCCATTAAATCTCAGTACTGGTAGGTAAGCAACTTCAACAATACCTAGGAAATTGTAGGAAAGGTATAATCTCATTTCCAGGCAGGACCTACTGACTCAGAATGTACATTTTTATAATATTCCCAGGTGTGCCCTGTGCACATAAAGTTTGAGAAGCACTGTTCTAAGTCTGTAGCAATGTTCTAAGTCTGCACTGTCCACCATGGTAGCCATCAGCCACGTCTGATTATTCAGCATTTAAAATGCTGCTAGTCTGAATTGTGTAAAATAAAATACACAGCAGACTTCAAAGATTAGGTGTGAAAAAAATACAAAATTTTTAATTAATGCTTTTTATATTATTTTTATATGGATTACATGATAATATTTTGTATAGGTTGGATTATTAAAATATATTATTAAAAGTGATTTCTTCTCTTTCTTTTTGCTTAATTAATATACCAAAACCAGTTACCGCCAAGCAGCTGGTGGATTTGAACTGCTGACCTTTTTGGTTAGCAGCCACATGCTTAACCGCTGCACTACCAGGGCTCCTTAATTAACAAGGCCACTAGAAAATTTTAAGTAACATATGTGGATCACGTGATACATATATTTGGTGGTGTTTCTCTAGACCATCAAATGTACTGGAGATATAACTTAAGGAACTGATATTCTCTCTTCTCCTGAGTTTGCATGTGATCTGAACAAGCTTTGTTAGAAGGAACTATATAATGGAAACGGCCCTTGACTTGAATTTATCAGACGTGTGCACAACTAACAAACGCTGTGGTATCTCATACTTTCTTTATGCCCTATTCTTTTACTCCAAATATTTGATAAGCATTAATATGATCCAGGCATCGCGTTTATGCAACACATGCCTTTAACATTTTCATAAATTGGATTCTTCAACCTGTGGTAGATTCTTGGAGATAAGCTTTTATTTAATTTTCCTCTCACTGGACAATAAACTGCCAACACTTTTGTTTTTTTTTTTTTTAAACAAATTGTAGGGGAAAATGACGAATTTAGAAAATATCTAGAAAATCTTAAAACAAATGTTTCCCGTTCTGAACTAAATAATGACTGTGCCTCACCTTGGTAACAGGTGTCGAAGTGCCTTGAAGAAGCTACTCAGAGGATTCAGAGTCTCCAGGAAGAAACGAGCCCTTCCGGTGATTACAATTAGGGATTACATGTGAGGGAAATTCAGAGAATCTCTAGGAATAAAAAACAAACAAAAAGTCCCTGCAGATGGATTTATGTATAAATAGGGTCTATAATAGAGTCAAATTCTGTGCTCTAGCATATTTATCAGCTCCTCTAAGGGCTGGGAGAATTTTCTTTGTGTTCCTATTGGAAAAATCCCGTTCATTTTCATCCTAATTGTTCTATTTTTTAGATCTCACTTGTAAACTGCCTTGGTGGAAGAAGTGGGGAATTTGAATTAAAATAAACTCACACACACACAAAAGAAATCTCTCTATTTCTGGCTCCTGACAAGATGGCAAATGAACACAAGAAACTGGCTCCTTTCCCAGAGCTTAACCTTGGAGATGCCACAAAAGCAAGAGAGAAGTTGACAGACCTCAGAACGTTAGAACTGTGACAAACCTCCAGAGAGGCAGAAGGTGGTAGGTTCCTGGTGTGGGATTGAAGCGGGCCGGAGGAACAGATGGGGACAGACAGGAGAAGAAGAGCGTTACCATTGTTCTTTTTTTTTTCCCCTCTCTTCCTCAAATTGCCTGAGGATATCACTGCTCACCTTTCTCGGTCACTCTATGAGATCTAAAAAAAGCATTATCACTGCAGTTGGTATGCAGCAGAGAGGGAGATCCTGGGGTGATGAAGCTGCCTGTGCTGGTGAGCAAACGAAAATAGGTAGAGGCAGAAGGGCCAGCCTCAGAGATTTAGTCCTTTCTACCCTTCACTCCCTCTGCCCTCAGTTGTCTATATAGCATGCAGAGAGGAAACCTTTAGGTCAGCAGTTCAAATCCGCCAGGCACTCCTTGGAAACTCTATGGGACGGTTCTACTCTGTCCTATAGGGTCGCTATGAGTTGGAATTGACTCGACGGCACTGGATTTGGTTTGGTTTTAGTGCCTGGAATAGCGTACAGGAAGTTGTGGTTGAGTATGAGTTGAGGGCAGGGAAATGGGAGGTTGGTGAGGTCATGTTGTACTAAAAGTGACTCTCTACCCTGAAGCACATTCATCACCATGACTTCCTAAATTCACATTGGAAGACATGATATGGAGTTTGGCTGAAAGCCTTTTGCTGGGTTACGCATTTCCAGTCAATGCGGCTGTCTTTTCCCAAAGAATTACCAACTTACAGAATAAAATGTGAAATCTGGGGAATACAAAAGCTGAAAATAAAAGAATAGAAGTAACAGGAGGATTAACTGAACACACGTTCTCTGCCAAATCAAAATTATCCATTATAAATAGCTTCAAACAGATAAGAAAAAACCATGGAAATGTGAAGTAACAGTAAGAACTCATATGAAATAACAAAATGAAGACATTGAGTGTGATAAAATATAAATAGACTAATATCTCCAAGACTAAAGTAATGATAATGAAACCAGGATAAAAAGCCTTGACCCAGATGTTTTTACAGGTGAATACTTACATTCGAAAAATAGACAATTGTTTACTTCTACACATTGTTCCAGAAAATAGATTAAAATATGCTTAACTAATTTTAAAAGCACATTTGAAATCTACATATCGAAACCAAATGAGGACAACATGGAAATAGAAAATCATAGGCCCATTTCATTTATGATGACAAATGGGAGATTCTCAAGTAAAACAGGAGCTTTGAATGATATTGTTGCTGCCAGCTGCCATCACATTGACTCTGACTCCTGGTGATCTAATGCGCAACAGAAAAAAAACCTTGCCAATCCTGCCTTATCTACATCACGGCTAACATGTTGATCCCTCTTGATTACATGTCCAAAGTAAGAGAGTTGAACAATATCCTGTTGCCATCCATGAAGTTTTTATTGGCTAATTTCTGGAATTAGATCTCCAGGCCTTTCTTTCTAGTTTGTCTTAGTCTTGAAATTGCCCTGAAACCTGTCCACATGGGTGACTCTGCTGATATTTCAAATACCATTGAGATGATTTCCAGCACCACAACAATGTGCAAGTCACACAGAATGGCAAATTGACAGACGGAATGTGGTGAGTGATATTAAGAAGATTTAATTTATGCTTAGGTTGGAAAATACCAGAGTCACTTTTATTATTATTATTATTCTAAAACAAATAATTAGTGTAAGGCAAAATTATTTCACATGTTAAAGACAGATCTTGCATACAAACAAACAAGCGTGTGCCAGGAATCCAAGTCATCTATCCAAATATAAGGATTACATTATGGATGCTTTTTTACTGCTTACATATTGAAAGCCCTTGACTACTTCTTTACATTAAATGGAAGGAATTTACACATGCAATGAAGTTTTTGGTTTTAGCTTTTTTTTTCTTTTGATATAGAGTAAGAGTTCTCTTTTCAGGTAATTACTCATCTATTTACAGATCTTTCTTCAGTTCTTAGTTTCCTTTTAATTAAGTCTGGATAGAAGGAAACACATATTATTTTTTCCACTGTGACTTTAAACTATTTTTTGTTTGTGATATTAACTGCATGAAAACAAAACAAAATAAAAATACCCTCCAGTTTGGTCAAACTGGGAAAGGTTAGGTAAATTTTGAAGTAGGTGTTTTGAGCCATTAAAAACAATAACATACAAAAATGCTTATAATGGGGTAATGGTTGTACAACGTTAATGTAATTGATGTTAATAAGTTTTACACCTGAATATGCAAAAAATCATAATAGAAATTTATGCACAGTAAGGTATTACTTTTTAAAAAGATGAATACAAAAAGGTTACTTTACTAACCATTGTTCCATCTGGGTGATGATGGTATTTTGGTAATTTTTTTCTCTGCTCCCCTGAATTGTTTTTTCTTTCTTTCTGATTGTTAACCTTATTTACTATTTTTTTTTATAATTTATTTTTATAGTTGTTGTTACTGAGAACATATACAGCAACCCAAACCCGGTGCTGTCGAGTTGATTCCGACTCATAGCGACCCTATACAGCAAAACCAGAAAAAACCAAACCTGTTGCCATCGAGTCGATTCTGACTCATAGCAACCCTATAGGACAGAGTAGAACTGCCCCATAGAGTTTCCAAGGAGCACCTGGCGGATTTGAACTGCTGACCTTTTGGTTAGCAGCTGTAGCACTTAACCACTATGCCACCAGGGTTTCCCAGGGTTTCCCTATACAGCAAAGCATACATAAATTCAACTGTTTCTACATGTACAATTCAGTGACATTGGATACATTTTTCAAGTTGTGCAAACACTCTCACTTTCCTTTCCTGAGTTGTTCCTCCCCCATTAACATAAACTCACTGCCCCCTAAGGTTTCTATCTAATCTTTCAAGTTGTTGTTGTCAGTTTTGTATTGTGTGGATAAATCTTAAAAGACCATCATACTCAAGGAAGACATTTTTTACTAGTTAAACTATTGTTTGGCTTTAAGAAGACTTTAGGGGATATTTTTGGTTTAAGCTTTAAAGATTACCTCAGGACAATAGTTTGGGGCTTCATCCAGCTTCCATGGCACCAGAGTGTCTGGAAATTTAAAATTCTGTTCTACATTTTCTCCCTTTTGGTCAGGATTCTTCTTTAGACTCTTGTTCAGAATGTTCAAATGGTAGCTGGGCATCATCCAGTTCTTCTGGTTTTATGGCAGAGGAGTTAGTAGTTTATGCTATACATTCATTTCCTCCTCTTATTCCTGACTCTCCTTCTTCCTTTGTTGCTCCCAGGGAATAGATACTAATTGTTGTGCCTTGGAGGGCCAACAGCACGTAGTATACACATACAATGGGATCCTATGCTACCGGGAAGAGAAATGAAGCCTTGGTACATGTTACAATATGGACAGAACTTGAAGACATTATGCTGAGTGAAATAAGTCAGCTACAAAAGGACAAATATTGTATGACCTTACTTATATGAAAAGATAAAAACTGGCAAATGTATGGAGATCAAAATTTATTAGTAGCTACCAGCAGAAGAAGGAAGGGGGGAAGGGAAAGTTATTGTTTATGGAGCACTGAGTTTCTGTTTACTGTGATAGAAAATTCTCATTGATTAAAGTTAATGGTTGCACAGCCATTATTAATGTAGTTGATGTCAATAAGTTGTTCAACTGTAAAAAAGTTGAATTGGCAAATGTTGTGTGATATACATTTTTACAATAACAACAACAAAAAGGAAGAGCTGCTGAGGCTGCTTATGTACTACCTAACACCTCATGGGATTAGACTTCTTGGTTGGGGAGTTTAGGGTCATGGTTTCATAAGACAGTTTGGTTAATTGGCCTAATATGGTGTTAGTGCTTCTGTTTTACCTCCTACTTTGTTGCACAGTGACTGGGACCTTAAGAGCTTACAAAAGGCCATTTAAGGCACAATTGGTCTCTATTTGCCTGCAGCAAGAGAGGAAGAAGAGTCAAGAATAAGAGCAGGAAAAGAAATGTGTGGTTAATTACCTCCTTTGCCATGACAGCCGAAGAACTGGAAGGTGTTTGGCTACCATTGCTGAACATTTTGAGCAAATATTCTATAAAACAATATTGATCAAAAGGGGGAAATGTGGAATGGAATTTTAAATTCTCAGGGAATCCAGACACTCTGGTGCCACGGAGGCTGGATGAACCCCTGAAACTATTGCCCTGAGATAATCTTTAAACCTTAAACCAAAAATATTCCCTGAATTCTTCTTTAAACAAAACAATAGCTTAGTAAGTAAAGAATGTCTGCCTTTGGCATGGTGCTTTCTTATGAATCTTTCTATATGGGATCAAATTGACAACAACAACTTGAAAGGTTTGACAGGAAGCTTAGGGGGCAGTGAGTTTATGTTAACGAGGGAGACAATTCAGAAAAGGAGAGTGAGAATAGCTGCATAGCTTGAAGAACATAATGTCACTGAAATGTACATTTAAAGAGTGTTGAATTTGTGTGTAGTTTGCTGTTTATATTTTCAACAACAACAATTTAAAAAAATTAAGAAGCTTGCTTTATTTGTTTAACCTGTCTACCAAAAGTATGTGTGTATGTGTATGCATTGTGTGTATGGGTGTTTCATATAAGCCACAAGCCTAATACTTAAAAGGGAAACAAACCAACTAACAAAAACAAACAAAACTCAAGACTTATTACCTCTAACAAAAAATAGGATGTATATTATTAATATTACTGATTACATTTTGAAAATCCTAGCAATGCAAAAATGCAGAGGAAACAAAAAATAAAGGTATGGGATCCAAATGATAGAGTCAAAATTTTCTTTGTTTTAGAAGATATAAAGAACATCATTTACAAACCTGTAAATTCAACAGTTATCCTATCTTCAATAAAATATCAAAGATCAATTTTATCCTAAGCATTTTTCTTTAAGTTTGGGCAAGTATCTCTTATCACAACAAGTATCCCTGTCAAGTAAAAACATCAGACAAAACAAACAAGCAAAAAGACTGATGGAAAGCACTGGACAGTGTCCAGCAGCAGGTAGGAATTGGGAGGGAGAAAGGCTATTGTTACTTTGAAGAAGGAAATGTCACTATATGATTTTCCTGTGTTTGTAGCCTTTAGTCCAACGGCAGGCCATAGTTTCAGGTAGAAAACGTGCAGGTTTCAAGAAGCAGAGATCTAAGTACACCTACCCCTCATTTATTGACTATCCCTTTATCTGACAGTTTGCATTTATGACAATAGTGAAAAATCTATTAGCTAACTATTTTGCTTGTTAACAACATACATCTCACAATAATGAACACTGAGGTGCAAGGCAAGAGTTGGTTAAGGTTATGTGTCATCTTCACTGGGCCATAATTCTCAGTGGTTTGGCAGTTATGTAATGATGTAGTCATCCTCCATTTTGTGATCTGATGTGGTCATCTATTTTCACATAATGTCAATTTTTGCATAATAACCTCATCTTTGGAACCTAACCATGTCGATAAGTGAAGAATGGGTGTATGAAGAAACCACAGCAACTAGAAATTAGGGTGGTAAATCCAAGAAAGGAGAGAGGTAGAAAGGGGAGGCCTCAATTCTTGCTATAAATGCTACCTAAACTATTTGCTGAGACCTGAGCCACACGTGCATGGGAAGAATGCTAGCACTGCACATGAGACTAAAGAAACCTGAAGTGTTTTGAGGTACTATTCACCGAGGGGGACACAGAGGCTGCAGAGTTTAGTCAAGTTATATGCTTGCTAAAAAGAAAACAAAACAGCAAGAATCTTCAGAGGAACATAACGGAATACAGAGTTTCTAAAACGTATTATTCATTATATAAACCCACTGCTGTTAAGTCTATCTCAAAACACAGTGGCCCTATAAAAGAGAGAAGAACTTCCCTGTAGGGGTTTCAAGGTTATAATTTTTACAGAAGCAGATACCACATCTCCAGCAGAGTGGCTGGTAGGTTTGAACTGCTGACCGTTCAGTTAGTAGTCAAGCACTTAACCACTGAGCCACAAGAATCCTATTCATTATATAGAGGATGCAATCCAAATTTTTTTTCTACATATGAAAACAAGAAAATGTGACTATTCGCAACAGAAAAGGCAGTCAATGAAGATTATCTCCAATATAACCCAGATGTTGGAATTGGAAATTCCTAGTATACTAGTTAATAGATTATCTCCAACATGACCCAGATGTTGGAACTGGAGTTACTAGTACAATAGTTGGAAACCCTGGTGCTGTAGTGGTTAAGAGCTACAGCTGCTATCCAAAAGGTAGGCAGTTGGAATCCACCAAGTGCTCCTTGGAAACCATATGGGGCAGTTCTACTCTGTCCTATAGGGTCGTTATGAATAGTTAGTAGTATAATAATTAAAGCATTGAATATAATTATGTTCAATGAGATAAGGAAAAAATATGGTCATAATAAATGAAAGGTAGAAAAAGCTAAGGAGATAAATAGAAAACATACAAAAGAGCCAAACTGAAATTTTAGAATTAAAATACACAAACTCAAAGCAAAATCCTCACTAGTTGGACCAAACAGTAAAATGCAGTCACCAGAAGAAAGGGTCTGTGGACGTGATGATAGATCAAAACAAATTCTACAACCTCAAAAAAAGTGAAGACTGACTTCTTGTTTTAGCTCCAACATATAGTATGCTTAGAAGTTGTGACTCCCATCCTCACAAAAAGAAAAAAGTTGAACAAACTGAAAATCAATGATCCAACAAAATAATAGCTATTTGATCCAACATGTATGGAGCAGATTATACACCAAGACCAAGCAGGATTTAATCCATGTATGTAAGGCTGATTCAACATTTGAAAAGCGGTTAATGTAATCTATCACGTTAGTAGGCTACAGAAAAAAGAATCACATATCAAAGCATTTTATAAAATCGAATACCCATTCATGATAACATCTCTCAGTAAACTAGAAATAGAGAGGGACATCCTCAGCTTTATGAAGACCATACAATATACATATATAGCTACCAACATATTTAATGGTGAGAAACTAGATACTTTCCCCCTAAGTTGAAGAACAAGTCAAGGATGACCCCTCTCGCAACTGCTATGCAATATAATACTGAAAATTATCGCAATTAAAATATGACAGGAGTAGGAAATAAAATGCACACAAAGTCGAAAGAAAAAGAACTCTTTGCAGATAATAATAGTCTAATTAGGAAATCTCAAAGAATAAACAACAAACTTGTAAATAATAAGAAGTTATAGCAAAGTTGAAAGATACGAGGTTGATATAAAAGTCAATTGGTTTTTGAAATTAAAAATATGTGGTATTACTTAGCTAGCACCAAAAAACTTACATGGGTATAAATCTAAAAAGATGTATAAGATCTGTGAGAGGAAAACTACAAAATTATAATGAAAGAAATCAAAGGAAATCTAAATAAATGGAAAGATAATCGATGTTTGTGGAGAGACAGGCTTGATATTGTGAAAATGGCAATTGTTCCCAATATGATCTAAATATTCAATGTAATCCCAATTAAAAAATCACAGGAAGATGTTTATGAATATCAATAAACTGATCCTAGGGCTTACATGGGAAGGCAAAAGACTCAGCCAACACAACATTAAAAAATTAAAAAAAAAGCTGGAAGACTGACACTACCCAACTTCAAGATATATTACCGATCTACAGTAATCAAGACAGTATAGTATTGGAGAAAAAGTAGGTAAGTAGAGAAATGGGACAGAATAGAGAACCCAGAAGTAGACATCCAAAAATAGAGTCAACTGATCTTTGACAAGGCACAAAGGCAATTCAAGAGAGTAAAGAGTCTTTTCAACAAATGGTGCTAGAACAACTGGACATCCACATGACTACAGCCTTCTGTATGGATTACACTTCAACATAAAGAAAAAAAAAAACCTTGCAACTGGACCAATAATCAACATCATGATAAACAGAGAAAAGACTGAAGTTGTCAAAGACTTCATTTTACTTGGATCCACAATCAATACCCATGGAAGCAGTAGTCAAGAGATCAAAAGACACATTGCATTGGGCAAATGTGCTGCAAAAAACCTCTTTAAAGTGCTGGAAAGCAAAGATGTCACCTTGAAGACTAATGTGCACCAGACCCAAGGCATGGTGTTTTCAATCCCCTGAGACGCATATGAAAGCTGGACTATGAATAAGGAAGATCAAAGAAGAATGGGTGCCTTTGAATTCTAGTGTTGGCAGAGAATATTGAATACACCATGGACTACCAGAAGAATGACAAATCTGTCTTGGAAGTAGTACAGCCAGAATATTCCTTAGAAACAAGGATGGCGAGACTTCCTCTCACGTGCTTTAGACATGTTATCAGGCGGGACTAGTCTCTGGAAAAGAACATCATGCTTGGTAAAGTAGAGGGTCAGTGAAAAAGAGGAAGACTTTCAATGAGATGGATTGACACAGTGGCTACACAGGTGGGCTCAAATACAGCAGCAATATGAGAGTGGTGCAGGACTGGGCAGTGTTTCTTTCTGTTGTGCATAGGGTGGCTATGAGTCAGAACTGACTCAATGGCACTTAGCAAAACAAAAAACATCCAAAATATACAAAGAACCCTTAAACTTCAACTATGGATTTAAGTTAATAATAATGTATCAATATTTTTTCATTAATTGGGACAAATATACCACACTAGATCAAGTTATTAATAATAGGGTAACTTTATGTGCATGTGTGTAAGGGGAGTGTCTTAGTATCCTTGGGCTGCCATAATAACATACCAGAAAGTAGGTGGTTTTAAAGAACAGATATTTACTTCCTCGCCGATCTGGAGGCTAGACGTCAAAATCAGGGCATCAGCTGTGCTCATTCCTTCTGAAGGCTTTGAGAGAGGAACTATTCCATGCCTCTCTCCTGGTTTTTGGTGGCTATCAGCAATCCTTGGTGTTCATTTGTGGTTTATAGATACATCTGCCTCCATCTTTACATGGTTTCTGTCTTCACCTGCGTGTTTCTCTGTTTCCATGTCTGTTCTACCCTTTTATAAGACATCACACAGAAGAGATTAGGACTAGGATCCACCCCACTCTGAAATGACCTAACTGACAATATCTTCAAAGAAAAGGAGCCCTGGTGGTGCAATGGTCAAGGGTTCAGCTGTTAACTGAAAGGATGGTGGTTCAAATCCACCCAGTGGCTCGGAGGGAGAAAGACCTTGCAATCTGCTCCTGTAAAGATTTTTTTTTTTTTTTCAAAACCCTGTGGAGTAATTCTACCCCGTCACGTGAAGTTACTGTGTACTGAAAATCGAATCAACGGCACCCAACAACAACAACATCTTCAAAAAAAGACCCTATTTCCCCCATTAACTCACATTCACATTTGACAATATCTTTTGTGGGGAGACAGAATTCAGTGCATAAGAAGGAGGCCTATGAAAACTGTACAAGCTTATCAATTTTTCTGTAAATCTAAAACTGTTCTAAAAAATAAAGTATATTGATAAAAAAAGACGGAAAACATTGAAAAAGGAGAACAGTCATGGAATTGTAGGACAAATATAAAATAGTATTTGAATATATTGAACATGTGTTCGACAATGATCATTTTAAAATTGTTAATAAGAATATTAAACTAGAAACCTGTAAATGTCCAGGAACCGAATCTGTAAATGAATTTTTTATATTTATTCAATGCATATTATATGGTAAAGACAAGTAATGCTAAATGCAGTCACATGGGTTAATATTACAGAAATCATATTGCAGGGAAGACTCCAGAAATAAAAGAGTGCATGTTGAATAATTGAATAGATAGAAAGTTCAAAAAAAAAAAAAATGGTAAAACTAACTCTAGTCATTAAAATGAAACCAGAGATGAACTTTGGGGATGTGGTGAATGGATACTGGTAATATTCTTCATATTAGTCTGGACGGTGCTTACACAGGTATGTTTGCTTTGTAAAAATTTATCAGATTTTATCCATTTAAGGTATGTGTACTTTATAATATATTTCATAAAAAATAAACAATAAAAAAATCCTTATTACAAAAAGTTTACAATATGTATGCATAGCAAAGAAATTGAAATTTACTCACAACTCCAAACTATACCACCAGATAAAATACTTATTTGTACATTATCCTAACTTTAGTCACCTAATTTTCTATCCAGTACAAAGATCACTCTACACGTATTATTTTGTGTTTGCTTTTTTATTATTATCTTAAGATACATTTAGATATAGAACATAAAAAAACGAGGATCGATGGATCGTTCATTAGATGTAAATGGCAAAAGTGACTCACTAGAGGGAGAAAAGTTATTTTGCTTACCTACCTTTCTTTATGAGCAGATTGCTAGGTCTTTCTGCTGAGGATCCACTGGGTGGGTTTCAATAATCAACATTTTTGGCTGATTAGGAGCTCTGCACTTAAACATTTATGCCACAACCCACTGCCGTCCAGTGGATTCCGACTCATAGCGACCGTATAGGACATAGTAGAACTGTCCAATAGAGTTTCCAAGGAGCGCTTGGTGGATTTGAACTGCCGACCTCTTGGTTAGCAGCTGCAGCACTTAACCACTACACCATCAGGGTTTCCTTATGCCATAAGGGCTTCTTAAAAGAACAACAATAACAAAAAATTGATGCATTCAAATTAAGTAGCTCTATGAGGAACAATAACTCTATGGGGCAGTTCTACTCTGCCCTATAGGGTCGCTATGAGTCGGAATCGACTCGACGGCACTGGGTTTTTTTTTTTTTTTTTTAGGAACAATAGAACAATACTTCAGATGATGTTGGATGATTTCCTTCAGATGGGAAGATTTTTTTTCAGTATCTATGACCATTGCCAAATTGATATCTAAACTATGTAAAGGATTTTTGCAAATCAATAAGTTAAGGGAACCCATTACAAAATGGATGACCTATATTGCTGTGCCATTCATACGGAGGGAAATTTGCAAATCCAAAATGTATATTAAATGGGCCTCAGCCTTTCCCATAAACAGATAAATGAAATTAAAACAATGAGACACCTTTTTTCACCCGTCAGGATGACAAGCAATGGAATGTCTGATGATATTAAATGTTGTAGGGCATGAATGAAAATGCGAACCTCTGTGCACAGATGGTGGGGTTGTAATTTGTTATGGCCAATTAGAAAACAGTCCAACAGGCTTAGTGAAATTGAGCATGTTTATGCCCTGGACTCCAACAATCCCATGATTGGTGTATATTCTGGAGAACTTTAAGAATATCCACAAAAAACGTATGTGTATGTATAACTAAGTTCACTGCACCGCTAATTGTGTTATCGGGGAGTTGGGGACAACTCAGAATATAAACAAGTAAAATGGCATAGTGGTTAAGAGCTTGGCTGCTAACCAAAATGTCAGCAGTTCAAATCCACCATCCACTCCTTGGAAACCCTATGGAGCAGTTCTACTCTGTCCTGTAGGGTCACTATGATTAGAAATCGACTTGATGACAATAAGCTTTTTTTTTTTTTGATATATGTAATTGAACAGTATACAGCAATCAGATCAATGGGATGGATATTAAAAATCTAGTGATACTCAAAAAATAAAATAGTGAATGATATTTAACAACATAACATCTGTTTGTTAGTAAAAATCGTATATACAGAGAGAAAATATTGTAGATTTTTCAAGGAAAAATAGATTCTTAAGTCATATTTGAGTCAGTGGGGGGATTCCAGTGGTAATGGCATTGAGGGATGAAAGGAAAACATAAAATAAAAAAGATCTGGGGCTAGTCTTTAACTAATTCATCTATTTATTCTTCTATTCAGTAATTATTTAATGAATACCTTTATAGAGTTGAGCAGCATTGTAGCCACATGGATATAGCACTGAAAAAGACAGGAAAAGTCTCAGGGATAAAACCAGCAGGGGGAGGAAATTGGTCGTGCCATTTGGGGTACTCGATTTAAAAAAATTAACAAAAAACTAGAATAGGAATTTCAGAAAACAGGATACAACCAAAATAGTACATTAATAAGTGCTTAACCCAATATTCTCTGTAAGACATGCAAATTAAAACACAAGGAGATACCAGTACAAACTTACTGAAATGACTAAAATTGAAAACAAATATTGTTCAGGCTGTATACGCTAATGTGTGTGTAAAATGATATGGAGGGAGCCCCCAACTTACAAAGGGGTTCAGTTCCAATTACTCCATTATAAGTCGGTTTTGACGTAACCGACTTTGCCATGAAGAATGTTCATAGCAGCTTTATTCTCAAGAACTTCCAACTAGAAACAACACAAATGCCAATCCACAGGTGAAAGAATGAATAGAGGAATATTCATTCAGTGAAACATGACACAATTAAGGGAAATAAAAAAAAAAAAAAGAAAACAGAGGAAATTACTAGTACACAAAATAAAAACAAATTATTTCAGTAATACTGTGCTTAGTGAAATAAGCCAGACACAAGAGTGCGTAATGTATGAATCCAATTATATGAAGTTCAATAAGAGGCAAACTAATTGTATATATATAAAAGTAGTAGGCTTTATAGACTTCACTATATATGTTAGTTAGAAAAACAGTGAGAGAGAGAGAATATGAGAAGCCTGTGATTGGTGTTAGAATGTAACAATTTCATGAAATAGTCATAGAAATGTAAAATAGGAGCATCATTAACATAACTATTCACCAGAAAATGCATTCAATTTGTCTGGAAAATAGGTCGAATTTCTACATGATAAGTAAGTTTGAAGATTTTTTTTTTTCTAATTTCCAAAAAAGATTTTGGTTTTGTAACAAATTTTTTACTCTTATGAAATGCCTGGTGAGTTTCTTTGTGATTGTTTGGCTGAGCACGAGGCTATGGAAAGAAAGTACCAAAGGACTGATAAGCAAGAATTTGGAATGCAACAAAATCTGTGCATCAGGGATGGGTTAAGGCATTAAAAAGAAACTCAGTGTGAATTGTTTAGCTTTGCTAAAAATTATGTCTGTGTTTTTTAGAAGTGTTTTTGTAACTTGATAATATTAAAAATGACATCATTAAAAACAGGAGACAAATTGAAAGGTCTTCCAATAAATCTGTTGAGACACTGTGAGAGATCTTTACCCAGAAAACTAAACGATATGTTTTGGGGATGAATTAAAGAACACCTAAATAAATCAGATTATGTTATTCTTATATATTTGAAGGTTCAATATTGTAAGGGTTACAAATTGTGCCAATTGATCTATGGAAAAGTCCAATCCAAGTCCAAAACCCAGCAGAATATTTTGAGTGGAAATCAGAGGATGGTTCTAAAATTTGGAGAAACAAAGTCAATAACAGGCAAGGTAATTGTGAAGAACAAAACTAGATAAATTACACTACAAGATATCAAGCCATAAGAGCTAGAACACTTCACTATTGGCACTAAAAATTAGACAAATTGACCCTTGGAACAGAACAGAGTTCAGAAACGGACCTATGCATGTATAGTCATTTGATTTAAATTAAAAAAATGATACTGAAGGGCACCTTTCAATAAATGGTGTTGGGCAAAATAGATAATTGTAGGGGAAAAAAGTTGTTTGGACTCCTACTTCAAATCATGTGCTAAAAATAAACTCCAGATAGATTTTATATTTTAATGTGAAAGATGAACAAAAAAGCTTTGGAAAGAGAGCGTAAGAGAAGACCTCTGTGAATTTGGAGTAAGCAAAATTTTCTCAAACAGGGCACAAAATGTGCTATTGATGAAGAAAAATGACAAATTGGATAGTATTAAATCTAAGAACTTTCATTCATATAAAGATTTCTTTAATAAAATGAAAGGACAAGCTGCAGAATGGAAGAAAGATATTTCTAGTATGTATATTTGTCAAAAACACTTAGATATATGTAATTTGTAACCCTGTACAAAGTTTCAGTTATTCTAAAAAATAATAAAAAGAAAATCTAATAGAAGAATGGGTAAAAGACTTCAATAACCACTTCACAGTAGGGAATATCTAAATGGTCATTAAACCTATGAAAAGATTCTCAACTTGATTAGTGTTCTTGTAAATGTTAATGAAAACCACTGTGCTACTCATCTGCATACTGACCAGAATGCCTAAAAGGAAAAAGATAGAAAGTGCTAATTGTTCTTGAGGATGTGGAGTAATCAGAATTTTTATACACCACTTGTCATGGATTGAATTGTATTCCCCCAAAATATGTGTCAGTTTGGTATCGCCATGATTCCCATATTGTATGATTGTTCACCATTTTGTCATCTGATGTGATTTTTCTGTGTGTTGTAAATCCGATCTCTATGATGCTAATGAGACAGGATTACAGACAGTTATGTTAAGGAGGAAGGACTCAATCTACAAGATTAGGTTGTGTCTTAAATCAATTTCTTTTGAGATATAAAGGAGAGAAGCAGACAGAGACAGGGGGACCTCACACCACCGAGAAAGTAGTGCCAGGAGCAGAGTGTGTCCTTTGGACCTGGTATTCGTAAGCTGAAAAGCTACTAGACCAGGGGAAGATTGATGACAAGGATCTTCCCCCAGAGCTGACAGAAAAAGAAGGCCTTCCCCTGGATCTGGCACCCTGAATTTGGACTTCTAGCCTACTAGACTGTGAGGGAATAAGTTTTTCTTTGTTAAAGCCATCCACTTGTGGTATTTCTGTTACAGCAGCACTAGATAACCAAAACAGAATTTGGTACTGTGAGTGGGGTGCTGGTCTAACAGATACCTAAAATGTGGAAGCAAGTTTGAAACTGTGAATGGATAGAGCCTGGAAGAGTTTTTTTTTTTTAAGTGCCTAATAGTAAAAGCCTACGTTGCCTTGAAGAGGTTGTTGGTGGAATTTTGGACATCAGAGACAATTCTTGTGAGGACTCACTAGGAAATGAGGAGAGCTGTTACACTGGGCAGCAGCAGAGAAATGCCAGCAGCAGAACCAGGAGACCAGCATGAGTCAGGGCTGGAGCTGACCATAGGAGTGAGAGAGCTGAGTGCCTTTGCACAGGAGGCTTCCTGGTGGAATGGAGGTGCTTCCAAGCACTTACTGATGGAGCTACAGAGCTTTGGAACTCTTGCCCCAACAGGGAAGATGCAGGTGGTGAGGGCTGATGGGTTGAGAGGCCAAAGAATCAGGGAGCAGAAGCTGAAGAGACAAGGCACACAGGAAGCAGAGCTGTCTTAGTCTCAAAGGGTATGGCCATGACCTCTGGGGTCTCAAAGAGTGGAGTCATCACTCAGATGGACTAGGAAAATAGAGCCTTGCTAGGTTCCAAGTGTTATCCATCTTTCCCCTATTCGTGCTTACTTCTTTCTGTCTAGGAAACCCTAGTGGCATAGTAGTTAAGTGCTATGGCTGGTTACCAAAAGGTCAGCAGTTTCAATCCACCAGGTGCTCCTTAGGAACTATGGGGCAGTTCTACCCTGTCCTATAGGGTCATTATGAGTTGGAATCGTCTAGACCACAAAAGGTTTTGTTTTGTTTTCTCTTTGTCTAATCTGCTCTTTTTATATCTCAAAAGTCATTAGGTTTAAGACACACCCTGCGTTGATAAGGCCTAATTAACAGAACAAAGAAAATTCTACTACCAATGGGATTACGTACAAAGATATTGTTGTTGCTGTTAGGTGCCATCGAGTTGGTTCTGACTCATAGCAACCCTATAGGTGTTAGGATTCCAATACATATTTTGGGGTGACACATATCCATCTGTAAAAATACCTCATGATATTCAGACATGAGTAGTTACTCTTCTCAATCTACAATTAAGAAAACAAACACTCTGTGAAGGATAACTTGCCCAGATCTTGGAGAAAGGTGTAGATCTAGGTGCTCTTCACTCCAAAATCCTTGTCACACTGAAGTTCCTACTCACTCTCGATCATAACAGTGCTACCATGTTTCTACTTATATGAAAGCATTCACTATGGTAAATGCTTTACATATGTTATCTCTTTAATTTTCACAAGAGTTCTATGAGGGAAATGCAAACGTCATCCCCCTTACACATGAGGAAATTGAGGTCTTTGGAAAAGTCACTTCTGCAAGATCACATAGATGGAATTGGAATTTTGATTCCCTGTAATTCTGACTCTAAAGTCCGTGTTCCCATCTATTATATGGTCTCCACAAATTATGAGATAAATGATGTACACTATGTCCATGTTAATATGAAAAAAAAAAATGACAACCCAGTGTTAATATGAAGCACCACGTAAATCCAACTACCACAACGATGGCATCTATGAAATACTAAGCCTTTCTCTCTCTATCTCAAACTAATTTTGTACTTATGGTCTGTACTATAAAAAAATCTCTTAAAAGTCTACAGTCTATAATATGTAATTTATCATGTACTAAATACTTCTTTGGAGCCCTGGTGGCACAATGGTTAAGAACTCGGCTGCTAAACAAAAGGCCTGCAGTGTGAATCCACCAACCACTCCTTGGAAACCCTGCAAGGCAGTTCTACCCTATCTTATAGGGTCGCTGTGAGTTGGAATGAACTCGATGGCAGCTGGTTCGGTTTTTTTTTTTTTTGTTTTAAATGCTTCTTCAGAAATAGTTTATGAGTCCTATCTAGATTGTGTCTTTTGCCTTATGTATTTAGTTATTTTGCAATGTAGATACGTATTAAATACTCAAACACCATTTTATGGATTTTCTTGAAAATTAACCTGTTAACCGGTTGCCATTGAGTCGATTCCAACGCATAGCAACCTTACAGGACAAAGTAGAACTGCCCCACAGGGTGGATTTAAACTGCCAACCTTTTGGTTAGCAGCCATAGCTCTTAACCACTGTGCCACCAGGCTACCATAATTGAAAATTAGACTAAATAGAAAATGGGAGATTTCCATTATTTGAAAATCAAAATATGAAAAAAGCAAGCTGGAGTGAAGTGGGTCTTTAAAAAAGTGGAGGTAGGAGTTGTGGAAGTGAGTGGAAAGTATTTTTAAGACCAAGAAAACATCTGGGTATATAAGAGAAGAGGCAGAAACTAAAGAACCTATTACAGAGTAGTTATATACAAAGATTGAATAACAATATTCAGGAATCGGGATGAAAAGTGTTGTACAAACAAATTTTTGATGTAGTGAACTCAGGAAGTGCGTAGGATGAGGAGAAAGAGACAAAGAAGTCCTATAAGCAATTATGAGCCACTTCTTCATTTGAAAATGACTTAAAATAATAAATCACATTAAGTGGAAAATCACATTGATATTGAATTACATGGAAAATGACTTTAAATCTCCAGGGAATCAGGTAAGCCTTGAAGATTCAAAACAGGAGGATTCAAGACTGCCTTCTATAAAAGTCAAGATGAATGAGGTAGTACATATAATTCAATAACCACATAACTAATATTCTCATTTATAGTAGTTTTAGAAAAATACTCAGAACTATAATATTAATACCCTTAAGAAAACCAGCTTAAAAAAAAAAAAAAAAACCAGCTACTTGCTATTGCATGTTCCTGATTTTATTTCTATTTCCCTTTTTTTAAGATATTTTATTACTCAGATATAAGAAAATGAAATACAGAGGTGACATAAGCAGATGCATTTTTGAGAACTTCAGGATGATGTCAGCCAAGAGTTTCATAAATTGTTACCCCATTTGATGACATTATGTAGATATCAAATGACATATTGCACTGGGCAAATCTGCTGCAAAAGACCACTTTAAAGTGTTAAAAAGCAAAGATGTCACTTTGAAGACTAAGGTGTGTCTGACCCAAGCCATGGTATTTTCAATCGCCTCGTATGCATGCGAAAGCTGGACAGTGAATAAGGAAGACCAAAGAAGAACTGATGCCTTTAAATTATGGTATCAGTGAAGAATACTGAATATACCATGAACTTCCAGAAGAGCGGACAAATCTCTTTTAGAAGAAGTACAGCCAGAACACTTCTTAAAAGCAATGATGGCAAGACTTTGTCTCATGTACTTTGGTCATGTTATCAAGAGGGACCAGTCCCTGAAGAAGGACATCAACTTTGGTAAAGCAGAGAGTGAGAGAAAGAGGGAGACTCTCAACAAGATGAACTGGTACAGTGGCTGCAACAATGGGCTCAAACATAGCAATGATTGTGAGGATGGCACAAGACTGGGAAGTGCTTCCTTCTTTTGTACATGGGGTTGCTATGAAGCATTATCAACTTGATGGCACCTAATAACAACAACAACCATATGTAGAAACTCAATCATGTTAATAGATAAAATTATAATTGAACACTTTTTTTGCTTTTCCCTTTTTTTTAATTTGATTTGAAAGTTGCAGTTTTCTGTTGACGTAGTCCTTGTGATGTAATGACGATGGAAATATGAATTAAAGTTCTAAAAATGTCATCAGGAATGCATTTTTAACACAACTTTTATAAAAGCTGAATAAAACTGGACAACCAAGACAGCTCAAGGGCATGAATGCATATTAAATGCTGCAGCTTAATATTCCACGTTTACCTATGTCTTTTTAGCTCAGATTATAGCAGAGAAAGGGTTTTTTCAGCCTTAACAGTAAAAGCATAAAAATTAACCCATCTTTTTTTTTTTCTAATTGATAACCATATATTTTTTTAATTTAAACTGGTAATTTCAACAGGTTATTGAAGACAAATATGAAATGGTTTTAAACAATAGCATAAACAGAAAAGTTTCAAACCAGAGGCACTTGAGTCAGATGTCACAATGATGGGGCCAACATGCATTTCCAGGAAGCAAAAGGTCAAGATGTAAACCATTTGGTCATGTAAAGAACGTGTCAAAGTGTAAACAACTTTTTCCTGGGGAAAATGTGTTCCTGACTGCAGTCAAGTATAACTGAATTGGCTAGTGCCATTCACCTAGGTGGTAACTCATTCCCTTCTAGCCAAGTGTCTTAGTTAGCTAGTGCTGCTATAGTTGAGCTTTCAGCTGCTAACCAAAAGGTCAGTAGTTAGAATCCACCAGCCACTCCTTGGAAACCCAATGGGGCAGTTATACTCTGTCCTATAGGGTCATTATGAGTTGGAATCAACTCGATGGCAACAGGTTTGGCTGTAACAGAAATACCACAAGTGGATGGCTTTAACAAGCAGAAATTTATTTTCTCACACTGTAGAAGGCCAGAAGTCCGAATTTAGGTGCCAGCTCCAGCTGAAGGCTTTCTCTCTCTGTCAGCTATCGGGGGAGATCCTTGTCATCAATCTTCTCCTGGTCTAGGAGCTTCTCAGCTCAGGGTCCCCAGGTCCAAAGGATGCACTCCTCTCCTGCTCTCCATTCTTGGTGGTAAGAAGTCTTCCCAGTCTCTCTGCTCTCTTCTGTCTTTTATATCTCAAAAGAGATTGACTCAAATTACAAGCTAATCTTGTAGATTGAGTCCTCCGTCATTAACATAATTACCTGTAAGTCTGCCTGATTCACATCATAAAGGTAAGATTTATAACACGTAGACAATCACATCAGATGAAAACTGGTGGACAATCACGCAATACTGGGAATCATGGCCTTGAAAAGTTGACACACATTTCTTGGGGGGACGCAATTCAATACGTAATACCAAGTAGCTGACCTTTACATTTCAAAGACTTCAAGGTGAAGGTGATCTTATCGATAATCAGTCATTAAACCCCTACCTTTCCTTTGTTCTCTATCTGTATAGACCCTTCTCTTTATTTGAAAGGTGGGGTGCTTTGTATTTTTATTTAGAGCTGCCCAGCCCGAGCTGTACTATTTCTCAAAAAAAAAAAAAAACTCCTTTTCTTTCACTCCTAACAGAGTATGAGATTTTTTTCATTGACAATAAAAAGCAAAAGAAATGAGTCTGCCTTAATAAACTGTCACAGCTATTATCACCAAAGGAAAAAAAAATACTGATAAATGTTGAAGTTTTAAAAAATCAATCTAAGATAAATCCCCTCAGTCACTGATATATAATTCTAAACATTAACTATTTTTTATAAAGAGATATATGGCAAAGCCATAAGATAGGAAATACAGCAATACAAACACTTTAATAGAGAAATAACTCAAAAGAATTAAAGAATGGTAATGCATCGGCTAAGCACTTGGCTGTTAACAGAAAAGTAGATGACTGGAACCCACCAGTGTCTCCACAAGGGAAAGACTTGGGAATCTGCTTCTTTAAAGATTACAGCCTAGGAAACTCTATGGGGCAGGTCTACTCTGTCCTGTAGGGTTACTATGAGTTATAATTGATTAGAAAAAAACCCATTGCCATCGAGTCTATTCCAAGTCAGAGTAGAACTGTCCCATAGGATTTCCAAGGAGAACTTGGAGGATTTGAACTGCCAACCTTTCGGTTAGCAGCTGTAGATCTTAACCACTAAAACACCACTATACTACACAAAAATAACCACAGAAAGAACAGATCACAAAAGTGCGTAGCATTATCTTAGCGTGCTGTTTTAAACCAAACAAAATGGTTAACTGTAAAATATATATATATCAAATCCACCTTCTCTGGGATAGGATGAAAAAGCAGATCAAGAAATGTTTGCAAAGATAAGATGGGCCTTAAAAAGACTCCTGGGGAGCTCAAGGGGATTCTCTCTGACAATGCCCAGCATACAAATAGATAAACTAACCAAGAACGGACATCTTTTAGACTTAAAGAATGAATTGTTTCTATGCAGAAATGTGTCAGTAAGCTAAGATGGCTTTAGGAAATGAACTAATGAAATCCCAAACAGCTTCATTCTTAGAGAGGAAAAACAGACATACTTTGCCCTTTCGGGTTCTGAATTAAGATTCTGGGGAGCCCCTAACGTTCCCTCAGTCCAAATATATTTGAAAGGCAATTTATAAATGTTGACCCTCTCATTTCCTTCAAAATCCTCAGGATTTAAAGTTTCATTTATGTTGAAAACTTACTTATCTTTGATTGCTGTAATTTAGGGAAGACTAGTGTTTTTTTTTTTTTCTTTCTTTCAAAATCATTAAATCAGCTCAATTGCTCTAGGACTCTGAGTCAAATACTGTAATGAGTAAAGCAAAAAAAAAAAAAAAAGAATATTCAGGAATATTTTATGTTTTTTTTTTTAGGGTACAATAACCTCAATTGACCCCTTTACTTGCATAAGTAAATGGAGGGAATTAAAGGCATTATAAAGCCTGGACCAACAACTATCAGACTCTAGGCTCACATTTTTATACTTGACATCTTGGAAACTCTATGGGGTGGTTCTACTCTGTCGTATAGGGTCACTATGAGTCGGAATCGATTCGACAGTACTAGAGTGTGTATCAAAGACATGCTAGAAAAGGAAATCAAATTCCGACTGCAAAAATTGTTTACGCTCTTTTCTTAACCACAGATACCAATTGACTTGGGGATGATAACCCCTGTTTAAAATGTATATTTCCCCTGCTCTCTTCTGGATAAGTGTTGCCTTATAAACAGTTTGGCTAATGATATGCAAGCTAAATTTATCTGACTGGTGTTTAAGCAACTATTATCTGGACTTTCTCTCCTATTTCAGGAAATTCAGATCTTAAGTAATAAGATACCCAAGAGCAGAAGTGTGTAAAATTCAGCTCACAGACCACCAGGCACCTGTTCTGTAAATACAGTTATACTGGAGAGCTAAACCAAAACCAAACATGCTGTCTTGGAGCAGATTACGACTCACAGGGACCCTAACAGACAGAGTAGAACTGCCCCACAGGGTTTCCCAGGATATAAGTGTTTACGGAATCAGACTGCCACATCTTTCCCCCATGGAGCTGCTGGTGGGTTCAAACCACCAATCTTTCAGTTATCAGCTGAGTGCTAAACCACTGCACCACCAAACAACAACAACAAAAAACCCTTTACTTTCGAGTCAATTCCAAATTATAGTGACCTTATACAGGCTCCTTATAATGAAGCACAACTACAGCAATGCCTTTAGGTATTGTCTATAAAACAAAAAAAACCAAACCTACTGCCGTTGAGTCGATTCTGACTCATAGCAACCCTATGGGACAGAGTAGAACTGCCCCGTAAGGTTTCCAAGGAGCGCCTGGTGGATTTGAACAGCCAACTTCTTGGTTAACAGCCGTAGCACTTAACCACTACACCACCATTGTCTATAGCTACTAACAAAAAGTTAATGGTTTGAACCCACTCAGAGGCTTCTTGGGAGACAGGCCTGATGATCTAATTCTAAAAGGTCACATCCTTGAAAACCCTATGGAGCAGCTCTACTCTGCACATAAGGGGTTGCCATGGGTTGGAACTGACTTCATGGCAACTAACAGCACCAAGACAATGGTGGAATACTGTAGAAGAAGCATCCAAAGGCTTAGGGAAATTTGGCATGTTAGAGTGGATTTTTCAATTTAGACCCACAGATCCACACATGGAGTGCCTAGAGGACAGAGCTTTTACTACAACAGTGAGGAATAAATGTGTGAAGGGAGCCCCAGCATCCTCCAAGACTGCTGTGATTGCTATTTTATGAAAGTCAGATTTGACTGTGGGAACTGCCCTAACTGAATTAAGAAATCTAACTACAATGGGGCTGATTGGACCCTGTGGTGGTAGGGATTAAGTGGCGGCACTCAATCAACAAAGACAATGTCGGCATGGTTACAGTAATGGACAGCGGAGTCAAAGCATTAATCAGGATAGTCTGAATTGTATGGACATATGCTGTTGGCTACTTACTTAGTCATGGTGCCCCTAAGAGTGAAATAGATGGGAAATCTATTAAATATTTACTTGATCTGTACAAGTGGAAGAATTATAGGTCAAGTGAGTGGCAGTCTAACTTGAATCGCCAGAATAAAAAGTCATGACCCTTTAATCAATTCCCAGACTTGAATGAGTTTACAAACCCACAACCCCTTGAATGAAGGAGAGGCTAGGTCCCCTTGAGAAGGACACCCTCTACACAGCAGAAGATTTATAAAGTTAATCTTTCTCCCAGCCTTCCCCAAAGGAATCTATGCCCTTTTAGGAGGTATATATGAGATAGGTCCCGAGTTGGACCTGAAGGCAGAAGTAAGTTGTATGAGAGAGTGGCCCAAATATTCATAGTCTCCACTCCTATCACATAACCTCACCTCTTTCCTTCTATACTTACGGCATCAAGGGGAGTTCCTTATGATCAGTTGACTGAGGAAAAAAAAACTCTTACCTGATTTATAGATGTTTCTGCATGATATGCAGGCATCACTTGAAAATGGACAGTGGCAGCACTACAGTCCCTTGCTGGAACCTCCTTGAAGGACAATAGTGAAAGCAAATCCTTCCAATGGGCAGAACTTCGAGCAGTGCACCTCTTCATTCACTCTGCATGGAAGGAGAAATGGCCAGATGTGTGATTGTATTCTGATTCATGGGTCGTTGCCAATGTTTGGCTGGATGGTCAAGGACTTAGAATGAACATGATTGGAAAACTGGTGACAAGGAGGTATGGGGAAGAGATATGTTGACAGACCTCTCTGATTGGGCCAAAGAAGTGAAGACACCAGACAGAAGAGTATTTAAACAATAAAGTGGGTGGAAACCAGTCATCCTCTTTCCCCAGCCACTCTCATCATTGCCCAATGGACTCATGAACAAAGTGGCAATGGTGGCAGGGATGGAGGTTACGTGTGGGCTCAGCAACATGGACTTCTACTTACCAAGGCTGACTTGATAAGAGACACTGCTGACTGCTCAGTATTCCAGGAACAGAGACCAAAACTGAGTCCCCAATATGGCACCATTACTTGAGGTGATTGCCAGCAACCTGGTGTCAGGTTGATTGCGTTGGACCACTTCCACCATGGAAAGGACAGCGTTTCATTCTTACTGGGATAAACATTTACTCTGGATAGATTTTCCTTCCCTGCTCTCAATGTTTCTGCCAAAACTACCATCTGTGGACTCACAGAATGCCTTATCCACCATCATGCTATCCCATACAGCATTGTCTTGGATCAAAGGACTCACTTCACAGCAAATGAAGTATGGCAATGGGCCCATGCTCATGGAATTCACTGGTCTTATAATGTTCCCCATCATTCTGAAGCAGCTGGCTTGATAGAATGATGGAATGGCCTCTGAAAGACACAATTATGGCCCCAGCTAGATGGCAATACTTCACTGGTTTGGGGTAATGTTGTCCAGGATGCTTATATGTTGTAAATTAGCATTCAATATATGCTGCTGTTTCTGCCATAGCCAGGATTCACGGTTCTAGGAATCAAGGGGTGGAAATGGGAGTGGTACAACTCACTATTACCCCTACTGGCCCACTTGCAAAATTTTTGATTGCTGTACCTGCAATCTTATGTTCTGTGGGTCTAGAAATCTTAGTTCCAAAGTGAGGAATGCTCCCACCTGGAGACACAACAGGGATTCCTTTGAACTGGAAGTTAAGAGTGCCACCTGGCCTCTTTGGGCTCAAAAGGCAAAGAATGGAGTTATATTGTCTGGTGTGATTGGTCCTGACTACCAAGAGGAAATTGGATGGGTGTTGTATAACGGAGGAAAAGAAGAGTAGGTCTGGAACACAGTGGATCCCTTAGGGCACCTCTTAGTAGTGCCATGCCCTGTGATTAAAGTCAATAGAAAACTAGAGCAAGCCAATTCTGACATGACTGCTAATGGCCCAGAAACTTCAGGAATGAAGGTTTGAGTCACCCCACCAGGCAAAGAACCACAACCAGCTCAGGCACTTGCAGAGGGTAAAGGGAACGTGGAATGGGTGGTAAAAAAGGTAGTTCTAAATACCAGTTACTACCACGTGACCAGGAGCAGACACAAAAACTGTAATTGCTATGAGTATTTCTCCCTTGTATGTGTGCATCAAATATTTTCGTTTTCTTCACTTACAAAATATAAGATGTAAACAGGACTAGTGCATTTTTTGTTGTATGTGTGCCAGTTGTATCATGTTAGGTGCAAGTATGACTTTGTAATTGTCTTTATTTAGAGATTGGGTATGGCTTAAGGAGATGTGTACAGGTGCCCATTTGACAAGGGATGGGCTATGATAGTTAAGGTTGTGTGTCAACTTGGCTGGACCATGATTCTCAGTGCTTTGGCAGTTATGTAATGATGTAGTTTGGAAGTTATGTAATGATGTAGTCATGCTCCATGATGTGGTCCCAAGAAGACAAAGTAAAGTATTATAATGACATGTGCAAAGAGCTGGAGATAGAAAACCAAAAGGGAAGCACATGCTCAGCATTTCTCAAGCTGAAGGAATACACAGTCATTATACCAAAAAGAATTGGGCAATGTTCAACCATTTCAGGAGGTAGCATATGATCAGGAACCGACGACGCTGAAGGAAGAAGTCCAAGCTGCACTGAAGGCATTGGTGAAAAACAAGGCTCCAGGAATTGATGGAATATTAATTGAGATGTTTCAACAAACGGATGCAGTGCTGGAAGCACTCACTCATCTGTGCCAAGAAATTTGGAAGAATCTACTTTGTCAACTGACTGGAAGAGATCCATACTTATGTCTATTCCCAAGAAAGGTGATCCAAGTGAATGAGGAAATATCATTAATATCACATGCAAGTAAAATTTTATTGAACATCATTCAAAAGCACCTGCAGCAGTATATTGACAAGGAACTCATGGAAATTCAAGTGGAATTCAGAAGAGGATGTGGAACCAGGAATATCATTGCTGACGTCAGATGGATCCTGGCTGAAAGTAGAGAATGCCAGAAAGATGTTTACCTGTGTTATGTTGACTATGCGAAGGCCTTGGACTATATGGATCATAACAAATTATGGATAACATTGTGGAGAATGGGAGTTCCAGAAAACTCAATTGTGCTCATGAGGAAACTGTACACAGATGAAGAGGCAGTCATTTGAATAGAACAAGAGCATACCATGTGGCTTAAAGTCAGAAAAGGTGTGTGTCAGGGTGGTATTCTTTCACCATACCTATTCAATCTGTATGCTGAGCAAATAACCTTAGAAGCTGGACTCTGAAGAAGAATGGCGTATCATGATTTGAGGAAGACTCCTTAACCACCTGCATTGTGCTGATAACACAACCTTGCTTGCTGAAAATGAAGAGGACTTGAAGCACTTACTGATGAAGATCAAAGACCACAGTCTTCAGTACGGATTGCAGCTCAACCTAAAATAAAAATCCTTACAACTGGACTGATAAGCAACATCATGATAAACAGAGAAAAGACTGAAATTGTCAAGGATTTCATTTTACTTGGATCCACAATCAACACCCATGGAGGCAGCAGTCAAGAGTTCAAAAGACACATTGCATTTGGCAAATCTGCTGCAAAAGATCTCTTTTAAGCGTTGAAGAGCAAAGACATCACCTTGAAGACTAAGGTGCGCCTGACCAAAGACATGGTGTTTGAAATTGCTTCATATGCATGTGAAACCTGGACAATGAATAAGGAAGACCGAAGAAGAATTGATGCCTTTCAATTGTGGGATTGGCAAAGAATATTGAATACACGACAGAATGCCAAAAGAATGAACAAATCTGTCTTGGAAGAAGTGCGACCAGAATGCTCCTTGGAAGCAAGGACGGCAAGACTATATCTCACATACTTTGGACATGTTATCAGGAGGGATCGGTCCCCAGAGAAAGATGTTATGTTTGGTAAAGTAGAGGGTCAGCGAAAAAAAAAGACCCTCAACGAGATGGATTGACAACAGTGGCTTTGAAAATGGGTTTAAGCATAGCAGTGATTTTGACGATGGCGTTGGACTAGACAGTGTTTCATTCTGTTGTTCATAGTGTCCCTATGAGTTGGAATGTACTCAGTGGCACCTAACAACAACATACACACACACACACACACACACACACATAAGCTTCACTGGTTTTGCTTCTCTAGAGAATCCAACCTAAGACACTGTTTATTGTAATATAATTTGTAGAATCATATACAAACAACAGCAAAAACACAGACCCAAAAATTTGGAAAGGGAAGTATCTACAAATAAGACAAGTGGGAAAATAAACTGTGGTCTATTAATTCATAAAATGGAATCATGTTCAAGAGGTAAAATGACTAAACTAGAGCTACACTTATTCTAAAGGGAATATGTGTTGCTTTTTTTGTGGTCCTTTTGCTGAAAGTTTATGGCACAAATTAGTTCCTCATTAAAAAATTTTTACACAAATTGTTTTCTGGCATTGGTTGCAATTCCTGCATTTTATCAGCACCCTCCCCCTTTCCACCCTGGTTACTGTGTCCTGTCCAGTCCAGGTTTCCTGTCCCGTCCCGTCTTTTCCTCTTTGATTTTGGGCAGGTCTTGCCCATTTTGTCTTGTATACTTGATTGAACTAAGAAGCACATTCCTCATGTGTGTTATTGTTTGTTTTATAGGCCTGTCTAATCTTTGGCTGAAGGATGGACTTTGGGAGTGGTTTCAGTTCTCAGTTACCAGAGTGTCTGGGGACCACAGTCTCGGAAGTTCCTCCAGTCTCTATCAGACCAGTAAGTCTGGTCTTTGTGTGTATGTGTGTGTGTGAATTTGAATTTTGTTCTACATCTTTCTCCCATTCTGTCTAGGACCCTCTTTTGTAATCTCTGTCTAGCCTCAGACTGGTGGAGGTTTTGGTTCATGTGAACAAAAATTGTTAAAAAGGAAAAAGAAAATGGGAAAAAAGCACAGTATGATACAATTGATGCAATGTCTAAAATCACCAAAATATTCTATGCTTTATATTTATGTTCACATGTAGTAAAAATATGAATGTAAAAGTACATAGCAACTCTATCGGAGGAGAAAGCGAAGGGAATGTGTTCCGCAGGAAGACAAAGTTGGTATAAGTTACACTGGTAATACTTTATTTCTGTAAAAATAAAATGCAAATACAGCACAATGTTCATATGAATTCAATCTGGATGACAGCCACATGAGAATTTATTATATTATTCTTTGCACATTTTGCATTATTGTTTATATTTTATAATAAATCAAGCACACGTAGAAGGAAACCATAGAATACCAGGAATTGCTGACAAGTAAAACGTTTTCTCTGAACTAATGTTGCTAGTTGTAATCAAGTCAGCTTAGACTCATGGCGACCCATGTACAACAGAACGAAATGTTGCCTGGTCCTGTGCCATCTTTATGATCGTTGGTATGCTTGAGTCCATTGTTGTAGCTGCTATGTATTTTGAATATCTTCCAATCTAAAGGCTCATCTTCTAGCGCTGTGTTTGAAAATAGTCTGTTGTAATCCATAGAGTTTGACATGCTAGTGGCAGAGCTTCCAGCATGATAGCAACATAGAGACCACTACAGTATGACAAACTGACAGACAGGTGGCAGTCTGAACTATTACTTCCCAGAAAATGACAATTGAAGAATTTTACCAAGTACAGGAAGTCCCCGAGTTAACAAATGTCCAACATTTCGTACTAGCCCTTTAAGATTACGTAAATTTGCTCTCACTTTGAGATGAACCAATACCTACTGGCAACAAATTCTTCATCACAATCACCTTCACTTGCTGTGTGTGCAGCTTTTAAACCGCTGAAGAGACTGAGCCTTTTCTGGCACTAAAGTAAGGCTAAAAAAGACCGTATGCACCTGTTCTGACTTACCTACAAACGACTTAAAAGACAGGAACGGATCTCCTTCATCACCCAGGGACTGCCTGTAGGTCTCGCCCTGTGCCTGGAGCCTGGATCCACTCTCTAATTGCATATGTCTTACTAAGGCATTTAGAGTACTTGCTTCTTTTTCTCCACAGATCCAGTCCGTGTGATATCGCCAATGTAGACGACTAACGTGATGTCGGTGGAATGTCAAGATCACCAAGATCTCGGTGGACTATATATGGCAGACAGCAAGGGGATTGACATTCTTGAGGCAAGACTATGAAAGTCTCTTGGTCCTGCCAGGTTAAAGAAAATTACTGTCATGGTGCTTGCAAATGATAGGAGAAAAAGCATTATCTACGTCAAATGCCAGGAGCCATGTAGATTTGCTTCAGTGAAGGTACTACACCTAGAACAGCAACTGCGTTTGGAATCGAATCACCATCTGATTAAGTTTATAATAGTCCAGCCATTCTCCGGGATCTACCCAACATCGGCAAAGGCCAAACTGGTGAGTAAAAAGGGGATGTGAAGGGTATCACTACCCCTGCTTTTTAAAGACTTTTACGATGACGTTGATCTCTGTAATTCCCCCAGGGTGGTGGTATGGCTTCTGGTTTACATTTTGGTAAAGAAGGGAAGTTCTGAAGGTTTCCATGTAGACCTTCCTACCACAATAACCTTCACCACTGTGTCAGCAAACCACGGTTGTAAAAAAATACCTACTCCAATTATACATTAAGGAACTGAAGATGTCTACTCCAATTATACATTAAGGAACTGAAGATGTCTGCTCCAATTATCCACTAAGGAACTGAAGAAGTAACTACAGGATGGGCTCATGGACTAACCTGGCCCACTGAGCAAGGGACATGAGCTAAGATTCTATATGCACCAATTTGCTTAATAGGCCACAGTGTCATTTTGAGTACCCAGGAATAGCATTAACTCAGAAGCAGTAACTAGATATCCTTGAAAGATTGTTTATGCCATTTTCCCCACTAAGCAATCACTCTAGTATATGGTACAAATCTCTTTGGGGAAAGCTTGCAGGAGAATTTAAAAATTGTACTTACAGCAATGGTGCAGGCCCTTCTCCACAGGGTCCTGATCTCCCTTTCAATGAAGGGGCTCTTGGCCTATGAAAGGAACTCGGTTTTGAAAGTGGGAAAGAGGTCTTAACTCTCTTCTATGAACAGAGATGTAGCCAAGGGTAACCAGTGCCCAGGGATAATCTCTAAATTGCATCCCCCCACTTTCAAGATGAATAGACATTGATAGCAGCAACACATCAGCAGAAAAGCCCTCCCCCCTCTTGTCAGGCTTCCTCAGTCAGGTGTTGTTCATCTTTGTGGTGCCTTGGAATGTCATTCCATGCCTTGTCTGGTGCCCCTTTGAACTCGCACCCAGGGAAAGTGCTCCCTTCTGCTCCCCCTCTGACTGTGATAACTTAGGTCAGATTTTTGGCTACTAAACCTAGAGTTTTTTTGTGTGTGTGTGCTAATGTTCTAGTAGACTGTCTTTCTAATGTTATTAGGAATATTGTGACCAATTAACCACCATGAAATATCTCTGCAGGGAAGACATTCTGGTTGCTGGCACCTCTCTACTTCCCACCTTTTCTCTGACAATTATCGCCAAAGTATCGCCACTTGGTCTCTGATCCTCTGTAATCCAAACATTCGCACTGAAATTAAGAAGCCTATATCAATGGCGATATCCCTGTAGTCACACCCGTCCTACAGAGGACAACAGCCACAGGGGTTTAAAAAATGCAGATACAACCTCACTGAAATATCTCTAAAAGCCTAATGAAAGGAGTACTTCTGGTCTTTCCTGTGGAATATAGTTAGGAAATAGAGGTGCTGGTCATACAATTCTTTCTCCCTACGCTTCTGAATCTTCTTCTCCACATTAAGCCGATGAAGTTCCGGGATCTCAACTTTGTTCAGTGTGGGTCACCTTGGATTACAGGTTTCAGTCAATCGATGAAATCGCTGCGAAAGCCACGTCTGTTTGTAAGAGCTGATACGTTAAACGAGAAAACTGTAGTAAGTGCATCCATTTCAACGAATTCTGCCTGAACTATGTCTCCATCTACCCTCCTTTGTTATTAGCCTTAGAATCCACCCATATATATACTTGTTCCCCAAATTTCTGCTGGTAAGTTATCAAATACTGCATCTGCGTAATAAAAGATTGATGTAAATATGTAATATTTTAAAAGTACACAAACACTATTGTATGCATTATTTATGGTTATTCATATACACACACACCTTTACAGATATAGGCATAGGCATAGGCATAGGCATAGGTATAGATGATATATAGATATAGATGTAGATATAAACATACACAGAGAGCGAGAATACGTATACAGTTTTATAGTAAAAGTGTAAAATTATGGACATGATGCTATGCCTATTAGAATGGTGATATCTCTGAGGAGACAGAGAAGGGAAGTAGGCAGGGATAAAACTGGCTACTGACTTCAAGTCTATCTGTAATATTTTGAAATATATATTTTTTATAAATTTGTGGATTTATTGGTTTTCTTTGCAGTGTTATTCACAGTAACATGCTGAATATTTGAAATATCTCATTTTTCAAAAAAGTAACAAAGCTCAAGAATCAACGGTAACAAGAGCAGCACATTAGAGGTGTCCTTGAATTTCTATTTCTAGCTAACAATCTCATTTTAGTTAAAACGCAAGCTAGGTGGGGGTATGTACCTGTTGGCGGAGGAAGTAATCTCACTATATTAACACTGTGGAGTATGTTCTTTGTGGATGTTTCCCTTATTCATTGTTACCGTTGTTAGTTGTCATCCTGTCCATTCCGACCCATGGCAACCCCATGTGTGCAGAGAAGAACTGCTTCATAGGGTTTTTAGGGCTGCGTGACCTTTCCGAAGTTGATCGCCAAGGCTGTCTTCCAACGTGCCACTGGGTGGGTTCAAATGCCCAATCTTCTGGCTAGTAGTTGAGTGCTTAACTGTTTGTGCCACCCCGGGACTCCTCTTTACCCTCACACCATGTAATTATTAAAAAACAGTTGCCATCTAGTCTATTCGGACTCATGGCGACCCCATGTGCGTCAGAGTAGACTTTACAGAGGTTGGTGTCTTGGAGGTAGATCATCTAGCCTCTCCTACAAGTCAGCTCTGGGTGGACCCACCCTCCGAACTTCCAGGTAATTGCTGAGCGCGTTAACCATTTGTACCATCAGAGACTCCCATAGGACTATGCTGCTGTTCTTAGCCGCCTTGGAGTCAGTCCCCGAACCATGGTGACCTCATGACAATGGAGAGAAATGCCACCCTGCCCTGTGCCTTCTCCATGATTAGTTGTTGATTGGACCATGGTAATCCATAGAGTAACCCCTTATAATCACACCCTGGTCCCTCTGTTAGCACCCTTAGTAAGATGTCCCCAACTTCCTCTGAGAGGGAATTTCATCCTCCTTTTTCACATAAGAATACAGCCCAGGGTTGGTTTCTGTGCCTTGAAAACTCCATTTCCTCAAACTAAGCAAATGACGAAGGAGACTTTCCTTCGTGCAGGCTTTGCCAGCCAACATGTAGGTCTGGGCAGTAGCCCCTGAGGTGAGGTAGAGGAGATGGGCAAGGGGTCCCAGTGGAAGCCGAGACCTTTTTCCTTCAGAGTTACTCACCATAACGAGAACTGCATTATTTTACAAAGAAAGAAACTCTGTATAGTGTCACACAAATGAATCATAAGTCTTCAGAGTTTTGAGATAAGGAGTATTTGAGTCCTTTATGCGACAGCCTGTATTACAGGGAAACTACCTTAACAAAGCCTGGCTCTGGTTGACTTATCTGGAATGCATGGTACTAACTACAAGAAGTCTCTGTTCCATTCTAGAATTTCTTCTTTCATAGAAGGCATGATGTCTCAGTTTTACCCACCACATTAATGTACAAAAAAAAAAAAAAATGTACACGATCAGTGGAATTTCAGTATGTGGCTGACAGATGTTGCCTGGATAGGGATTGAGAAGATTTCGGTGAATGGAAAGTTATTCTCCAGGACTCAGGTGACCACTATGAATTGAATGGAATAGTCTTACTCCTATAATGAAGGGGTTTTTTGATAGTCTGTTTGCTTTTGTATTCTGGGTTTTGTCCACCAGTATAAAAGCTTCTATATAAATTTGTTGGGTAAACAATCTTGCAAAGTGGCTGTTTCCAGTGGTTTGAATAATGACTAATGCTTTCATAATTATTCTAGAAGAAAAAAATGCTATTGAGCACACACAATCTTCACGAGATAAGATTAAACACAGACATTTGCCTTTCTATCAGGTACAACTGGGAGACGAAACCCAGAAGTCACCAACACTACATACAATTCTTTCTGAAAAATTCTATTTCTTTCCACAACGATTTCATTTAAGATAAAGCTTTTAGCATAGTAAAAGGCATAACTTTGAAATTATACAATCACCTTTGCATTTAAGTAAATGCTGGTTAGAAGACAGTTTACAAAAATGTCCTTTATTTGGAGTTTAAGGAAGAATGAGTTATAAAATTGCCTGTATATCTCAGGAGAGTTAGTCTTCTTTGATTCCATCAGAAATTGTTAATGTGAAATAGAACATAAAAACTTGACTGAGAAGATACTGAAATTGTTTTTAAATAACTTGAAATATCATTTCAGTTTTTCTGATTACTGTCTTTAAGTATGATGAAGAAAGAGAAGGCCACTGAATATTAGAAATAAAAACTTGTTTTTTTGCTTCCTCAGGAACTGAGAGCTGTGCTCCTAAGACAAATTAGCTTGAACAAAAAGCATTGCTAATTTTATACCTGGGTTTTGGGAGAGGTGTATTTCAAGAATTGGTGGGTTTTTAGAAGTGTGGGTGGTTGGGGCTTGTATGACCTTTACACTCAGTTACAGGACTGTGGCTGCCTCTGATTGGTTGACCAGAAGCGTGGGTCAGTCACTGATTGGATGTCAAAGATTTTTTTTTTTTTATAGGGGGGCAGTAATTGAGAAGATTTTAAAATCTGTTTAGGAAGTTACTTGTTGTTGTTGTTAGGTCTCATCCAGGTGGTTTCGACTCAAAGAGACCTCACTGCTCCATCCTCGCACCTGTTGATATGTTTGAGCCCATTACTGCAGTCACTGTGGCAATCCATTTTGTTGAGGGTCTTCCTCTTTTTTGCTAATCCTCTGATTTACCAAGCATGATGTCCTTCACCAGAGATTGGTCCGTATTCATAGCATATCCAAAGTATGTGAGAAAAAGTATCACCATCCTCCCTTCAAAGGAGCATTCTGGCTGTGCTTCTTTCAAGATAGATTTGTTTGTTCTTCTGGCATCCATGGTGTATTCGATATTCTTTGCCAATGCCATAATTCAAAGGCATCAATTCTTCAGTCTTTCTTACTCATTGTCCAGCTTTCACATGCATCTGAGGAGACTGAAAATACCATGGCTTGGGTCAGACACACCTTAGCCTCAAAGTGACATCTTTGCTTTTTAACTTGAAAGAGGTCTTTTGCAGCAGATTTATCCAATGGAATACATTGTTTGATTTCTTGATTGCTGCTTCCAAGGGTGTTGATTGAGAATCCAAATAAAATGAAATCCTTGACAGCTTCAATCTTTTCTCCGTTTATCATGATGTTGCTTATCAGTCCAGTTGTGACGATTTTTGTTTTCTTAATGTTGAGGGGTAATTCATACTAAAGGCTGTAAGTGCTTCAAGTCCTATTTACTTTTAGCAAGCAAGGTTGTGTCGTCTGCACCTTTCAGGTTGTTAATGAGTCTTCTTCAATCCTGATGCTGAGTTCTTCTTCATATAGTTCAGCTTCTAGAATTATTTGCTCAGCATACAGATTGAATAAGTATGGTGAAAGGATACAGCACTGACACACACTTTTCCTGATTTTAATCCATACAGTAACCTCTTATTCTTTTTGAACAACTCCCTCTTGGTCTATGTACAGGTTACCCATGAGCACAATTAAGTGTTCTGGAATTCCCGTTCTTGGCAATATTATCCATAATTTGTTATGATTCACATAGTTGAATGCCTTTGCATTGTCAATAAAATGCCAAAACCAAAAAACCAGCTGCCTTCGAGTTGATTCTGACTCATTTTGACCCTGTAGGACAGAGTAGAACTGCCGCATAGGGTTTCCAAGGAACAGCTGGTGGGTTTGAACTGCTGACTTTTTGGTTAACAGCAGAGCTCTGAACCATTTTACCACCAGGGCTCCTCAATAAAACACAGGTAAACATCTTTCTGGTATTTTCTGCTTTCAGTCAAGATCCATCTGACATCAGCAATGATATCCCTCATTTTGCATCCTCTTCTGAATCCAGCTTGAATTTCTGACAGTTCCCTGTCGCTGCTTTTGAATGATCTTCAGAAAGATTTTACTTGTGTGTGATATTAATGATATTGTTTGATAATTTCCGAATTCCAGGAGATCACCTTTCTTTGGAACAGGCACAAATATGAATCTCTTTCAGTTGGCTGGCTGGGTAGCTGTCTTCCAAGTTTCTTGACATAGACAAGTGAGCCCTTCCAATGTTGCATCTGTTTGTTAAAATATCTCAGTTGGTATTCCATCAATCCCTGGAGCCTTGTTTTTTGCCAATACCTTCAGTGAAGCTTGGGCTTTTTACTTTAATACCATCGGTTCTTGATCTTATGTTACCTCCTGAAATGGTTGAACGTCAACCAATTCTTTTTGGTACAGTGACTGTGTGCTCCTTCTATCTTCTTTTGATGCTTCCTGCATCATTTAATATTTTCCTCATAAAATCCTTCAATATTGCAACTTGAGGCTTGAATTTTTTCTGCAGTTCTTTCAGCTTGAGAAATACTGAGCATATGTTTCCCTTTTGGCTTTTTAACTTCAGGTCTTTGCATGTTTCATTATAATACTTTGTCTTCTCAAGAAACCCTTTGAAATCTTCTGATCAGCTCTTCGACTTCATTTCTTCCTCTAGCTTTAGCTACTCTACAAGTTTTAGAGTCTCGTCTGACACCCATTTTGTTCTTTTTTTTGTATTCTTAGTAAACTTTTGCTTTCTTCATTTATTATGCCCTTGATTTCATCCCATGACTTGTCTTGTCTCTAGGTCATTGGTGTTTAATGCATCAAATCTACCCTTGAGATGGTCTCTAAATTCAAGTGGGATATACTCAAGGTCTTATTTTGGCTCTTGTGGACTTGTTTTAATTTTTTTTCACCTTCAACTTGAACTTGCATGTGAGCAATTGATGGTCTGTTCTGCAATTGTCCCCTGGCCTTGTTCTAACTGATTTTACTGAGCTTCTTCACCATCAACTCTTTACACAGATGTAGTCGACTTGATTCCTGTGTATTCTACCCAGTGAAGTACATGTACATAGTCATCGTTTATGTTGTTGAAAAAAGTTATTTGCATTTAGTAAGTCATTGATCTTACCAAACTCTGTCTTGCAATCTCCAGTGTCATTTCTATCACCAAGGCCGTATTTTCCAACTGCCAATTCTTCTTCTTTATTTCTAACTTTTGCATTCCAGTCACCAGTAATTATCAATGTGTCTCGATTGCATGTTTGATCAATTTCAGACTGCAGAAGTTGAAAAAAATATTTAATTTCTTCATTTTGGCGTTAGTGGTTTCTGTGGAAATTTGAATAATAGTTGTATTTACTGATCTTCCTTGTAGGGGTAGGGACACTATCCTATCACTGACAGCCTTGTATTGCAGCATAGATCTTGAAATGTTCTTTTTGGCAATGATTATGACGTTGTTCCTCTTCAATTTGTCATTCTCAGCATAGTACACCATATGATTGTCTGATTCAAAATGGCCAACATAAGTCTCTCAACTCACTAATGCCTGGGATATTTATCTTCAAGCATTCCATTTCATTTTTTACAACTTCCAATTTTTCTTGATTCATACTTCATACATTCCATGTTCCTATTATTAGTGAATGTTTGCAGCCGCTTCTTCTCATTTTGAGTAGTGCAACGTCAGCAAATGAAGGTCTCCAAATCTTTACTCCATTCACGTCTTTAAGGTCGTCTCTACCTTGAGGAGGTAACTCTTCCCCAGTTGTCTTTTGAGTGCCTTCCAACCTGAGGGGTCATCTTCTGGCTCTGTATCAGACAATGTTCCACTGCCATCCAAATGGTTTTCACTGGCCAGTTTTTTCAGAAGTAGATTGCCAGGTCCTTCTTCCCAGTCTGTATTAGTCTAGAAGCTCCACTGAAACGTAATCACCATGTGTGACCTGCTGGTATTTGAAATACTGGTGGCATAGCTTCCGAAATCACAGCTACCTCAAGCCAACACAATACAACAAACTGGCAAACAAGTGGTGGTCCTTGTTAGGGGCTAAGAATACTCAATATTTCTTTAGGGAAATATAAACTTTTATTCTTAAGTACGACAATGAAAAAAGAATATACTGGTGAATAATTACAAATGCAAACTTTCCCATCTCCATTGTCTGATATGCTAAATCAAGACAGCAACACAGAAGAGGAAATTCCAGATTAGTTCTACAGATATAAATGCAGATGGCAAGTGAACCACCTGAGTGGGACGCAAGTAGATAATCAAGTTTCAATTGCCTTTATATAGTTCATCTATGCTGTGAGTTAGCTGTAGTGATTTTAAATTAATTGACACAAGCCAAATTTAAGTAGCTGACTACAGAGAATGAGAAAAAGCTACACACATATTCATTTATTCTAACTATATTAGCAATAATGAACAGCCCATAGTTATATTTGTCAAAATGAGTTCTAATACACCTTATTCTCCTAGTAATGCCTCTCAACTCTAGTTGTGTACAAGAAGCTGCCCTGTCTCCTTTCTGAAAAGCAACACATATAAATAAATAAAGGAATAATTCCTATTGTTGGACATTTTATAGATTAACTATCTATGACTCTGAGAGATTCTTTACATTTCTCTAGTAAATAAATAAATAAATTGGAGGAGCTGTGACTTGCCTAAATCTAGCCTTGCCTAACATCTAAGCCTATGGGTGTTCAGTGATGAAATATAATCAAAACTCATTTCCATTATCCCACTTCATTGTGAATTAATCTTATCTTTGGTGAATTATTCTATAAATAATTCCTGTGAATATCAGGAATGTTTAAACTTGGGGCTTTTAATTCCTATTATCTATCCTCTATAATTGGAAACCCTGGTGGCATAGTGGTTAAGAACGATGGCGGCTAACCAAAAGGTCAGCAGTTTGTATCTACCAGGCCCTCTGGAAACCCTATGGGGCAGTTATACTCTGTCCTATAGGGTTGCTATGAATTGGAATCGACTGGACAGCAATGGGTTTTTTTTTTTTTTTTATATGATTTTGTGGGAGAAAAGCTTGGATTTGCTAAGTGCACTATGATGACTGTGACTCAATTACACGCCTCAGCAAATGTTATTTATAGTTTCCCCTTGCCCTGCAAATAGAGCCATCTACCACGCACACCAGCGTGCTTGCCCTGGAGGAGCTGAAGTAGGGCAGCTTTAATAGTCTATTTTGTTTTTTCAAGCGTCGGCATTCAGCTTATTGGAAGGTATGTGATAGAACAATGTATGCTTTTTCAGTAAATGATGCCACATTTCTTGTTGTTTTCCAATTTTCTGGCTCTCTGTAGCCTCCACAACTTTCCAGCTACAATTGCGATTGTGCTGGGAAGTTCATTAGTCAATTCCCTCAACTCCCAAAGATCCATTTTATTTAGTCCTGCTGGTTTATGTATGTTCACATTTTTTTCAAAGTATTCCCTGGTGAGTTTTAGTCAGTAGTTATTTTTTCATTTCTTTCCCATCTGTAAACTTCATTTTCTTTGCCAGCATTGCTTTCTTAGGTTGTTACACTGTCTCCAGATTTTATTTTCTTCCTGTTTCCTGTGAAATGTGGGCTTTAAAAAATTAGCTCATTTTCTCATCTCTTCAGAGACACCACTCATTTCTACACTTTTTTTTTGCTATTGGAATCTATAAATATTATGTTATAACCACTCCTTTGCCGTTACCAAAGATTTGCATCATTTATTCCCTTTATTTTTAGACTTTACTAGTTAAGCACATTGGAGTTCACTCTTCTACATCATTGGTGTATGAATACTTCATCTTCTTCATTTTTGTCTTCTTAAATACTCCAAATGTTATATTTAATTCACTACTAAATTGAGGAGTCCCTGGGTGGCACAAATAGTTAAGCACTGGATTACTACCCAAAAGGTTGGCTGTTCAAATCTACCTACAGGCGCCTTGGAAGACAGGCCTAGAAATCTGCTCCTTCAAAAACCCTGTGGAGGAGTCCTACCCTGGAACACATGGATCACTGTCAGTTGGAGGATTGAATCAAGGGCACCTAACGATAATACTATATTGTTTGATGGGATAACAGCCATAGGGAGAAAAAAGACCCATGTGGTATATATGTGTATACATATATAGATATACAGATATATATAGATATATCGCACACACGAACACATGTGCATGACATACATATATATGTCAACATCAATATATTAAATTAACATGGAGATAAAAATCAAAAGGAACTTTATATTGGCTAGTATAAATTCAAGATTCAAATGCCTAAACTTATAGCTCGTGAATAATGGTTCCTAGACCTGAAGCATGTTTTGGCTTTTATATTAAAGCTTATTCTGTATATCTATATGCTGGTAGAAACACTGGTGGGGTAGGGGTTAAGTGCTATGGCTGCTAACCAAAAGGTGGGCAGCTTGAATCCACCAGGCGCTTCTTGAAAACCCTCTGGGGCAGTTCTACTCTGTCATGTAGGGTCGCTATGAGTCAGAATTGCCTCAATGGCAATTTTTTTTTTTTTTTTTAATATGCTGGTGGTACAGTGGTTAAGAGTTTGGTTGCTAACCAAAAGGTCTGCGGTTCAAATTCACCAGTTGCTCCTTGGCAGCCCTATGGTTATACTCAATCCCCAGTTAGATCCTAATATTTATTTTTTCTCCACCTAAAGATGATGTAAAATTTGCATTGAAATTACAGGATAGTATTCGTCCTTGGTCTCTTTTTTTATGTTTTGTCAGTCTTATTGCATCAAAAATCTTTGCCAAAACATTAAATTAAATGGAGAATGAGGGTTCATAATGGAATCAACAACACATATTACAGTTGACATTTAATTAGGATGTCAAGGTAACCTACCTGTTGGCAGAGAACATGGGTTACCAGATTTCATTGGCTAAGATTGTACAGAATGTTCTGTTGGGCTAGTTGTTTTGGCTCAGAGTGAAAGTCTACGATCAAAACACAGGGGAATTATATAGTGGCAGTGTCTTCAATGGTGTGTATGTGTTTGTGTGTGTGTGTGTGTGTGTGTGTAGGTTTTCATGTATACATATGCTTGCTCTCTCTTTAACTATCCACTTATTTATGTATACATGTTACTTGTGAATGCAGTTGAATATTATTTTGGAGAACAAAAACAAATAACATCACAGGTAGTCCCTGACTTAACAATGTATTCAAGTTATGACAAACCACATTTAATGACCATTAGTATAGCCGGAATACTGCATCTTCCTGGGAGGAAGAGACAGGAAAATGCATGCAGAGGATATGGAAAAAATTGCGGGGTTATGTGAGCACATCTCAAGCAACTTGATGAAGATAATATGATGAAATAGATAGGTGGAAAAATCATCCGTATGGCAAGAATGCTGAATTTAGAACTTGATATCTCCTATAGGGAACAGCTTATAGACCACAAAAAGGGGAATTGGCAGATCAGGACTTAATGGATTTTGAAGAGAAAATAAATGCTGAAGAAGAAAGAAGAAGAGGAAAGAGTGAAATTGTCAAAAGATTTTACAGTGAAAGGATTAGCTGGAGTTTTTTTTCTGAACTAAACCAAGGGTTTCAGTTGCTTGAAAACATGGACCCAAACTGACTGCTTTGCTAACATTGATAGGTAGATTCTGGAAGCAGTGAGATGTTACTGTGAAATATACAAAGAGAAAACTAGTTTTGTGACTGGAAACACCATCCGCATTCCCAAGGATAATTCATATGATCCAGAATCTTCCACAAGCCGAGTTATTACAATCACTGACAAAATGCCAATGTCATCTAACTCTTCTTCAACATTGGGGTAAATTTTTATGATTTGTGTATTTTTTATGTGTGTATTAAAATATATCTGTAAGTTTATATGTAACGTTTCCAATCTCCAAAGATAAATAAAGGTCAGATTTATAAAGATAGTGATAATAAAAGGCAATAATAAAAAAAAAAAAAGAGATATTCCACTTACTTCAGAGCCAATGTATGAAGAAGTCATTGGAACTAAACCCTCTCGCAAGTCGGGGACTATGTGTATACACACATACGAAATGTGGAGTATTATTAAATGTAGTTTACATTTCTTTGTTCACAAATTCGACTAATATTTATTGGGCACCTAGCCTATATCAGTTGAATCTCATGTATTTTCTCTTATAACAATTATAAAAAACCCAAAACCAAACACCCTGCAGTCGAGTTGATTCTGACTCATAGCAACCCTATAAAAAAAGAAAAGAGTAAAACTGCCCCATAGAGTTTCCGAGGAGTGCCTGGTGGATTCGAACTGCCGACCTTTCAGTTCCAGCCGTAGCACTTAACCACTATGCCACCAGGTTTTCCTATATAATAATTATAGTCACTTTGAAAAACATGTGACTATAGCAGAACAAAGTAGTATGAAGCAGAGAATATTAGCATTGTCCCTAAATGTCACCAAAGACTAAGGAAGAGATATTGGGATTTAAAAGTATAAAACAAACAAGCAAACAAGAAAAGAGAAAGGTAGAGAAGGTGTATATTACTATTCAGGAAAAAGTGTAAGACAAATAGATATGCAGTTTGAGAAGAGAGGACATCAGTTATTAAAGTCCAAAACCACAAGTGTTATTTCCTGAAGTAAGGTACAAACAGAGTATAGAAAGTGAAATTACAATGATTTAATGCAAATAATGTTCCAGAATTAATGTCTGATTGACGTTCTGACCTTGGGCCCAGGTAGCAATGAAAAAGTCCACACCATTTTAAAAACAAAAGCTCCTAGAGCATAAAATAATAGTAAATAAATAAACAAATAAACAGCCTGGCAACAAACAAACAAAACAAAGTGAATAAACTAAATTACAATTTACATAAGAAAAAGAATCAGGCAAGCATCACGTGTATCGCTGGTTAAATCAATGCCAGAAACCAATAGATTCATCCTCTCCAAGCACGATGGAAATGCAATATTCAACATTGGATTCTATACCTCCATAAATCTTTCACTTCAATGAAATATGATAAAATAAATATGTTTTAATATATACAATTCTGAATTTCCCACAAAAAAATTAAAAAATTATTTTAGTTTCAATTTCTCCAACTCATAATTACTTCATAAGATCTATCACACTCCTCAATTTAAAATGCAATAGAATCTCATATATTTTTATTTATTTTAGTGGTGTTTGCTTGATTGCTTATTTTTGGTATTCTTTAACCCCACCTCTAACCCTATTTTCTCTGTATGCTGTGTATTTAAATATCAAAACGTGTTGTTATTGCTGTTAGTTGCCATCAAATCAGCTTCCACTCATGGCGACCCAATGTACAATAGAAAGAAACAATGCCTGGTCCTGCACCATCTTCATGATCATTGGTATGCTCAAGTCTATTGGCTAAGGCCCTGTATATTTTGTTTCTTTCAACCTACGGGGCTCATCTTCTAGCACTGTATCAGGAAATATTCTGTTGTGATCCACAGGGTTTTCAACAGTTAATTTTCAGAAGTAGATCACTGGGCCTTTTTTTTTTTTTATCTTAGTATGGAAGGTCCACCGAAACCTGTCTACCCTGGGTGACACTGTTGGTATTTGAAATAACCAGTGGCATAGCTTCCAGCATGAAAACAACATGCAAGCCACCACAGTAGGACAAACTGACAGTTGGTAGGTAGATTGAAATATAGCCCCGTCATGTTTTTTTATGTGCCTTTTTCAAACAGCTTGCATTAATTTGTGTGTGTTTGTATAAATACATATATATTGTGATGGTTAAGGCTGTGTGTCAACTTGGCTGGGCCATGATTCTCAGTGGTTTGGCAGTTATGATGTAGTTTGGCAGATACGTAATGATGTAATTACCTTTATAATGGCATTTGATATCATGTAATTACTTCCATGATGAGATCCGTTATGAGCAACCAATCAGTTGAAAAGGAGTTTCATTGAGGGTATGGCTTGCATTCAATATTTATGGACTTTCTGGCAAAGCTCACTGGTTTTTGCTTGCTCTGGATCCTGTAGCTAGCACCTGTTCATCTGACCTCTGGTTCTTGGGACTTGAGCTACCAGCTTACCTGGCAACCTTGGGATTTATCAACCTATGCAGCCTGTAAGCTAGTGGCCTGCTGTCTTACCTGCTGATCTTGGGATTCATCAATCTCCACAGTCTGTGAGCCAGAGGCTTGCTACCTGACCAGCTAATCTTGAGTTTACCAGCCTCTGCAGCTATGTGAGTCAGGAGAAGTGAGCCAGGAGAAGCCTCCAGTCTGACCAACAGACTTGGGACTCTCCAGCCTCTACAACTGTGTGAGCCATTTCCTTGATATACATCTCTCTCTACATATGTTTTTAAGCTTCACTGTTTTTGCTTCTCTAGAGAACACAGCCTAAGCCACACACACACACACACACACACACACACATACATGTAAGTGTGTGTGTGTATATATATATATATATATATATATATATATATATATATACACATATACCCCATTGTTCAGCGAATGGGCTTTCACTTTCACAATTTACTACAGATTTTAGTCTTATGAATTTCATTTCAGGCAAAACTAACTTTAGGTTAATATTTACTTCTGGAGTTTTGACCTAGAAGGGAAGAATGTGAGTTGTGTTTTATGTGTCCTAAACCTTGAGATGGGTGTTGTTGTTGTTGTTAGGTGCCATTGAGTCAGTTCCGACTCATAGCGACCCTATGCACCACAGAATGAAACAAGACCAGGTCCTGCGCCATCCTTACAAGCGTTACTATGTTTGAGCTCATTGTTGCAGCCACTGTGTCAATCCACCTCGTTGAGGGTCTTCCTCTTTTCTGCTGACCCTGTACTCTGCCAAGCATGATGTCCTTCTCCAGGGACTGATCCCTCCTGACAACATGTCCAAAGTATGTAAGATGTACTCTCGCCATCCTTGCTTCTAAGAAGCATTCTGGCCGCACTTCTTCCAAGACAGATTTGCTGGTTCTTTTGGCAGTCCACGGTATATCCAATATTCTTCGCCAACACCGCAATTCAAAGGCGCCAATTCTTCTTTGGGCTTCCTTATTCATTGTCCAGCTTTCACATGCATATGAGGTGATTGAAAATACCATGGCTTGGGTCAGGCACCCCTTATTCTTCAAAGTGATATCTTTGCTTTTCAACACTTTGAAGAGGTCCTTTGCAGCAGATTTACTCAATGCAATGCATCTTTTGATTTCTTGACTGCTGCTTCCATGGCCGTTGATTGTGGATCCAAGTAAAATGAAATCCTTGACAACTTCAATCTTTTCTCCGTTTATCATGATGTTTCTCATTGGTCCAGTTGTGAGGATTTTTGTTTTCTTTATGTTGAGGTATAATCCATACGGAAGGTTGTGGTCTTTGATCTTTATTAGCAAGTGCTTCAAGTCCTCTCCACTTTCAGCAAGCAAGGTTGTGTCATCTGCATAATACAGGTTCTTAATGAGTCTTCCTCTAATCCTGATGCCCCATTCTTCTTCATATAGTCCAGTTTCTCGGATTATTTGCTCAGCATACAAGTAGGACAGGTATGGTAAAAGAATACAACCCTGATGCACACCTTTCTTGACTTTAAACCAATCAGTATCCCCTTGTTCTGTCCGAACAACTGCCTCTTGATCTATGTAAAGGTTCCTCATGAGCACAATTAAGTGTTCTGGAATTCCCATTCTTCACAATGTTATCTATAATTTCTATGATCCACACAGTCGAATGCCTTTGCATAGTAATAAAACACAGGTAAACATTCTTTTGGTATTCTCTGCTTTCAGCCAGGATCTATCTGGCATCAGCAATGATGTCGCTGGTTCCACGTCCTCTTCTGAAACTGGCCCGAATTTCTGGCAGTTTCTGGTCGATATATTGCTGCAGCCATTTTTGAATGATCTTAGGCAGAATTTTGCTTGCATGTGATGTTAATGATATTGTTCTATAATTTCCACATTCCTTTGGATCACCTTTCTTGGGAATAAGCATAAATATGGATCTCTTCCAGTCATTTGGCCAGGAAGCTGTCTTACATATTTCTTGGCATAAACGAGTGAGCAACTGCAGAGCTGCATCCATTTGCTGAAACATCTCAAATGATATTCCATCAACTCTTGGAGCCTTGTTTTTTGCCAATGCCTTCAGAGAAGCTTGGACTTCTTCCTTCAGTACCATCGGTTCCTGATCATATGCCACCTCTTGAAATGGTTGAACATCGACTAATTCTTTTTGGTATAATGACTCTGTGTATTCCTTCCATCTTATTTCATGCTTCCTGCATCATTTAATATTTTCACTATTGCAACTCAAGGATTAAATTTTTTCTTCAGTTCTTTTAGCTTGAGAAACACCAACCATGTTCTTCCCTTTTGGTTTTCCATCTCCAGCGCTTTGCACATGTCATTATAATACTTTACTTTGTCTTCTTGAGCCTCCCTTTGAAATTTTCTGTTCAGTTCTTTTACTTCATCAATTCTTCCTTTTGCTTTAGCTGTTTGATGTTCAAGAGCAAATTTCAGAGTCTCCTCTGACATTCATCTTGGTCTTTTCTTTCTTTCCTTTCTTTTCAATGACCTCTTGCTTTCTTCATGGATGATGTCCTTGATGTCATTCCACAACTCGTCTGGTCCTCTGTCACTAGTGTTCAGTGCGTCAAATCTCTTCTTGAGATGGTCTCTAAATTCAGGTGGGATATACTCAAGGTCATATTTTGGCTCTTGTGGACTTGCTCTGATTTTCTTCAGTTTCAGCTTGAACTTGCATGTAAGCAATTGATGGCGTGTTCCACAGTTGGCCCCCAGCCTTGTTCTGACTGATGAAATTGAGCTTTTCCATCGTCTCTTTCCACAGATGTAGTCATTTTGATTTCTGTGTGTCCCATCTGGTGAGGTACATATAGTCACCGTTTATGTTGGTGAAAGAAGGTATTTGCAATGAAAAAGTCGTTGGTTTTGCAAAATTCCATTATTTGATCTCTGGCATTGTTTCTATCACCAAGGCCATATTTTCTAACTACTGATCCTTCTTTGTTTCCAACTTTCTCATTCCAATCACCAGTAATTATCAATACATCTTGATTACATGTTCGATCAATTTCAGACTGCAGCAGCTGATAAAAATCTTCTATTTCTTCATCTTTGGCCCTAGTGGTTGGTGCATAAATTTGAATAATAGTCATATTAACTGGTCTTCCTTGTAGGCATATGGATATTATCCTATCACTGACAGAGTTGTACTTCAGGATAGATCTTGAAACGTTCTTTTTGACAATGAATGCAACACCATCCCTCTTCAAGTTGTCATTCCCAGCATAGTAGACTATATGATTACCTGATTCAAAATGGCCCAAAGCAGTCCATATCAGCTCACTAATGCCTAGGATATTGATGTTTATGGACCCAATTTCATTTTTTATGATTTCCAATTTTCCTAGATTCATATTAAATTATTAATGGATGTTTGCAGCTGTTTCTTCTCATTTTGAGTCGTGCCGCATCAGCAAATGAAGGTCCCGAAAGCATTATTCCATCCATGTCATTAAGGTCGACTCTACTTTGAGGAGGCAGCTCTTCCCCAGTCATCTTTTGATTGCCTTCCAACCTGGGGGGCTCATCTTCCAGCACTATATCAGACAATGTTCCGCTGCTATTCATAAGGTTTTCACTGGCTAATGCTTTTCAGAAGTAGACTGCTGGGTCCTTCTTCCTATGCTGTCTTAGTCTGGAAGCTCACCTGAAACTTGTCCTCCATGGGTGACCCTGCTGGTATCTGAATATCGGTGGCATAGCTTCCAGCATCACAGCAACACGCAAGCCTCCACAGTTCGACAAACTGACAGACACATGGGCGAGATGGGTGGTAGTTACACAAATGTATTATATAAATATATACATAATGAGCATTTGTGTGTGTGTGTATAGAGAACTGATAGATTTTGTTCTTATTGACTTCTCTACAGTATTTTATAATTATCACATATATTTTATTAGTCCATTCTCTTAACCATGGATATCTAGATTGTTTGTTTTGTAGTGTTCCTTCTGCTTTCTTCTTTTTGTACTTTCTCTGAGGTATTTGGCCAGAAGTATCACATACTCCAAAAAAATGTACAGAGAGGGCCTTCCATATTATTTAAAATTTTAATGATATAATATTTAGAGAAAAAAAGTAAAATTGGTACATTAAGAAATGTATTCTTAATAAAGTCATGCTCTGCATAACGTCCATTTGCATATACATCTGTGGTCCCAGAAGGTTATAATGGGGTTCAGAAATCCTGATCAGAGAACAGATGCAGAGGATTTAAGCATGTTGCATTCAACCGTCATGAGAGTCCTCAGCAACAAGGAACAAATTCTCCAATCTTTTAAACCATCGTTTCTACTGAAAGCTAGGTTAACAAAAATGCAAGAGGAACCTATATCAGGTATGGAGAAATTGCTAATGATGTGGATTGAGGACCAAACATACACAAATCCCTCTCAGCATGTTGAAGATCACCACTAAGACACAAACTTGTTCGAGATGCTTAAAGAAAAAGTAGGACCAGACTGCAATATTGAGTTTAATCGTAGCTCTGAGTGGTTCAAGTGCTTCAATATTTTTCTCTGCTTAATGTGGAAGTGAGTGTTGAGTATGTGAGTGCTGATGCGAAGGCAGGAGAAGAATTTTTTGAAACCTTAGATAAGGTAATTAAAGAGGGAGGTTATTTGCCCCCCCCAAATTTTTAATATGTATGAAAACTCCTTATTTTGCAAGCAGATACCTGAAAGGAATTTCATCCATAATACATGGTTGCACACTGTCCAAATCACAGAACTTTTCATGGATCTTAAGTGACACATGAATGCACACTCTGGCTATACATCAAACTGTATGTTTACCTTCAAAATAAACAATTTTTAAATTTTCAGCATTAAGCGTAATCTAAGAATAAAATAAGAAGGCTTAAAATGGTTATAAAAGCTACCTTTTGTCATCAAGTTGATTCCGACTCATAGCGACTATATAGAACAGTCTAGAACTGCCCCACAGGGTTTCCATGGAGGAGCTGGTGGATTCAAACTGCCAACCTTTTGATTAGCAACCAAGGTAACCAGGGCTCCTAAAATGATTATACAACAGAAAATACATGTTGTGTGTCTTAATAATAATGTGGAGGCAAAACAAAGAATTCAGTGTGTGCTGAAATAGAAACCTCTTTTTGTTGAAACTGCATCAATTTTGATAGCAACTTTTGTCTTAGTTTCCATAATGTTGTAACACAAATACCACAAATGGGTGGCTTTAAAAAGGAAAAAAAAATATTTTTTCACAGTTCTGGAGACTAAAATTCAAGTTAAGGTCTCGGCCATATTGATTCCTTCTTTGTAGACTGCCCCAGGCATTCCTTGGTTCTTTGGCTTGTGGACAATTTTCACATGAAGTCTCTCTTCCCGTGCATGTGTGTACGTGTGTGTGTGTGTGTGTGTCTGTGTATAATGCTCTTTTTTCTCTTTTTAATAACTCAGCTGTGATTAGGTTTAGGATTCACACTGCATGGGTATGACCTCAACTGACTGAGTGATTATATTGCATTAGATGGCATTGAGGAAGTGATTGGATTACACTGTATAAGATTACATTATGGAAAATAATCTGCTCCACCCAAGGCCAATTGATTTAATCACATGGTTACATCATAGACAGCATATGGCCAGGATTTTGATACATATTTTGGGAGGACACGATTCAATCCATAACAAAAGCATAGAAGGGGAGAAAGAAGGAAATTTAGGAAACAACTGTCTTCAACCTAATAATGGAAACCCAAGAGAAATTGTGTACATTTGATGAACCAAAAATAAAGTTTTGTGTCTACAACTGCACAAAGTTATGGAAATACTTTGTATAATCATTAAACATGATAAGCAAACATACTGGAGGAAGGAATTTGGCAGTGAGGTGAATACTTGTCATAGAAGGCAGGGGTCACATAATACTTAAAATTGATTAGTCAACAACCATAAACCCACTGCTGTCCAGTCAATTCCGACTCATAGTGAACTTACAGGAGATAGTAGCACTGTTTCACAGGGTTTCCAAGATGGTAAATCTTTATGGGAGCACTCTGCAACATCTTTCTCCCACGGAGAGGCTGGTGGGTTCAAACCACTGACCTTTAACCACTGCACCACCAAGGCTCCTTTCAACACGCATAGTAAAACTTAAATTAGAGGTGTTGAGGTAATTACCAGAAGAATTCAGAACAGACACAAGTAAAAGTGTTAAAATTTAGCACTTGGTGGGACACAAACATCTCCCACTTGTGTAGTCTCACCAGTCATTTGGTGGGAGTTACAAGATGACAGCAAGAGAGGTCATATAAAACTGATCCTTCGCGCTGTAGGCTACCACCTGGCTTCTAGCCATGGTTCTTTCATACCTGGAGGGTAACTTTCCCTTCCCAATCATTTTACCAGTCCAAAACATTAACAATTATTGTCTTATTAGGACAAAGAGTCCTCAGGGTGAGGCTACTCAGTTACCAGCCATTCAAGTCTGCCGCAGGTATCCATGTGCTCTGGTCAGGTTCTCCGATCAAGTTCTCCAAAAGTCATCTCAGCTTCATACTTCCTAGTGTCTGATAAAATTTAACTGACAGAAGATTAATTTCCTTGCTCATGAGGCATAGCAAAACATGTAAGTGACTTTAGATTCGGCCACTGTACCCCAGTTTAGCAGCGTCTTCCCCTTGGTTCACTCTTTCAAATTTGCAACTTCGACAATTTCTACATTCACTAATGTTAACAATCAACACTCACAACTGAATCATATAATTCTGTCAACATCTTCCTCCACCTTCCTTTCCCAGACCCATCAGGAAAAGAAGAATCTATTCAGTGGGACCCTCCTTGTCCCACTCATTTTGAGTGTCAGAATACTCATGAAAGCATATAAACCAGCCACTTTATGTGTTTATTTCCCCCCATTTTACATAGCCGGTGTTTAAATTGCTCATCCCCACCAAACCAGTACTCTGAGGAGACAAGCATGTCCCATGATCTAAGAATTTTCTGTTTCGGTTGGAATTTTGAGTATCTGCATCCAGAAGCAAAGTACAGCCCAGACCAAGCCATCAACTGTGGTAATCTATGCCATTAGATTAAACATGATCATCATTAAACATGATGATCAATGGAGAAAACATTGAAATTGCCAAGGATTTAGTTTTACTTGGATCCACAATCAACACCCATAGAAGCAGCAGTCAAGAAATCAAACAACATATTGCATCAGGCAAATTTGCTGCAAAAAACCTCTTTAAAGTGTTAAAAAGCAAAAATATCACCTTGAGGACTAAGGTGCACCTGGCCCAAGCCATAGTATTTTCAATTGCCTCATAGGCATGGGAAAGCTGGACAATGAATAAGGAAGACAAAAGAAGAATCAATACATTTGAATTACGGTGTTTGAGAAGATTGTTGAATATGCCATGGACTGCCAAAAAAAAAAAACAAACAAACCTATCTTTGGAAGAAGTACAGCCAGAATGCTTCTTAAAAGTGAGGATGGTGAAACTTTTTCTCAGGTACATTCCCTGGAGAAGGACATCATGCTTGGTAAAGTAAAGGGTTAGAGAAAAATAGGAAGACCCTCAAGGAGATGGATTGACACAGTGGCTGCAACAATGGGTTCAAACATAGCAATGATTGTGAAGATGACACAGGGCCAGGAAGTGTTTTGTTTTGTTGTACATAAGGTCACTATGAGATGGAACTAACTTGATGGCACCTAACAACAACAACGACACTACATAAAGTCATGGAAGCACTTTGTATAATCGTTAAACATGACGAGCAATACTGGAGGAAGGAAATGAACAATGAATGAGGCAAATCCTCACTTGTTATAGAAGGAAGGAGTTACATTATACAGAAAATTGATTAATCCATAAGCCTAGCAAAACATAATAACCTGAAGAATTTAGAACAGGCACAAGTAAAAGATTTTAATTTTAGTCCCTCTTTGGAGCTGAACTGGAAATGTGAAAGAGAAAGTTGGTTTCCATTGTGAGCCCTTCTGTATTATTTAATATTTTTGATGAAGCACAGGTTTTATTCTGATTAATAAGAAGCTGTTTATATAGGTACCTGCCAATTATCCTTGTACATAAAAAGCGTAAATGGTAAAACCTACTTGGTAGGCAGTTTATTAATAGCTATTTGAATTAAAAGAGATCCTCTTTGACCCAGCAATTCCACTAGCAGAAATTCATTACACAGATCTTTTCCTGTGAGAATACAAAGGTAAAAATAAGAATATTCAGTTTAGTGTTACAGTAAAAAAGCTAACTATTCTTCAATTGAAATTGATTAAATGGCTTTGCTGCTTCCATGCATTGCATTACCTTGTTTTGTTCTAATCTCTGTGTGCTGTTTTGGAGAATTTCCAGGCCATATTGCTATTACATTAATTGAGAAAAGTTGCATAACATTAAGTATGGTTTAATATACATAAAAAAGGTTTTTGAATAATAATAATAATAAAAAAAAAACCCAGTGCCGTCAACTCCAACTCATGGAGACCCTATAGGACAGAGTAGAACTGCCCCGTAGAGTTTCCAAAGAGCGCCTGGCAGATTCGAACTGCTGACCCTTTGGTTAACAGCCATAGCACTTAACACTGCACCACCAGGGTTTCCTTATTATGAATACACATACGCATATACACAACCTGTACATGTAAAATCATTGTTTGAAAAACAGAAAAATACTTCTTAATCAGACTTTAAGGAGTGATGTTTTATTTGGCAACGTTTGCAAAATGAAAGGTTTTTTCTTTTTTTAATTTAATTTCCTTCTGTACTGTTCAAATTATAACCCTGAACAGGAGTTACTTTCCGAGTTAAACAATAGTTAAAAAAACAAAAACTTAAGAATAACCTATGAATAACCTATTCATCTTTGTATCTTTTAGCCTGTATAACTCTGTTTCTTGTATGCAGTGGGTACTCAATAATGGCTGGTCATATGAATTCCAAAGGAAACATTCTAGCACAAAGAGTCTCCCGTACTAACTGACCCAAATGGAATCTCCTATATTTAGGTTGAAGGACTCCACAGTGATTTCCTCTCTGAAACACCTCCTGGCTGAGGTAGTGGTGAACCAATATTAAGTGCCTTAAGAGCTAATTGAAAGGATGGCCAAGGTCCTTGTTAGAGAACATGTGTCTGTGAATTTCATTGTAATTAGGCTTAATGAGGCTGTTACCTCCCTGTGTCCACAGTATCATATTATTGGCCAAAGGACACCAAGGCTGGTGCAGTTCTGCACAATTTGAATCAAGACTACTCTTTCTTAGGCAGAAATTTCATTAAGGTCAGAAATATGATGGAAAAGGACATACAAGGAGGAAAGGATCATTTTTTTTCCCCTTCAACTTCTTTTTTCAGCCAAATATCCATGGCTGTTTCTCCCTACGTTTCTCATGAAATGGGACCAAATTTTCACCTGTCTTATTAAAAACCTGGTTTACAATAAAACTCTTGAACCTAATGCTTTCACCTATTTCAGAGACAAAAAAAAAAAATAGATCCTGTCTGAACTATAAATACCAATAAGATAGTGATGAATATTGTAAGTTTGGCTCACAGATTGCTAACCTGGCTTTCAATCTTAGTGGCACAATTTACCAGCTGAGTACGTGGTGTTTTGCTTCTCTGAGTCTTTATCTACCTGTTTGTAGAGTACTGATAATATCTTGAAAGAACTTCTAAGGTCTGATGTACTGTATGCTCTTCCTGCATCAGGCAAGTACGCACATTACCTTGAAAAATGGCAATTCCAGAGAATGTGCATGATACGACTGCCAAGCATCACAGAAATAATAATTTCAATGACCTAAATTTCTTGGGAAGCTTGCCTGCAATGCTTCAGCTATGTGATCTCACACCACGATTCCAATAGAAGATTAAGACTTAAGGATTTGTTTGTTATATTGCTTGACTGATAAAGTCATTAACTTAGCAAACGTTTCCTGAACCCCTAAAAAACAGTTACTGTGGAGTTAATGTGCTTGACTGCTAACAGAAAGGGTGAAGATTCCAGCTGACTAAGAGGCATCTCAGAGGAAAGACCACAAAAATCAACCATTGAAAGCCATGTGGAGCACAGTTCTACTCCAGTACACATGGGGCCGCCATGAGTCCAAGTCAACTTGATAACAGCTGTTTTACTCAGTACCTTGTTAATTGTTAGCTGCCATCCAGTTGACTCCAACTCATGGCAACTTTACGTACAATATAACGAAATGTTGCTCAGACCTGCATCATCCACACAACTGCCAGCACGTTGCAGTTCATTGTTGTAACTGCGTGCCAATCCTTCTCGCCTAGGTTTTCCCTTGGCCTTGTTAACCCTCTACTTGGGTTTCACCAAACATGATGTCCTCCTCTAGCTATTGATCCTTCCCGATGATGCATCCAAAGCGAGTCAGAAAATGTTCTGTTGTGATCTATAAGGTTTTCATTGGTTAATTTTCACAGATAGATCAACAGGCCTTTCTTCCTAATCTGTTTTAGTCTGGAAGCTCCTCTGAAATCTGTCCACCATGGATGTCCCTGCTAGTATTTCAAATACCAGTGGCATAGCTTCCAGCATCACAGTAACACACACGCCACCACAGTATGACAACTTGACAGGTGGGTGGTAGTCTGAGCACCTACTCTATGGCAAATCCTCAATCTCAAAGAAAACATCAGTGATCCTTGCCATCATGCAGCTTTCAGTCTGCAGAAAGCTAAAGAGACAATAACACGTAAACATAAAACTAACTCTACAAAATGCAAATTGTAATACCTGACATAAGTGCAAAAATCAGGGCACGATGGCAGAGAACATGAGAGCTATAGTAGGGAATGTTGCCATGTGCTTAGAGAAGATTTCATGTAAAGTTATTGTGAAGAGAGGCCAATTTATTCTATGTCTGATATGAATTAGGAATGGCTTAAATTCTCAAATTTTTCCAAAACCTTGTAGTTTTGTAGTCATATTCATAAAAAAAATGAGTAGTTTTCAAATTCTTATTTTATTAAAACCACTAATCATAAAATTCAGGGCACAAACAACCCTCAACCTGTCTCACTGTAACCGACTGAAGCACCATCTGTCATTTTAAAGTAGAGTAGATGCTAACATCATCTTCCAGTGGCCTAAGAACACTTAAAAATTAAAAAGGTGGTGTTGCAAGTCATGATTAGAAACTACGAATTTATTTATGTTTTCACGAGAAATTTTGCTGCTTAATCCTTTACAGGCAAGCGAGTGTGCAAGGGAAACAACAAAGCATAGGACCAAGTAACTGAAACTGACAATCTAATTGCTGATCAGAGCCCCCTACCAAGATGGCAACTTGCAGCTGTCTCATAGAATTTCTCAGCTGTTTCATTACTTGCTATTAAATCAAGCTCTAAATTACTGATTTTTTTTGCCAAGTTCTTTATTACTGCTCCTCCACCCTTTTTAAAAAGACTTGTTTAAAAAGAACAGAAACGTGAAGTGCAAATGAAAGGCAATGTGGCTATTGGATTATAACTTTCATCCGCTCCTACAAACAATTAGTCCTTTTTGTACTGGAAAACTCAATGACTCATTGGAACATGTACTAAATAATTACTGTTCTTACGTCCCCCTCCCTTTCTGTGCCATCTTTTGCTCATTTGAAGAATTTCATCTCTTCTTTCTTCGTGTTTTGAGCATTCATCCTTTTCTCCACCAAAAGGCTGAGATCATATTATGTGAAATGTGTTTCTCTTTCTTAATGATCCGTCATCCCTCCCTTCAAAAATCCACAGACGTGGTGTGATCTCGTCAGTCGTCTATGGTTGTCTGTGGATGGCTTATGCCCCAGGATGTCATTCCATTGAGCTCCATGATGAGGCTTTGTAAGAGTAAATAGGTTTGTTACCAGAGGAATCTTCAGGGTTTTCAAAAGGCTTCTTCTAAAGTAGTCAAATCCATTTTAGTATTCAGTAGCTCTAACTTTCAAGGTTAAAGTCCCATCTCTCACAGACATGACTTTGAAATGCCACAGCTGACCTGACTGGTCTCAAGAAGTAGCCAGTGACTGATGATACTATTGATTTTAGCCTTGGTTGGCTTTCTACGTGGAACTGTACCATTTTCACCAAGTGTGTAAAAAGAAACCAAACAAATGAACTTCCCAGAACAACAATGAAATTAAACAGTATTTTTAATAAACCACACTGTTACTGACACTTTCTAGCCACTGTACTATAGTGATAATATATTAATGGGCTAAACTTCCTAGAACCTCAAGTGTGTGATTTGTAGAAGGTAAACAGATATTTTTAATCTCTATCCCATGCATCCTCAAAACTATCATTTTATCATTGTTACAATATTGCCATGTTTTACAATTTAACCACACCTTTTTTTTTTTTAAGAGACAAGTGGCAAAGATTTCATACAAGGCATCTATATGTATTATTTTATTCTTGTAATGAATATCTGAAGGTCCTCCATTATGGAGCATTTAGTAAAGTAAATATTTTTAAACAATACATTAGAGTTTTTTTTTTCTTTTTCCCTTAGTTAACAGATTTTATTTTTTAGAGAAGTTCGAAGTTTACAGAAAAAACGAGCAGAGGGTACTGAGTTCCCATAACCCCATTCCCCTACACCCAGTGTCCCCTATTAGTAACATTCATATGGTACATTCTTTAGAACAGATGGACCAATATTGATACCTAGTTCATTATTGTTAACTAAAGTCAACAGCTTCCATTAAGGTTTACGCTTTGTTGTGTATAGTTCTATGAGTTTTGACAAATAATAGCATGTGTTCACCATTAGAATGTCACATGGAATAGTTTCACTGCCCTAAAATCCCTCTGTGCTGCATCTATTCATTGCTCCACCCCCACTCCAAACTCTTGACATCTACTGATCCTTCTACTGTCTCTTATTTTTGTCATTTCCAGAACATCGTATCATTGGAATCGTACAGCATGTAGCCTCTTCAGACTAACTTCTTTCACTTAACCAATATGCATTGTTGGTTCCTCCGTGTCTTTTCATGGCTCGATAGCTTGTTGTGAATCACTGAATAACGCTCCATCGATGGCTGTATCACTATTTATCCATTCATCTACTGAAGAACATCTTGGTTGCTTCCAATGTTTGGAAATTGTGGATAAAGCTGATATAAATGTTTGTGAGCTTGTTTTTGTATGTACGTAAGTTTTCAACTCATTTGGGTGAATCCTACAAGCACAATGGTTGAATCATATGATAAGACTATGTTTAGCTTTGTAGGAAATTGCCAAACTATCTTCTAAAATGACTGTACCATTTTTGCATTTCCACCACCAATAAGCGAGACTTCCCATTACTACACATCCTCACTAGCACTTGATATTGTGAGTATTTGGGATTCTGGTAGGTCTGTAGTAGTATCTCATTGTTGTTTCAATTTGCAGTTTCCTAATAACATATGCCACCTGCTGTCTGTCAGTTTGTTGTACTGAGGTGGCTTGTGTGTTGCAGTGATGCTGGAAGCTATGCCATTGGTATTTCACATATCAACAGGGTCATCCAGGATGGACAGGCTTCAGTGGAGCTACTACGTTCAGATAGACTAGGAGGTAGGACCTAGCGACCTATTTCAGAAACAAACAAAACAAAACATACAAAGAAAAACAGTGAAAATCTAATGGATAGCAGAGAAACGTTGTCTGATAAAGTGCTTGAAAATGAGTTCCTCAAATTGGAAGGCACTCAAAATACAACAGCAGAAGAGCTGCACCTGAAGCAAGCCATGGCATTTTCAATTGCCTCGTATGCATGCACAAATGGACAATGAAAAAGGGAGGCCGAGAACAACTGACACATTTGGATTATGGTGTTGGCAAATAATATTGAATATACCATGGACTGTCAGAAGAATGAATAAATCTCTCTTGGAAGAGTACAGCCAGAATGTTCCTTAGAAGTGAGGATAGCAAGACTTAGTCTCACTTACTTTGGACATGTTACCAGTAGGGATCAATCCCCGGAGAAAGTAGAAGGCCTGCAAAACAGAGGAAAACTCTCAATGCGATGAATTGGTGCAGTGGCTGCAACAATGGGCTGAAACATAGCAATGATTACGAGGATGGCGCAGAACAGAGTAACATTTCTTTCTGTTATACATTGGGCTGCGATTAGTCGGAACTAACAAGATGACACCTAACAACAACAGCAACGACATATTATGTAGAACATTTTTCATATGCTTATTTGCCATATATGCGTATATACATACATATATATTTTGTGGTGAGGAGTCTAGTCAGATCTTCTTCCCACTTTTCATTGTTTGATTATTTTCTTATTTTTGAGTTTAACAGTTCTTTGTGTATTTTGGAGAGAAGTTCTTTATCAGATATGTGTTTTGCAAATATTTTCTCCCAGTCTGTGGTTTGTCTTTTCATTTTCTTATCAGTTTATTTCATTGAGCAGAAGTTTTTAATTGTAATGAAGTCCAACTTAAGATTTTTTTCTTGTATGGATGATGTTTTTTCAATGTAGCATCTAAAAACTCATTGCCAAACTCAGACCACTTGGTTAACTTCGAGAAGTTTTATAGTTTGTTTTACATTTAGGTCTATGGTCCATTTTGAGTTATTTTTTGTGAAAGGTGTAAGGTTGGTGTCTAGATTCTTTTTTTTTTTTTTTTGGTACATGGATGTCCAGTTACTCCAGCACCACTTGTTGAAAAAACTATCTTTTCTCTATTGAATTGCTCTTACTGTTGTCAAAGATCACTTGACTGTATGTATTCATGTGAGTCCACTTCCGGGCTCTCTACTCTTTCCGCTGATCTATTTGTCTGTTCTTTTCTCAATACTACACTGTTTTTTTTTTGGTTACTCTAGCTTTATAGCAATTCTTGAAATTGGATGGTGACAATTCTCCAACTATTGGCTAAAATATTGTTGGCTATTACATGTCTTTTGCCTTTTCATAAAAATGTTACAATCAATTTGTTGATATCAACAAAAAAACTTTTTGAGATTGGAATCGTGTTGAATCTATAGATAAATTTGCAGAAAAATTGACATTTTAATATTGTCTACCTATCCATGAACATAGAATACCGCTCCACTTACTTAGATCTTTTCTGATTTCTTTCATCAGAGTTTTGTAGTTTCCCTTATATAGATCTCTTACATACTTTGTTAGATTTATGCCTAAGTATTTTGCTCCTAATGTAAATGTGTGTTTTAAATTTTAAATTCTAGCTGTACATTGTGAGTATATATAGGAAAGCAATGAATTTTCATGTCTTAACTTTGTATCCTGCAACCTTGCTTAAATAACTTATTAGTTCCAGGAGGTTTTTTGTTTATTTTCTGAGATTCTCTATATAGACCATCATGTCTACTGCAAACAAAGATAACTTTATTTCTTACTTTTCATCCTGTATAATATGTATTTCCTTTTCCTGTCTTATTTTATTAGCTAGAATTTCAAGTAAAGTGTTCAATAGGAGTGATGAGAAGGGACACACATGTCTTGTTCACAACTTAGAGGGAAAGCTTATTGTTTCTCACCATAAGAATGATTCTAGCCGTAAGACTTCTGTAGATGTTCTTTATCAAATTAAGTTCTCTCTATTCCTTATTTATAAGAATTTTATTATTATTATTATAAATTTCTGTTGGGTTATTTAAACACTTTTTTCTATACCTTCTGTTGCATGTTGATGTGATGGATTGCATTAATTGATTTTCAAATGTTGAACCATCTTTGCATACCTGAGATAAACCTCACATGGGGTCATGGTATAGAATTCTTTCTACATATTGTTAGGTTTGATATGCTAATACATGTTTGAAGATTTTTTGCTCCTATATTCCTGAACCCTGGTGGCACAGTGGTTAGCAGCTCTGCTGCTAACAAAAAGGTCAGCAGTTTGAATCCATCAGCCACTTCTTGGAAACCCTATGGGGCAGCTGTACCCTCTCCTATACGGTCACTATGAGTTGGAATTGACTCAATGGCAATTTTTTTTGGGGGGGGGCGTGTTCCTAAGAGATATTGGTTTTTAGTTTCACTTTCTTGTAATGTCATTATCAAGTTTTGGAATTAGGATAATACTGACCTCATAGAATGAGTTAAGAAGTGTTTTCTCAGCTTCTGTTTTCTGGAAGATATTGTAGAGAACTGGTGACAATTGTTTCTTTTTTTTTTTTTTATTAAGCTTCAAGTGAACATTTACCATTCCAATCAGTCTGTCACATGTAGGTTTACATACATCTTACTCCCTTCTCCCACTTGCTCTCCCCCTATTGAGTCAGCCCTTACAGTCTCTCGTTTTGTGCCAATTTTGCCATCTTCCCTCTCTCTCTATCTTCCCATCCCCCCTCCAGTCAAGAGTTGCCAACACACTCTCCAGTGTCCACCTGATTTAATTAGCTCACTCTTCATCAGCATCTCTCTCCCCCCCACTGACCAGTCCTTTACATGCCTGATGATTTGTCTTCGGGGATGGTTCCTGTCCTCTGCCATCAGAAGTTCTGGGGAGCTTTGTCTCTGGAATTCCTCTAGTCGCAATCATACCATTAGGTATGGTCTTTTCATGAGAATTTGGGGTCTGTATCCCACTGGTCTCCTGCTCCCTCAGGAGTTGTCTGTTGTGCTCCCTGACAGGGCAGACATCGATTGACCATTGTTTCTTAAATGTTTGTTAGAGTCATCAGTGAAATCATATGTACTAGAAGGTTATTGATTATTGATTTAATTTCTTTACTAGGTATAAGCATATTCAGATTATCTATTTCTCCTTGTTTGAGTTTTGGTAGATTGTGTCTTATAAGGAATTGGTCCATTTTATCTAAGTAATCGAATTTAATATTGCTTTATTATCCTTTTAATGATCACGGGATAAGTAGTGATGATTTTATTTCAAATATTAGTAATTTTTGCCTTCTCTTAGTTTTTTGTTTTAGTTAGCCTGCTAGAGGTTTATCAATTTATTGATCTTTCCAAAGAAACAGCTTTTAGTTTCATTGATTTTTCTACTAATTTCCTGTTTTCAATTTCCTGATTTCTGCTCTTGTTTTTATTATTTTTCTTCTGCTTACTTTGAACTTAATTACTCTCATTTTTCTAATTTCCTAAAGATTATTGATTTTTGATCTCTTTTAGCTTTTTTGAGCATGATTAAGAAAGTTGCTTTAAAAGCTTTGTCTAGTAAATCCAGCGTCTGGGCTTCCCCATGGAAGCCCAATTAATTTTGTTCCTTTGAAGGGTCCTACTTTCCTGTTTCTTTGTGTGTATTTTTATTTTTTGTTGTTGTAATTTGGGCATTTGAATATCATAATGTAATCATCTTGGAAATCAGATTCTCTCTTTTCGCAGTATTTGCTGCTTTTGTGAAGGCTGTAGTAGTGCATTGCTTTAGTGAGATATTCAAATCATTTTTGAAAAGACTGTAGTCTTTGTCATGTGTGGGCACCAAAGTCTCTCTTCCTTTACTTTGCATTTATATAATGTTTTGACAGAGAATTCCTTGATCACCAGTGTAGGGGTGAAGACTTGAATTTTACTTGAAGAATTTGGCCTTTGTCTCCACCCCTTAGGAGGTAATACTGAAACCCTTGAAATTTTCTCAGGGATAGGAGTGCCTTTTCTATTTCTGGAGGATCTCCAGACCACATGTGATAATTTAGGCTAACAATGTTATTAATGGTGCGGGCTAGCTAAACCTGAAAGACCCACCATTTGATATTGGCTTAACCTCCTATAAGGGGAGAGGGCTAAAGATTGATTTCAATCACATGACCAATGCTTCAGTCAATCATGACTACAAAATAAATCTCCAATACAGTCAATGAACAGCAAAGCTCAGGTGAGCTTCCCTGATTGATAATACATTGATATGTGGGGAGAGAGACACATTCTGGTTCCACAGGGATAGAATGGAGAGTATTGCATTTGAGACTCTCCCAGAACTCTCCCATGAGTCTCTTCTTTTGGCTGGATCCAGTTTATGTCATTTTTTGCTATAACAAAACTGCAATGATAGCCATAACATTTTTCTGAGTTCTGTGAGTCATTCTAGGGAATTACTGACCCTGAGGAGGTAGAAGAAACCCCTTTTCTTATAATCAGTAGGTCAGAAGTACAGATGTCCTGGGGTCCCCTGAACTTGTGGCTGATGTCCTTAGGGGGTAGTGGGAACTCCCATATTTGTAGTGAGATCTCCAAAAGTGAGGGTGACCCTAGGACGCCCAAACTTGTAGCTGGTGTTCAGAGTAGGTAGTGGGAAACCCTGAATTTTTGCCAGTTGATCACAAATGCAGGTGGTCTGAGGACCCCCAAGCTTATGGCTAATGTCTGAGGTGAGGGCAGTCTGGTTGAGGACCGTGCCCTTAAATTGTGATGTTTGGCCTAATTCCCAGTACTTGGGGTCAAAAAAACTAATTTTGTAGCCAGGAACTATAAAATAAAACAGAAACATAAAACAAACATCTCTTCAAGTCTTTGCAGATCAGTTCTATGCTGGAGCACTCCTTCGACACTTAGCCAGGCTTGCAGTGAGCCTAGAGATCAGGCAGAGGAGAAAGCTTAGGGTTTTCACAAACTTTTCTGAACACACATTTTTCCATGGGCACGTGTGTGTCTATCTAAATTCTCCAATGTACACAGTTGTTTTTGAGTGCCCTAAGTTCCCACAGAACTTTTTTCCAGATTTTCCTCTGAGGTTTTAGGAGGTCTATTGTATGTGTCCTAGATGGTGTCTCCTGGGTTTATTCTGGGTTCCTAGGGGAAGCAAACAGTTTGCACTCAACTACTAACCTAAAGGTTGGTAGTTCAAACCCACCAAGTGGAACTGTGGAGGAAAGGCCGGGTGATCTGATTGCATAAAGATTATAACCAAGAAGACCCTATGGAGGAGTTTTACTCTGTAACACTTGGGATCACCATGAGTCTCAATCAACTGGACTGCGACTTTTTTTTTTAATTGTATATCTCAGTAACAGCAATAGTGGTTCAGTGGTAGAATTCTTGCCTTCCATGTGGGAGACCTGGGTTCAATTCGAAGCCAAAATGCTTCATGTGAAACAAAACCATCTCTAGGAAAAATTTAAGAAAAGCTAACAGTGCTTAGTGAGGAAAAGGCCTTCCTAAATATGACACCAAAATCGTAAAGCATAAAGGAAAAGTCTGGTCTATTTAATGACATAAAATAAAATGTCGTATATCAAAAACAGTATCATTTTGTCTTTCATTCTAGAGTGAAAATCTAGGATATGACAAAAGGTCAATATAAATATAAATGGTATATAAATAACTCAGATCGCAATAGGAAAATTATGTTTAAAACCATATTAATAACATAATGGGCCTAAGATGTTCCCAAGTTTTCAAATCACTAAATTGCATGAATAGCTCAAGAAACATAAACCGAAAAAAAAAACAAAAAAAACATGTGCTTTGTGTAGGGTAGAGAATATACACACAAAACAAAGACAATTCAGCTTTGTTCTTCTTTATAGCTGATCTGATCTTTCTCATAATTCTCCATTCCTCTGATTGGTGGGGAAATGGTAACTTTTCAACTGACAGCGCTGTCACTCTTTCTGATTCAAACTGTCTTAGGTCTTGGCAAAAATGTGACTGCTCCCTGTGCCTGGAATTAACCCTGGTGGTACAGTGGTTAAGTGCTATGTCTGCTAACCAAAGGGACGGCAGTTTGAATCCGCCAGGCATTCCTTGGAAACTCTATGGGGCAGTTCTACTCTGTCCTATAGGGTCGCTATGAGTTGGAATTGACTTGACGGCGCTGGTTTTTTTTTGTAGTTGTTTCCCACCTAAATTATCTTCTGTTTGTTCATCCTGCTTGATTGCCAGTTTTCTAGGGGAACATATCCTCTCACTTGGTGAGGTCTCCGCTAAATGCTGCTATACTGTCTTGCACTGTTTTCACAGAGCATCTTAGAGTGTAATTATTTGATTAATCACCCTTCTCTTCTATTAGACACTATTTCCATCTACAGTGCAGTGTATTCAATGCAGTGCCTAACGTAATGCTTGGCATCTGTCTTAGACTGGGTTCTCTAAAGGAGCAAAACAGGTAAAGTGTATATATAAATGTATATATAGAGAGATTTGTTTGAAGGAAATGGTTCACGCAACTGTGGAGCTGGCAAGCCCCAAATCCATTGGTGAAGCAACAGCCTGGAGGTTTCTCCTGACTCGTGTGGTTTCAGGGACTGAGGAACCCAAAATCTCCAGGTCAGGTAATTGGCTTCTGGCTCATGTCTCAAGAACCAGAAGTCAGAGGGTGACAAGCCATATGCAGGATTGAGAAAGAGCAAGTTTTGCGGGAACATCCAGATATATTGGATGTAGACCACACCCCTAAGGAAACCTCCCATTCCAACTGATTGGCTCTCACATCAGATGACAAAAATGGAAGATAATTGCATAATATCTGCCAAACCACCCAGAATTCATGGCCTAACCCAGTTGACACATAATCTTAACCATCACAGCACCCATTAAACATTTGTTGAATGAACAAATACACAGGAGACCATCTGTACTGCAAAGATAAGATGGTATAAAATTGTTGAAGGTAAAAATGACTATGCACTTTGAACTACCACTCATTCATAATAAATTATCTTCAGCTGTGCAAAGATAAATGCAACATTCATCACTATTATGTGTAATAGTGGAAAATCAGAAACAATCTAAATGTCCAACAACAGGGAATTTCTAAAATAAAGTATTGCATTTGAATGGAATACTCTGCAGCTCTTTAAAGTGTTATAAAATATTTTTAGATGTGAGAAAATGCTCACAGTAAGGTCTTAAGTGAAGACAAGCAAGTTTTGTATGTGATACTTCCATTTTTATAAAAGAAAGATACATACAGACATACACAACAAAGTGTACAACCGTTTTCAAAGTCATTAAGTGTGTTGCTTTTCTGAATGATTTCTTCCTTTTGTGCATTTTTATGTTTGTTTTCTGCACTGAACATGTTTTTATCCACAGAAGGAAAAATTAAACATAACACTAGGTTCCAATCATGGGGGAAATTGTGTTTTTTAAAAATTCTGACCAGTCGAATCCTACTCATGATGACCCCATGTGTGTCAGAGTGGAGCTGTACTCCATAGGGTTTTCAATCACTAGTTTTTCAGAAGTAGATCTCTAGGCCTTTCTTCTGAGATGCCTCTGGGTAAACTCAAAGAGCCAACCTTTCAGTTAACAGCCTAGAACTTTAACTACCTGTAACATCTAGGGACTCCTTAAAAATTCTTTTACCCTTTCCAGCCTGGTGCATCAGCATTGTGCAATTATGAAATTTGGTATCAAAGGAGAAAACAAGCAAGCCATTGTCTTTGAGAATTGTTGTATTTGGTATATCTAGCTAAGATTTCAGAAACTCATCATTTTTTCCCCCTACTTGTAGAAAATAACTTAATAACTTCAAAGGCTGAATATATTTTCAAAAGCTTCCTCTGATATACAGTTTACCTCAGCCAGTGTTTCAGTACTGAACAAATTGAGCTCCTTGTGTCAAGGCTAAATTAAAGAATATGACATTCAACATCCTTGTCCCAGGTAGGTAGGCAGCGCTCTCAGTGAGCCAGCAGAGTCAGGACGACAGGTAGGCAGGAGCATGTTCCTGATGAAAATACTTTATTTCTTTTTTCTCATTCAAAAATATATACACATATTGTTTTGTGACATTGGTTGCAATTCCCACAATGTGACAGCACTGCCCCCCTTTCCACTCTGGGTTCCCTGTATCCATTTGTCCAGTTTTCCTGTCACTTCCTGCCTTCTCGTCTTGCACTGGGGCAGGAGTTGCCCATTTGGTCTCCTAAATCTAATTGAAATAAGTAGCACCTTCCTCACCTGCGTTATTGTTTGTTTTATAGGCCTGTCTAATCTTTGTCTGAAAAGTGGATTTCAGTTCTGAGTTAGCAGAGTGTCCCCGGGTTCCTCCAGTCTCTGTTAAATCAGTAAGTCTGGTCTTTTTTGGGGGGAATTTGAATTTTGTTCTACATTTTTTCCCCCTCTGTCTGGAACTGTCTGTTGTGACCCTTGTTAGGGCAGTTGGTGGTAGTAGCTGGGCACTATCTAGTTCTTCTGGTCTCAGGCTGGTGGAAGCTCTGGTTTATGTGGTCCTTTAGTCCTTTGGGTTAATATTTTCCTTGTGCCTTTGGTTTTCTGCAAACACCTTATTTCTAATGGGGCAAAGTTGAGAGCCAAGGCTAGCCCAGCCCTCCTGAGACTGTCACTCTTCCTGCTGGAGTGTTCTTTCCTATTGCTTGCCACAAAAGATAACCACTAGTCAGGCATGCATGCCAGGAGCTGCGACCCTGAAAGACCTAGAGCTGATTGCCTACAGGTGTCTGACTGCAGGATATCTTCCCAATTTATTGAAAATCAAGGCACATATCCTAGTTGAGCAAATCAACTGCAAGTCACTTTAGTCTATTTTTAGATCTGTTATGGTAGCACATAAATGCAAAATAATTTTTTTTTTTTTTGTTATGTCTGTGGGTTATGAAAATGGGGTAAGAGGAAGGGGAAACTAATCAGTGTTTTGAGAGATTTGGGGGAGTTCAGAAAACTTGGACTAGAAGTTGCCTTTTGTACAAACTATCTGCACAATGCTGGGTTAGTGACATAAGTGGTGTGGGCCTAATTTTCTTTAAAGTAAATACTAGATTATAACTCTCCAATGTCTCTTCCATGTTATGAGTCTTATAACATCTAATTTAATTCGTGGAGATATTAATCAGTCTTTGGTAAAATTTGCTCATGGCTAGATTGTGTTACCATCCCTCTTTGTCAATCGTTCCCATCTTAAAGGAAAGAAAATAATCCCTCAAATGCTAATTTCAGGATCATTTTACTGATAATAACTGTAACAAATAAACATGGTTTATTTGTGTATTTGGTTAATTTTCATTCTTGTGGAATAAGGTATCCTTGATATTCAAACTCCTGACTCTGAAAAAAACAACAGCAAAAAAATTGTGGAATTGATTGTGAAGACAGAGGTTGAACGGGAAGAATTAAAAGCTCAAGATCAGGAAACTTTTTTTTTTTTTTTTAATTTCAGATATGTGATCTCATTAACTACAAATCACCACAATCTACCTCTGAAGTAAAAAAAGTAGCTGAGGTAAAATCAAACCAACCCTTATATGCGTGATACTATTATATATAAGAAGTGGGAAGGTAGAGCAACGGACATGGTGATATAAACTGCTTAAAGCTGTGCCCCTGTTGCCATTGAGTCAGTTCTGACTCATAGTGACCCTATAAGACACAGTAGAATTGCCCTATAGGGTTTCCAAGGAGTGGTTGGTGGATTACAACAGCCAACCTTCTGGTTAGCAGCTGGTCTCTTAACCACTGAACCCCTGGAGCTCCTTATGCTCTATAAGAACACAGAAAACAAGATGGCCTCAGAAATCATGAGGAAGAAATATGTAAGGCCTATAATGAGAACACACGTTCAGATACATCTTGACCACAGCAAACTTTCTTCTGTCGTATTCTACTCTGATTCATTCATCCTCTAAAAGCCTGAATGTGGAATCACAAGTACCTTTGCTTGGAGGGACTGCTGAATGAGAAATAAGGTCAGTTTCCTGCCTCAGTCTAGATTACTCTCAAATTTCTGATCCTATGTCAGCATCATATGTAGGAAAAGACACAAACATTTGATTTAGAAAGTCCTAAGTTCAAATCACAACTCTGGCATGTGTCAGACAACTAACATTAGACAATTTCACTCAATGAAGCTTGATGAAGTTGAAATAATTCCCACTACAAAGGACTGTTGAAGACATGAAATACACAGGATATTACTGTAGGCAAAATGCTTGGTATTCAGTATTTCATCAGTAATTTTAGTTTCCTTTTTTTTAATCCATCCCATTTTATAGGCAGATTGGTAATAGATAATAGATTGATTGATAGAGAGAGATAGACAGACAGACTGGTAGGTAGGCAGGCAGGTAGGTAGGTAGACAGGCAGACAGGTAGGTAGGTAGGTAGGTTGGTAGAGTTGTGCTCTGAAGACATAGCAGAAACCACAGAAGTAGCTGTTTACTGCATCCACTATTATTATTTTTTTAATGTCACTTATTTTTAGCTCATTTTACACAGACTATGCTTTTCTCCCCCACTCTGTCTCTCCCAAGTATCTTCTAATGAAATAAAAGGTGGGGTACAAGTTATTATTGATGGATTAGAGTACAAATGCAGACAAGAGGAATAATTAGGGGAGTTAAACTGCTATTTACAGAGCCATTGAAGGATAGTATTAATGGACTCAGGAGCTACTAACTGCATGGCTCCCTACTCACGGCGATTTCAGTAGGTCTGGGAGCTGGAAAGTCCAACAACTGGTTGATCTTCTGCAATGCCCTGTACTGACAGTCCTCTTTTCTTATACATTTGTGGACTTAAAGTATTTTTCAGGCAAAGTAGGCATCTATCCTTCTTGAGGAATCACAGCCATTATCAAGATGATACTGAGAATAACCATCACAATGCAGTGCTAAAGAGGGCAGAGGAAGAACACTTTACTGGAAAACGCAAAAAACCAAGATTGCCGTCTGGTATACACTTAATTTCAGGAAATTTTCGGGGCTCTCATCACTCGAAGTTATTTTAACTGTTTGGTATGTGAGTAGAGGTGTGAGAGGCTTTGGAGAAGACAGAGACTTCTACCTCAGGCAGAGAAGCTGGTGCCCTCCTAGATGACTGCTCTGTTTAGGCATGTTGAGATGAGGCAGTCTCCTTTCTGATATTTGTTAGCCTTCCTGTCACTACTGCTTAAAAAACTGCTTAGCATCTCATATACCCCGATTGCCCTGAAGCTCAAAAACTGTGAAGAAAACATGGCTTGTTTATGGAGGCAGGTGAGAATGCATATGGAGTGTGCCATTTTGGACGCTCCAGATAACTTAAACTTTCCCCATGACAATGGATTTCAGTTTCAATCTATTATTGCCCCTTCTCCCTTACAATTCTGCCTAATAAAATGAGTTTTGATTCACATTTCAGAAGGTTGAGAAGATTTCTGAGAGTGGGGATGGTGGATCACTATGGTTTTCTAACCAATGGCCTTGTATAGCCTGGCGGGCAGTCCTGACCTACAGCACCGGAAGCACATGTCTCTGTGTCATACGTTGACCATGCTTTACTGATGTGAACTAAAGGTTGGTTTGGAGCCATATTCCACGTGGGGTGATACAGGCTTTATTTTAGTGTAAACGCTGTGGTTTGATGCTTGTCTTGCTGTTAGCAAGCATGGGTGACTAACTAAAGATAAGTTAATTAATGTCTGGCCTGGTTTCCTCAAGATAAAATAAGAACAATAATATCTGGCTCAAATACTTTTAAGTGAGAATCAAAGGAGTTATCGGTAAGAAAGTGCTTCTAGGAATATGACTCAGGGAGGCACTCAAGAGCTCTGCATGCTCCAGATAAGCTTAACCATTCCCAGCCTCCCTGTTAACCTTGTAGGACAGAGCAGAACCGCCCCGTAGGGTTTCCAAGGAGTGGCTGGTGGATTCGAACTGCCAACTTTTTGGTTAGCAGATGAGCTCTTAACCACTGTGCCACCAGGACTCCTGTTAACCCTAGCAAAGTGAGAATAGGGCAGTGGAACAGTATGTCATTCTGGGTAAGACCTCACCCTCCCTCCTATACACCTAATACTTACTGGTCTGCCACCATTATCTATGAGACCCTCAGGGTTAATCACTTTATATCCTTTAACCCCATTGATATCAATTGCTTTAAAAAACTAAGAATCTAGTATCAATCTCTATTACTGAACCGAATGTTAGTCCCTCTAGAGCTCACCCCTCCTCTTCCCCACTATCACCGCATCATCTTCTTGCTTTAGTTGCTCCAGTAGCACATGCTATCATATGAATTGCTGTATAGTTCATATTTGTTTTTATGTTTCTCTCACTAACATGTAAGCTCCATAAAATAGGGGGTTTTGGCTGTGTTATTTATTACTGTTTCCCAAGGCACATAGAATGTTGCCTGGCATACAGTAGATAATTTACAAATATTTTTGAATATATGAGTGAATGGAATTACTAAAATTATAAAATGATATTAAAATATGTATTTAGCAAATATTTCTGAACAATTACTGAACTATACATAACTTACAAAAGACATTAAACATGATATGCAATCACTTTAAAAGAAATCTCAGGATAACAAATAAACCATTTCTTATTCCAATAAATCAGTGATCTATGATACTGAGTAGTTATAAACTCTGAACATTGGAGAGCCTATTGTTGCCCAGGTCCTGTGATGTGTAAAATAAGTTCTTCTGGTAGCTCAGAGCACTGTTTAGTAAATGAGGCCCGTGGAAAGTAGGAAATGGGATACAAAGAGAGGCTTAAAGGATACATAAAAAAGTCAGAAATTTTGAGGGGCATAGCTATTCTTGGGTTTGCATGAGCTTTCTTAACCTTCGAAAAGTGTACCTTCTCTTCTCAAGGCGTTAACCATTTAGAATACGGAAGCAAGTACTAAGCACTTATCCGAATGATTTTCATACATTTGTAAAAGAGGCCTATTGAGGCAATTATGATTTGATGGTCAAAAATACTCCAGAATGAGGCAGCAAACATTTCGTCTCAGTGTGTTATGACTGAATAATGTAACGTTTGAGTTTGGCATTTTAAGCCTCATGGTCTTAGGTAGTTTCAAGCAAATGGAGTCCAGAAAATTACGCTTTGGGATGGCTTACCGCTGTGTCTTTCAGATTTTAATGTGTATTTGAATCAACTGGGGAACCCTGCTAACGTGCAGATTGAGTTTCAGTGGTCCTGGAGTGGAACTACTGTATTTCTTATGAGCTCCCAAGGGAGGCCGGCAAAGCCGCCAGACCATGGGCCACGCTTGGAGGATGGAGGAGCAATGACCTGGACAAGCCCGTAGTCATCTAAGCAACGACCGCTGTAGCAACGGGGATTTTAAAAAAAATCAGTCATGGAGCCAGTTGATTGAACCTCATTTTATAATTTGAAATTTGATGCCTAAAAGCAACAATGGGCTCAGACATAGCAGTGATTGTGAGGATGGCACAGGACGGGGCAGTGTTTTGTTCTGTTGTACATAGGGTCGCCATGACTCGGAACTGCCTTGATGGCATCTAACAACAACAGCAACAACGAAAGAGAGCTTGAATGCACTTCCGCTAGCATTGCAATCAAACAACAATTTCAGTGTGCTGTTCAGAAAGCTGAGGATGGGACCATGAGAAGATTACAAATCTGGCCCACCATAGGGCTTCCTTATATATTCATTATCTTGGAAGAACAGCTATTAGGTAGAGTTCCCTTGCAGCGCCAGGTACTATAGAAAGGAGAATTTAACCCCTTTTGTTACTATTGGTATAACTATACCAGCCACTTTTTATACCTATGGACCTCTTAGGTAGTATTTTATTCCGGGTCTAATGCATTTAGTGTCAAGGTGGGTCCCTTTTGAAATGTGTGAAGCCCAGAAGACTGGAGTGGCAGCCTCAATGTTGTGTAGGGTGAACACTCTATTAGGTGATGCTTTCTGGAACTGTTAGTTTGATAAACTTCTGTAAACTTTTGCCTTTTTTCCCTTATTTCTGTGAGGTAAGTCTTGCAAGTATAATTACGGCTTTCCTATGTGATAGTTAGGGGGGCCCTGATGGGTTTGTTTTGGTTTTTCTGCGTCATATTTAGAAAACCAGAGATTTCCCATGTAACCTAATGAAAATAAACTAGTTCTTACTGGTATGTTGTCATGCCACAACTCAGTGGTGCCACAGTGCCACTCACTTTATTGATGGCTTGTGTTACCAGATCATAGGTCTCCAAATCCATAACTCATATCAAAAATCCCAAATTGGTCTTTGAATCAGCACGCCATAATTAGTGAAAACAAGTAGCACTTAAAAAAATAGTAATGAAATGGTTAACAGAACTGCTTTTTCCTCTCCCACTTTCAGGCCAACCAACTCCACTCCAAATATTCAGTTGTAAAACCGGATAATATTTTTATATGAACCTAAAGTCACTGTGAACAACCTGGAGTGTCTTATTAAGGGTTTGGAACAGTTTTCAAAGCTAAATTCTTTGTGATACCCCATGCTTAATCAGATCTTTTACCAAATCCCTGCTAGTGAAGTCACGGAAGACTTAAAAGCATTGAAAATCTGACAGAGAAGGTAAAGTTGCCCTTCACAATGTTTGAAGAAATAAATGCAAATGTGAATTTTAAAAAATGGCCTTTTTTATTCCATTTACTAAAGATGTTGTGCTCCCAGATGAGAAGCAAAGTCAGAGAAGCTGTGATCTAGGAAAATGAAACTCGAAAGTTGTAAGAGCTAATCTGGCCCTTCCACAAATCCACCTTTTGAGAAGTCTCAAATATGTACTTGGCCACAACATAATATGAAATATACTATAAAATGGAAAATATAGATATAATTTCTTATGAAAGGGAACTTATTCTATCTGGGATCTTTGGAAAAAAAAAAAAATCTCCAGAGGATTTCTTTTCTATATCACCAATGGAGGTGATACATAAACTTGGGGAACAATGCAGAGTAAGAGTTTTCATGGGGAGAGGCATAATCTCTGCGATACCCTGAAGGTCTGAGTGAGAAGGGCATATAGTGGAAACGTAAGTAGCTTTGCTGCAGTTGGAGCCAACTCCACATGGATGGGGAAGGGAAAGCAAGGGAGGATGCTGAGCAAGAAATTAGGAAAACAGTTACAGAGAATCTTACGTGCCTTATCAGTTAGGGATTTGGGGATTCTATAGCCAAAAGGAGGATCGTTAAATCATGTCTTCATAAAGACTATCTCTAGAAAGCTAACTTTAGTAGTAACATGGAAGATGGATTGGCTAGAGAAAGCTTGTAGGCCAGATGCCATCTGGGAACTTATTATCTAGAAGCCAAGACTCCTTGATTAATTGGACCTGTGTGGTGAAGTATAATAATTCATATCTCACAGGGTTGTCAATGAATAATACAAACTTTGTAAATGGTGATGTGCCCCAGATATAAGATAATGATGAAAATTATTAATATGCATGTGAGCCAAAAAGAAGCTTATTTACATGATGTATTCTGAGTACTTCTTGTGAAAAAGTTAATCTCTTTTTCATTAGAATTGTGGGAAAGATTTGTTGGGAATGAGACCTTCTTTTCCAAATTTTTCAGGAATCCTCTGAATTATGTCAACAATATTTAGGCATTCTTTCTACGGAAGTAAAAGCAATCTCCACAGGAAATCCAATATTAGAATATAAGTTATCAGAATGGCCTGTAACTTGGGCTGCATTATCCACATTTCTTGCTTTAAATATTGTGTAAATGAAATTAAAATCAGGGGGCGATTTCTTTGTGCCCCATTTTTTCATAGCTGCAGACCGTGAAATCATTTCCCATGTATAGTCTTAAACATGTATGCATTCAATCAGAAAGAAATCTGGAAAAGAAAATACAAACTGTCCAACACAATCAAATACAACTATGAAAATAGATATAGGATATTTAACACCCCATGCTGTTTTTTTTTTCCTTTTAAATTTATATTGTGGTTTAAGTGAAAGTTTACAAGTAAGTCAATCTCTCACACAAAAACTTATATACACCTTGCTGCATACTCCCAATTGCTCTCCCCCTAATAAGATAGCCCGCTCCCTCCCTCCACTCTCTCTTTTCGTGTCCATTTCTTCAGCTTCTAACCCCTTCTACTCTCTCATCTCCCCTCCTGGTAGGAGATGCCCACATAGTCTCAAGTGTCCACCTGATCCAAGAACCTCACTCCTCACCAGCATCCCTCTCCAACCCATTGTCCAGACCAGCCCCTGTCTGAAGAGTTGGCTCTGGGATGGTTCCTGTCCTGGGCCAACAGAAGGTCTGGGGGCCATGACCACCGGGGTCCATCTAGTCTCAGTCAGACCATTAAGTCTGGTCTTTTTATGAGAATTTGGGGTCTGCATCCCACTGCTCTCCTGCTCCCTCAGGGGTTCTCTGTTGTGTTCCCTGTCAGGGCAGTCATCGGTTGTAGCCAGGCACCATCTAGTTCTTCTGGTCTCAGGATGATGTTGTCTCTGGTTCATGTGGCCCTTTCTGTCTCTTGGGCTTGTAATCACCTTGTGTCCTTGGTGTTCTTCATTCTCCTTTGATCCAGGTGGGTTGAAACCAATTGATGCATTTTAGATGGCTGCTTGCTAGCATTTAAGGCCCCAGACGCCACTCTTCAAAGTGGGATGCAGAATGTTTTCTTAATAGATTTTATTATGCCAATTGACTTAGATATCCCCTGAAACCATGGTCCCCAAACCCCTGCCCCTGCTACGCTGGCCTTCGAAACATTCAGTTTATTCAGGAAACTTCTTTGCTTTTGGTTCAGCCCAATTGTGCTGACCTCCCCTGTATTGTGTGCTGTCTTTCCCTTCACCTAAAGTAGCTCTTATCTACTGTCTAATTGGTGAGTGCCCCTCTCCCACCCTCCCTCCCTCCCTTCCCCTCTCGTAACCACAAAAACATGTTTTCTTCTCAGTTTCAACTATTTCTCAAGTTCTTATAATAGTGGTCTTATACAATATTTGTCCTTTTGCAACTGATTCATTTCACTCAGCATAATGCCTTCCAGATTCCTCCATATTATGAAATGTTTCACCAAATTCATCACTGTTCTTTACAGATGTGTAGTATTCCATTGTGTGAATATACCATAATTTTTTTATCCATTCATCCGTTGATGGGCACCTTGGTTGCTTCCAACTTTTTGCTATTGTAAACAGTGCTGCAATGAGCATGGGTGTGCATATATCTGTTTGTGTAAAGGCTCTTATTTCTCTAGGGTATATTCCAAGGAGTGGGATTGCTGGATTGTATGGTAGTTCTATTTCTAGCTTTTTAAGGAAGCACTAAATCGATTTCCAAAGTGGTTGTACCATTTGACATTCCCACCAGCAGTGTATAAGTGTTCCAGTCTCTCCACAGCCTCTCCAACATTTATTGTTTTGTTTTTTGTATTAATTCCAGCCTTGCTGGAGTGAGATGAAATCTCATTGTAGTTTTGATCTGGATTTCTCTAATGGCTAATAATCGTGAGCATTTCCTCATGTATCTGTTAGCTACCTGAACGTCTTCTTTAGTGAAGTGTCTGTTCATATTTCTTGCCCATTTTTTAATTGGGTTATTTGTCTTTTTGCAGTACCCTTTTTTTTTTTTTTTTTTTTTTTATGCTGGTTTAATGGAGCCCTCTTGGTGTAGTGGTTAAGAGCTTGGCTGCTAAACCAAAAGGTTGGCAGTTCAAATCCACCAGCCACTCCTTGGAAACCCTATGGGCCAGTTCTACTCTGTCCTATAGGGTCGATATGAGTCAGAATCAACTCGAAGGCAATGGGTATGCTGATTTAACAGTGCAGCATTTGTATAGAAAAGTGATTGCATTAAGTTATGAATGTTGCTATCCCTGGGGAATGCTTGCATCATTTTAGGGCAGTGAACAGGGTGAGTGGAGGCTTAGCAATATCTAGGAGGGGAGAATAATATATGCGTGTACATGCTCTGTCCCTCCCAAGGCTTCAGTATTGTTGCAAAGCTGATGAATCCACTGTCTTTTGAGTGTGTACACACATTTGTGACTCCATATCCAATAAAAATATGTTGTTTTTCCCTCTTGTTTTGCTTTACTTTTTCAGTGTTCTGGAACTTTATACTAAAAGATCGTATTGATCAGCTATTTTGATTTCCTCTAATAAAATGAGGGTAGATTTAGGTGAGCATATTGTGTTATTTCATCATCGTATACAGTTGTTATATACATTTCATTCCTTGTTGAAAGGTTTTTGAATAGAAAGTATCTGCTAAGTTCCAACGGCAGTGCTTGTGTTTTTTCTCTTAAATAAGTGGTGCTAATTCCTTTTTTAAAAAGGATAAAGGATCGTGAGTGTGAAGTCTAAGACTATGAATTTATCCAAACTCCTGTAGTTCAGGAGAGGATTAAAAAATCAATAAATCATGTTAGGCGTTGTCATAGGAATGAAAAAGAAAGAAGAGAGGGAGAGAGAGAGAGTGGCTTTGTTAAAGAAGAGTTGTGAAAGATAAAAATATTCCCCAAAGTGGTTTCTTACTAAAGAGAGTGGTTTACAATTTTTGCAGAAATATCTCTGTGTGAATCTGGCTGTGAGGTTTTTAGTTCATCACTGCTTTACAAATGCAAAGGAACTTGGATTTATCTCATTTCCTCATACAACAGGGACACTGCCATTCCATTTTCTAGTCCCATATGCAAAATAATAGCTCTTCTAGCATGCTTCCATAACTCTTGAATTCAAATTAGGTCATGAAGGTAACTGGGGAGGAAAAAAATGCAAACATTTTTCAATGTTTATTACCTGAACTTTCAAATTACTTGAAGAAATCCACAAACTTCTCCAAAATTAAAGGTAGGCACAGCCAGAAATTTTTATTTTTACACATACGAGGAGAATACGATTATATTAGTTCTTTTTCCAACTCCAATTTTTTTCCTAGTGTTTAAATTCTTAATGAACTTGCAAAGGATGATACAGTGAATTCTGTGGCCCCTGCACCAGATGGTTTTGGGTACTGGCTGAGTTTAATAAGAAGCCCCCAAGTGGAACAAATGGTAAAAGCATTTGGCTGCTAACTGAAAGGTTGGAGATTCAAGTCTCCAAGAAGCTCTTCAGAAGAAAGGCCTGGCAATCTACTTCTGAAAAATCAGCCATTGAAAATCGTATGGAGCACAGCTCCACTCTGACACACATGGAGTTGTCATGAGTCAGAATCAACTTGAAGGCATCTGGTTTGAATCTAATAAAGTGAATTACTGTTGTCCCATTTTGCGTATCTAGCAAAGTTGAAGGAAATATCATTGTTTCTAAACTAGATAATTTTCACAGTGTAATCTCTAACCTTTCGTCTTTGCCATCCTATGTATTGGAACAGAAATCTTAATATATTGATTGCTTTGACTGACCCTAAGCATCTTATTTCCTGATTTGTGATTCACTTGGTGTTTGGATTGTTCTGTGTGTATATGTGGCGTTCTTTCTGGCTCTCTGTCTTTCTGTCTCTCTGTCTCACACATTCATGCTCTATTGCATAAAAACTACCTCATCTGTTTGCTAGGCTTCATTTACTTGACACATTTACTTGATAACCACTTATGTAACTCTTATTATGTGCCAGGCACTGTTTCAGACGTTAAGATAATAATAATAACTTATTTAATCTAACACAATCCTTACAAAAAATCCTATGAAATAGATATTATTGTAATTGCCATTTTGCAGATGAAGAAACTGAAAATCTAAGAAATTAAATCAAAGCCAAAACGTATGGAGAGATTAGGATTTCAATTCAGTTACATCCAATTCCAAGGTCACTGCTATGCTCGTTGTGCCATATTACTTCCTTAATAAACCGATAGGCATAAAGAGGGCTAGGACTTATGTCATAGGTAGTTTTTGAGGGATATAATTATAAATGACGGGTTGGAAAATAAATCAATAACTCTTCTAATTTATCAAACATTGTTGATTTATTCCGTGGATCTGAAGTCTTGGCCAAGAATATTCAACCCAAACTTGTAACCATTATCAAGTATTGATTGATGCGAATTTCAGTAATAGCTAAAGGTTATAAATTTTTACTACCAGTTTCATATTGCTGTGCATATTACCTGAAGTTCCCCCATTAGTATTCATGAAAATCCAGTGAATTAGGCACTATAATTATCCCAACTTTCCAAATAAGAAATTAAGGCTCAGAGAAGCTGTCGTTGTTGTTGTCGTTGTTAGATGCTGTCGAGTCAGTTCTGACTCATAGTGACCCTATGCACAACAGAAGGAAACACTGACTGGTCCTGTGCCATCCTTACAATCGTCGTTATGCTTGAGCTCATTGTTGCAGCCACTGTGTCAATCCACCTCGTTGAGGGTCTTCCTCTTTTCTGCTGACCTTGTACTCTGCCAAGCTTGATGTCCTTCTCCAGGGACTGATCCCTCCTGACAACATGTCCAAAGTATGTAAGATGCAGTCTCGCCATCCTTGCCTCTAAGGAGCATTCTGGCTGCACTTTGTCCAAGAGAAATTTGTTTGTTCTTTTGGCAGTCTGTGGTATATTCAATATTCTTCACCACCACCACAATTCAAAGGCGTCAACTCTTCTTCGGTCTTCCTTATTCATTGTCCAGCTTTCACATGCATATGATGTGATTGAAAATACCACGGCTTGGGTCAGGCACACCTTAGTCTTCAGGGTGACATCTTTACTCTTCAACACTTTGAAGAGGTCCTTTGCAGTAGATTTGCCCAATGCAATGCGTCTTTTGATTTCTTGACTGCTGCTTCCATGGTTGTTGATTGTGGATCCAAGTAAAATGAAATCCTTGACAACTTCAATCTTTTCTCCGTTTATCATGATGTTGCTCATTGGTGCAGTTGTGAGGATTTTTGTTTTCTTTATGTTGAGGTGTAATCCATACTGAAGGCTGTGGTCTTTGATCTTCATTAGTAAGTGCTTCAAGTCCTCTCCACTTTCAGCAAGTAAGGTTGTGTCATCTGCATAACACAGGTTGTTGATGAGTCTTCCTCCAATCCTGATGCCCCGTTCTTCTTCATATAGTCCAGCTTCTCAGATTATTTGTTCAGCATACAGATTAAATAGGTATGGTGAAAGCATACAACCCTGACACACACCTTTCCTGACTTTAAACCAATCAGTATTCCCTTGTTCTGTCCAAACAACTGCTTCTTGATCTATGTAAAGGCTCCTCATGCACAATTAAGTGTTCTGGAATTCTCATTCTTCACAGTGTTATCCATAGTTTGTTATGATCCACACAGTCGAATGCCTTTGCACAGTCAATAAAACACAGGTAAACATCCTTGTGGTATTCTCTGCTTTCAGCCAGGATCCATCTGACATCAGCAATGATATCCCTGGTTCCACATCCTCTTCTGAAACCGGCCTGAATTTTTGGCAGTTCCCTGTTGATATACTGCTGCAGCCGTTTTTGAAGGATCTTCAGCAAAATTTTGCTTGCGTGTGATATTAATGATACTGTTCTATAATTTCCACATTTGGTTGGATCACCTTTCTTGGGAATAGGCATAAATATGGATCTCTTCCAGTCAGTTGGCCAGGAAACTGTCTTCCATATTTCTTGGCATAGACGAGTAAGCACCTCCAGCACTGCATCTGTTGGTTGAAACATCTCAATTGATATTCCATCAATTCCTGGAGCCTTGTTTTTCACCAGTGCCTTCAGAGCAGCTTGGACTTCTTCCTTCAGTACCATCTGTTCCTGATCATATGCCACCTCTTGAAATGATTGAATATCGACTAATTCTTTTTGGTATAATGACTCTGTGTATTCCTTCCATCTTCTTTAGATGCTTCCTGCGTCATTTAATATTTTCCCCATGGAATCCTTCACTATTGCAACTTGAGGCTTGAATTTTTTCTTCAGTTCTTTCAGCTTGAGAAACGCCGAGTGTGTTCTTCCCTTTTGGTTTTCCATCTCAAGCGCTTTGCACATGTCATTATAATAGTTTACGTTGTCTTCTCAAGATGCCCTTTGAAATCTTCTGTTCAGTTCTTTTACTTCATCAGTTCTTCCTTTTGCTTTAGCTGCTCGATGCTCAAGAGCAAGTTTCAGAGTCTCCTCTGACGTTCATCTTGGTCTTTTCTTTCTTTCCTGTCTTTTCAGTGACCTCTTGCTTTCTTCATGGATGATCTCCTTGATATCATTCCACAACTCGTCTGGTCCTCGGTTACTAGTGTTCAGTGCGTTAAATCTATTCTAGGGATGGTCTCTAAATTCAGGTGGGGTATACTCAAGGTCATATTTTGGCTCTCGTGGGCTTGCTCTCATTTTCTTCAGTTTCAGCTTGAACTTGCATACGAGCAATTGATGGTCTGTTCCACAGTTGGCCCCTGGCCTTGTTCTGACTGATTACATTGGGCTTTTCCATCGTCTCTTTCCACAGATGCAGTCAATTTGATTTCTGTGTGTCCCATCCGGTGAGGTACATGTGTATAGTCACCGTTTATGTTGGTGAAAGAAGGTATTTGCAATGAAGAAGTCGTTGGTTTTGCAAAATTCTATCATTCGATCTCCGGCATTGTTTCTATCACCAAAGCCATATTTTCCAACTACTAATCCTTCTTTGTTTCCAACTTTCACATTCCAATCACCAATAATTATCAATGCATCTTGATTGCATGTTTGATCAATTTCAGACTGCAGTAGCTGATAAAAATCTTCTATTTCTTCATCTTTGGCCCTAGTGGTTGGTGGGTAAATTTGAGTAATAGTCGTATTATCTAGTCTTCCTTGTAGGCGTGTGGATATTATCCTATCACTGACAGAGTTGTACTTCAGGATAGATCTTGAAAGGCTCTTTTTGACGATGCATGCAACACCATTCCTCTTCGAGTTGTCATTCCCAGCATAGTAGACTATGTGATTGTCCGATTCAAAATGGCCAATACCAGTCCATTTCAGCTCACTGATGCCTAGGATATCGATGTTTATGCATTCCGTTTCATTTTTGACGACATCCAATTTTCCTAGATTCATACTTCATACATTCCAGGTTCCAATTATTAATGGATGTTTGCAGCTGTTCCTTCTCATTTTGAGTCATCCTACATCACCAAATCAAGGTCCTGAAAGCTTTACTCCATCCATGTCATTAAGGTCGACTCTACTTTGAGGAGGCAGCTCTTCCCCAGTCATCTTTTGAGTGGCTTCCAACCTGGGGGGCTCATCTTCCAGCACTATATCAGACAATGTTCCGCTGCTATTCATAGGGTTTTCACTGGCTAATGCTTTTCAGAAGTAGACTGCCGGGTCCTTCTTCCTAGTCTGTTTTAGTCTGGAAGCTCAGCTGAAACCTGTCCTCCATGGGTGACCCTGCTGGTATCTGAATACCAGTGGCATAGCTTCCAGCATCACAGCAACACACAAGCCCCCACAGTACGACAAATTGACAGACATGTAGGGGTGTATAACTTCTTAAATCCTGTTACTGCTAAACAACTCAGCCATGGCTCAACTGGACATTACTCCAGAGTCCAAGCTATTAACTTTAGCACTTCTCATTTGTGACAGCACTCAAAAGAAAAATTAATAAAACAGTTTATTACTGACTTCAGATTTTATTCTACATACTGTAAGTGAGGAAATTGAACATTGATTTCATTTCTATCAAAATGGGATCTTAAAAATGTTCAAACTTTGTTTTTTTCTGGTTACCTCTATGTCCCCAGATCTGTGCATATCCAAGGAAACTAAAAGTGTAGATGACGGTCAACTCAGAATGCCTGAAAGCAAAACCTACCCAGTTCTCTATTTTCTAGTGAAAACTGCTTCCCCTCTTTCCCAGCCCCTTCGATCCCTGGACCCAGCACCCTGCCTGACCTACAGCTAGAAGACAACAATTCGTTCCATCTTACATTAGCTGACCTCTTCTCTACATCACCAAAGAGCCTCAACTCATTCTTCAAACCCTTCCTCTTTCTCTGCTGCTCAGTCCTTGCCTCCATCGCACTCTTTCTCTTCATCTGGACTTGCTCATCAGCGCCCTCTCTGGTGCCATCAAAAAAAAGGGGGACAATTAACTTCACGAATACTCCAAAGGGTTTCTGAAGCCTACTATTTTATTTCTACTCCTTTAGTTGCAGAGTTGGGAAACTTGGTGACCAATATATGGTTGTTTCTACTTTGGCCTTTGTTGGATATGCAATATAAAGAATCTTTCACAAACACCAGCACATGGTAGGCATCTGGTAAATATTTCTACAGGACAGGGGCATCTCCTGAGCAGGGGTCAGATGTGTATCCTCATGGCTACATCTTGTGCCCCATTTAGTACACAGGGGAGGGGTTTCAGTAAATATGCGTCTTTGAAATCAATGGAATGATCTTTTCTATTTTATTACCCATTATTTATTTATCAACCTAAGTACATTTTATTCTTAAGTGTTCACATCCTTAAACCACTTTCAAATTCTTTGCAAGCATCTATGCCGATAGGGTTTTCTTCCTTTTTTTATCTTCAGAAATTTAAAAAATAGTTACTATACTTGAGATTTTTTTTGTTGGGAACCAAGGAATAACTGAAAAAAATTCACTTAAAGTAACAAAATATATTGAGCTATTGAAAGTTGTATTTATATTTTGGGGAAATACTTTTAAATTAAAATAATAATGTAGAAGGAAAAGGTTATGTTACTCTGCATTTTTTTCCTAATGATGGGTTCACTTTAACTTATGAGAACATTTGCCAGATGAAGACCTGGTGACTGAGCTGACAAGAAAAAGGCAACACACTCCAAATGGAAATGAGAGGGACCCTTGCTGGACAGGGAATAAGTACACCTGTGTTCTCAGATCTACCACTAATTGGCAGTTTGGTATCCAGGGCATTTTACCCCTCTCCACATAAATATCCCTTTTATTCTTTTACATTGAGTGAGAAACCAAACACACAAAATCTTTTACAATTGTGTTTATTTCTATCAGCAATACCCACCAAGATAAACTGGAATTGGGATTTGCCCATGTATATTAAAAATCAAACAAACAAACAAACAAAAAACCATTGCTGTTGAGTCAATTCCAGCTCAGAGCAACCCCATAGGACAGAGTAGAACTGTCCCTGTAGGGTTTCCAAGGATCAGCTGTTGTATTCGAATTGCCAACCTTTTGGTTAGCAAGCTGTATCTCTACCCACTGTGGCACCACGGCTCCTGGTGTGTGTACACATGTGTGTGAAAGAGTGCCACTCATTTCAGTCCTTCAGAAAATTCAATCCATATTATCTATTCACACAAAGGATGAAATTAGTCACTCACTGTGTCAGCTTATAGTATTTGCCTAGAGATTCTAGTCTATCAAGGGACATAAGTTGGGGTTTGAACAAATCATTTGCTCCCAGAGAATCTCAGAACTTTCTTAATTACAACTTGGGGATATCAATGTTTACTTACCTGCTGCAATATTACATGGATTAGTTAACAGAGGAAGAGCATACTTTAGAGTCAAATAGCTTCTATTGTTTTCTTTTTGACCTCTCATCCTAGATTTCTTTCCTTCGCTCTTGAAAGAGCTTTATTTTTATTCCTGCCAAGACTGCTTATTTCACAGCCATTTTAAAATGATTTTGATATTTGGAAGATGCAAGTTACCCAATGAATAGCCAACATCCTCACCTTTCAGCTATTTCATTGCTTTAGAAAAGGAAGTTTATTAAGCTGTTTAAATGATCTCTCTGAGTATCTCTAATAATATCTTCTAAGTTGATTTCTTTTGTTGGTTTAAATGGAACTCAAAAGACATTATATGAAAAATTTGAATTTTTTTTTAGCCTTGTAATAAACAAATGCCAAATGTCATGATAAGCTAGTCATTGCTGCTGTTTTCAGGTGATGCTGAGTCGGTTTCAACTGATAGCCAACCTAGGTACAACGGAATGAAACACTGCTTACTTGAAAAATTTGAGACTGCATTCCATCTTTCCCCTGATGATCTGCCTTGCTCTTGCTTTTTGGGGGCACACAGATAGTCCACGTGTCAAAGGAAGTGACAGATAAAACTATGAAGAATGATGTATGTAGACATCACACTTGTCATAAGCATCTATCATCATCTTCTCAGGAATAAACCCTCCTATCAGGTATTTTTTTCCTGACTAGATTGTGCTTGCAATGGGAACTGCTGTGGTTGTGGCAGTTATTTTTAAACTGTCTAGTATGCATCCTTGCCTGATCTTTATTATTTTAGTAGGAATCGCCACTGAGCTCTATTTAATGTTACGTGTTAACACAGCCACTGAACTGGCATAGCCTCTGCTGGTACACACGGAGTAGGATGGGTTAGCACAGACTTCAACTGATGAATTAGAAAGATCAAAGCAACCTGTATACCCAACAGTAGGGCATTAATTAAATAAATCATGCAAATCTAGGAGATACAACAATGTACCATCTTCAGGAATAATAACGTGAAAAACAATACATTTAAAGATGGGAAATGATCAGAGAGTTTTAAAAATCAAGTTTAAAAGCAATAGGAAAGTATAACTCTAATTTTAAACATATGTAAAAAAAAGCATACTTAAATATGTAAATAATATATTTTGGAAAAAAAAAAAGACCATGGGATATTTGGACACTAAAGCATTTGTGATGATGGTTCCGTGGAGCTGGGTTACTGGTGATTTTAATTTTTCATTTGTATATCTTTCAGTGCATTATATGTTGTTTAAGAGTGTACATATGACATTTGTCTATCACCACCCAAGGGGAGATGTGAAACATTACCCCAAGCTAGAAGCCCTAAATGTGGCTTTCTCAATTGTAACCTTCTGTCCCCTACCGGATGTCAAGAACTGTGATGAAGAATGTGAGCTGTTACCCTACTTGCAAGCCAACAAGTTAATTTGCCACAGTTTCATGAATTCTGACAGAAGACACATGACAGCCAGGTGAGGGAAAGAGGATTTTATTACTTATGAGAGAGCAGGCAATATGAATATCATGTTTACCACTCCCGCTGCCGTCGAGTCGATTCGGACTCATAGCAATCCTATAGGACAGAGTAGAACTGCCCTATAGAGTTCCCAAGCAGCACCTGTTGTATTCTAACTGCCGACCTTTTGGTTAGCAGCCGTAGCTCTTAACCTTATCTTTATCACCATTGATAGCACAAATCTGTCCTGTATGATCTCTATTTTTCAAGACTGTTTGTTATACACACGTCCTTGAAAAGATAGTCCTGAACAGAAGTCATCAATGCCTTTGTTCAAAAGACATGCAGAACCAAGGTAGATCAATAGATACTGTCTCCGAACAGCACTAACCTAAAATTTTGTTATGTATTTTCTTGCTCAATTTCTACTTCTAAAATCTAATTGATGTATCTCTAAACAATACATTACTGCCTGCTTTTGAAATTCAAATTAATGAAATCATGCAATACTATGGTACTTTAAATCCACATTAGATTTTTGAGATTTATCCATGTCAATACATATATAGCTAGAGTTGATACATTTCCATTCCCGGATAATATTCCCTTGTTTGAATGCATTAGAACCTATCCATCCATTGTATTTATCCATGTGGCTTGTTTGCATTTTTGTTTGTTGGTTTGTTTTTTATAAAAATGCTGCCATAAGCAATCGTTTATATAGTGTACATTTCAAGAATTGCTCTTGAGCATTTTAATAGGAGCGGGATTATTGGGATAAGGTGTAGGGACATCATGGATATTAACAGATCCCACAGTCATTGTTTTCTAAAGTGATTGGATTTTGAAAACATGTTTATTGTCTATTAATATTCATTATCTGAGCACCAGCTATGGATGGAAGTTTTAGGTCCTCAGAATTCTTGCCAACACTTAGCTTATTTCTTTTGCCAATTTAAAACATATTTTTCCAGTATTAATTCGTGATCCATGATTTTTCTTTTTATTCTCATTTTATTTGCATTCATTTCTTGTCGATGTCTTTTCATGATAATAAATTCTTTGTTTTAAAAAAGTCAAGTCTAGCAATGTTTCAATGTTTTACTTTATGCTTCATAATTGATGTCTCATTAAGAATATCTTATGGCATGATAATAAATATAATTTCTAAAATAGACTTCTAAATTATATCTATATACATTTGCATATGCATATATACATATAAATGAATCAAAAAGTGTATATACATATTCATTCATGTGAATAACCAATTGCCGAAGTCTGTCATTTCCCATATAGGGTCTCTATGAGTTGGTCTGGACTTGACGGCAATGGGTTTGTTTTTGTTTTTTCTTTCGCATATATCTATAAAAACATGTCTATGAAATACAACTATCCATATATGTGTGGGTCTCAACTGAAGTCCTTTTAGTTCCATTGATTTATTTGTCTATTTCTGTGCCAATAACAAAATTAATAACCATAACTTACAATAACCATTAGCATCACGTAAGAAAAATTTACCCACCTGGTTCTGATCCTTCAGGGTTGCCTTTGTTGTTCCTGCATTTTTCTCTTCCATACAAATTGTAGAATCGTCTTGTCAATTCTTTCATTGGCTTGTCACCCAAGAGCGTATTGAGATTTCTACTGGGATAGCATTGAATAAGAATTAATATACTTAGGATATTAAGCCTATAATTATTTGAACGTATATATATCTTCATCAGAAACCCTGGTGGCGTAGTGGTTAAGTGCTACAGCTATTAACCAAGAGGTCAGCAGCTCAAATCCACCAGGCACTCCTTGGAAACTCTACAGGGCAGTTCTACTCTACAAGTTCTACTATGAGTCGTAATCAACTCAATGGCAGTGGACTTGAGTTTTATGTCTTCATCAATTTAAATCTTCTCTGGCATAGTGGTTAAGAGCTGTGTCTGCTAACCAAAGGTTGCCAGTTCATATCCACCAGGCACTCCTTGGAAACTATGGGGCAGTTCTTCTCTGTCCTATAGGGTCTCTATGAGTTGGAATCGACTCAACGGCAATGGGTGTTTTTTTTTGGGGGGGGGTTCTTGCATATTTTAATACAAATTGCAGTAGTGTCTATAAAATCTTTCACTCTTTTTGTTAGATTTATTCATAGGTACTTTGTTTTTGATGACATTAAAATGATACCATTTGATTGGAACTTGAAGACGTTATGTTGAGTGAAATAAGTCAATCACAAAAGAACAAATGTTATATTACCTCACTTTTATAAAAAGACAAGAAAAGGCAAACGTATAAAGACCAAAGTTTATTAGTGGTTACCAGGGGTGGGAGGAAGGAGGAAAGGCGGGGTTATTGCTTATGGAGTACTGAGTTTCCGTTTACAGTGATGGACGAATCACATTGATTAAGGGTTGGGTTGCACAGTTGATCATTGTAAGTGTTGTCAATAAATTGTACACCTGAATTGGCAAAAGTTACATGATAAATATATTTGAAACAATGACAGAAGGAAAAAAAAAAGAAGAGAGTAGCTACTGAGACTGCTTGTGTACAATGAAACATCTCATGGGATTTGGTTTCTTGATTTGTAGGTTTTGATCATGGATTCACGGGACATCCCAGTTAATTGACCTAATAATATGTTTAGTGATTCTGTCCTCTTTTCATAGTCCATGGAGTAGTGCCTGGGATTTTAAAAGCTTACAAGCATCCATCCAAGGCAAAACAATTAGTCTACTCACTTGGAGCAACAGAGGAAGAAGGAGAGTCAAGAACAGGAGAAGGAGATAGAATGTGTGGCCAATTGCCACCATGAACCACTGCCTCCTTTGCCATGAGACCAGAAGAAGTGGATGGTGCCCAGCTATCATTACCAAACATTTTGATCAATGATTCTATAGACAAATCATGATCAAAAGGAAGAAAATGCAGCAAAGAATTTAAAATTCATATGGAATCCAGATTTGCGGAGCCATAGAGGCTGGAGGAACCCCTGAAACTATTACCCTGAAATAATCTTTAAACCTTAAACCAAAAATATCCCCTGAAGCCTTCTTAAAACCAAAGAATAGTTCAGCTTAACTAGTAACGTCTGCCGTGAGCATTATGCTCCTTTAAGATCTATCTATGCGAGATTACCTTGACAACAGCAACTCAAAAGATTAGATAGGAACCTTAGGGGCAGTGGATTTATGTCAATTGGTGAGGAAAAATTCAGAGAAGGAGGGTGACAATGACGGGACAACTCGACGAATATAATCAGTGTTACTGAATTGTACATGTAGAAACTGCTGAGTTGGTGTATGTTCTGCTGTGAATATTCTCAAGAACAAATAAAATAAATTATACAAAAAAGTGTTGTCTTTTAAGTTTCATTTCTGAATGTTTGTTGTTGATGTATAGAAATGTAAATGTAATTGAGTTTTGTATATTACTTCTGCATACATCAAACTTTTAAGTTTAGCTGTGTATCTGTAAATTTTTCTGGATTGTCTAGGCACATATAATATCATCTGAGGACAAAGATAGCTGTTTTCCTTCTTTTATGCTTTTTATACTTTGTTTCTTATTCTTGTCTTATTTGGGATGTACAATGTGGAACTGAAATGGTAATGTTGGGCTCCATTATCTTTTCCCTGATTTTGAAGGAAATGCTTTCAACATTCATAATTAGTTATAGTGTTTGTTATTGTTCTTTTTTTTTTTTCTTAAATATTCTTTAGGCAGTTTAGAGAGTTATATCCTCTTCCTAGTTTGCTGAGAGTGTAGTTCTTTTTGTTTGTTTTTTAAATCAAGAATGTAAGCTCCAGAAGGGCAGGGATTTTTTTTTTCTATTTTATTCATCAGTATATTTCTGTTACTCAGAAGGTGTATGGCATATAGTAAATCTCCCAAAATTAGTTGTCATACTTATTGTTGAACTAGATGTTGAACTTTGTCAAACTTTTTTTTCTACATCTATTTTGATAATCACATACTTTACCAATGTTATGAATATAATGTTAATATATTTCTAATGATAAACCATCCCTGCATTCCCAAATTTTCCTAGAGGGGAGTGGACGCTAAGAAGTATAACAGACACTGTTGTGGTCATAGAATTTTGTAAGAAAACTTATTTTTATAACCAAGGAGAATATGGCATCAAGCTGACACTATCATTTTGGGAAAATAAACATTATCAACCCCTTCTGCCTGCCCCCCCTCTCCCTCAGAGCTAGAATGTAGAAGACTGGATAGCCTGTTACTATACACAAAATAAAAATATATGTGTAATGCCTTCTAAAGTGTTAGGTTCCAAATCAGTGAGGCGGAAAGATGAGGCAGAAATTTCTCAATGGCAATTTCGTTAAACGTTGTGCTAGAGTGAGCTGTGGCACATGTCAGCTACTCGGCTTCTGTAGACAGGTCAATGATAAGGATCATTTTCATGGGGCATGTGGAGTGAAGCACTTTAAATTATACTTTTCACTCTAGCATTGTTTGACATTATGAAAAAAGTCTTATAAAAAATAAGAGACAATGAGTTTATTCTTCCCTTTTTTTAATTTCTGTTGCACACTCTTCTGGTTGAAAACATGAGGTTGTAAATGTTGGTCATACGAAAGTCTATTTTGAGGCATATTGAGCTTTGAGGCTTTTTCTTAAGAAATAACCTTCTGAGATATCATGTGATGTTTCCCATGTCCGATAACTTCCTAGGACGTTTACTGAACTGTTTTCCTATTGAATATTTCTCTGCTGGGTTATAGTTTTACATTTATGGATAGAAACCAGATCTTGTCCATGTTCTGCAACTCGTAGAAATGGAAGATGTGTCAGAAAGAAGTAATCCTTTAACTGCTTGCATCCAAAATATTTATGAGTTGCACACAAACACATATACCACACATGTACACCCACGCGCACACACACACACACACACACACACCACAAATGGACTTGCTGATGTATGTCCCAGGTATTTTGATTGTTAGAAAAAAGGTTTCTAACTTCTAAATCAATGGGCAAAACAATTCTATTATGAAAACACTCTGCATCCCACTTTGAATTGTGGCACCTGGGGTCCTAAATGCCAACAAGCAGCCATCTAAAATACATTAATTGGTCTCAACCCACCGGGAGCAAAGGCAAAGGAAGAACACCAAGGTCACACGACAACTAAGAACCCAAGAGACAGAAAGGGCCACTTGAACCAGAGACCTACAGTATCCTGAGACCAGAAGAACTAGTTGGTGCCCGGCCACAATCGATGTCTGCCCTGTCAGGGAACACAACAGACAACTCCTGAGGGAGCAGGAGACCAATGGGATGCAGACCCCAAATTCTCATTAAAAGACCACACTTAATGGTATGATTGCGACTAGAGGAATCCCAGAGACAATGCTCCCCAGAACTTCTGATGGCACAGGACAGGAACCATCCCCGAAGACAAATCATCAGGCATGAAAAGGACTGGTCAGTGGGGGGGAGAGAGATACTGATGAAGAGTGAGCTAATTAAATCAGGTGGACACGGGAGAGTGTGTTGGCAACTCTTGACTGGAGGGGGGATGGGAAGATAGAGAGAGAGGGAAGAAGGTAAAATTGGCACGAAACGAGAGACTGTAAGGGCTGACTCAATAGGGGGAGAGCAAGTGGGAGAAGGGAGTAAGATGTATGTAAACCTACATGTGACAGACTGATTGGAATGGTAAATGTTCACTTGAAGCTTAATAAAAATTTAAAAAAAAAAAAAAAGGTTTCTAAATTCGATATTGCCAAATTTCATCAGCTTTGCAGAAAATGAAATTTGGTATATTTTTATCACTTACTGGCCACCTTAGGAGTCCTGGTGGCACAGTGGTTGAGAGCTCAGGCTGCTAACCAAAAGAATGATGTTTCGAATTCACTGGTTGCTTCTTGGAAACCTTATGGGGCAGTTCTACTCTATCCTATAGGGTCGCTATGAGTCAGAATCGACTCGAGGGCAACAGGTTTGGTTTGGCCACTTTTCCTGCATTGATAGCTGCAAGGAACACCAAATTTGAATTTTGTTGAGGAGATGTGAGCTATCAGTAAAGCAATTATTGGAGCCACTTTGACAGTGATTTCATTTATGCGAAACTAATCTTTATCTCCATCTAATATATTTAGTTGCTGTTTGGCGAATTGTGTGGTGTCCATTACAGATTTATTGGAGATTAATTGCAGATTCTTACATGTAGCATTGTTTATACTTCACTTTAGCTTGATTACTTGCACATGGAAGAATAAAACCAGACTACTTATGGCATCACTGCTTTTCCCAAATATCATATAACACCAAACTGATGCAAATGAGCCCTCTTTGGCTCTAATTGAAATTCGTGACAAAATTATTATTTTTTAATAACCACCATACTTGTTCAAAAAATTTCCTGCAGAGATATTACATATTTGGGCAATGCTAGCCATGGAGAAAATATCAAATTAAGTGATGTGTTATCTTTACTTATTAACCAATTTTATGATACTCTATGTCTTTCCATCTTATAATCCCTAAGTCTCCCTCACTGCCCTCTTTCTGGACCCGGGTGTCCTGTTCCATCATTCACTCTGGAAAAGCCTGTTATGTCCCCCATTCCTATTAATATATGGCTGATTGTATTTGGCATTGTTTCTCTTGGAGATATCTGCATTTATTGGAGGTCTATATCACTTGTGGAGCCCTGGTGGCACAGTGGTTAAAAGTTTGGCTGTTAACCAAAAGGTCAACAGTTCGAATCCACCAGCCCCTCCTTGGAAAGCTTATGGGGCAGTTCTACTCTGTCCAATAGGGTCTCATATATCATGCGTATGAAGTCCTGGAACATATAAACGATTAGCATCCTTGGCTGCTAATGAAGAGGTTGGAGGTTCAACTCCACCCAGAAAAAAAAAAAGAGGCACCTGGAAAAAAGGCCTGGTGATCTGCTTCTAAAAGGTCACGGCTGTGAAAACTCTATGGAGTGCAGTTCAGTTCTACTCTGTTACACAGGGGTTTGCAGTCAGAATTCACTTGTCAACAACTCTTTATTTTTATTTTGTTAATAGCACACGTGTCCAATGTTTTGCCTTTTTATCCAAATATTGGCTGTGCAAAACCCTATTTCAAGGCACATTGAGCTTTCCGAACTCCCTGGTGACCATTAAGGAGCTGGAGGGATGATATACAATACAAGGTAGCATCTTGTAAAAGCATTTTTAAGCTACTCTGAAATGACAAGGACATTTCTGTAATTTCTTGTTTGGAAGAAGGGAAGACTGATGATGTCAGACCTTTACAATAATTCATTGTCAGTTTTATTTGTAATGACACCAAGGATAATTAGTTTGTTCCTTTTCCAGGAACAATTATTTTAGGTAAAACTTCTTTCACATTGGTGTTCTTTCTCCCTGAATACGAGCCCCAAGGATGGTGATACAGAATATGTAATTGGCACGTTAATTAGGGAAGAGGGACGGGACAAAATGTTGATTGAGTCTTTTATATTTTTCCTTTCAGTTTCCCTCTTCTGAGACACCTTATTTAAGAGCCTATCAAGACCTCCAGTGACTCTAGCCCTGGTCTAGAGAATAAAATTAAAATTTCTTTGCAGGTTGCAGTTGATGAGTGCTGACTACCTGTCATGCGCCATGAGAAAGCCTTTGAGGCTACACTCACAGATTAGCTGATATGGCACCAGGTCTGCCGCAGGTACAGGAGGAAGACGAGGCAGTTAATGTGTCAAATTACCACTGGTCCTGTTGAACTACAAGCTGATTACCTAATGTGATCACAGTTTGGTGATCTGTTTGGGGGACATGGCCTTTGTTCTTTATTGCTAACAATTTACAAGAAATCTGAATGCTTTTGAAACCAATTATTTCTTTTATTTGCATTTTTATTTGGAAGGTTTGTCCTGGCCACAAAATTCAATGATCTATTGCAAGTACATAATTGTGGAAGAGTCTCTGGAGCATGAGGAACAGAAAATGTCCATGAGGATCAACTTGTGTAGTATTTGGTAAAATTAATCTGACAAAAATCATAAAGCGAACAACCGATGACTGCCCTGACAGGAACACAACAGAGAACCCCTGAGGGAGCAGGAGAGCCGTGGGATGCAGACCCGAAATTCTCATAAAAAAACCAGACTTAATGGTCTGACTGAGCCTAGAAGGACCCCAGAGGTCATGGTCCCCAGACCTTCTGTTAGCCCAAGACAGGAACCATTCCCAAGGCCAACTCTTCAGATAGGAATTGGACTGGACTATGGGATAGAAAACGATACTGGTGATGAGTGAGCATCTTGGACCAAGTAGACACATGAGACTACGTGGGCATCTCCTGTCTGGAGGGGAGATGGGAGGGCAGAGGGGGTCAGAAGCTGGCCAAAAGGACACAAAAACAAGAGAGTGGAGGGAAGGAGTGTACTGTCTTATTAGAGCAAGAGCAACTAAGAGTATATAAAAACCAAACCAAACCCACTGCCGTCGAGTCGATTCTGACTCATAGCAATCCTACATGGCAAGGTGTATATAAGTTTTTGTATGAGAGGCTGACTTGGTTTGTAAACTTCCACTTAAAGCACAATAAAAAAAAATCATAAAGTGAAAAATATAAAATAAAATAAAACTTTTTTATATTCCTGTATAATCGGTGTGTTCTATAGGGTCGCTGAGTCGATATTGACTCAATGGCACTGGGTTTTGGTTTGTTTATAATCAGTGTAGCTCTTTATACTGTCAAAGCTGTTGTATAATGGATAAGCTGTTTTTGTTACGTGCCCTTGAATTGGTTCCGACTCACAGCAACTCTATGTACAACAGAACAAAACACGCCCTGTCCTGTACCATCCTTACAATTGTTGCTATGACTGAACCCATTGTTGCAGTCGCTGTCAGTCCATCTTGTTGAGAGTCTTTCTCTTTTTCACTGACCCTCTACTCTCCCAAGCATCACGTCCTTCTCCAGGACTGATCCCTTCCAATGACATGTCCAACGTACATGAGATTAAGTCTCACCGTCTTAGCTTCCAAGGAGTTCTCTGGCTGTATTTTTTCCAAGACAGACTTGTTTGTTCTTCTGGCAGTTCATGATATATTCAGCATTCTTCTCCATCACCATATTTCAAAGGCATCAATTCTTTGGTCTTCCTTATGCATTGTCCAGCTTTCACATGCATATGAGGTGACTGAAGATATCGTGGCCTGGGTCAGGTGCACCTCAGTCCTCAGAGTGGCATCTCTTCTTTTTAGCACTTGAAAGAGGTCTTTTGCAGCACATTTGCACAATGCAATAATATGTCGTTTGGTATCCTGACTGCTGCTTCCGTGGGCATGGATTCAAATAAAATGAAATTCTTGACAACTTCAAACTTCTCTCTGTTTATCATGATGTTGCTTATTGGTCCAGTTGTGAAGATTTCTGTTTTCTTTATGTTGAATTGCAGTCCATACAGAAGGCTTTAGTCTTTGATCTCCGTCCGTAAGTGCTTCAAGTCCTCTTCACTTTCAGCAGGAAAGGTTGTATCATCTGCATATCTCAGGTTGTTAATAAATCTTTCTTCAATCTTGAAGCCACATTCTTCTTCATATAGTCCAGCTTCTTGGATTATTTGCTCAGCATACAAATTGAATAAGTATGGTGAAATGTTAGGACCCTGACGCACACCTTTTCTGATTTTATACCATGCAGTATCTGCTTGTTCTATTCGAGCTACTGTCTCTTAGTCTATGTACAGGTTTCTCATGAACACTATTAAGAGTTCTGGAATCCCATTCTTTATTATCCATAATTTGTTATGACCCACACAGTTGAATGTCCTCTTCTGAATCTGGATTGAATTTCTGGCAGTTCCATGTGAATATGCTGCTACAACCGCTTTTGAATTATCTTCAGCAAAATTTTACTTGCTTGTGGTATTAATGATAAAAAAAAAATTAATGATAGTGTTTGATAATTTCCTCATTCTGTTGGATGACATTTCTTTGGGATGGGCACAAATATGGATCTTTTCTAGTTGGTAGGCCCTCTTAACTGTCTTCCAAATTCCTTGGCATAGATGAGTGGGCACTTCTAGTGTTACATCTGTTTGTTGAAACATCTCAACTAGTATTCCATCAATTCTTGCAGCCTTGTTTTTTGCCAATGCCTTCAGTGAAGCTTGGACTTCCTCCTTTAATATCATTGGTTCTTGACCATATGCTTCTTCCTGAAATGGCTGAATGTCGACCAATTTTTTTGGTACAATGACTCTGTATATTCCTGCTTCTTTTGATGCTCTTGCATCATTCAATATTTTGCCCATAGGATCCTTCAATACTGCAAATTATATACTAGGGTTTTAAATTTAATACCCATAATGATCCCTGGGAGTTCCTGGATTGTGCAAACGATTACATGCTCGACTACTATCCAAAAGGTTTGGAGTTCAAACCTACCCAGAGACATCTCAGAAGACAAGCCTAGCAATCTGCTTCTGAAATGTCTCAGCCTTGAAAACCCTACAGTTCCATGGGTTGGAATCGACTCAGTGGCAACTAACAACAACAACAACGATTCCTGGGATACAGAAGGTGAATACTAGTGCTCCTATTTTATGCAGTGTGAAACTTGGTACATTGCAAATCAATGATTGGACATGAAGCAGAACTCCGGTATCCTACCTTAAAAATCAAGTTTCTGGCACACTATTTTAACTTCTAATACGCCATGTAAAGAGAAAGAGGCATAGATAACATTTATTGAGGGCCACTAACATGTCAAACACTGTACCAGCAGCTTTATAAATATTATCTCCTTTAATCCTCACACTAATCCTATGAGATTGTTAATAATTACTGTGATTTTATTTTTTAGCTTTATGAATAAGGGCACTAAAATTCAGAGGGTTTAATTAACTTACTTAAATGAAAACAATGACTATACAGAAAAGTTAGGACGCAAAGTTAGGGGTGGCTAATACTGAAGACTATTTCTTTTCAGGGATACAAAGTAGCCTAGAAATAGGTCCATCATCAGCAGACCTTTTCCCTTTCCTAAGCTGCCACCTCTTTCTTACCTCTTTACCGGACTTCCCTTGCGGGTTCTCTCTGCCTAGTGTTATTCATAGGTTGACCTCATCAGCCAAAATATTAATTACCCTTTGCTGGTGGCTGAGGTGGTGATTGGCCTGTGATTCCTGCCCTGTTCAAACCTTTGTGAGGTGCTAAATTTAAATTTGTAAACACTTAGTCTAGGGTGTAACAAAAACAAAACATGTATTTTATGCAATTAAGGGGAATATTGGGTAATTTCAATTTCACTTACTAGAAAATATATCCATAACTAGATGAAACAAGATAATACTTTGAAAGTATCTCACAATATGCCAGACACATACTAGGTTTTTCCCTTTTTACAAAAGATTCTACTCCTGCCTTTCAGACATTTGGAATAATAAGTGTGTCAACGAATGGGAAAACTGCAGGATATCAAAGGGGAATGTTGTCCTTTTCAGTAGGTTGGTAGCTTCATCTGTTGTTTGTTATTTGGAGTTTGTTTGTTCTTCTTTTCTGTTCTCTAAACAAGAAGAAAAAACAAAGCTTTACCATATTCTGCAGAAAAGGCCTTTGTATAAATCTCTTAACAATGAACAACATGTCTTCCTAATTTGATCTTGGGGTTCTTCCAAACACACTTTTTAGAAACTGGAATCATACTAGTGTTATTTTCTCAGAAATAGAAATTTTACATTTTATGAAAATGCATGGTACAGCCATGGTGGGAGACTCTTTCTAAAAGATATGAATCTTATATTTGATTTGCTTCTCTAACTCAGTCTTTCAACCTCATTCCATTATAGCTCTACAAATGTACCTGGAACGTTAACAATGACAAGCAATCTTGGAAGGCTTCTTTTTGCCAGTTTTGCCACTTCTCTAGAGAAACCATTTCTTAGGGTAACCCTGTATTTTGAGGGATATGGCTTTGTTTGAACATGTACCCAGATTTTTCAGTTTTAAATTCCTTCCCAAACCTACCTTGGTTTCACGAATAATCGGCACTTCCTGATACTTCTACAAATCAATTTAACCCAACTGACTACTCCTTCTAAGTCTAAATTGGCAATTTGTACCACATATTTCAGAACTTAAGGTGCCCTGGAGGAGCAATGGAAACACTAGTGGTGTAGTGGTTAAGAGGTACGGCTGCTAACCAAAAGGTCAGCTGTTCGAATCCACCAGGGGCTCCTTGGAAACCCTATGTGGCAATTCTACTCTGTCCTGTAGGATCGATATGAGTTGGAATTGACTCAACAGCAATGGGTTTTTTTTTTTTTTTTGAGGACCAACAGTTAAATGCAAGGCTGCTAACTGAAAGTTTGGTGGTTCAAACCCATACAGTACACTCTTTGGGAGAAATACCTGGCCATCTGCTTCCATAAAGATTACAGTTTAGAAAACTCTATGGGGCAGTTCTACTCTGTCAGATGGGATTGCTATGAGTAGAAATTGACTTGACAGCACACAACATGAACAACATGGTAGCACTCAGTTCTTACTTGTTCCACGAATGTTATCTTCCCTCTCTGACTCCACTTACAAGATTTGGATGTTCTGTAAACCTTCTGTTCTCCTTCCTAAGGCTAAATCTAGTATCAGAACTATTACAAGATACCTGTGAAGTATTTCTTTGTTAGTTAATTAAATTGGAGTCATTAGGGAAAATTACGAAGCAAGGGGGAATTTTTTTCTCTAGTATATGCCATTTCGCTTCAACTTGACCAAGAATAGAAAATTAATTTGGTCTTTTGTACCAATTATATCCAATTGGCACTACAGTGTTATGTTGAAAAGTATTTAGAGACTGTATCAGGGTTCCGGAAGCAGTGCCATGATTGATTACCAAGCCCTTCCTTGGGCACAGAAAGTGAGGGTGGGGTAATGGGTGGCATAAGTGGCCACCTTATTACTATTTATTTAGTTTCTGAGTTTCTTTTATGTTTTCATGTTGTGTTTTAGATATAAGAATTAAAAATATTAATTGAATCAATGAAATAATGAAAAAAGCTAATGTAAGTGAAATAATTAGAAGTCACAACCAATATCTCTTTAGTATTGATGCCAGTTCTTCCTTTGTCTCTATGAAGATATTAACATTCTGCCTTTTGAGATACCAGAGAGAAGGAATCCAGCTTTTGTACCCTTTTCATGGGCTCTTATTTTCGCCCCTCAGGCAACAAATTATTGAAACACTTAACCCACTTGTTAATACAAAATATGAGTCATTTATTCATAGGATCTTAAATCATGTGACCTGGTATTTTTTTCAGTATGGGAGCTGTGTATACCTTTCTACCTTCTCCTTTCTCTCTATTACCCACTGGAAGACTCCCTTTGGGGAGCCTTCCTTGTTTTATCCAACATGGCTTCAGACATCCTCAATAATTATAGAAGTCTCCAATAACCACAACTCTATATACACCTGGAATTAGTGATCTCGTTACCTAGCTTATTAGTGACCTGTTCTGTTTTCCTTTATTTTACATATCATTCCTCCCTCCCCTTGAACCGTGATGCCTCTGAGAACATAGGCTGCACTCTACAGTTCTTTTCCAAAGTTATTATTGTCAGCATAATGGGCAAACTCTCCCAAATGTATGAAATTCTCCCCAACATAGATGGGGTAGAAAATAGATTTGGGAAATAGAAAGCCTATAGTTCAGAATCTAGCTTGTTATTCAGAATTCAGCTTGATATCAATTCTAGCAAGATGCCTTTCTTGAACTATACCAACTTCTCCTAAGCTTCAATATTTTCTGCTTCTGTAGGCTTTCATAAGACTCTATGTTTATCCAAATCAGTATACATAATACACTTTTTGTTTATTAACTTATGAGTTAGCTCTGAGTGCAAAGGCAAAGTCTCATTCAAGTTTGAATCCTCAAAACCTATCACAGTACTGGCATATAGTAGGCTCTATCTTTGTGGATTCTGGAATAACACAGGAAAATGAGACACACTTTTAGTAGCATAGTAAGTAAACAAATTATGTATTTTTTATATCATTGAAATAATTTTAGGTCAAATTCACTTTGTTTTTATGGTAGAAGATATACCACCAGTACTCTATAAACCAAGGCTCTCATTTTTACAATGACAATAAAATTTTTACAACCACGGAACTACTTGGCATTACTGGAATAGCTCTTCCTTATAAAAACCCTAGTGCATTACAGTGAGTGATACAGCAGTCTAATTAGACTGCTGTGAGGGACAAATAACTTACCAACAACCCCTTACAGCTCATTAACATCTGGCACAGAATATTGCGGTGAAGGATCTATGGGATTATATAGACCAACCACCTCTTCTAACATGAAACTATGAAACCCTAGAGAAGTGATATGACTTGCTACGGTCTCACAATTCACTAATGCTGGCATCTTACAGCTGGCTAACAATGGTCTTAAGGCCAGAACTAATGTTTCAGTTATAAAGATGAGCCATGAATCTCCACCTGCCTGCCATGCCTACTCCTCTATTTAAGGAGAGTGACTACAAGAAGAGGATTTGCATAAAGTAGGATAACTTATGCCATGGAATCAACTACCTTCTCTACAAGAGAATACACTAAGGAATGGCCAATTGGGTAAAAGCAGGAATGAACAGGCTGGGTACTTCCATTTCTATGAGGTGGTTTGTTGTAACATGATTCTCAGTAGTGAGTATTCATGTTGGAGGCTGGCAAATTCAACTAATCCTACCGTCTCCTAAGCAGTGGGAATGGGAAATGTACTTTGGAGGCACAGCATGGAAGGAACAATGGGCACTTTCTCCTCATTACCAAAAACCCAAGGCCATCGAGTCGATTTTGACTCATAGTGACCCTACAGAACAAAGTAGAACTGCCCCATAGAGTTTCCAAGAAGCACCTGGCAGATTTGAACTACCAACCTCTTGGTTAGCAGCCGTAGCACTTAACCACTATGCCACCAGGGTTTCCTTCAATAGAATCCATTCATTCAGCTCATATGAATTGATGACTTTAACAAGACAGGAACTGTGCCAAGTGGCTGAGAGAAATGGACAAGGTTTGTACACGCATAGAGTTTATATATTAGCAAAGAAAACAGACATTATTCAAATTACTTACAAAACAAAACAAAACAAAAGCATTTCCATGGAGTCAATTCTGACTCATAGCAACCCCATACGGTTTCTAAAAGCTATAAATCTTCCTCCCTCTGATAGGCTGATGGTTTCAAGCAGCAGACCTTTCGGTTAACAGTCCAGCTCTTTAACCACTGTGTTTCTGTGGCTTCTGCATTATATAAAGAAGGGTAAACTTAAAATTGTTTTAACTGTAATATCAGGGAGGTGCATGGTGTTTAAAGATCTTGTTTTGTTGTTGTTCTTAGGTGCTGTCTAGTTGGTTCCGACTCATAGCGACCCTATGTACAATAGAACAAAACATTGTCTGATCCTGCGCCATTCCCAAAATCATTGTTATGCTTCAACCAGTTGATGTAGCCCTTGTGTCACTCCATCTCCTTGAGGGCCTTCCATTTTATCACTGACCCTCTACTTTACCCAGCATGATGTCCTTCTCCAGGAACTAGTCCCTCCTGATAACATGTCCAAACTATATGAGACAAAATTTTGCCATCATCACTTCTAAGGAGCATTCTGGCTGGACTTCTTCCAAGGCAGGTTTGTCCATTCTTCTGGCAGTCCATAGTATATTTAATATTAATTGCCAGCACCATAATTCAAAGGCATTGATTCTTCTTAGGTCTTCTTTATTCATTGTCCAGCTTTCAAATGCTTATGAGGGTATTGAAAACACCAGGGCTTGAGTCAGGCACACCTTAGTCCTTAAAGTGACATCTTTGTTTTTAACACTTTAAAGAGATCTTTTGGTGCAGATTTGCCCAATGCAATGCATTGTTTGATTTCTTGGCTGCTGCTTCCAAGGGTGTTGATTGTGGATCCAAGTAAACTGAAACCCTTGACAACTTCAATATTTTCTCCCTTTATCATAATGTTGCTTCTTGGTCCAGTTGTGAGAATTTTTGTTTTCTTTTTGCTGAGGTGTAATCCATACTGAAGGTTGTGGTCTTTGATCTTCATCAGTAAGTGCTTCAAGTTCCCTTCACTTTCAGGAAGCAAGGTTGTGTTGTCTGCATATCACAGGTTGTTAATGAGTCTCCCTCCAATCCTGATGCTGCATTCTTCTTCATATAGTTCAGCTTGTTGGGTTATTTGCTCAGCATACAGATTAAGTATAGTAAAAGGATACAACCCTGACACATACCTTTCCTGATTTTAGACCATGCACTATACTTTGTTCCATCTGCACTACTGCTTGTTGATCTATGTGATAGTTAAGATTGTGTGTCAACTTAGCTGGGCCATGATTCTCAGTGTTTATATGTGATCATTCCCATGATGGGTTCTGCTGTGAGTAGCCAATCAGTTGAAAGGGAGTTTCCTTGGGGATGTGACCTGCATCCAAATATAAGCAAATGTTCTGGCTTTTTGCTTGCTCTGGATTCTGCGGCTGCCTCCTGTTCATCTGACCCCCAGTCCTTGGGACTTGAGCTATCAGCTTATGTGCCGATCTTGGGATTTGCTGATCTTCACAGGCTGTGAGCAAGAGACCTGCTTTCTAGTCTGCTGATCTCGGGTTAACCAACCCCTGTGGCTATGTGAATCGGGAGAAGCCTCTACCCTAATCCAAGAACTTGGGATATTCCAGCCTTTACAATTGCATGAGCTGTTTCTTTGATATAGATCTCTCCCTATATATATTTATATGCTTTACTGGTTTTGCTTCTCTAGAGAACCCAGCTTAAGACTGTCTATGTACAGTTTTCTGGTGAGCCCAATTAAATGTTATGAAATTCCCATTCTTCACAATGTTATGCATAATTTGTTATGATTCACACAGTCGAATACCTTTGCATAGTCCATAAAACACAGGTAAACATCTTACAGTATTCTCTGCTTTCACCTAAGATCCATCTGACATCAGCAGTGACATCCTTTGTTCCATGCCCTGAAAAATGACATGGAAGGGAAAGACATTCCAGGCAAAAAGAATAATACATTCAAAGACTCTTGAGTGAGAGGAAGAAGGGTAGTTTCTAGTGACTGAAAAATGGAGAGTGCAGCTAGAATGGTGTGATCTGGGGAGTATTGTGGGAGATGAGGCCAGATTATGCAGAGGGTTATAGACTATGAATGAGGTCCCTGGGTGGCACAAACAGCTTGTGCTTGACTATATCCTAAAGGATGGCAGTTTGAACCCACCAAACAGGGCCTGAAAGAAAGGCCTGGTGATCTGCTTCCATAAAGATTACATCCAAGAAAACCCTGTGGGACAGTTCTTGTCTGTAACACATGGGGTCACTATGAGTCAGAACTGACTTGAAAGCCATTTTTTTTATATAGACTATGTTTGAAAATTATTATTTTTATCAATTTTAACAGCAACAGGAAGTCTTTGAAGAGTTCTCCATATCTTCAAGAGAAAACTGGAAGCCCATTTCTCCATTTTAGATAACAATCTGAGTCAGCTGAATGATAGGGCTAGTGATTCATTGTGCAAATGGTAAAACTTCAGAAAACCAGCAAGTCCATGTCCACCACATCTCCATTACCAAAAACTGTTGGCAAATTCCTGGTTACTAAAACAGAATAGATGGGGAGAAGAGGACTTTAATCCTGAGTAATCCTGGATACTCAGCACACTGTCACTTTTTAAAAGTCTATGCTGGTGATATAAAATAACCCGTAACCCATTGCTGTTAAGTCAATTCCAACTCATAGTGACCCTATAAGACAGAGTATAACTGCCCCATAGAGTTTCCAAGGAGTGCCTGGTGGATTCGAACTGCAACCTCTCCGATAGCAGCCATAGCAGTTAACTACTATGCCACCAGGGTTTCTGGTGACATAAAATATAGCACTTAAATCTAACGGGACAATATGTCTTTCTTGGCTAGAATACAAATTCACCATGAGCTCAGAGGAATTGCACAAAATTATATTAGAAAACATGAACTGTAGAAAAGGTTTTTTTTTTTTTCTGAAGAAACTTTCAAATAGGCAATGTTGAATTAATTGCCTTGTGATAAAAAAAATATAATTTTTTTTTTTTTGGGGGGACTAATTCCTTACTGAAGATATCTCATATGAATACTCCATTTGAAGCTGCCACATACAGGACTGATTCATTAGAGGGCTAAAATATTTTCTTAAGATATATATTCATACCTGTATAAACAAATTACTTATAGTCCCTTTTTATCACTCTCTTTTAATAAATAAATACATATATCTGTATCTATCTGTCTATATGTACATATATTTGTGTGTGTGCTTAGGTGGATATATATACACACACACATATATAATATACATAAAAGTTGCTATATATGAAAATATATATATTATGTATAAAATATACGTATATCTCCATATATATGTATATAATTTCTATCTATCTCATTTTCCCTATGATTCGAGTGCTATTTTACATTCTCAGACCAAAAAAGAAAAACAAAACAAAGAATTGATTACCTTGTATATTGTTAGCCAATGAAGTTCAGTTTATGATACTCAAAAGCATCATGAAACTTAGCCAAGTAATAGCTCAAATGACTCAGTCATTTCTGCTATGCAACTATTTAATCCATTGTAAATCCTTTTCTGCCATTTAGGACCAACTAGTCCATTTGGCATTCTGAAAAGTGTAGCCCCAAATTTTGTTTATATGAAAGAAGGTAGTTTATATTATTGGACATATCACAAAAACATATGCATTAAATGCAAGTATTTATTGGCTCCAGGGACCTTCACAGAAATGGCCAAGTTGCCACACAGCAAGCAACAGGGAAGTAGAAATTGTCAAGTTTCCTTGATGTTAGAATGGACATTATCAACACGCCTCAAGCCTTAGGAGATTGAATGCATAGTAGTTGGAAGCAACTTCAGCAAAAGCATTGGATTAGTCAACATTCAGAGAAATAGAACCAGTAGGAGATATATATTAAGGAATTTATCTCAAGGGATTGGCTTACATGATTGTGGGCCTAGCTAGGCAAGCCCAGAATCCACACAGCAGACCATTAGGAAGGCCAGGCCAGAACTCCTGGGCATGGGTTGAAGCTGCTGTCCACCTCACTCCAAAAAAAGGTTTTGAGTTGCTGAGTCAGCCAATGTTAGCTTAAAGAAATAACAACAAAAATACGGCAATGTTCCTCATTTACGGATAAAAAATTACTATGTGAAAGTGTAGACACTGGAAGAAAAAAGTATGAGAGAGGAAAGATGGGAGGGAAAGAGAAGCATATACAAACACACACACAGAGAAAGAGACAGAGAGACTGAAAGAAGAGAGAGATTGAGTGAGAGAGAGAAGTTGAGTGAGGGAGAGAGAAAGAAAGAGAAGTTGAGAGACAACCAAGGATAAATCACAAATATCGTCTCTTTTTTCCTAACTCAATTGTTCTTCCATTAAATCACAAGACTCTCCTGAATGGCTACTATTAAGCTACCTATCTTATAAAAAGTGGCCAAATTTATGTGATAATGTCTGTACCTCAGAGAAACAAGAAAAAGAGGAGCTTTTCAAAGTGAATTCTGCTTTCCAGAAAGCTTGAGCTGTGTCTGTCTCCTTTAATTATCTTTCTGATACTTCCCAATTAATTGCCTCAGAGTTGTGCTGTTGGATTTTGATGAAAGAGATGATGTATAAAAAGTTTTCTTAGAACATATTGATACGTGTTTAGGATTTTAGTGACACTGTTAATGTAATTTTTTTTTTTTTTAGTTAATGTACTTGAAAATCATGATTTTTTCCAATTCCATTTATCTCTCAGTATTTGTTTTCTTGACAGCTTGGAGCCTCTGATTTACTTTTCCCCCAATTCTATGTTTTGTTTCATCTTCAATCATTTTAGATTCAAATCTCTTTTTATCAGACAGGTCTCTCAATATCCAATAGGATGAATGACAGTTCCCAGAAAGAGAGACAGGAAGACAATAAGAAGCCCCAGTACTCCTGTGGCACTTTAGTTTGAGATTGGTCTGATTTACAGAAAGAATGTTTTCCTCCTCCTGTGAATTCCCAATTTCATTCCTGTGGCTTATAATACATAGGCAGGACTTGGAAACTTTCAACAAAAAGGCACATGATTGACTACAAGCAATAGTTCAAAGAGCACATTTCCTTTTATGGAGCTATTTTCTCATGTTTGACTCAGTTTTCATGGCTGTTACGTATTTCCTGGGGTTCGGAAATTACTTTCAATCTCAGTTTCTATAGAATAAAAGTAAAACATCTATTTTTTTTCTGAAAATTATTTTTAACTGAAAAATCATTCCTGGTATTCTGTTTAGCTTAAATTTTTAAGAAAGAAAAGAGTCGATTCAGCTTCACTAGAAGTTTTGGAGAAGAGAGGGTAAATATTTTATACATAATTATATGCTTTTTACTTAAATAGTACTTATTTATTACTTTTTTAATATGTTAGTCAAGGCCTATGTGGAGGAAAAATAAAACATTATTTGGGTCAAAAATGACAGAATATAAATTGTCTAACTATGCTCATGGATGGCAAACCTTATTATATAGAATTTGACAAGCTAATTAAAAAATCATATGAGAAGATAAAGAGCCCAGAAAATAATGAAAAATTTAAGAGTAGGAAGGGTGATTTTCCTACAGATATTTAAACTAAGTTGGACAATGAATAAAGGAGATGGAAGAAGAATTGATTCCTTTGAATTATGGTGTTGGGGAAGACTATTAAATATACCATGGACTCCCAGAAGAATGAACAAATACTTTGTGGAAGAAGTACAGTCAGAATGCCCCTTAGAAGTGATGATGGTAAGATTTCATCTCACGTGCTTTGGCCATGTTATCAGGAGAGACCAGTCCCTGGAAAAGGCCATCATGCTGAGTAAAAATAAACAGTCATCAAAAAAGAGGGATACCCTTTAGGAGATGGATTGACACAGTGGCTGCAACAATGGACTTAGGGATAACAACAATTGTGAGGATGGCTCAGGACCTGGTAGTGCTTTGTTCTGTTGTACATAGGGTTGCTATGAGTCAGAACCAACTTGAGGGCACCTAACAAAAAAACAACATAGAAAATCACACTAGGGAAAGCCTTCTGAAATTTTCAGATTTGTATTTTCAGTGGTAATGAAATAAAAATTTAAACAGCATTAATAAACTTTTAAAATTCATCAGATTGACCAAAAAAAAAAATAAAAGTTCCCCCTTACTACATGTTAGTAGAAACATAGTGAAAAAATGATTTTTTTTTTAACTGATGGTAGCGTTATAATATGGTGTGATCTTTAAGGTTGTGTGTCAACCTGGCTGGGCTATGATCCTCAGTTAAGATGTAGTTTGGGAGTTGAGTGATAATGCGATCACTTCCGTGATGAGATCCGATCTGATGTGATCAGCTCCGTGATGGGATCTGGTGTGAGTAGCCAATCAGTTGAATGGGAGTTTCCTTGGGGATGTGGCCTGCACTGAATATGAATGGACTTTCTGGTGTGGCTCATGGGCTTTTCCTCGCTCTGGATTTGGTAGCTGGCTCCTGTCTGACCTCCAGTTCTTGGGATTTGAGCTAACAGAGTACCTGCCGTCTTGCCTTCTGGTTTTGGGATTCCTGGATCTTCACAGCCTGTGACCAAGAGCCCTGCCCTCTGACCTGCCAATCTTGGATTTGCCAGCCCCTGTTGCTATGGGAATCAGAAGAAGCCTCCGGCCTGGCCTAGGGACTTGGGACACTCCAGCCTCTACAAATTGAGTGAGCCATTTCCTGTATAAAAATCTCTCACTATAGATATTTACATGCTTTACTGGTTTAATTGGCCATGAATGTATGGGTTTACTTCTGGATTTGCAATCCTATTCCATTGGCCTATATGTTTATCCTTATACAAATACCATGCTGTTTTGATTCCTGTAGCTACGTAATATGTTTTGAGATCAAGATGTTTGAGGCCTCCTACTTTGTTTTGTTCTCTGTCTCTCTCTTTTTTTTTTTTTTCGAGATCATTTGGACTATCTATGACCCTTTGAATTCCACATAAATTTGGGCATAAGCTTTTCTATTTCTGCAAAAAAGGCTGTTGGTATTTTAATAGAAATTGCGATGCATCCATGTATGCTTTGAGTAGAACTGACACCTTAACAATATCTGGTCTTCCACTCTATGAACAGCGGTTGTCTTTTTATTTACTTAGATCTCTTTTAATTCCTATATATATTTCATTACATATTTATGTATTTTTGAGAGGTAAATGCACACTACATATGTAAACACATCAAATATATATGTCACAGATTATATCTTCAGAAGAAACTTGTGTGTGAATAATAAAGTAGTGAAGTTACACTTTAAAATTTCGAATTGCTTTTCTAATCCAATTCAATATGTAGGGACAGATTTTACTTTGTTTTATAATACAGAATATGTACCTGATAATTAAACCACATAACTGAGTTGTATATGCTAAATTACAGATATTTAAGTGAAAAGTAAGCACTTCATCGTGGTATTTAAATGATTGCCAATTTTGATTTAATTATAATTCATTTTGATGCATGAAAGCAAAAACTTAATGCAGATAACACCTTTACCATCTTGTTTTCAGTTGTCTTACTGCTCGCAATACCGTTATTTTAAATGGAGACATCTGAAACAATGATGTAGAGGTTGAAATACAAATATATAATTCAATTATAAATTTCTATAAAAACCTGGACTTATACTGAAACCACTGATGTGACATTAGCAAGAACAATGTGGATAGTCAATATTTTTCTTTTCCATGAGATAATGTCATTGAATACAAGGTTAGGAGCAGATGTTTAGGTTTCCATAAAATGCGAGCAATGAAAAGAATCTTGTATTCATAGTGTAAGGATTTTCTCTGTGGGAAAGCTGATTCTTTTCTCCATTAATATAAAGGGGCCCTGGTGGTGCAGTGGTTAAGTGTTTGGCTGCTAACCAAAAGGTTGGTAGTTCAAATCCACCAGCCGCTCCTTGGAAACCCTGTGGGGCAGTTCTACTCTGTCCTGTAGGATCGCTATGAGTCAGAATCAACTCGATGGCAACAGGTTTCTTTGGTTGTATCTTCACCAGTAACTCAAAATCAAGGTGTCTAACTGTAGATTTATATATATAAAAAAAAATTTTATGTCAAGTATATATTATGTGGAATTTGATATTATTTCTTAAAATTTTTATATGTGCATATCATTTGGCCCATCAACGTACTTATGGGAAGTATATTGTGTAAGATTCCTCAACATGCATCAAGCACAGGACTGTGTGAAATTAAAGGCAGCGATAATAACTCAAAATGCATTAATAAATAATCGGCAAATAAGCACAAATACATGAACTGACATGAAGGGGTACTCCAAATACATTAACTGGGAAAAAGTAAGAAAAATGTTGGTTCTATAATAAGATCTAATTTTTATTAAAATAAATAAAAATGTAAAACTCAATAAATGAAATAAATGCAATTAGATTTATTTCATATTAAAAATCAGGTGAACTGGTAAATGGTGAGATCACAGAATTTCCCATTAGCAATTGCCATCAACCTAATGGGTAAGCTTATTCTTAAGAATCCTGGTTAATAAAAGCCATAATTCATGAGGAAAAAAAGAATACACAAGATATTAGTGCATACAGCAAAAAGCTCATTTTCTAGATTCCACAATTCCCTTCCTAAGTAATATATGCAAACTATGTTTTTGAATAAATAATCTTATTATTATGTTGTTGCTGTTGTTAGGTGCTGTCTTTTCAGATCCAAATCATAGTGACCCTATGTACAACAGGACAAAATCCTGCCTGGCCTCGTGCCAACCTCACAATTGTTGTTATGCTTAAGCCCATTGTTGCAGCTACAGTGCCAGTCCATCTCCTTGAGGGTCTTCCTGTTTTTTGCGGACCTTCTACTTTACCAAGCATGATGTCCTTCTCCCTGGATGAATCCCTCCTGATAACATTTCCAAAGTATATGAGACTTAGTCTCCCTATCCTTACTTCTAAGGAACATACTGTTTCCAAGACAGATTTGTTCATTCTTTTGGTGGTCCATGGTATGTGCAATATTCTTCTCTAAGATCACAGTTCAAAGGTGTCAGTTCTTTGGTCTTCCTTATTCATCGTCCAGCTTTCACATGCATATGAGATAATTGAAAACACCATGGCTTGGGTCAGGCACATTTTAGCCTTCAAGGTGACATCTTTGCTTTTCAACACTTTAAAGAGATCTTTTGCAGCAGATTTGCCCAGTGCAATGCATCATTTAATTTCTTGACTGCTGCTTTCTTGGGTGTTGATTGTGGATCCAAGTGAAATGAAATCCTTGATAACTTCAATCTTTTCCCCATTGTTCATGATGTTGCTTACTGGTCCTGTTGTGAGGATCTTTGAAATCTTCTGTTCAACCCTTTTATTTCATCATTTCTTCCTTTCACTTTAGCTACTCGACGTTCAACAGCAAGTTTCAGAGTCTCTTCTGACATCCGTTTTGGTCTGTTCTTTCTCTCCTGTGTTTTTAATGACTTTTTGCTTTCTTCATGTATGATATCCTTGATGTCATTCCACAACTTGTCTGGTCTTCAGTCATTAGTCTTCAACACATTAAATTTATTCTTGAGATGGTCTCTAAATTCAGGTGGGACTTGCTCAAGGTCCTACTTCGGCTCTCATGGACCTGTTCTAATTTTCATCAGTTTCAACTTGAACTTGCATATGAGCAACTGATTGTCTGTTCCACAGTCAGCCCCTGGCTTTGTCCTGATTGATGATATTGAGCTTTTCCATTGTTTCTTTCTACAGATGTAGTCTACTTTATTCCTGTGTATTATATCTGGTGAGGTCCACATTTTAGTTGCCATTTATGTTGGTGAAAAAAGGTGTTTGCAGTGAAGAAGTCATTGGTCTTGCAAAATTCTATCATGCAATCTCCAGCATCCTTTCTATTAACCCAACACAAATTTCCCAACTACTGATCCTTCTTCTTTGATTTCAACTTTCACTTTCTAATCACCAGTAATTATCAATGCATCCTGATAGCATGTTCCATTAATTTCAGACTGCAGAAGTTGGTAAATATCTTCAATTTTTTTCATTTTTGGCCTTAGTCATTGGTGCGTAAATTTGAATAAATAGTAGTATTAACTGGTCTTCCTTGTATGTGTATGGATATTATTCTGTAACTGACAGTGTTATGCTTCAGGGTAGATCTTGAAATGTTCTTTTCAACAATGACTGCAATGCTATCCCTCTTCATGTTGTCATTCCTGGCACAGCAGACCATATGATTGCCTGATTCAAAATGGCAAACACCAGTCTATTTCAGCTTACTACTGCCTAGATTATTGATGTTTATGCATTCAACTTCATTTTTGATGACTTCCAACTTTCCTAGATGCATATTTTGTACATTCCACTATCCAATTATTAAAGGATGTTTGCAGCTGTTTCTTCTCATTTTGAATTGTGCCACATCAGCAAATGAAGGTCCCAAAAGCTTGACTCCATCATTAAGGTTGACTCTACCTTGAGGAGGCAGCTCTTCGCCATTCACATTTTGTGTGCCTTTCAACCTGAGGGGCTTGCCTTCAGGCACCATATCAGACAATCTTCCGCTGCTATTCATAAGGTTTATGCTGGCTAATTCTTTTCGGAAGTAGACTGCCAGGTTCTTCTTCCTAGTCTGTCTTAGTCTGGAAGCTCAGCTGAAACCTGTTCTCCATGAGTGACCTGCTAGTAGTTGAATACCGGTGGCATAGCTTCCAGCATCAAAGTAAGGTAAACCCCCCACAGTAGGACAAACTGACAGAGGCATTGGGTAACTTTGTATATATTTTGCAAAAACCCCAATGACTCAAAGAATGTATGGCATAGAATTTGAAAACCTCCTAAATCCTCCATTTCAGAAATAGCCGTTGCTAACAATGAAACATCATATGTGAATAATAATAAAAATTACGTAAAATCTCTTGAATTCAAAATTTCAATTTTATTCTCAAAATGTGTTGATTGAGGAAAAAAAGCTATCGATGCTACAACAGATGTTTTTAATTAGCTCACTGTGATTAGCAAATATGTAAATAATAGCATCAAAATGAAGAAATTGTATTGATTCACAAGATTTCAATGCAGAGAGGGACTAGAGTTGTGGAAAGGTGCGTTAAATATAACATGCAATGGAAAGGGGAAAAGTCCTCAATACTGTAGTCACATCAGTATGAACAGGAGCCTTTGGGGCCATGCTTTCATAAAATTCAAAATAGACACCGCTACCAGAGCTGCTTTCACGGATAGGCACAATCCCAGCCTTGCAGGGCACTGGCCTGATGGCAGGTTACACTACCTTCCAGGCCCACTTTAACATCCACTTCATTTTCTCAGCTCTCAAACCAAAAAGTTGGTAGTTCTAATCCACCAGCCTCTCTTTGGAAACCCTATGGGGCTTCTCTGTTCTATTTGGTCTCTATGAGTTGGAATCAACTTGATGGTAACGAGTTTAGCTTTTGTTTTTAAAGTTGCATAGTTTTTTGAGTTGCCTGCCCTAACAATAAATCTTTCTTATAAGTCCTGTTATTTTCTGACTGCAATTTTGCTGAAAACAAGCATTCGTTAACATTTATCATGAAAATTTTCAAACACACAAAAAATTGAAAGAGTTATGTAGTGAACACTCACATACCCCTTTACAATATTCCACAATTATTAATATTCTGTTATGTTTGCTTTATTGCTTTCCTATTCACCTACTCATCCATCAATTCATCAAATTTGTAGGCTGTTTCTTGTTTTTACTATTATGAATAAAGTTACTATAAACAGTCTTGTATAAGATTTCGTGTGTGTGCACGTATGTGTATATGTGCGTATGAATATATGCTTTCAATTTCTGGAGGGTGAGTACACAAAAGGAAAAATGTATCATCATATGGGTGCATGCTTAGTTTTATAATAAATTATGGGAAATTTTCTTGTGTTTTTTTTTCTGATATGGAATGATTTTAGCCCTTTTTCGTGTGTGCATATTAATCATTTGTATCCCTTCCTTTGGAAGGTGTCTGTTAAGATCTTTTTCTCACTCTCAAAAACTTGATTTGTCTTCTTGTTATTGAATTACTACATTATTTGTGTGTGTGTGTGTGAGAGAGTGCACTCCTCCACACACACACACATACACACCCACACACTCTGGACACAAATATTTTGTTAGATTTATGTGGTTTTTTTGGAGGGGGGTATTCTCTTCCAAACTGTGGTTTTTCTTGTCTTTTTCTTAATGATGTCTTCTGATGAGCAGTCCATTTTGAATTTTGGTGATTTCTATCTTATCATGTTTCTGTTTTGCGATTTTCATTCTGTGTCTTACTGTGCTACTGTGCCTGTTTACTCACAGATCATGAAAACGTTATCCTATGTTTCCTTATAGATGCTTTAAAATTTTACTTTTTAAATCTAGGATCCACTTCAAATTAATTTCATGCATATATAAGGTAATGGCTGAGGTTATTTTCTTTTTTCCATGTGGATCTTCAATCAGAGCAGCCTTGTAAATATTTTTCTCTAGCAGATTACTTAAGCATTTTTATTAAAAATCAAATGACTGTACAAGTATTTCTGATCATTAATCTGCCCCCTTGATCTATTGGTCTTTATTAATCTTAGAATGTCACAGTTTTAATTATTATAGCTTTAGAGTAAGTATAAAAGTCATGTACTAGAATGTGTTAGCCTCTGCCCTTGTTTTTCAAGATTTCTTTAGGAATTCTAGAGCCCTTTAAATTTCCTATACATTTTAGAATTATCCTGTCTTTACCTATGAAAACATCATGCTGAGATTATAATCGAGATTGCATTGTACCTATAGATTAATTTAGAAAAATTGACATCGTATTAATATTGAATCTCCCAATACACTTCTTTTATATCTCCATTTATCTTGTTTTTTATTTCTCAGCAAATATTTGTACTTTTTTAAATTAAACTTTTTAATATGAAATATTTGCAGAATCACACACAGCTGTGAGAAACAATACAGACAGATCTGTGTACCCTTCACTCAATATCTCCCAATGGTAAACCCTGCAAAATATAGTACGATATCACTAATTCAATATATTGATACAGTCAAAAGTTCTTTGTATCTTATAGATGCTAGTCCTTTGTAGAATATGGTTTGCAAGTATTTTGTTCTGATCTGTAGCTCGTTGTTTCACCCCGATTATTGGGGTCCTTCACAGAGCAAAATATTTTAATTTTGATAAAGTCCTATTTATCAATTTTTCCTTTTATGGATCATTCTTTTGGAGTCAAGTCTAAGAACTCTTTGCCTAGCCCTAAATTCCAAGTTAATCTTCTTTTTGTTTCCCCCCTAAAAGCGTGCAATTTTACATTCTGCATTAAAGTCCATGTACCCTTTTTAATGAGGTGTGACACTTAGGTCATGACTCTTTTTTGTTGTTGTTGAAAGGCTATCTTTTGCCCATTGAATTGCTTTTATATACAGGTCAACAGTCAATTGGGCACATTTGTGTTCATCTCTTTCTGTGTTTTCTATTTCATTCAATTGAACCCTGCTATCTCTCCATCTTACTACACAGTCTTGATTGTTGTAGCCCTATGATAAAAATGGGAAACTCAGGTGGCGTAGTGGTTAAGTGCTATGGCTGCTAACCAAGAGGTCGGCAGTTTGAATCCACCAGGCGCTCCTTGGGAACTCTATGGGGCAGTTCTACCTTGTCCTATAGGGTCGCTATGAGTCGGAATCGACTGAACGGCAGCGGGTTTGGTTGGGTTATGATAAGGATCAGGTAGATTGGTTCTTCTTTTTCAAAGTTGTTTCAAAATTCTTAATTCTTCTCAGAAATGGAAGTTTCCTCAATTTGTTTTGTCATTTTTGTAACTTTTTTTTGTAAAGGTCTTGCATATTTTAAATTATGTCTTAATTTTGTGTGTTTTTGGATATAATTATAAATTAAATTTTCTGAAATATTTGTTTCCAAATGGTTCTGCAAATAAAGACAAGTACCAGTACTCCACAACCTCAATAAATTTGTTTATCAATTTTAATAGTTACTTTGTCGATTACTCAGAATTTTCTGCATAAATAATAATTCCATCTATAGAGATATATTGTGTCTTCCTTTCTGATCTTCATGCTTTTTCTTCGCTTTCGTTGTCTTGCTTTGGATTTCTGTTAAATGTTGAACAGAAATGGTAGAAACGAACATCACTGCCTTTTTTTCTGGTTTTAAAGTATAATCATTCATAATTTCACCCACCGAGTTAGACTTTTCTTTTTTCTTTTTTTTTGTAAATGAATTTTGCTATATTGAGAATATTTGTTTTAGTCTTTTTTTTTTTTCAATAAGTATTAAATACTTTAAAATGCCTTTTCTGCATCTATTGGAATAATCATATTTTTTCTTTGTCGTTGTTTTTAGGTGCCCTGGAGTCAAATCTGACTCATAGCAACCCTACGTACAACAGAACAAAAGCCTGTCCAGTCCTGCGCCATCCTCACAATTGTTGCTATGTTTGAGCCCATTGTTGCAGCCACTGTGTCAATCCATTTTGTCTAGGGTCTTCTTTTTTACTGCCCTGTACTTTACCAAGCGTGGTGCCCTTCTCCAGAGACTGGCCACTACTGACAAGGTGTCCAAAGTATGTGAGATGAAGTCTCACCATCCTTGCTTCTAATGACATTCTGGCTGTACTTCTTCCAAGACAGATTTTTTTTTTTACTTAGTATGGTAAATCATTTTGGTTGATTTTCAAATGTGAAACCAACCATTGATTCCTTGATAAATTTTCTTTAGTCATTGTATTAGTTATCTAGTGCTGCTATAACAGAAGTACCACAAGTGGATAGCTTTAACAAACAGAAATTTATTGTCTCACAGTTTATGAGGCTAGAAGTCTGAATTCAGGGCGCTAGCTCCAGGGCAAGGCTTTCTTTCTCTGTCAGCTCTGAGTGAAGGTTCTCGTCATCAAACATCCCCTGGTCTAGGAGCTTCTGAACACAGGGACCCCGAGTCCAAAGTATATGCACCCCTTCTGGCTTTTCTGGCTTGGTGGTAAATGAGGTCCCTCTTCTCTCTACTTGCTTCTCTTTTATACTTCAAAAGAGATTGACGGAAGATACAACCTAATTCTGTAGATTGTATCCTGCCTCATTAACACAACTTCCTCTAATCCTCCCCATAAACATCATAGAGTTTAGGGTTTACAACACATATGATAATTACATCGGATCACAAAACGGAAGACAACCACGTGATACTGGGAATCATGGCCTAGCCAAGTTGACATACATTTTTGGGGGACACAATTCAATCTCCAACAGTCATGTTGCAATATTCTTTTAGATATATTGCTTTGTTTAGTTTAACCCTTTTAGGACTGGTAGTATATATAACTATCACTTAATTTTTGTACCCCTGGGGTTCATTGAGAAGTTACCCTCCCACTGACAGTATGTGCTGCCGGCAGGCAGGACCCTATATAACAGTTTGAAACAGAAAAACTGGACTTGTGCTGCAAATTACTGTTTTTACAGGGTATTGTATGAGGTGCTGCTGAATCATTGAATTTTTGGTAGGAAAAACATGAATTTTGAAAAATTTTATTTGGTACACATATGTACCTATGGGCTCTGGGGGCAAAATTAGTGTTCGTTCACAAGGGGTACACATAGATACCTCTGGACTTTCAGGGCATGATTTGTCAAGTGAGGCATAAAACACAAAACATATTACCTACCAAAAATTCAGACACACTCAAAGGTTTAGCATGCCCTTCATTAAAGCACATATTATCAACCAAAAATTAAAAGGAAAAAAAAAATTGGGCCACGGAAGGGTTATTAATAATATTTAAAAAATTTATTTGGCTATGCATATGAGAGATGTTGGTCAGTAATCCCTCGCATCTTCCTTTTGGTTTTCAGATTAACAGATTAGGGTAACATAATCTCATTAAATGTGTTGCAAAGCTTTTCATAAGGCTGTTTTCTGAAAGAGTTTAAGGTTTTTGGCATTTTTTTTTTAACATGTTTGACAAAAATCAACATGAAGCATCTAGGGATGGGATTTTCTTTCTGGGAATATTGAGTTTATTAATTCAAAAAATTTTAATAAATCCAGTACTGTTCAGATTACCTATTTAATCTTGTATCAAGTTTATCAATTGTATATTATACATATGTTGTCTATCTCATCTAAAGTTTCAATTTTATTACTATAAATCTGTCTGTAATATCCCCTTATTAGTCTTTTAATCTGTAGAATTGCTAATGATTTCCTATTTCTCACTTATGATATCAGTAATTCACGCTCCTATTTTCTTTTTGAACAGTTAGTTAAATATTCCTTTTTTTAAAATCTTTTATAGAAATAACTTTTGGTTTTACTAATTTTCTTTATTGTTTTCTATTTTATCAATTGCTACTCTTATTTTTCTTTTCTTTCCTTTTACTTTGAGTTTACCTTGCTCTACTTTTTCTACATGCTTAAGAAAAAACTTTAGGGCATTAGTTCTTTCCTTCATATTTTCTTGTATCTACATTTAATGCCATAAATTTCCCTCTAAGCACTACCTTAGGTACATTTTACAAATTTTGGCATGTTGTACATGTATGATAATTTATCTAATTTCCCTGTAACTTCTTTTTCTATCCATGGATTATTTATAAGTATGTGTATAGTACTGAAATATTTTGAGTTTTTTAAGATATTGTTATTGATTTCAAATTTATATTCACTCTGTAAGATTTTGATATTTTGAATTTTTTGAAATTTATTCTGTGGCATTGACTATGGTTTATCTTGATGTTCAAATGTTCCCTTGGAAAGAATACATAATTTGCAGCTGTTGACTGTATAGTGCTCTATAAAATATTTACTAAGTCAAGGTTTTTAGAGCAATATTCAATGCTTACTGATTTTATGTCTGATTGTTGTATTGCTTACTGAGAAAGGAAAGTAAAATCTTCAATTCTGGTCACAAATTTCTTTGTGTGTGTGGATCACGTATTTTGAAGCTCTATATTTGGAACCTTAGTGGCACAGTGATTAAGAGCTCTGCTGTTAACCAAAATATTGGTAGTTTGAATCCACCAAATGCTCCTTGGAAACCCTATGGGGCAGTTCTACCCTGTCCTGTAGGGTCTCTATGAGTCAGAATCTACTCGACAGCAATGGGTTTTGGTTATTAACAAGACCCAAAACCAAACCCACTGCCGTCAAGTCAGTTCCAACTCATAGTGACACTACAGGACAGAGTAAAACTGCCCCATAGGGTTTCCAAGGAGCACCTGGTGGATTCGAACCTCTAACCTTTTGATTAATAGACATATATAAATTCATAATTGTTCTATCTTCTTGAAAAATCAACCTTTTGATCATTAGAAGTTGGAAGATAAATTTCTCAGGCTGATATGCATTTTAACAAAACAGTCCTCATAAACTTGAATCCACCCGATTTTTCCACACATTCAAAATGTTAGAATAAAATTAGTCACCATAATTACCTCATCTGTAAACCAAAGGAACACATTCTGACGCTAGTGCCTTAGCATCATATTTCAGTGTAGAATAAGCAGCCTTAGATGAGGCAAACTACCTTTGTACTGAAAGTACAAGAAAAGTTCTGAAATAACAAGTAACATTTGTCAATTAATAAAAGAGGGAGGAGGGCAGGATTGCCTATATAAGGTTTGAGGAAGAAAATTGGATTTGTAAATTTCTTTCACCCAATTTATATTTCGTACAGGCAGGAAAGTTCTGAAGCATGTTAAAACATAGGGACCATTCTGACCTGATATTCAATACCACTTTTTATATTTTAATAAAACATCTATTTCAGTACTCATGGGAGAACTAATGCGACAAGCGTCAGAGCCTGCCGGAATGGGGAGAACCTGCGTTCATTCACTATGTGCTGTTCAGATATTTATGGAATGACAAAATGTTGGTCACATGTATAATATCTATCCCCCCACAAAAAAAATAGAATAATTCAACTTTTCAGTACAGTATATAAAATATTTGAACCTTCTCATGGGATGTGGCTGTGTTGATGGAGTTTAAATATTTAATGATAAATTAATCACTTAATTGGTTTATGAAAGAAGCCAATAGAGCATGCATTTATTGAACTTTTTGTATGTGAATATTGTTGTTCACGTAAGAGTGTTATGGTGAAATTCTCGGTTGCTTCCAAGCTTTAATAATAACCTGTTTTTTTAAAAATATTTGCAAGTGACATTGGCATTTGACAGATGTTTACAGTTTTTAATAGTACTGCCCATCATTTATAGGGTCGCTATGAGTTGGAATCGACTCGATGGCAGTGGGTTTGGTCTTTTTTTTTTTTTGCCATCAAAAAACAGACGTTTTGTACTATAGGCTGTATATATAAATGGTGTTGTTAAATTGAAAAGCTGAAATAAAAGCGATATAGGTCTTTTTAAGAGTATACGTGTTAGAATGTTTACATATATTTAAATATATATATATCTCTAAACATACACACACACTCATGTGAGCATACACACATTCTTTTATATCCAAACCAAAACCAAATCTAGCGCCGCCGAGTCGATTCCGACTCATAGCGACCCTACAAGACACAGTAGAACTGCCCCATAGAGTTTCCAAGGAGCGCCAGGCAGATTCGAACTGCCAAGCCTTTGGTTCGTAGCCGTAGCACTTAACCACTACTCCACCAGGGCTTCCATTCTTTTATATAAGTGGGAGTATTTCTCATGATGATTTGATGTGTTTAATATTTAAACTCAAGGAACTATTTAGGAATAATATGAAGCCATTTATAAAACTTCAAATGTGTTGATATCACTTACTAGTGGGTACTCCTTCTTTATAAGGATTTACAAGTCAAAGATAGAGTGATCGAAAGAGACACAAATAGAGATAAGTGTGCATTTATTTTTCTGCCTGCAAGCAATATTACCTTCCACTCACGTTCTCTAATTCATCAGCTGAAGAATTGTCAATTGTTTCATTAAGTGCAATTAATTTGGTCGGAGAGAAGTCATCAATTCTACAGAACTTAAGCCATGTTCCCCCTGGAATTGCTAGGGTTTCTAAAACGTGTGATATATCTCCTTCCACACTACAATTTCCTCTTTTCTGCAGCCATAAGAATTATTTGTGTTCTTTGGAGGTCCCTGGCAATCTAGGTCCCTGGCCTGCCTGTCTCCCAAGGACTTAGGCATGAGTCAGGATGGCCTGAGGGTGAGGTAAAATGAGGAGTTACAATGACGATTAATTCAAGTATGAAGAAAATTTCTAGGAATTTCTGGTAATGACAGCAGCTTAAGTACATGGATTATTTTTACTTCCTTTTTACATTGAGTAAAGTTACAGAATTTGAGGGCAAGTTGTAAAAGGCGTACACAGAAATGACAAATTGAATTAGACAGAACATAACCGCAGCAACACTTGGGAAGCTGCTTCAGAGGGACAAGTGACCGGTGACCTATCAAATCCATGGTTTTGTTAAAAATAAAGCTGAATCTTCAGCCAAAAGATCTGAGAAGCGTTCTGACATATCCTGCAATACTACCAAAAGGCTGAAAAATTGGTGTTTGTAGGTGGACAGTGGTTAAGAACTCAACTGCTAACCAAGAGGTTGGCAGTTTGAATTTACTAGGTGCTCCTTGGAAATCCTATGGGGCAGTTCTACTCTGTCCTACAGGGTCGCTTTGAGTAGAAATCGACTTGACGGGAACGGGTTTAGTTTGGGTTTTTGGTTTCTCAGAATAAATTCGAAACAGGTTAAACCCAAGATAAATGTCTACACTAAAAAAAAAAGGTTAGATTCTCGAATTATCTCCCCTACTCAGATAGGCAGAACACCAGAGAGTTATTCTCTGATGGATGTTAACCAGAGACAGACTCTGGATTGGAAAAGATTGGGGGCAAGATGAAAAGATCTTTCCCTTAGAAAGATGGCCTAATTAAAAGAGAAAACCTAATGATATCAAGAGTCTCACCAAGGAAACAATCCAACTAAATTACACAGTAGTGATGTTCACAATTGGCAAGCCCCACATATGATTTCAGAGATTCGAAAAGGTTTTTAGCCCTTTGTTCTTGAGTAGATAACAAATGAATAAACAAGGATGCAACTTGACAAAAATAGAGATTAAACAGAAAACTTCTAAAAATAAAATTATTATCAATATACTCCTCAGAAATAAAAGCAAAAAAAAATTCATTAAGCAACACATAAAAAGGAAATAATCTGAGAAAATGAGAGACTTGGGAATTAACAATATTATAGCAAAAAATAAACGACATATTAGCAAGGATGGAAAACAAAGTTAAAGAAGTAAAGAAAAATAAAAGATGTGGAAAAACAGAAAGAAAGGGATAAGGCAATTAGTGGATCAGAACAGGAGATCTAATATCCAAAAATTAGGAGAGTTTCTGAAAGAGATTAACAGAGAAACTGAAGGGAGGAAGCCTTCAAAGAAATAATTCAAGAACTTTCCTAGAACTAAAGAACATGGATTCTAATCCTGAAAGTTGTCCCTGATTGTATAGAACACTGAACGAAAATAGCCTCATCCTAAAGTTTTTCCCTGCGAAATTTTAAAACGTAGGTAACAAAGAGAAAGCAAACACACACACGAACAACCAATCAAACAAACAAAAAAGGTCAGGTGACATACAAAGCATTAGGAATGAGGATGAATTTGTATTTCTTACCAGCATTACTTGACAATGGAAGTCAGGAGAGTAACGCTTTCAAAATTCTGAAGGATAATAGTTTTCGATTTAGAATTTTATATCAATAAAGGGTGAAAATAGAGAACAGATGTTTTTCAGAAGGTCTCAAAAAGTTACTTTTGAAAAATATTTTTCTTTGCCATTTGTTATTCTTTGTAGCTTTTTGAGTTAAGCCTTTGATTTCTGATTTCTATTTTTTAAAAAATTTTTCATGTATATAAATATTCAATGGTACCGATTGACTTCTGTCCACTGATTTAAATTGTATTCAAAGGTATTGCTGTTGAGTGTTTTCTATATCCCTATTTTCAAGAAATTCTGTAGCTGTGGTTTTCCCTTCTCTTTTGCCCAAGGGTTTTTTTTTTTTTTTTAATGAAAAGTTTTTAAATTTTTAAAAGCATTATAGCAACGGTTTTATTTTATTATAGTCAAAGAATGCTGTTTGCATTAATTCTACTTTTGGGAAATTGAGATTTTTTAAAATAAAGGTGCAGAAATCATTTAGGAAATGTGTTGCTTAAGAATGTATTTTTAGTTAAAGTGTAGCTTAAAGATCGATTTATTGATTATGCTCTTTAGCACTTGAATATCTTTACTTATTTTTTGTCCAGTTGACCCATTTTGTACTGAAAGTAGTATAAAAAATTTCTAGTAATGGCAGTGTTCTTTTGGTCGATTTCTCCTTTCACCTCCTGTACTCTCTGCTTTTGCCGCGTTATATGGTGCATACCCGTTGCCATCAAGTTACCTCTGACTCACAGGGACCCTACAGGACAAAATAGAATTTGGAAAACCATAGGGTTTCCAAGGCTGTAATCTTTCCAGAAGTAGACTGCTACTTTTTTCACCCCAGGAGCAGCTGGTGGGTTCGAACCGCTGACCTTTCTGTTAGCAGCTGACCACTTAACCACTTCACCATGAGGGCTCTTTCTATGGTGCGTACATAACCGAAATTCTTATATTATTCTGAATTATGATCTTTAGCATTACTAGCGGGTTTTTTTTAGCTTAATTTTTTCCCTTAGCTCTTGTTTGTATAATTGTATTGATATAATTTTTGCATCTCTTTACTTCCCATTTCTTTAGTATATAATTTACATAGTAAGGTTAATCTTGTTTATTATAAAGTTCTACCAGTTTTGATGAACACATACCATCGTACCTATTGAGTTTGACTTCTTTCATTTAGCACAGGGGTTGACAAGAATTATCTGCAAAGGGCCAGGTAGTAAATATTTTCTGGTCTTCAGGCCATAATTCTCTTTTGCAGCTGGTTAACTCTCTATGTTGTTCAAAACAGACATATACAATCCATAAATGAATGGGTAAGGCCTGTTTTGGGCTCTACAGGCCAGATTTTCCCAATGGGCTATAGTTTGTCAACCTCTGATTAGTATAAATTATTTACGATTCATCCATGTTGCTCTATGATTCAATAGGTTATTTCTTTATTGCTGAATCATATTGCATTATTTGGGTGTACCAGGATTTCATGTATACCCGGTCACCAGGTGCGGTACTTTTGGGTTTTCCCAATTATTGGTAATTGTGAATCAAGCCACTATAAACATTCTTGTACAGGTACAGGTATATGGATAAAAATTTTTTAGTTTCACTTAGATAAATACCTAGTATCAGCAGTGCTAGGTCATATTATAAGTGAATGTTTACGTTTATAAGAAAGTGTCCAACTAGTTTCCAAAGTAGCAGTACCAGATTGCATTTTTATCATCAGTGCATGAAAAACTTTCCAACAGCTTCACCAGCACATGGAATAGTCCAGCTGTGTTTGTTTTTAGAAATTCTGATCAATGTGTTGTTGCGGTTGAGTGCATCCGGATTCATGGTGACCCCATGTGTAGTATCAGAATAGAAATATGCTCCATAGCGTTTCAAATGGCTGATTTTTCAGAAGCGGAAATGCAGGCCTTTCTTCCCAGGTGCCCCTGGGTAGACTCAAAGTTTCATCCTTCTGATTAGCAGCCCAGTTCATTAATCATTTGCACCAGCCCAGGACTTCTGATGAGTGTGTAGTGGTATCTTACTGTTGGTTTTCATTTGCTTTTTCCTAATGCCTAGATGAAGATGAAAGGAGCTCTGGCAGCGCATTGGTTAAGCACTCAGCTGATAACAGAAAGATTGACAGTTCGAACCCATCAGCTGCTCCCTGGGAGAAAGATGTGGCAATCTGCTTCTGTACATATTAAACCCAATGCCATAGAGCTGATTCTGACTCACAGCGACCCTATAGGACAGAGTAGAACTGCTCCATAGGTTTTCCAAGGAGTAACTGGTGGATTTGAACTGTCAACCTTTGGGGTAGCAGCCGTAGCTTACCACAGCTCTTAAGCACTGTGCCTGTCCTATAAGATCACTATGAGTTGGAATCAGTTAGACGGCAATGGGTTTGCTCTTTTTTTAACTGATGTTGAGCAGCTGTTTATTTGCCATCAATGTATCTTCTTTCTTAAAGTATCTGTTCAAAACTTTTGCCCATTTTTAATTGGTTGACTGGGGTTTTTTATTCTTAAATTTTACTTGAATATACTTTTTCATATTTATCATTTTCGATTGTCTTTCATTTTTCATATATCCCAAAAATACATGTTAAATCATCTTTTATATACCACTTTTTTTCTCTTCCTTTTTCCCTCTTTATTTTGTTTCCATTTCCTTGGCAGTTTTTACCTCCCATAAGAGGAGCGTTTGTGTTTTCAGTTGAATTTATTCTTACTTGGTCTCCTGCAATTTATTTTTTAGAGGTAAATTTGTGTTTTACTTCAATATCTTCCATGAATTTGGTCTACTCTTGTTTCATGTGTCCATGTTTTAGCAGACTTATAGTCTGAGTTTTCAACCCAAGTTGATTTAGGGTATGGATTGGAAAACTATTAGCCATGAGCTAAGAATGGCTTTTACATTTTTAAAGCATTGTTAAAAAAAAAAAAAAGAAAGAAAGAAGAAGAAGAACATGTAGTTTGTAAAGTCTAAAATATTTACTACCTGGACCTTTATAAAAAGAGTTTATTAACACTTGGTTTGGGATATGGTATTGTGTTATTATTTTCCTCTGCATTTTAGTTGAGTTTTGGCATGTGAATTTTTAGTAGCTGGACTTTTTTCTCATATATATATATATATATGTATATATAAATCCTCTTGCCATACAGTCAATTATAACCCATAGCGATCCTATAGGAGAGAATAGAACTTTCCCATGGGGTTTCAAGGAGCAGATGGTGGATTCCCACTGCTGACCTTTTGATTAGTAGCCATAGCTCTTAATTACTACATCACAAGGGCTCTCTTTATATATACACATTTAAATTTTAGTAGCTTTGTATGGAGGTGATCCCTCCATTTTGTGTTTATTTTAAAATGTTTATATATTTGTACCACAAATAAAAGGTTTATGAAGATAGAGGTGGGGGCTTTTAGTAACATATTTTATTTTTGTTAGTCCAAAATTGTCCCCTACTTTTGGTACAGTAAAGTGCAGTTTATTGATAGCACTTTTTTTTTTTTCAATGAGAGTGGGAGTCTTTTCATTTTTAATACTTCTTAAAATTTGGGGGGAGGGGAACTTTAATACCTTGCACTTGCTTCCTATTTCCTTTTAGAGTGAGAGTTCAGGGAATATTCTCCATCCAAGTCCCCCTAAAATCAGGGCATTCCCCAAACTACCACCTCTTGCTCTGTGGGCTTTCAAACTTCTCTTTTAGATTCTCCAGAAGTCAACCCTCTTGATCCATCAGCTCTCCATCTTTAATATTCTCCCACACAGGGACCATCTCCCTCTTTCTGGATATTATTTTCTCTATCATAAACTTCTGCTGTTTTCTTATCAGCCCCATGGGTTCTTCATTTGATTCTTGGTCCTATCTTATAATTCAGAAGTATTTCTGACCATTTAGGAATATTTCTTTTCTTCCTAGTACAAACATTAATACCCACAGCATTTGCTATCTTCTTGTCATGCTATAAGCACTGGGTATGGTTGGATTTACTTGCTATCTTTGTTGATCTCTTTGTGTTATTTTTTGGAATTTACCTGGAGAGGATGAGATTTAGGTGGCTGCCATTAACCTACCTTAGTAGGCTGGGTTTGCTGGGTGTTCATTAACCTACAAGCAACGGGGAGGGGGGGGGCTTGCTTATTTATTTAAATTATTAGGCTTTGTTTGTGAAACCTAAACACTGATATTGTAGAGGTCACTGCTGTTCCAAACTACTTATTTGTCTTTGATAGAAGATGGTCTATATACACTAGCATAATTCAGAACTGAGAAAATTTGGGCTTTATATTATTTGATACAGTTATGTTTTATCCATCTGAAAGATCTACCTTTTTATGCTCTAGTTTATTTTTCCAAATTCATTTGAATGCTAACTTGTTTCCTCTACTTGACTTTCTCTGCAGACTTGATAGCAGACTTGAGAAATTATCCAAGCAGGTATCTTGTTTCATTTTTCAATTATCTTTCCAAATATGCTGAGCCTTTTTTTTTTTTTTTCCTTTCTCCTGGTTGGTTGACATTGATCAATGCCCTTCATTTTACTTATATTAATTTTCAGTACAAGTTTCTGTCACCCATCACTGAATCCCTTTATCAATCTGACCATGTATGTTGGTTACTCTCATGCTTCCATTTTCAGTTTGAGCATTGCAAAGTCAAGTTTATAGCATCACGGATTTTCATAGTTAGAGAAAATTTGGTCCACTGATTTTCTAAGCAGTGAGGTGCTTTTTAAATAAAAGTGTTTCCCGACACTTAATTAGTAAAATAGATAAAGCTGAGCATTTTTTTGTAGAATTCTTCAACTGCATCAAGGAGTTACAGATTTGATGCTTGTCAGTCCATCACCACTCACACCCCAAATGCTACTAAAACACTTACATAGAACCCTAGGAGTTCTTCACAACACAGACTGGGTCCATGGATCCAGTTCAGCTCCGCCCTCAACAAGACACTGATATCTGGAGGTCTTAAACGACTAACGCATTGCCACAGAGCTAATGACAGCGTTGGGACTGGAAACCAGGCTTTTTGATTACCTCTGAAATGAACTTTGTATACACCACACCATGTAAGTGACATTTGAGAGGACGGCACTGGGTCTGGGTATCAACAATTCATATTTACTAATAAAGGACACATAAGTACTTCTCTAATATTTTCCTGTACAACAAATTATCATCACGTGTAAGTGGTTAATTATTTATTTTAGCAATCACAGATTTCAAAAATAAAATAGTTCACAGGGATAAATGGAAAATGACTTAAAACAAGGAAAAAATAAGCATGAAGTTATGGAAAGTGACTAGGAAGAGTATGAAGTTATGATTCAATAATCATACAGCCAATGGAACCCAGGCATATTTAATTGCACATATTAGAAATTAAAAAAATAAAATCACAACTAAGAATGAGCTGTGTGTGTCTATAATTCAATTTATTACTCCTTAGTCTTAATGTGGTGTTTAATTATATGTCTCATATTATTTTGTATAGAGCATGAGTCTGGGTTTCCACAAGTCCCTTAGACAAGAGTACTTGACTACTGTCATATCATTAGAAGGTACACATTGTGGGAAGCTTCCTCTTTTATAATATTTCATCCAAACAAAATTCTCAATTTTCAGTGTTCCGTATTTTTACTTACACAGGCCCTTTCAATATTTGTACAAGAGACCTTTTAGCAAACATCAGCTATGCAGTAGTTGACTAACGGACAACCAAACTCATTGCAGTTGCATGGACTCCGACTCATAGCAACCCTACAGAACAGAATACAACTGCCCCGTGGGGTTTCCAAGGAACAGACTTGAACTGCCGACTTTTTGGTTAGCAGCCAAACTCTTAACCACTGTGCCACCAGGGCCCTGCCTTAGACTGTCCTGGCTAATGCCTCTTTTCCAGGTATAATCATTTTTACTCTCAAAAGAGTTGTCATGGGGAACAAACCATATTTTCATCCTGCTTATGCCATTTCAGATCTCTTAAACTCACCTGTCTCTGAGACCATTGTTTTACACTAGTTGTCACCACAGCAGCCAACTCTCTGACCAATGAGAAGAAAATCAGATAAATACATTATTATCTTTTCCTCCTTTGGAATGGACTGTCCTAAGCTGTGATATTTCATAGAGCTTCGGAGAAGACTGTTCTGTGATACCAAGCCCTCATATTAAAGTGATTCTAAGTAGTGGCCAAGTAGTAATGAATCCTTATATTTTCTCTTTCTCCTTCCCTGACTCAATCACTCGCCTTCCCCCCTCATTTCTGCTTTCCTGGGATTGCATTCCCTAACAAAGTAACAAAACATAAGCCTTTGTTAAGTCTTGGCTTTCTTGGAGGAACATACATAACTACAAGTTGTAATCTATTGGAAAGTGATTGCATAGGCCTAAATAAGTTTTTAATTATTTTTGACATTAAGTAGGACTTACTCAACCAAGGAATGATTTACCCAGTGCACACATGTTTACACAGACACACATACATATATAAACACATATTCTTATATATGTATATATGCATATTTTAAATAGATATAAGTTCATGAGTACTGTCTTTACTCAGAATGGTTTTTGGGCACCTAAGACATAGAAAGTAAGTTATTTGGAATAGCAATATTAGAAGGGGAAATAACTTTATTGGGTATCCACAATATGCCAAATATTATGCTAGATGTTCTTATACTTGCCATTGATTGCAATGACATCTTATAGCCTCTCTGTAAATTTTAGGAATTCAGTAATTAGTTTCATTTTATATAACCTGTGATAAGTTGTAATATCTTTTGGTCAAAATTCTTGTTTCTCACTCTTTTATGACCCTTGCTATGTTTAGATTATACTTTCTGGACACAAGGACATCACATGTACCCGTGAGACTTGATTCACCCAATGAAATGTAAGGGTAAGTCAAATATGTCACTTTGGAAAAATAAGTTTAAGAACTTACAGAAGGTTTCCCATTCATACTTTTCTCTCTTTTGCAAGATCTAGATGGAAAAAAAAAAAATCACATTTTACCAATGATGGACATATAGCGTGAAGTAGAAATAAATCTGAGTTACTGTGAGCCACTAAGATTTTGAGGTTGCTCTCTGGCAGCATAACAGACTATTTTGATTAATATTCAGTTAATAAAGATATAGGAAATATCCAAACATTTAGGTCTTAAACTGAGAAGAATAGGATAATTGTCCTGTTCTGGAATGGGTTAAAAGGTCCTAAGGTACAGGACCACAAGCATAAAATGAAAAGAACATTATCAGGGCACCATACGGAATGCCAAACTATGGAAACATTCACCAGTTGTCATAGGATTTGAGGAGATGGCGATTTTCCTGATTTACATAACCATTTTTTTTATAAATACTGAGACATTGTTTTCTTCTTCTCTACTCCCTTCTCATATTATATTACATACATTTATTATTAAAAATAACCACTCACATATTTATATCTATTTATTAATTATACACAGTTCTCACTACAGCAGTATGTATATATTACATGACATTTGAAGAGAAAAAGTAAAATCACTGCACCATCCTGTTAACTTATCTGCGACTTACTTGTGACTCTTGACTGTGACTTATTTTTGACTTACTTATGACTCTTGATCGTGCTTCAACTCTCAACTTTGGTTATGCATCGTAGAATCCGACTTCTGTTTCCAAAGCACATACCTAAAGAATTGGATAGATACAGGGCCTCTCAAGATCAAAGGAGGCTAAGCTTAGAAAACAGGTGAAATTCAAAATTTGTCTCTACAGCCGAGATTTTGGCTTTATAAACTATCTGTATTGGAACAACTCAGTCAGGATGGAAACTGCCTTCTACTAAGACTACAGAAAAGAGGAATATTCCTAAAATGGTACAATGGGCTTGATTGAAAGACAGAGAAAAAGAAAAGCCAAATTTTAAAAATAACCAATCACGATTCTCTATGCCCCATTTTTCCCAACTCTGTACATTCAAGCTTATTCTTCTTAGCATGCCTCACATCTTTTGTTCCTTCTTACTAGATGCTACCCCAGTAACTTTTAATTACTCACCCAACTCACTTCAATCAGGGTACAAGTAGTAACCTTACATAGTTCAACATAGAGAACGTAGAAATGTCATCATAGAAATAATGAACCAACAGGTCTGATCTAAGAGAATTAAACTTTGAGATCTCTTTTGTGGACTCAGTCTTGCTCAGTATTCATTTAAACTCATCTCACATATCACATTAGAATATTTGCAAAAATAGTTTCATAATGCTACTGAAAAAATAACAATTACATGAGAAAATCTGGAAAAAATATTGTTTAGTGTGGGCATTGTGAAGTCAACATTGCATTAATTTGCTTACACTCTAGGTTAAATTAATCGTACATCAACTGCAGAGAGAAGGCTGACAGGACTATTTTTCAGTTTCAATTCTTTATTACCTTTCCCTAAAGATTGGCATCACTTTGCTGAGTTATTAAAGACATTAATCTAAAAATACCTGAAATGACCCTAATAATTGACTTGCTACTGTGACGGTTTGCTCAGCTGACTGATCATGTTAATTAGATTGGTGAACTACAGGAAATACTTCAGTTTTAATGTGACACTTTAAATTTGATCATTTGGGACCTCCAGGTACTACATTCACAGTGAGGGAAGATGGGCCATCTTTGGAGTTAAAGTCAAAGGAGTTAATGTAAAATGAAACAGTATATTAAAAAAAAAAAAAAGAAAAAATCTTGCCCATGGAGTCCTTTAAGGACCTAAATGCCATTCCTGGGAAGACTTTTAAGTAGAGTGTAGTATCACTGGGAACATGCTGTTCCAAAATTTCCATCCCATTTTCCTAGAATACTTCCTACCATACGGTCCTTACATATATACATACATATATAAGGAAAACTAGAACATAACCACAAATGAATGAAGTATTACCCCTTTTGATAAGATAAGAGCCTGGAACTCAATTCCATTCTCAAACGTTCTCTGTGCATGTTGGTTTTATTATGAAGTGGAGATTTAATAGAAGCAGCTATTGATTCCTTGAAGAATGACTTGATTGACAGCATAGAGGGAACAGTAGAAACATAATTAATGCGAATCAGAATGGCAATGTTGTAGTGTAATACTGGTAACATCAGGGATGTATCTGGGGAAGCTGAGTATGAACAGGTGGAAAAAAAAAAGAACAGGTGGAAGTGGGTGCAAAATACACAAGGAATCAAAAGAGAAGTTATATCAATATTTTTTAAAGGAAAGTTCTAATACATTTTCTAGTATTTTTTTTTAATTCAAGCCTCCAAATGTGTACATTTAACACATAACCTGGCATAATGTTTGAAAGAAGAAAGACTGTCATTTCTGACCTATATTGAAAAACTGTCCCAACTGGTACTCTCATTTCGTCTTTAGTTCAGGCAATCCACATTCCACAGTTTGGAAGTCAGAGATATATTTCTAAAATGGGAGCAAGATTATGTCATTTATCTGCTTGTCATTGTCACTCTGAAGAAAATGCAAATTCCTTATCAGATGTGCATGGTTTCTGTCCAGGCTCCACCCCCTTCTCCTGTCTACCACGTTATGTCCAAGCTCTGGCCATATCAGCAGGAATCTTCAAAGGATGCTCCTAGCCCTTTTTTGCAGTGTGAACCCTACACACACACTCTAACACTCCACCCCTTATCTCTTAGCAAGTCTAGCTCCTACTTCAAATACCAACTTCAATTCATTTTCTCAGAGTGGCCCTCACCAACTACCTAATCTTAAATAGTTGCCTCCTGCTATTTGCTTTCATAGCTCTGTGTTCTGTTTTCATAACATTTACGAAAGTTTGCATCTGTATATTTACATTAATTAGAATACAGGCTTAGTTTCTGTTAAACAACTAAACCCACAACAGCAAAAAATCTGATAAAATCAAACTGTTGCCATCGAGTTGGATCCGACTCATAGCAACCCTATAAGACAGAGTAAAACCACGTCCTGTAGGGTTCCCAAGGAGCAGCTGGTGGATTTGAATTGCTGATCTTTTGGTTGGCTGCCGAGCTCTTAACCACTGAACCACTAGGACCCCAAGATGAAGTAGCTTAAATAAGATAGAACTTGACTCCCCTCTCCCAAACAGCAGTCCAGAGAACCAGGCCTGGTGTAGAGACTCTTCAATGTTTATAATGTGTGTTTTATCCCCAATTCAAGGCAGTTCCATTTTTTACCAATATCCAGTCATTAGAGAAGGGGAAGCAAAGAGAATGGAAACAAAGAGCATTATAATGGAAATTATACACCCTACTTTGGCTTGTGTCCTATTAGCTAAAACTTAATTTTATGGTGATACCTGGTTTAGAGAAAGGCTGGGAAATGTAGTCTAGCTGGATGGCCACATGCCCATCCAATGCAGTGGCAAGGAAGAAGAGGAAAAGGAATAATGGAGGACAAATAGCAGACTTGCTAAATTTAATTTCGTAAGTGTTTAAAGTCTGCCTTCTCCACTAGACTGAATTCCAGAATGACAAAGACACGACTTCTTTATTTACTTATTATCTAGCTCAGTGGCTGGCACATAAAAAGTGCTCAATAGTTATATTTTAATTAACTAAATAACATAGATTCACAGTTTCTTTTCTAAAGTACCTCATCATGTTCGTCTTTACAAATCCCATAAATGTCTGATATTATATGACTATGCATTTGTTTATGCATATATTTTCTATCTTCCAAACTAAATTATAAGCTCCAAAAGAGTAGAGACCTTTGCTGTTTATTTTGAAGCTGTGTTTTCCTGTATATAGCACACTGTGAGCATTAAGTAGATGCGTGTTGAATTAATACCTTACTGAAGAATACAATTTAGTTCCCAAATTTCATAGACTTTTGGCCTCGGTTGAGAACAGCTGACAAATTCTAGAGCTCTTTCTTCTCTACAACTGTGTCTTAATCATTTCCCATAATCTTCTCTATCCCCCTTTATAAGGAGACGTTTTAGATATGTTTGCTAACAACTGTCCATACCACGGAAGTTTAATACTATAGATAGACTGTATGTCTGTTTACGGAGGGCTACAAATCACTGTAATATCTAAGGATCTCTCCCGCCCAGAAGCAAACTTTGGCCTCCTTGGAAATAATATAGCCCCTGTTGAAAATGTTTATCATGACACAGTATTTTAGTTTATTTTGGAGGATGATAAGGGATATCATTGATGGACCACATAAAATCAAACTAAATTTTGCTAGTAAGCACAATTGTTCATCTGAAAACCAAGTATACGAACTGATAGTAAATTTAGTCAATGTTTCATTTTCAATTTCCATTTTTGCCATGAATATCTATAGCTACCATTGCTTGACTCATTATAATCTGAGAGGCATTGGGCTAACCCTTCACCTAGTTTTCTAATAGAAAGCCTGTTTTGTGGGAGAACTTTGAAATTTTTGGTTTCAGTATACTTCAAGGCATCGTGAAAAGGTGCCACTGGGCTACCTGGAAGAGGCAGAGAGATGCTGTAAAATGTGAGTAAAGCCAAAACCAAACCCATTGCCATCCAGATGATTCCAACTGATAGCGACCCTATAGGACAGAGTAGAGCTGCCCCATAGGGTTTCCAGTGAGTACCTGGTGGATTTGAACTGCCGAACCTTTTGGTTACCAGGCATAGCTCTTAACCACTACACCACCAGGGTTTCCAAAATGTGGGTGTGGACAAGGTTATTTACAGTTTGTTGATTAAAATTATTCTTGCCTATGCATAATATCATCTCATCACACAATGACCCTATAGGACAGAGTAGAACTGCCCCATAGGGTTTCTAAGGCTGTAAATCTTTACAGAAGCAGACTGCCACATTTTCCTCTTGCAGAGAGGGCTGGTGGGTTCGAACCACCGACCTTCCAATTAGCAGCCCAGCACTTTAACCACTGTGCCAGTTGCTGTGAGTCAGAATTGACTCAATGGCAACGGGTTTGGCTTTGTTTTATAGTCATTTTTGTGATAAATGTTTTATAACAGATAGTAGTCAGGTCTAGAATTCCATTATCACATTAAATGATTTAGTAAGGGAACTTTTCATGTCAGTGAAATTGCTTCTGCTTGATCTGTATCTTATTTGTTATCTAAAAATTATGATTTTTCTCAATTATATTTTACTGTAGGTTATTATTATTATTATGGCACATTACTGGGGATAAATGTATAAACACTTTATGCTCTACATAGTATGCCAAGCAAAGTGTGCAGGTATGCCCTGCTCATGATAAATTGGATTTGTTTTGTTAAAAAAAAAAAATCATATGATTCATGAGTGGTTTCATTTTGGCAATTTGTCTCCTGCATGCAGTTTTGTAAAAATATTTTGATAAAAATATTTCAGGTTATGTTTGAGGGTACAAGGTTATCATTCAGCAATATGACTTGTAGACCACTCAAAACTCAAACTGAATTTTGTCAATAGAATGAGAAAAAAAAAAAAAATGTTGGGTTGGGTACTTTAAGCAGTAACATTCAGCTTATCCCCAAATGAGTTTTCTGGCAACTTCAGTACTCTGGGACATAAAGAAGAGGCAAAAGGTAAACTAAAAAAAAAAAGTTAGCTGCTTAATAGCAATCAAAACAAGTATATATTTAATTCATATTGCGGGTGTTTTAAAGTTCCTGTGTTCCAGACCCTCCCTGTGTGTCCATCAAGCCCCCCCTTCTGTGTCCATCAAGCCCCTCCCTCTGTGTCCATCAAGCCCCGCTCTCTGTGTCCATGCCTCTTCCACAGGCACATCACTGTAATAGTACTTATAACATTTCACTATCATAACTGATTTATTCTCTCCTTTCACACCATTCAATCATAAATTCCTTAACAGTAAAAACTTTATTCAGTTTAACATCACCTGGGAAATGGAATGGAGCCCTAGTGACACAGTGGTTAAGAGCTCAGGCTGCTAATCAAAAGGTTGGCAGTTTGAACCCTATGGGGAGGTTCTACTCTGTCCTATAGAGTCACTATGAGTTGAAATTGACTCTGTGGCAATGAGTTGGCTGGTTGGTAGGAAATGGAACAATGTTGAAAAAAGCTTATCATATCATCTTCCAGAGATTACTAACTGAGGTAGTATGTCTTATACATCTTTACTAACCATCCAATACTGAGTCCAGTCATTTGCATATTATTGTCCAAATTAATTTCATATAAAACTGAAACAAGATTTATTTTCTGCTTCTCAGGCCACACCTATTGAAAAACAGTGGACTAATGGAACTGGGCAGAGGCACCAGTGCCACCAACAAAAGGGAACAGGGACAGAGGAGAAACTATAAACGTGTCTATGATATGGCAGACAGTAAAAAGAAAAAAAGCCTTTACCGATACTGAAGTCACTAAGAATGAGCAATGTTCCATATAATCTCTTTAAAAGTGGGCAAATGGAGAATGTAATATTAAAATAATTTCTTCGAAAAACATGTAGAATTTTAGTTAATGAATAAGCTTAAATAGTTCTATGAAAAACTAATGTCTTAAAACAGTTATTCCCATATTTACTAGATCAAAAATATTACTGTAGTGCTAATTCAAGGATCTATTCTGACTCATTTCAACTTTTAAGGAAAGTTTACCTAGAAATCCTAAGGTAAGTTTTTACAAGAACAATAATTCTATTTGTCTATTCTGACACACGTGCGCACACACACACATGCACACACATACACACAAATCCTTCCTTAGGTTCTATACTGAAGCTGTGTTATAACGATAAATAGTATGATGCTGAATTGCCATTAGAGATTAGCATAAAAAGATCATAAAGGAGAGGTGTGTTTAGAACTTAGAGAAATTGTGCCTTCTCAATCAATTAATTGGAGGAAGGCAGAAAGGGGAATCCATCATCCAAATAGCCAAATAGGGTATGAATTTATTCAGCAAAGTTCTACCCTCTTACACTTTTTGTTGTAATTCTCGAAAGCCCAATACGAAGTGGAACATTGAGATTTAGGCATACATATCGTGACTGATTACATCTTTCAAGAACCCAACATTTCCCATCAGTATTTTTATTTCTGTTTTTTGCTGAAATAGCTGATTTCAATAATAACCAGCCAGCCGCAAATAAACAATCATACTCTTTTTTATCCTGCTTTGTAAAATATTCAGTATGGTACTCCCTACTCCTCAGGTAGTCACTCCTCTAGGCTAGTCCTAAAGAAAATAATAATAAGTATTTTATTTAAGGAGCCCTAGGAGCACAGTGGTTAACATCTCAGCTGCTAACCAAAAGGTTGGCAGTTTGAAACGGCCAACAGCTCCTTAGAAACCCTATGGGGCAGCATTACCCCATCCTATAGGGTCGCTGTGAGTCAGAATCAACTCTACAGCAACAGCTTTAAAAAAAAAATTATTTGAAGCTTTCCAGAGCTCCTTTCTCACCTGGAAGTTCTGAGATATCGTTGTGGGGCGCCATAACAATAACCACCATAAAACCAAAAACTACCTAAAGATTACAAAAAAAAAGATTAGAGTCATAAAAATGTCTTAAAAATAGTGGAAGGAATTTATAAATGGTTTCTGCTACTTTTCTAGCTTGGCAGAAAATTAAAAGGATGAAGTGATTTATGCAAAATAATATATCTAATTATAGCCAGAATACAATGAATGCTTAATGGAGTTGTTGTTAGGTGCCCTCAAGTTAGTTCCAACTCATACCATCCCTTCATCAAAATTCAAACTTCACCTCTATGAAATACATTGTTAAGAAAATAAAAAGCCAAAATTCAAATTATGATAAAATATTTGTAAAATATGTATCTGGAAAAAAACCACATTTGAATATACAAGAGTTTCTGCGATTCAGTAATAAGAAGAGGATAATTTGATTAAAACCCTTTCAAGACTGGTAGTATATATAAAAAAAAAAAAAAAATTTTTTTTTAGCTACACTTATTTTGTACCACTGGGGTTTATTGGGAAGATACTATCCCACTGATGGTATGTGCTGCTGGCAGACAGAACCCTATATAACAGTCTGAAACAGAAAAAAACAGGTGTATGCCACAAATTATTGTTTTTACAGGATGTTGTATGGAGTGGTGCTGAATCACTGAATTTTTGATAGAAAAAACATGAATTTTGAAAATTTTTATGTGGTACTCATATATACCTCTAGACTGCGGGGATGGAATTACTGTTCACAAGGGGTACACATATGTATTTCTGGACTCCGAGGGTACAATTTGTAAAATGAGCCATGAAACAAAAAACATTACCTACCAAAAATTCAGCATGCCCTCCATTACTGAAAACACATAGGATCAACAAAAAATTAAAAGGAAAAAATAATTGGGTCAAGGAACATTTAAAAGAACGGGCAAAATAATTTGAACATACACTTCACTGTAAGCATTTTTAATTTAATTTTTAATATGTAATATATTTAGAGTCCCTCTGAGTTGGAATCAACTCTACAGCAACGATTTTTTAAAATATATTTATACAGCAGAATAATAATCAACAATAAAAAGAATAAATTGCTGCTATTTACAACTACATGAATTAATTTCAAAAGCATTATACTAAATGAAAGAAGCCAGACACAAAAAACTACATATTGTATTATTGCATATATTGAAATTTTAGAAAATGAAAATCTGTAGTGACAGTAAGTCGACCAGTGGTTCCCAGAGACTAGGGTTGGCTCAGAAGGGGATGATGGCAAAGGTGCATGAGAGAAGTTTTAGTGTTGATGGAAATGTTCATATAGGCACACTCGATGTTGTGTGGTTTACATAATTGCATATATCAAATCCAAGTAAAGTGCACATTCAACCAAAAAATTTTATCTTATATAAATAACACATTGTTGTTGTTGTTAGGTGCCCAAGAATCAGTTCCGACTCATAGAGACATTATGTATAACAGAACAAAATGCTGCCCTGTCCTGCGCCATCTTCACAATCATTTTTATGCTTGAACCCATTGTTGCAGCCACCGCATCAATCCACCTTGTTGAGAGTATTCCTCTTTTCCACTGACCCTCTACTTTACCAAGCATGTTGTCTTTCTCCAGCGGTTGGTCCTGACTGATGACATGTCCAAAATAAGTGAGACAGAGTCTCACCATCTTTGCTTCTAATATCCCTTAAAAAGGTTAATTAGAGAAAACAATGGTTCTATTCATACCCATGCAATGTCACTTCATCCCAGAGCTGGTCCAGATATTTGTTCTCATGGTGTATAATTCTAGAATTCCCAACTGTTTCTTTCTATGCATACTGGATTCCATACTCAGTAACATATGAATGGTCCTTCTTGAGTGGCCACACAAGATTGCATATGAGGTAGTTGTTCCACCAGTTACTTGACACAGACGCTGTGCACAAACTCTTGTTCACTAGCAGCATTTATACTCAATATGGTGTTTGATTTATATTCTTCTGTCTGATTTAGGAGATTACAGCGAGTGGCTACTCCTGGACAATGCAAAAATGCACCTGTTACCCTAACCATGGATAGGATGCTGCCAATGGCAAATCTAGAGTATTTGGCATAGGAATGGAGTTTTTTTTTAGTGTTCTCATACCATACAGCAATACTATTTCCAGTACTAACCATGTAATAATCTGTTGGTTGAATATTGGGTGTTTATGTGATGCTGAACAGGTTTCAGTGGTGCTGCCAGACTAAGATGGACTAGGAAGAATGACTTGGAAATCTACTTATGAATATTAGCCAATGAAAATCCTATGGATCACAGTGGTCAGCTGATTATGGGATGGCAATCATGTGGATGGAGCAAGACCGGGCAGTATTTAGTTCTGCTGTGCATGAGGTCGCCATGAGTTGGTGCTGATTCATCAGCAGCTAACGACAACAATAAAAATGTGTTAATGTGATGTGTGTGTATGTGCGTTTGTATAACCATTAACATTGCGGTGGGGGCGGAAATCAGACCAATTTTTACTAAGTTTTATTATTGTTTTAAAATTCTTTACAGGCAGCGAATCCCTGTTTTGCCCGCATGCGGGGTAAATAACTCCCATTATTCTACCCTTGGCATATCACTGGGCCTAGTTAAGCTGCAAATTAAAAACACAGAAATCTTGGGCACTCCGGGATATAGTCAATTAGGTATAGTCTGCATTTAGAAACAGTGTGGTTTCAGGGTATTATAAAACATTTTTTTGCAAATTCCAATTAGTTCTTTATTTAATGTCACCATCATCATACTCCGGAGCTCCCTTCTGTAGTATTCTGGCACTCAGAGGACATTGCAATCATTCTGGCTCATTCGTATACATAGTACCAGCTTTGTAGGACTCTATATAGTCTGCTTTTGGTTTTGATTAGTTCTAATTCATTTCACCTTTTTTTTTTTTAATAAATATTTTTGGAATATTTCCCTCAGGGGCCTAGTGGGGTACAAACAAAACAAAACACTTCCACATACTAGTTATCCCAATCCAATATTAAAGTATGTAAACTTCTCTCCAAAATTGGCTGCATTGATAATATTGGCTCATCATCGCCCATAAACATTAGCCAAGTAGATTCCATGTAAATTCCATAAACTGTGTTGCTTTAGATGTGGTTTGATCTTGTTGAATTAAAGCCAAATTCCTGCTTTGACATCTATTGATGTAAGCAGTGAAGTATCTGAAAAGATTTCAGAAAAGATCGTTCTCCTTTACTCAAATATTCTTTAGAAGAAAAAAGGTCAAAATATGAGCATATTATAACTGGGTAGTTGGTTCCAGACCCTTTTTGCTTTTTTTTTTTTTGCTTCAAGTTGTTTTCCTCTGGTAGCCTTATAAGCCAGACGCTTGCCACGTCAAAGGAGACATCTTGACACACTTCCTCTGCCTCCTCATTCAAAATAGTGGGTGTGAGGAGTCTCCTATTACATGATCAAGCCTAAGATTAAACCTATTTCCAGATCATCTTAAACATATTTTAAAATGTGTAAACAATAAAACTGGAGATTCTCTTTCCCTAGGGAGGATGAATGTGTATAAACACCAGCCCTGCCGTATCCACTTGAGACTGACCTCTACTGCGTGTACATCTGTGGGAGTCTCATTTGCATTTAAATAACAAGGCACCGTTTTCTGAGGCCAACTCTACTGACCTTGGACTAAGATTTGGTCCCAGTATAATAGGGTCTGTTAAAAATTATTTCTAAAAGTAGCCTGGTGATTAATCCTCACACATGCGTTCCCAAGCTAATATTTTAGGCTACTTTTAGATGGCAACGTACCCATGCAATCAACTGTCTGTTTCTGGAAACCAGACCAATGCTTCTTCTCACCCACCTTTTAAATAAGAATTTAAGTTGTACTTTTCCATTCTCTGTCATAGCACTGCTTTATAGATGACATAAGTTATGAAAAAAAAAAAACAGTTTTAAAATACTATTTTTGGAGTACTCCTGTGCTATGAAATGTAGACATCCTGATCTGTTCGTATGTAAATCAGACAACTTTCAGGGCTTCCATTCTTAGTCTCCCTCTGTAGACCTGTAAGCAAAACAAAAACCAAGAAATGTGTCAATACCATTTATAACCTACCTAAAACCTCCTGGTGCTGAGGTGTTATGCTCAAAATAATAGTAACCTGCCAACTTGGTGAGGAGTTATCTATAGCCTATATGGAACTTGCCCATTGATTAAAGGCAGACATTAAATGACCCATACTTTCTTTTCCCTTTAGAACTTTCCAAAAACAGGAGTATTTTTTACAATTCATACTTCTGTGATAAACTTGCTTATTCAAACAATTCACCAATGTCAACAACATATGTGTGTGCGCATGTGTGTGTGTATACGATTGGGAGTTTCCTTAATGTTTTTATGAACCATAAGTCACACTACATGCAATATACTGATTTAACCTACCATTTCTTTTTCTCTGAGAATATTTACCTTAGCTGGATGGATGTCTGCAGTCTTTAAAACTTAGCCCTTCTCATACCATCTCACTCCAGCAAGGCTAGCATTAATGCAAAAAATACAAAGTAATAAATGTTGGAGAGGTTGTGGAGAGACTGGAACACTTATACACTGCTGGTTGTTGTTGTTGTTGTTAGGTGCCATCAAGTCAGTTCTGACTCATAGCGACCCTATGCACAACAGAATGAAACACTGCCCGGTCCTGAGCCATCCTTACAATCCTTGTTATGCTTGAGCTCATTGTTGCAGCCACTGTGTTAATCCACCTCTTGGAGGGTCTTCCTCTTTTCCGCTGACCCTGTACTCTCCCAAGCATGATGTCCTTCTCCAGGGACTCATCCCTCTTGACAACATGTCCAAATTATGTAAGACACGGTCTCGCCATCCTTGCTTCTAAGGAGCATTCTGGTTGTACTTCTTTCCAAGACAGATTTGTTCGTTCTTTTGGCAGTCTACGGTATATTCAATATTCTTTGCCAACACCACAATTCAAAGGTGTTAATTCTTCTTCGGTCTTCCTTATTCATTGTCCAGCTTTCACATGCATGTGATGTGATTGAAAATACTATGGCTTGGGTCAGGCACACCTTAGTCTTCAGGGTGATATCTTTGTTCTTCAACAATTTGAAGAGGTCCTTTGCAGCAGATTTACCCAATGCAATACGTCTTTTGATTTCTTGATTGCTGCTTCCATGGCTGTTGATTGTGGATCCAAGTAAAATGAAATCTTTGACAACTTCAATCGTTTCTCCGTTTATCATGATGTTGCTCATTAGTCCAGTAGTGAGGATTTTTGTTTTATGTTGAGGTGTAATTCACACTGAAGGCTGTGGTCTTTGACCTTCATTAGTAAGTGCTTCAAGTCCTCTTCACTTTCAGCAAGCAAGGTTGTGCCATCTGCATAACGCATGTGTTAATGAGTCTTCCTCCAATCCTGATGACCCGTTCTTCTTCATATAGTCCAGCTTCTTGTATTATTTGCTCAGCATACAGACTGAATAGGTATGGTGAAAGAATACAACCCTGATGCACACCTTTAAACCAATTGGTATCCCTTTGTTCTGTCCGAACAACAGCCTCTTGAATGTTCAAACATTTCAAGAGGTGGCATATTATCAGGAACCAATGATACTGAAGGAAGAAGTCCAAGCTGCTCTGAAGGCATTGGCAAAAAACAAGGCTCCAGGAATTGATGGAATATCAATTGAGATGTTTCAACAAACAGATGCAGCACTGGAGGTGCTCACTCGTCTATGCCAAGAAATATGGAAGACAGTTTCCTGGCCAACTGACTGGAAGATACCCATATTTATGCCTCTTCCCAAAAAACGTGATCCAACCTAATATGGAAATTGTAGGACAATATCATTAATATCACACACAAGCAAAATTTTGCTGAAGATCCTTCAGAAATGGCTGCAGCAGTATATCTACAGGGAACTACCAGAAATTCAGGCCGGTTTCAGAAGAGGACATGGAACCAGGGATATCACTGCTGTTGTCAGATGGATCTTGGCTGAAAGCAGAGAATACCAGAAGGATGTTTACCTGTGTTTTATTGACTATGCAAAGGCATTTGACTGTGTGGATCATAACAAGTTATGGATAATGCTGCAAAGAATGGGAATTCCAGAACACTTAATTGTGCTCATGAGGAACCTAATATACACTGCTGGTGGGAATGTGAAATGTACAACCACTTTGGAAATCACTTTGGCGCTTCCTTAAAAAGGTAGAAATAGAACTACCATACGATCCAGCAATCCCACTCCTTGGAACATATCCTAGAGAAATAAGAGCCCTCACATGAATAGATGATATGCACACCCATGTTCATTGCAGCACTGTTCACAATAGCAAAAAGATGGAAACAACCTAGGTGCCCATCAACAGATGGATGGTTTATTCACACAATGGAATACTACACCATGATGAAAAACAAAGATAAATCTGTGAAACACCTCAAACATGGATGAACCTGGAAGGCATTATACTGAGTGACATCAGTCAGGTGCAAAAGAACAAACATTGTATGAGACTACTATTATAAGAACTCAAGAAAAGGTTTAAACACAGAAGAAAACACTCTCTGATGGTTATGAGGGTGGAGAAGGAGGAAGAGGGGTATTAACTAACTAGATAGTAGACAAGAATTATTTTAGGTGAAGGGAAGGACAACACACACTACAGGTGAAGTCAGCACAACTGGACTAGACAAAAGCTAAGAATTTTCCTGAATACAACCAAAAGCTTTGAGGGACAGAGTAGCAGGGGCAGAGGTCTGGGGACCATGGTTTCAGGGGACATCTAGGTCAACTGGCATAAAAAAAAAGTAAAAATGTTCTGCATCCCACTTTGGTGAGTGGTGGCTTAAAAGCCAGCAAGTGGCCATCTAAGATGCATCAATTGGTCCCAACCTACCTGGAGCAAAGGATAATGAAGGACACCAAAGACACAAGGAAAATATGAGCCCAAGAGACTGAAAGGGCCATGTAAACCAGAGACTACATCAGCCTGAGACTGGAAGAACTAGATGGTGCCTGGGTACCACCAATGACTGCCCTGAAAGGAAACACAACAGAGAGTCCCTGATGGAGTGGGAGAAAAGTGGGGAGTGGAACTCAAATTCTAGTAGAAAGACCAGACTTAATAGTCTGACTGAGACTGGAGGGACCCCAAAGGACACGTCCCCTAGACTGTCTGTTAGCCCAAAAATAAACCATTCCCGAAGCCAACTTTTCAGACAAAGATTAGACTGAACTATAAGACATAAAATGATACTGGTGAGGAGTGTGTTTTTTAGCTCAAGTAGACACATGAGACTAAGTGGGCAGCTCCTGTCCGGAGATGAGACGGTAAGGCAGAGGGGAACAGGAGCTTGTTGGATGGGCATGGGAAATACAGGGTGGAGAGGAAGAGTTCTCTGTCACATGATAGCGAGAACAACTAGGGTCACATAACAATATGTGTATAAGTTTTTGTAAGAGAAACTGACTTGAATTGTAAACTTTCACTTAAAGCACAATAAAAAAAATTTTTTTGCAAAAAATAAACAAAAACTTAGTCCTTCTCAGTTAAAAGGATGTTGCAATCAGTAAACCAGGCTCATTCCCATGCTTGTGAATTAAAACTTTTATATCATGAAGACATTTTATCACAGAAGATATATGGGACGTCAGTGGGGTTTAATAAGCACATGAAAATGTACCCAACACCATTAGTCATTCAAAAAAAAAAAATCTGTTGCCATCAATTCTGACTCATAGCGACCCTATACAACAGAGTAGAGCTGCCCCACAGGGTTTCCAAGGAGCAGCTGGTGGATATGAACTGCCGACCTTTTGGTTAGCAGCTGAGGTCTTAACCACTGTGTCACCAGAGCTCCAGTAGGTGGGGGTGCATTTCAACAGTTAAATTTTTGGGGCTGTTCTTTTTTGGAAGAATTTTTTTTTTTTCCTGACATCACTCAGGGCATTACTAGAATCTTTACTTTTACTTATTTGATACTTCTCTCTGACATGTGCAATGTTAGTCTCTAAAAGCAGACCAGTAGCCGATATTTACTAAGTCTTTTTTTGGTACATGACACTATACAAATCTCTCTATATGTATTAATTTATTTCTCATCATAACTTTAAGGTCTATAACTTTTCTCAATTTATGCATGAGAAAACTAAGATACTTAGTCACCTAGTGCTGCTATAACAGAAATACCACAAGTGGACGGCTTTAACAAAGAGAAATTTATTCTCTCACAGTCTAGGAGGCTAGAAGTCCAAATTCAGGGTGCCAGCTCCAGAAGAAGGCTTTCTCTCTCTGTTGGCTCTAGGAGAAGGTCCTTGCCATCAATCTTCCCCTAGTCCAGAAGCTTCTTAGTGCAGGGACCCAGGTCCAAAGAACATGCTATTATTCCCCTGGCTCTTGTTTCATGGTGGTGTGAGGTTCCCAAGTCTCTCTGATTGCTTCTCTCTTTGATATCTCAAAAGAGATTGATTTAAAACAAAATCTAATCCTGTAGATTGCTTCCTGCCTCATTAACATAACTTCCTCTAATCCCACCTCATTAACATCATAACCCAGTGCCATTGAGTCGATTTACAACACATAAGAATTTACACACAATAAGAATTTACAACACATAAGGAAATCACATCAGATGACAAAATGGTGAACAAGCACACAACACAATTCTGTGAATCCTAGCCTAGCCAAGATGACACATATTTTGGGTGGGGACGTAATTCAATCCATGACAGGCACAAAGAGAAAAGTAACTTGCCAGAGGTTAAGGTGCCAGTAAATTTGAAGCTGGGATAATAATTGCCTCTCGTAAGCAGTGAGCTTGCACATCAGTTGGCTCCCACATTCCGGCTTCGGCTGTTGTTACTCTCTCTCTGAATCTGCCATAAACTCCTGAATTCTGCTAGAAAATCCAGGCGGCATGGTTTTCTATGGTCAATGCCTTCAGTTTCAAAAAAGCCTCATAAAAATCTAACTTTTCCTTGGATTTTTGCTAGATTTATCAGCCAAGCTAAGGACATCATGTTTTACACCAGCTTCTCTAAGTCAGAATGGACCTTTCATCAGAAACTGTTTTTTTACAAATATAAATCAACAGAATAATTAATTTCAACTCTGTTATTAGTTTTTTTCTGTACTGAATGATCAAGGTAAGGAGGGAAATTTATGTACCTATGGAGAAAAAAATTTTCTTTTTTTTACGGAGCAGCATAGTAAAAGTATATTTTATATCTTCTTATGTAAAGCAAACTTTCTGGATAGCTCCTGGAAAGGGAGGGGAAAGAAGGTACCAGTGACTTGCTGAATTCCTCTTCCACAGTGATCACGTTAGAGATGTTATTGGGGAAATCTCTTCCCTCATCACTGAGAGTCTGCTCTAAGCCATCCAGGCCTATTAGCTTTCGATTTTACTGGCCAGGCAGGCCTATTATATCAAGAGTTGTAAGGTATCAAAACACCTGAATGCATCATTTCTTTAATGAAAGAATCCAATATCTTTTGTCCTCTAGAGAGTCTGAGCTATTTGAATTTTATCACAGTTCTCCACTTCAGTAACTCTAGAGGTTCCCAATAAGCATGCTCAATTAAAACTTGGTTAAGTGCAGATTTGTGGTACCCAGCCACCTGAGCCGTGTTGTTGTTGTTAGGTGTTGTGAAGCTGTTCCGACTCAATGGCGACCCTCTGTGCAACAGAAGGAAATGCTGCCAGTCCATACCTTTCATTGCTATGTTTGCGCCCATTGTTGTAGCCACTGTGTCAACCCACCTCACTGAGGGTCTTTCTCTTTTTCACTGACCCTCTACTTTGCCAGGAAACCCTGGCAGCATAGTGGTTTTGAGCAACGGCTGCTAACCAAAACGTCAGCCGTTCAAATCCACCAGGATCTCCTTGGAAACTCTTTGGGGCAGTTCTACTCTGTCTTATAGGGTCGTTATGAGTCAGAATCGACTCAACAGCAACGGGTTTGGTTTTGGGTTTTCTACTTTACCAAGCATGATGTCCTTCTCTAGGGACTGGTCGCTCCTGATAACATACCCAAAGTACCTGAGGGAAAGTCTCACCATCCTCCCTTCTAAACAGCGTTCTGGCTGTACTTCTTTCAAGACAGACTTGTTCGTTCTTCCGGCAGTTCATGATACATTCAATATTCTTCACCAACACCATAATTCAAAAACATCAATTTTTGCCTGGTATTCTCATCCATGCATAATAACTACACCACTGAAACGTCCAGATATTGGGATAAACACCATATCCTAAAACTAGAGATCATATACCAATACTTATATTGCTACCATTTATTTCACCTTCTTATTACTGCATACTCTTAATCTGCCAGACATACCACAGAGAATTTGTTAAAACATCTAAGAAATAGTAATATTGAGCACCAATATTTAGAAATCAAAGAAAGCATTGCTTCCCATGGTAGGTCTTTATGCCATGATATCAATATACGGTTTTCTGAGATTACATGCCCCGTCATCCATCGGCATTTCTAACCCTCTTCCAGGATTATTTTCCCCATCCAGGAGAAATGAGACTTTTCTCCCTTTATTGGAATTTCTGCTCCCAAGTCTTTCACTCCCTCCTTTCCTGAAGTGTCAAAGATTATGCTAGATACGAAAAGCAAGTTTTAGCTAAGACATAATAGCCTTTCTAGTTATGGAGCGCTCACTACCATAATCCATGATTAGGGATCACTAGCACTTTGGGAGGTTGATCAGCAGTAGCTTGTTTTTCCAATTCTTATGGTAAATTGACACTAAATTTATTTATTCACTTTTAACTTTTTTTTTTTTTTCTTTTCCCCAACCCTAACTGTGATCTTTCTGGGCAATTTCCTTTGATGTCATTTGCTGTATAAGTTAGTTTCTGTATTATGAGATCTAAAATTTAATGTGCTGCCTTGACATCTTTGAGCCTCACAGAGTCTCAAAGACCTAACTGTGAATTCCCTGATCTGGCCATACATGTCCTCCACCAGGTGAGAGGGGCTCTTCACCCGGCTACTTCTCCTATCAGCTGGACAAGTTGCACCACATTCATTTCTCAGTGTGTGTAACCCCCCTGCCAGCCTTCAAAATTATTCAAAGAACCCAATCATGTCATCCTGCAGGAACCAGAGGTCACCTCATCCTGTGTTACTACAAAGCCTGTGTGTCTCATAGACCATGAGTGTTCAGTCTACTCCACAGTGCAATGCCTGTGTGGCCCTGTATGGTATGAGGAGTCCTCCTATCCCAGGCTGTGGATATATGTGACTAACAAACTGTTGACAACTTTAACTGTTCAGTTCTGGGTATTGGATGTTTGGTCACTGACTTAGTCTGAGTTCTCTAGAGGAACAAAACCGGGAAACATATATATGGAAGGAGGTATACTGCAAGGAAATGGCTCACACAATTGTGGGGACTTGCAAGTCCCGAATCCATAGGTAAGGTGCAGACTAGACACCTCTGCTGGCTCATGGGATTGTGAGGGCTGGCAAATCCAAAATCTGCAGGTCAGGTGGCAGGCTGGAAACTTCTGCAGGCTTATGTGCCAAGAACCAGAGGTAAGTTGACAAGAAGAGTACAAGGTTGAGAGAGAACGAGCTTTGCCACAACATTCATTTATATCCTAGAGGTAGACAATATCTCCAAAGAAACTCCTCTTTCAACTGATTGGCTGATCCACATCATGGAAGGTAATTACATTGTATTACATTATAGAAGAGCAGCCTGTCTATTATGCGCCAAACCAATGGGAACCATAGCCTATCCAAGTTGACACATAGTATTAACCTTCATGGCCACCTTGTACTACTAGGGCAGGAGATTCCTTCCTTACCAATGAGGTAAAAAGGAGGTGATCAGAATGGTCTCATGTGGGAAAATATTTCCCCAAAACCACATCCTGAAATATAGACTTGGGTGTTCATTTGTTTGAGAGGTGAACCCAGGAAACACAAGTTAAACCAAAACCAAACCTGCTGCCATTGAATCAATTTTGACTCATGGTGACCCTGTAAGACAGAGTAGAACTGCCTCATAGGGTTTTCAAGGAGCAGCTGGTGAATTTGAACAGCTGATCTTTTGGTTAGTGGCTGAGCTCTTAACCACTGTGCCACACAAGTTAGATAATGGGAAAAGTGAGACATGGAAGGAAGAAACATCAACATGCGTGTTGTATAGGATTGTCAGATAAAATATAGGATGGCAAGTATTTAAATTTAAGACAGATAGCAAGACTTTCTTATATAATTATGTCTCAAAAATTCTGTGTCATACTTACACGAAAAATATATTTATTTTTTAACTAAAATTCAATTTTTAATGGCATTCTATATGTGTATATGCTAAATCTGGCAATTCTAGTGTGGCATCTCTGAGGAACCTGGGATTCAACCCTGAGAAACTATATGAGCCATGCCTCAAAATCATGCCCTCAGAGTACAGGATGATTGACTCCCTTCTACATTAGTTTAGTGTTGCCCCGATTACATCAACTTCATTCAAAGGTAGGTCCTTCTGTGCCTCAGCAAGGTCCTATGGTATTGGAGAAGGCTATCAGTAGAGAAGAGAGACACATGGCCGTGAAGAGGGAAACTGCATTTCTGTACTTATTACCATTCCCCCATTACTGCAGCTCCCACCAAGAAGCTCTAGTCTCCAAGGCTCCAGCTCTCACTGAGCTCCACCATCACTATTTCTTCCCCCTAATTCTTCAGTCTAAGGGTTGACAATGACTTTCAATACATTTTTTTCCCTAGGTGCCTCAACCCACTTAAGTTGGAAGACACTCAAAATACGACTGGGGAAGAGCTACATCCTCAAAGTAAAATCACCTTTAATGACTGGGATAGAGTCAAACTTTCAGGACCTTCGTTTGCTGATGTGGCATGACTGAAAATGAGAAAAAAATAGCTGCAAACATCTATTAATAACTAGAATGTGGAACGTATGAAGTATGAATCCAGGAAAATTGGAAGTTGTCAAAAATGAAATGGACAGGGAACTAACTGCTAGAAATTCAAGACGGATTCTGAAGAAGGCATGGACCAAGGGATATTATTGCTGATGTTAGATGGATCTTGGCTGAAAGCAGAGAATACCAGAAAAATGTTCACTTGTGTTATACTGACTATGCAAAGGCATTCAACTGTGTGGATCATAATAAATTATGGATAACATTGGGTAGAATGGGAATTTCAGAACACTTAATTATGCTTATGCAGAACCTTTACATAGACCAAGAGGCAGTGTTCCAACAGAACAAGGGGATACTGCGTGGTTTAAAGTCAGGAAAGGTGTGCATCAGGGTTAAATCCTTTCACAATACTTATTCAGTCTGTATGCCAAGCAAATTAACCCAAGAAGCTCATATGCATGCGAAAGGTGGACAATGAATAAGGAAGACTGAAGAAGAATTGATTTCTTTGAATTGCGGTGTTGGCGAAGAATACTGAATATACATGAACTGGCTGAAGAATGAACAAGTCTGTCTTGGAAGAAGTACAGCCAGAGTGCTCCTTGGAAGTGAGGATGGCAAGACTTTGTTTCTTGTAATTTGGACATGTTATCATGAGGGACCAGTCCCTGGGGAAGGACATTGTGCTTGGTAATGTAGAGGGTCAGCGAAAAAGAGGAAGATTCTTGACGAGCTGAATTGACACAATGGCTGAAACAATGGGCTCAGACATAGCAAGGATTTTAAGGATGGCACAGGATGGGACAGTGTTTTGTTCTGTTGCACATTGGGTCAATATGAGTTGGAACTAACTCGATGGCACCTAACAACAACAACAATGACATCATTCATGATCATGCTTTTACAAATACAGTAGAAGCACTAGATCACTGAAGTTAAAGAAATTAGTAGAGCTTTTGGCTTTTAACATGAAATTAAATGTCTGGTTATTTGTACACTGTGTAAACACTACTCCTTTGGCATAAATAACTGAATATAACTTCTTAACCAATTTATCTCATGAATGACAATAATTTTAAAATGAATAGAATCTATCTTCTTAAATGACTGTCAAATACAAAGTAATCATGGTAAGCAATCCATCAAGGCAACTATCTTGTGGCTCATCATGTTGATTGCATGTAAAATTGTTATTAATGTAGTAGCAAAAGTCCAGCCATCCCTTCATCCACGGAACACCACTGATGTACTCACAGACTGAGACTCGAGCTGACTACTGGGAGCACAGAGAATGGAATAAAGCAGCCCTATTCATTTTTAAAATTATGTCTAATAGTGCCTTGCAAAAACAAAAACTTAAAAACCTAGACTGTAGAGAAATTGGAAATCTCATCCATTGCTGGTACAGTCACAATGGAAAACAGTTTGGCATTCCTCAAAAAGTAATACATAGAATTATTTTATGGTCCAGAAATTCCACTACTAGGTATATACACAAATGAACTGAAAACAGACGTTCAAACAAAAATTTGTACACAAATGTTATAGTAACATTACTCACAATCACCAAAAGGCAGAAGCAATCCAAATATCTATCAACAGATGAATGGATAGACAAGTCGTGCTATATCCGTACACAAACCAAAACCAACCTCATTGCTATTGAGTTGATTCCAACCCACAGCAAACTTATAGCACAGAGTAGAACTGACCCAAAAGCTTTCCAAGGAGCAGCTGGTAGATTCCAACCGCCAAACTTTTGGTTAGCCGCCGAGCCCAGTGGGATATCAATCAGGCAGAAAAAGAAATAAAATCACACTGCTTGCCACAACATGGTGGACCTGGAAAACATTATGCTTAGTGAAAGAATCCGACACAGAAATCCACAAGTTGTATGATTCCATTTATATGAAATACCCAGAATAGGCAAATCCATAGAAATAGAAAGTAGAATGGTGGTTGTCAGAGGATGGCAAGAAGGTGAAACTGAGAGCCGCTGCTTAATGGTATGCAGTATCCTTTTGGAATGGTGAAAACGTTCTGGAAGGAGATAGTGGTGACGGTTGGAAAACACTGAAAATGTACTAAAAGCCATTGAACTGGACCCTTTGAAACGGTAAAATGGTGAATTGTTTATTATGTGTGTTTTACCACCACCACAAAAACTTATCTGACTGTGATGTACAAAAATTGTAAATACGTTAAGTAACTCCTATAGCTTTTGTCCTTAGTAGGTTAAGTATGTTTCAGTTCTATATTATTCTGTGTATGCTTCTGAAGTACGTCAAGTTCTATCTGAGACACAAATACGAGCACCAGCTTTTGAGAGTCCTGAGGTTTTTTTTTCCCCTCATACTGAGTTAAATTGTCTACTTTCCTAAACGGTTTCCCTGGTTATGGTTTTTGTTTGTAATGGAATTTAAAAGCAGTTTCTGTCAGTTTTGAGGAATATCAATTCAAACATATCTATACCCGTTGCTGTCGAGTCAGTTCTGACTCATAGCGACCCTATAGGTCAGAGCAGAAATGCTCCATAGAGTTTCCAAGGAGTGCCTGGTGAATTTGAACTGCCGACCTTTTGAATCACTAAAAAAAAAAACTCACTTGATTTGTCAAGACACTGTCATGTGGATAGGGAAGAACACAGTATAGCAGATTTAACAGACCGTTTATTCTCTGTGCCTGATTTACAATGTAATCTTTCTCCCCTGTTTTTCTAAACCCTAGGACAGCAGGAGGCCGGAATATCAAAACTTAGGTAGGGACACCGATTATTCTAAGGGAAAATTAAAACGCTTCATCGGTGTCATATCATTAAATCACTCGTATACAGGAAAGATTAATGTGGTAAATAATTGCCAAGTGTCTTTTTTTTTAATTTAGAAAACATACGTTCCAGAAAACTACAAATGCAATTTCCTAAAAATGAAGAATGGGATGATCCTAACAAATAAAATGAGAAGTTTTCACTTGAAACACAGTTATCTTTTTTAGTTAAAAAGGTACCATCTGAAATTCTGGCTAAGAGATAGAGTAAGCTGAGAATATATAAATATTGTACCCGCCAACAATGCCAAAAAAGACCAAATCTTGTTCTCAGCCTCACCTGCAATATCAGGCCCAGTGGAATCAGAAGGTCAAGGCCAAGCAGCAAGAGCCTGGATGCTAATGACTGCTAATAACTTCCGGGAACATAAAAGACACCGTTTGCTACGGACAAAGCAGCCATAAAGTGCAGTGACTTACCAAGAAAAAAACTCTTCTGGATCATACTTCGGAAAGCCTAAGGCTATATATCTTCTGTCCTGCCTATGAAAGCCAACCACAAAAGTGAAAAACAAGCCCCTTGGCACAATATAAGTCTGTGAACAGCAATAAAGTAAAAAAAAAAAAAAAAACTCTATGTGATTCCCAAGTGCTAAAGCCTAAAACCTAAATTGGCAAGTTTTAGGTATGCATATCAGTAATCACACTTCCATATTTTTGGTTCCCAAATCCGGCTTTTGGAGAACCCTGTAAGTAATGCCTTTCTATTTTCTACTTGCTTTCTAAACTAATTGAAAGATAGAAGCAGGATTCAGACAAATGGTGATAAAAACATCAGCGTTATTATTAATGAAAGGTTTTGGAGAGTGAACTAGGCTCACAGCCAGGATTTGCTAATACCTCCCTGAAACACACACACACACACAGAGCCAGGATTTGCTAACACCTCCCTGAAACACACACACACACACAGAGCCAGGATTTGCTAACACCTCCCTGAAACACACACACATACCCCCTCCCGCCCCAAATTTATTGCCATGGAGTGGACTCCTAGTGACTATTCCATACTCTGTAGGACAGAGTAGAACTGCCCCATAGGGTTTCCAAGGAATGGCTGGTGGATTTGAACTGCTGATCTTTTGGTTAGCGGCCACTTAACTACTGCGTCCCTGCAGGAGGTAATCCCTGCCACTTGGGCTCAGTTATCAGAATAGAATTCTCTCTTCTGTCTCTCAACTCTTGTTTTGAGAAATAAAATACATATTCAGACAAGTGCATAAAACTTCTATAGGCTGTCACTCAGGGTCTTAGCAGGAAACAAAATTTCCTTTAAAAAATAAAAGAAAGAAACACTGTTGCTGTCAGTCGATTCCAACTAACAGAAACCCTGTAGGACAGAGTAGAACTGCCCCATAGGGTTTCCAAGGAGTGGCTGGTGGATTTGAACTGCCACCCTTTTCTTGGTTAACAGCTGTTATCACTTAACCACTGTGAAACAAGGGCTCCATAGATACATACAGATATATAGATGTATACAGGAGTTCTTGGGTGGCGCAAATGATTAAGCGCTAGACTACAAACACAGAGATTGGTAGTTCGAACCCACAAACCCACCCTGAGGCACCTCAGAAGACAGGCCTGGCGACCTGCTTCCAAAAGGTCACAGCCTAGAAAACCCTGTGGAACAATTCTATTCTGCACACATAGGGTCTCCATGAGTCAGAATCAACTTGACGACAGCTAACGACAACCACGAGCATACATGTAATTGATTTTAAAAGGAATACAGCATATTCTAAAAATCAGACTTGGCTTCTCTTTCATTAAGAAATTGATAAACCCTTAATCAATGTATAGATGGAAATAGGCCCTGTCCCCCATCCACTTTGAATCATCTGTGTGTCATACTGCCCTGAACTATAATATCTTTATCCTCACAGAGTCTTTGCATTTTGGCTAATGTTCTGTCAAGGTATTGCTCCAAACCTGGCGTTTATCAGATGACGTGGAGGTCAGCGAGCCTGGCTCCCATGGTCTGGCGGTGGCTGACTGTGGCTTCTCTTCACAGGAGAGCCCTGCTCCAAATGTGCTCTGAGGCTCTTGGGTCTTTTCTCCCTCATTGCTCTTGTGTTAATTGCAGCAAATAAAGGGGGTTAGGTAGGCAAGGACATGCGGTGCATCCAGGTGTTCATTTCCTTTTGTTGAGGAGATTTCTGTATGTCTCACAGTGAAATACAGACGATTTCCCCATTGCATGGAAACATGGCTGCCCCGGGGCTCCTGAGCCCTCCTCGTTGCTCATCTCTAAGCAGGTGTAACCCCCAGAGCTGCTATTGAATCACCTCTTGCTCGTCACCGTATGGGCTGCAGTGCAGAGCAACTGATTCTACGCAGCATTTAAAAAATGCATTCCTGCTGAAAAACAAGGACTACAGTAAGCCACAATTAAAATTTTATAGAAATACTATTGCTTCTGCTAAAAACAAAGCTATCTGTCCATCCCTCTAACAAAACAACAGTATCAAAGTTTTTATTTTGCTCCCACCTTTCCTATAAAGTGGGTTATGTTGGTCAATATGTGGGCATATTGGTGGCCAAACATTTGTCCCTTTATTGCTAGGTCTTCATTTTTCCTCAAATGGCGTGATCGACAACGAATAGACATATGGCTACAGTTTTAAAGACAACCTACCTGTTCACTAACTGACTTCTCTGTTTTGTTACCTATATTTTTTGCTTTGTTCCTAGGATTATTGTTTATACAGGAAATTAATCTTGGCAATTCTTAAGAATTGTAAACTAGTCAAAATTAATACTGATAAGCAGGTTTTAGCGAAACAATGCTGACATCCAGTGACTACCTAAGCTAATACACGACTCGTAAATAGCTTAGGACATGAGAAACAGGGTTCATTTACGTAAAGGTCTAGTCAAAATGATGTACTACTGTTATCTGCCTGGCAGATCAATGTATCTAGAGCAGAACCAAGGAAACGCCTTGTATAGTCGATATTTTTGAAGACTCTAGATTATCAATGATTGCTATTCAATAATTTTATGTAAAAATAATTTATGCTACTAATAGTGTACCTACCACATATGACCTTTTTAAACTTCTTCCATTGTAGAAGTAAAAAAAAAAATACATACATATATATATATATATATATATACATATATGCATTCATTTGTGAAAACAGACAATCCCCCTTTCTGAGAGAGACATACAAGATTAACATCTTTTATCGGTACTATGGCATAGATAGGTGCCCTGGTGGCTCAGTGGTTAAGTGTTTGACTGCTAATCGAAAGGATGGCAGTTTGAATCCTCCAGCTGCTCCTTGGATACCCTGTGGGGAGTTTCTACTATGTCCTATAGGGTCCCTATGAGGCAGAATCAACTCAACAACAGCGGTTTTGGTTTTTTGGTTTGGATGGCATAGGTAAGAAACCCTGATGACACAATTAGTGCTGGGCTGCTAATTGAAAGTTTGGCAGTTCAAAACTCCCAGCCACTTCATGGGAGAAAAGACTTGGGGATCTGCTCCCTTAAAGATTTACAGTCCCAAAACCCTAGGGGGCAGTTCTACTCTGTCATATAGGGTGGCTATGAGTGGGAATCAACTCGACAGCACACAACATGGCATAGATGGATACATAGATAAATAGATAGATGGATATATATTGTATCAATTAACATCTTTTAGCAGTAACATTATATTTCACTTATAAAAATATATGCTGCATGTACTGAATGCAGGTTTACTCCTGCTGAATTAAATGTAAAGTCTATGTTAGCAAATATAGTAAATCAATACTAAAGTGAAAAAAAAACAAAATCAAAACAACCCTCAGTTCTGGTATAATAAGTTTTCATAAATCATCTAGACCTAACATAATTCTTTTAAATACTTTTAAAATAGCTCTGATGGTACCTATATTGCAATGCAAATTTTAGCTGGTTTTTAACATTTAGTTTTTGGTATTGATACCAGAACACAATTTTGGGGGGTCTCCTCATTGGTTGATTAAATATATAAAACATCTATTAATTGGATATTTGCATTCCCAATTGATTAATATTTTTATAGCTCTCTTACATGCCAGTCAATGTACAAAGTACCCGTAAAGAATCTGCATTTAGATGTATGGTCCCATAATTTTTCTAATACTTTTTTTTATTATTCATTACGGTTTTCTGCCCTTCTTCTATAATGATGGTTGGAAATCATTAACACAATGACTGATAACTGTTTTTAGAACATCAGCTCTTATTAGGAAGAGATGAGATCCTTTCAATATTTCATTCATAGTGATTTCTTATTGTTTATTTCAGCCTTTTACGTTCAACCATTATTATAGTTAAGTGCTCTTATCAACCAGTTGCCAGTACAACTACTAATACTGACATTCACATTTGTGTGTGTACATATATATATTTATGCACACCTACTCCTCACTTATTGACTGTCTCATTATCTGACATTTTGAATTTATAACAATAGTTAAAAATCTACTATCTGACTATTTTGTGCATTAATAATATACATTTGGGAGTAACAAATGCCAAGATGGGAGATGAGTATAATGCTGGCTTTGATGATTAAGGTTATGTGTCAGTTTGGCTGAACCATGATTCTCAGTGGTTTGGCAGTTAAGTAACAATGTAATTTGACAAGTTATATAATATAATTTCGCAGTTGTGTAGTGACGTAGTCATCCTCCATTTTGCGATATGATGGGGTCATCCTCCATTTTTGCATTATGCTGATTTTTGCATAATGACCTGGTCTTTGGAACCTAACCATGTAGATAAATGAGGAGTGTATTGCATATATTTTTATGTAACGTAAGTGTATATATATATAGGCATATGGATAATATGTTTGGGAAAATACACGTATTCCCTTTTTATTAAGAGATTTTTGAAAATAATAGAGTATGAATTATATCCAATTCTTGATGGCATCCATGAAGATGATGATATGGAATTTGTTTCTTGGCACTGCTATTATGGAATTTTATTAACAGATTTTTCTACTATTGAATTATACTTGCATACGTGGGTTAGTTTGCTTAGCTAGTTTTTAACTTAAAGATCATTTAGGAAGGCAAAAAAGCAAGTAGATAAAGATATAACCTAGAAAGCAAGGAGCCCTGGTGGTGCAGTGGTGAAGGCCTCAGACGCTAAGCAAAAGGTCAGCTATTCAAATGTACTAGCCACCCCTTGGAAGCCCCATGGGGCAATTCTACTCCATCCTATAGGGTCACTATGAGCTGGAATCAACTCAACAGCAATAGTTTTCGGGGGCAGAAAGCAAAGCTATTTCTTTGATGGCAAAACAAGATAGATTTATAATAGGTAGTCACCTGGCCCAGTCTACGGGGAGATTGTCTGGCATGCTCTGTATCACGACAAACTTTGTTTCTCTTTTAGGGCATGTTTAAAGCCAATTAAAAGTAAGGAAAACACTCTAGTAATATACTATTTATTATAACCAATGGACTGTGGAGAAATGTCCAGAAAAGATTACCAAAATTAGCCCTGGAAAAGCCTTCGTTACTCTTGTAATAGAATATACTATTTTGGTTATTTGCAATCCAGGTTTTGAGCAGTCTAGAAAATGCAAATATTAAGTCCTTTCCAATATCGTCCTTAAATTTTTGAATTCCCTACAAATGTTTGTCCTGTTCATCGAATTCCCCATTATCAATATCCCTTCCTAGATTAGATACATTTTACACATTTTTCATTAAAAAGTTTCCTAATCTACATTTATCTCACAATTCCACACTTCCCAACCCTACTTATAAAGTCATCACTTCTTTCTCATTGTTTTGTTTTTCCCATACAATGTGAGAAAAAATAAAATGACTGACAACGACATTGCAGTGAGTAATGCTAAGTTTAAGTAACTGTGTACATCAGTGAACAGTTGTCAGCACCACACCAGCCGAGAAATGTAGTATTCTTCCAAATTCTAAAGTTCTAAGATGCTTTACTGTCTACACATCTGAGCAACTTTCAGTATTATTTTCTCTCTTAGACTGCCTTTTAGTATAAGAAAAAGATGTAAACTCTTGCTAGACCTTTAAGTATTTAAGTTAGTATTTGAAAAGAATTGGCAAGAATTTATATATGGCAACCAGTCTTTCTTAGCAGTCATTTTAATTGTTACATTTTTATAAATAAATGTATTTAACATTAAGTCACCAAAAATTATGACATTGAAGAAATTTTCAAATTGACACACTATATATATATATATTTTTTATATATATAGCATATTCAAGAGGAGAGAGAGAGTGACTTTTTATAGGTGAAGAGAAGATAACTCCTAAGTTAATAAAACAAAGCATAGTCTTTCTTCTTTATTACTTATAATAAGAAAGTACATAAAGATCATGCCATCACAATTCAGTTCGTCAGTGGTATTGAGAAGAGTCCATGAAAATTAATGCTCACAAAAGGTGAGTCTTGGTAATTAGACTGAGGAAAAATGTGAGACTGAAGCAGCCGTAATTGCCTTCACCCCACTGTGATGCTGAGTAGTCCCCAGCAGCACACACGGCACATGTGAACGACAGCCCTATGGGTCAGGGCATCTCCACTTTTAGCATGATGGATTCATCTATGTGCTTAGAAGAATTCCTAAAACAAGTAAATATGCAATAAATATCAAGGAATGAATAGACTTTGTTCCACCAAAAAAAAAATTCCAGAGAATATTTACTGTGCCACTGATTTGAGGGTGTTGTGTGCTGTGGATTATTTTCTTGGTCTTTACGTGGATAGATAGTCTCTTACTTTCCCAGTTAGAATGAGAGCTTTCTAAAGTTAGGGACCATATTTTTCTTCAATTTCTTCTTCAGCAAAAAAGCACCTAGTATCTGTTCAACGAAGATTAGTTGTACAACTAAATTATTTTTTCTGGCAAGAAGTAATGTTGCATATACTTATTGCATGGAGCCCTCTAGAGAAACGGTATTGTGAATAATAATTCATAACTGAGTGTCTATTTGCAGTTTATTACATAGTTCCTATACATGTTCCTGTACGAAATATCCATTTTACTTAATAATTTAGGTGGATTGTTTTTGTGCTTAATGTACTTTAATTTCCAATTAAATTTCTACTGCACATTTAATTATATCACAGATCATTTTAATTACTTGGGGGGTAGCAATGGATTATTTAGCTTTCATGAATACTTCCCCTTCAATTGCCTACGATAAAGACCAAAGAAAGGTTAATTCTCTTTTCCTTTCCTGATAGGATTTGTCTCTAGTTATATACACTCAATGCTTTCTTAAAATAATCCAATCTCTTCCAAACATTACAGAAAACATCTGTTGTCTTGACAGAGGAAAATGCCCAAGATGCTGAAGGTCACTAATGAAGTAGTTTAAGGCACACATACTAATCTCGTTCTGTGTTAATATTAAGCTTGTCGATATTTTCAAAAGTGCATTAGCATATAATTTAAGGTCAGTTCTAGAGTCAAAAGACATCACCAAATTCAGCGTGTGAGATGGTATTTTACCCAGAGAAGTCCTTGTCTGTGTGGCACGCAGATGAAGCTCTGACTCTCTGGGGCTTAATTTGCATGTTATCTAATATTTCCTTGCTGAGAAGGCACAGGCATCATCCCAGTTTAGAGACATCTAGACATTTCTATACATAACACCAGTAAAACAGGCAAATAACCTCCCCCCTTTTTTTTCTTAAAATGCAGCTTGAGACTTAAGTTGGCCTGCCCCCATGCTATTTATTAATAAAGGTGCTATTTGATTAAACACTGTGAAACCACTGAAAAATAAGCATTTATTTAAAAGCTTATATTAGATAATATAACTTAATATTCTAGCTTTTACACAGCATGTTTTATTTTTAAGAAGACAGAGGAAAATAATCAAGATGAAAAATGCTGTACCTGTTTTAAAAAACCATACATAGCTGCTTAATGAACAATTGCTACCTGGGCATAGCAAAATTTTGGCTCTGTTCATTTGTAGAGCTGAGCTATATTCTCATAGATGCAGACAAAACATCTGTTGTCAAAAAATAACCACAGGGAGTCAGACAAACTGAAATGTGGAATTTAGAAGCAGTTAGTAGGAAGAGTCTGTAGAAATTTGAGTAGTAGATGGTATGGATATGATTGACCATAATAATATCTATCATTTGTTAAATATTTATTATACTTTGGTTACCTTTCCAAGATCTTCTCATTATTAATTCATTTAAAGCAGAAAAAGCCTTATGAGGCTGGTAATACCCAGTTTATAGATGAATGAAGACTCTGAAGAAGAAGGGATTAAGGAATTTGCCCAGGATTATGTAAATAGTAAGTACAGGAATCTAATTGATGCCATGACAGTGTAGCTCAACCACTTCTATTTAACTGTTCTGCTATCACTAATGGGAGTCTTGATCTCCAGGAGTTAGACTTTTGTTCACGTTTGAAATGCTTATAATAGTAATACAGACCTGATAGGATTGTTGTAAGAATCAATAATACTAATGGTTATTTTAAATTTTTTTTATAAAGTATTCTACTAATGGTAGTGCTTGTCTAAGTGTGTTTTAATATATTATCTCACCCATGGATATGTTCATGTGGTTATATGAGTGTCCTCCCCATTACTTAGATCAGAAGTTGGCAAACATTTTTCTGTAAAGGTCCCAATATTATATATTTATGCATCGTGACCCATCAGGTTTCTGTCACAAGTGCTCAGCTCTGTAGCACATAAGCAGCCATGGACAATACATAAATGAGCATGGATGTGTTCCAATAAAACTTTGTTTGTAAAAACAGGTAGCAGGACAGATGTGGCCCACAGGCCATAGTTTTCTAATCCCTGATTTAGATAATATCATTGGTTTAAACATGATAGAGGCAGAGATATTACATAAAAGTAGTTCAGTGGTAGAATTCGGGACTTCCATGCACCATTGATTCCCTAATGCACAGCCACCACCCATCTGTCGACGGTGGCTTGCTTGTTGCTACGATGCTGAAGAGGTTTCAGCAGAGCATCCAGACCGTGATGGACTAGGAATAAAGGTCTGGTAATTGCCTTCCGAACATCAGCCAATGAAAACCCTATGGATCACAGAGATTCACTCTGCAGCCAATCATGGGGCTAGCTCGGCACTGTACAGCATTCCCATCTCATTGTGCTGCTTTTGGCCTGTGCTGGTGGCTGACTAGGTGGCAGCTAACAAAAACAATAATATTTACAGCCTCTATCACCAATATGTGACTCTACATGCACAGTGTATTCACTCTTACTTGTCGTATCTCCATTATGGTGTCTCCTTTTGGTGGAGACAGCTGCAATCCAGCCTGATAATTGTCTAGTATGGTTTACTTATAGGATTCTAATTATTTGGTAACTCTCTAAACCACTCAAATGACAAAACCCACTACCATCAAGTCGATTCCAACTCATAGCGACCATATAGGACAGAGTAGAACTCAAATGACAAGCATACATTATATTTCTAAAATTCCAAGTGAGCAAGTGGGTAACACCTGAATTAATAGTTCAATGAACAAAATCTCCTTTCACATTTGCTACCCATGCTCCCATTTTAAATTATGCATAAGACAACTGTAGGATAGAGATTTTATACACAACGTCAAGAACCGCTTTGCAAAATGTGATTTGAGCTAGCAGAAAATTTCTAGGGAAGTCTCTGTTATATTTAACTGGCAGCTTTGACAGCTGAGCGGATGATTCTAATGCAGAAAGTGCTGCGTAAATTTCTCATTAAAACAGAAACATGGACTTTTTATGTGAAAGCAATCTGATTCCCCGTGCCTGTGTCTGTAGTGGACAACAAGTTTGAAAAAAAGAAACCTAATGTGGGTTTTAGTGTTATGTATGAAAAATGAAAATCATACGTGTGAGAAAACACACAGGAAATAAACATTGGATGTGTTTCCATGGTGGATGATGCTTGACGAAAACAGTAAGTTAATTCTATTCTGTCTTCCTTCAAATCATTGATGTAATTTCACTTGGCAGTTCCACTGCAGGTCCCTGGTGACTTGACTTTCTATTAAATTAATGGAATTTCCAAATTTTAAAGTCCCTTATTCTCAGATTTCTTTTTGTCTAACTTTACAAAGTTCAAACCTAGACTACTTCACCTTCCTGCCCTTCTGAAACAAAGCCGTCACACACATACACAAATATACAAACACATATACCAAAAAAACCAAACTAAACCCAACTGAGTCGATTCCGACTCATAGGGACCCTATACATACATTCTCTGTAAAAAATGAGCATCTGCAGCCAGGCTTACATGCTCTGCTTGTGTCCCTGAAAAGGTGTACATCTCATGCCAATCTAACTCCTCCTCCATCTTCCCTCTAGCCCTTCAATGGTCTCATGGTCTGAGCCTATCTTCTTCTTTTCCTGAATCTGCAGTATCTCTCTCCTGAATCCCTTATCTCCTCCTCCATTCACTCATTCTCCTCAGGCCCAAAAGCACATAGTTCTATTGAGATCTTTCTGCCTTAGACACCAAATCTCCTATAGCTTCTGTTTTAATTTTCTTCTTCCCTTCCCAGCTAAACATCCTGGGGGAGGGGGGAAGTGGTGCTGTCCTTATTTTTTTAGTACCATTGTAAATATTAAGGTATCATCTGGTTTTATCCTTACTAGCTTCTTATAACTCTAGTATATAGTGTCTTAGCCATTTCAGAACCATGAATCCTTTCAACAAGTCATGAAAGGTAGAAATTTTCTTCCTTAATAATACATTTTTTTCTTTACTTACAGAATTATGTAAATTTAGGCCGGACAGACCTCCTGAAGTTCTTTTATGACCACAAGTTATACATTCACCTTAAACTAAGCACCTCTGTTTTGAATCCTTGCACTCTCTTCTATAATAAACCCTCATAGATTCCAAGCCACCTAAGTAGTCATGAATCTCCAATCCATGAGTCCATTACAGTCTTCTTTATAACCTCATATCTTCTACTGGACATTTCCACTTATGTGTTCTACATTCAACATGTCAAAATAACCCTTGATATTCCCTCCAAAACCTACACCATCCCTTATTTCCTATCTTCATGAAATGAACGAAAATGATCAAAAACTTTGGGGGTACCCTCCCTACCTTTATATTCATATATGATCTATGAAGAAGTCATTTCCAGTCTACTCCTAAACGTTACAGATCTTCTCCATATCCTTTTTACTCATTGCCACAGTTTCTAGATGCATCGTTTTCAACCATACAACTACAACAATCTTATACCTGACCATCAGCATTACCTCCAACAGCCTCCATCCTGAAGCCACTCTCCATTAATATCCTCAAGGGTATCTCATACACTAAAAGTAAGACAAACAGCTTAGCTATTAAGGTAATCTGAGTCCTGGCTGTATTTTCAACTTCATACTTTTTTAAGCCTTTATACTTAGCCTGCTCTCCTATCCACAGTAAACTAGCTGTGATTTCCTAAATAAAAATACAATGTCAAGAATTTTTTGCTTTGTACACATTGCTTACTTGGTGCTGGGACAGTTTTTCACCTTTACAAGTCCCATCTGGGCTACCTAAAGTGAAGCCTTGGGCTGAGGGTATTGTCTGTTGAGGAGGCTGGAAATTAAGTGTGTCTCACTATCCCAGGCCTTTCCCCTTGTCAGAGAAGTCTTCCTCCCTGCTCTGAGCTCACAATAACTTTCTCTGTCTCCATGACTACCCATAACTACTTAATAGCACAAAATTAATCTTGTAGGTCGGGGAAACTGATCACGGAATGGCTACACTGTTTGCTCCTGAACAAAGGCAACTCCTCTTACTCCCTTTCCTCTTGCTTCCATACAGTCCAGCATGTACACCCCTCTGGTTTATCTCTAGAAGCCCCAGGCCCTAGCTCTTCTTTGTTCTCTCACCCATGGCACATTGAGGGTTACTCATGGAAGTGACAAATTACCTAACCCTTGGACAGGAAATTTTGGGAGAATCAGGCTCTTGATAAAGCCTCCTCCATTTATTGTCATCCTGGCGACTGTAAAAAATAAAGCCCTGTGACTGTGCCAATGATCCAAAGAGCCCTGTACCATTCCATCTGATTTATTTCACTTGGTTTTTGTACTTGGTCAGATTTACTCCTTCCCTTTGATCATGAGGAAACTCCTACTAAACTGTTTAAGGATCAGTTCAAAGTCTCAGGGAAGCCTCATCCAAATAACCTCTCCACCCTTGGGTATTTCCATTTCTCCAGCCCCTCGAAACCTCCAGTGAGGAAGCAGGACAAGCTGTAGTAAACAAATCAAACGTTTAAGTTGAACATTTTACTAAGGGTGGGATTGTTTGAGCTGCAGTTTAGTTTTCACATAATGTTGAAGGCAAATTTTTGTATTCTTCTAGTCTTTGACACTTTTTACCATTCTTGCACCAATGTTTCAAATAGCATGTGTGCTCTATTTTGTGTGCCTAAATATTAATAGCTGTGGTAGGCAAAATTATGATCCTCTACCATGTCCTAATCCTTGGAACCTCTGATTATGTTAGACTCCGTAGCAGAGGAAATTAAGGTAATAGTTGGAATTAGGTTTGCTATTGAGCTTACCTTAAAATAGGGGGAATATCCTGGATTATCAGGTAGACTCAACATAATCACAAGGGTTCTTATAAGTGCAAGAGAGAGTTAAAGAACGAGAGGAAAATGTGACTATGAAAGAATGGTCGGAGATAATTAATTCTGGTTTTGAAAATGGAGGAAGGAACCATGTGGCAAGTAATGTGGGTGGTCTCTAGAAGCTGGAAAAATAAACGAAACTGATTCTTCCCTAGAATCTCCAGAAAGAAACACAGTCCTGCTGATACCTTGATTTTAGCCCAGTAGGGCTCATTTTGAAATTCTAACTGGCAGAACGCTAAGATAATTAACTTGTGTCATACAGCCTCTAAGTTTGCTGTAATTTGTCACAGCAGCAGCAGGAAATTAATGCAACAATGAAGTTTAATCTTTCCCTATTGTTGACGTTTAAGTTTCTACTCTCAGAAATATAAAACTGTGGAAAATATGCCATTAGAAAAGTTAGGGAAAAACACAACTTTTTAGTAAACAGGTTAAAGTTTGCCAAGTTAGAAAAGAGCAACCTAAAGTAAACAAAAATAGCCAGAAGGCTTAGTTTTTAATAAAGCAGATTAATCTTTAGACTGCTTCTATAAAGACAAAACGAAAACCAGTGAACTAAAATTTGAGAGATATCTTCCAATCGTTAGAACTATTTCTACTAATAAAATCTACTCTAAGTTTTATAAACATTTAAAAGAAACATGCTTTTGGAAAACTGATGCATTAGGTAAAATAGATGAGTTGGCCATTATGAGAAAAGATTTTGTGAAAATTGTATAATCACCTTATATTCTAGCAGAGACGTAAAAACACTCTCAAGGCTTACCAGTGGGCTCTGGGATTTATGGGTCTTTGAATGATGCAAAATACAAGTTCTTTCTTTTGTTCTTACAAGCAAATGCACAATGGTATTGTGATTCTGTTCTGTTAAAACATTTGGCTGGTAACCCAAAGGTTGGAGATTCTAGACTACCCCAGGGATGCTTCAGAAGAAAGACCAGACAATCTACTTCAGAAAAATTTAAAAATTAGCCACTGAAAATTCTATGGAGCACAGGTCTACTCTGACACAAATGGGGTTGCTATGACTCAAAATCAACTCGATGGCAACTGGTTAGATCTTCTCCCAACTAACCTGCTAATTAAGCCCTTAAGGTTTGCAAAAATTTGCGATGCATAAAATAGAGTTAGAACATACAGGGGCTGTATGAGAACTCTGATATTTTCTTGGTAAGTATGGGATTGCTTTTCAAAAGTTTCTGCTTAGATTTTTTTTTTCTTTGTTGATGTTGTTTACTTTTTCTTCCCCTTTAACCTTTTTCAGAACTTGCCAAAGATCCTGAGGTAAAAGCAAGGGAAGTGCATTTGAGGCCCTCAAAGTACTACCAAAAGGTCTGTTGGTTTCTCTGTGACCTGGTCTTAGACCTTCTGAGGTGCAGCCTTCTTCCTTCAAATACCCTTGAGGAAAACAGCTACAGACGTCATCTCACTTCCAGTTCATACCTTCTCTGAAACCTTAACTCTCCAGTTGTTGCAACTGCAGCATCATTTTGAAGCTTGAAAGTAATTACTTTTGCAATTTTTGACTTTTCTTGTTGGTCTGAGGGGAACACTGGCCATAAGTTTTTCTACCCTATGAAGAAATGGAAGCACCTAGGACATTTAAAAAATATGTTCAATAGCCGATGAAAGTTTTCCTGTGTCATTCTCCAGTGGCTATTTCCAAGTTTGACACTGTGCTAATTAGTTACATTTAGAAACCTGCATCATTTATAGTCCATCTGCCACTTTCAAAATATTATAGAGTTAACTACAGGAAGATACAGAGGGCCTCCTTTTAAGCCCCCACTAATTTCCTTCAACAGTTATTGCTTCCTCCTCCTGTCCTGGCCCTGCTCATCCTTTCCATTGGGTCTCTTAACTGTCAGTTATATCCTCTTCCTGTTAGAAGGAAAACTAGCAGATCCTTTGGTTGGGAGCAATAGGAATATAAGAAACTAGTTTATGAGGTTTGTCTTAATATGAAGAAGTTTTAAAATAGGAAAAACCATAAAAATCTCTGTAAAAAAGAGTATTACGGAAAGTTAGCTAAGTGACATAATAAAGAAACATACATAATATAAAACAAATTTCATCTCTTTATGACTCTTATCTCCCATACCCTGTCCTACTCAAAGTTTATCAATGTTACCATTTTTTTTTTTGTGATTTCTACCAAAGAGTAAAAAAGGAAAAAGAAAACATCTATATATGCAGAAGGGGCAATTTCATACATATAACCCAAAAAACCAAATCCTTTGCAGTCAAGTCAATTTTGACGCATAGTAGCCCTATAATGTGGAGTAGAACTGCCCCATATAGTTTCCAAGGTTGTAAATCTTCACAGAAGCAGACTACCGTATCTTTCTCCTGTGGAGTAGCTGAGGGGTTCAAACCGCCGACCTTTCAGTTAGCAGCTGAACACTTAACCACTGTACCACCAGGGCTCCTTTTTATATGTACGGGTTACTTAAAATAATTTAGAGATCCATTAAGCAAATATTTCCTGAGTTCCTACTGCAAGCAGAGATTTCTGTGCATTGGAATGGACCACAAAGTAATGGGTTTGGTTTTGGTTAAGTCATTTGCAGTTTAAAATTGGAAAAGTTGTGCACCAGATTGTGTCCTTTCACCACCCTTATTCAATCTGTATGTTAAGCAAATAACCTGAGAAACTGGACTATATGAAGAAGAACGTCAAGACTGGAGGAAGGCTCATTAACAACCTGTGGTATGCAGTGACACAACTTTGCTTGCTGAAAGTTAAGAGGACTTGAAGCACTTATTGATGATCAAAGACCACAGCCTTCAGTAGGGTTTATACCTCAACATAAAGGAAATAAAAATTCTCACAAAAAGACCAAAAAGCAACATCATGATAAATGGAGAAAGACTGAAGTTGTCAAAGATTATCATTTTACTTGGATCCACAATCAATATCCTTGGAAGCAGCAGTCAAAAAATCAGTGTATTGCTTTGGGAAAATCTGCTGCTGCAAAAAAAAAAAACCTCATTAAAGTGTTAGAAAGCAAAGATGTCACTTTGAGAACTAAGGTGTGCCTGACCCAAGCCATGATATTTTCAATCACCTGATGTGCATGCAAAAACTGGACAATGAATAAGGAAAAATGAAGAAGAATCAATGCTTTTGAGTTACGGTGTTGGTGAAGAATATTGACTATATCATGGAATGCCGAAAGAATGAACAAATACGTCATGAAAGTACAGCCACAATGCTCCTTAGGAGCAAGAATGGTGAGACCTCGTCTCACATACTCTGGACATGGTATCAGTAGGGACCAGTCCCTGGGGAAGGACATCATGCTTGGCAAAGTAGAAGGTCTGTGAAAAAGAGAAAGACCCTCAACAAGATGAATTGACACAATGGCTGCAACAAGGGACTAAAACATAACAATGATTGCGAGGATGATGTAGGACCTGGCAGTGTTTCCTTCTGTTGTGCATTGAGTCACTATGAGTTGGAACTGACTTGATGGCATCTAATTAAAAAAAAAAAAAAAATTTTAATGACAACTATACACTTGACTATTCTAGGTCTTTCACGTAAGTGGGATCGTACCATATTTTAATTGATTTAAATATATTCTATTTATTTCATTTTTTAGTTTGTCAAGATTATGGAAGCTGACATGTTCTCTTATTTTTATCCCAAATTTCCTTTCCTCAAAATGGTTCAGACAGCCTTTATTCAATTGCCATGATTCATATACCACTTTATAATGCCTGCGTTCTTCTGGTCCACATGTAATAATGAAAAGAAGAAATCATACATGCACCTGTACACACTCATACACACCACACATGTAACTACATGACTGTGACTGGAGAAGTAATAGGTGTTTTGCTTCCCTATGTTAAGTTGAACTTATTCAAAATGTTATATTCCCTTCAGTCAAAGTAAAAGTCAAGTATCTCCAAAATTTGCTTTTACATAGCGCTTTTGGTTGATTTCTGATGCATCCGTGTTCTTACTGATCTTGATGAAGAAAAAATAAAATCGTACAAGCAAAATTATATTTCAAGAAAAGATGCTTTTCCTTTCTGCAGACCAAATCCTCTGTTCTAACCCTTCCAGCAGAACCTCTATTCTAGGTAAGAAAGCAAAAGTCAGATCAAAATGATTTGAACCCGTTTGTCAGGAATGTGAACAAACCAGCAAACGCAAAAAGGCTACTTTGGTTAGTTTAGTTTTTCAGATGGAATTTTCAAATTTGCTTAAATCGAAAAGAGCATCTCTGCCAAACCTATAAAATATTCTTTCCTAGTTTACTGCATGAAGCAAGTTAATGCTTCGAAACATATGTTTCAGCAAGCAATGTCTAAAGGCTTCCATCAATGCATCGTATTTTGTGTTAGGTTTCAAAAGGTCACCATTTCACAAAGAATGGAGAAAGCCCTGCTGATTAACATCTCAGCTTGGCGTTAGTGGTTGCATTGTCAAATGTGGCCTTTTGAGAGGGTTTTGACCTACTGGAAAACAGCTGGTTCAACTGGAGCTTCTAAAGAGGAAGTCGCTTGACCGGCAGGTCTGAAACAAAACAAAAAAACAAAAAAGAAATCCCTTCTCTGTTTTTACTTCTCTGAAAGATTCTCTCCATATCATTTTTTCACTCTGATTTAGAAAAAAAAAAAAAAAAAAGAACCAGTGCGAATATATTCACTCAGCAATTAGAGTCATTATGCAAGCTCATAAATTTAAAATGAGTAGAGCAGTCCTACTCTGTCCTATAGGGCCGCTATGAGTCGGAATCGACTCGAAGGCACTGGGTTTTTTGTGGGTTCAGAGCTTACGTCTTGGTTTAGTCTAGTCTTATTGTTCATTAATTTGAGGGTGATTAAAAAAAAAAAATGGAAGCATTGGAGTGAGAAACGAAGACAAGCTGAAGGTTCAGGTGAGCTTCCTGAGTGTTCTTTTCATATCAAAAGCAAAACCCTCACCATTTTAAAAATCTTGGCTTTCCAAAAAAAAAGTAAAATAAATAAGTGGTGAGTATTATTAGAAAAATCTTTTCTGTATAAGCTGATCTCTTGAAAACTGCCTTTCCCTTACTTATCTCTAGTTTGTTTTTCACACAAAAAAGTATTTCTTCTTTGTTTCTAAATTGCATATTACAAATTGAAACCAAAAAATTCTTATATTTCGTATTAACAGTTCATAGAAGTATCATTGTATATTAACAATAATCACATTTTTTCCTCCCTTTTCTGAATCTCTACTGTGTTTACAGGAGAAAATAAAATTGATATATTCTGCTTGAAGTAGATACAAGAAAGGAAAAGTAAAGAGTAACTATTGGTATAATTCTTTTAAGAAGTCATTCTCTAAAAGTGAACAAATAAGTGAAACAGTGGTTAAAATTGAGGTTATGAGATGAAGGCTCTTTTGGTAAGTTGGAGCCTTACATTGTGTTTGACATAGATGATAATAGGCCAGTAGAAAAGGAAAGAATTACACTAAAAGATAGATGGAGGTGGAACAATGCCTTGGAGAAGGGAAGACTAGATGAGATCCAGAGCAGAAGTAGAAGACTTGGCCTCAGAAAAAGTATGGGAGAGGTTGTTCATTTTAGGAGGAATAAGTAAAATAGCTGGTTTCATAGGCAGATTGGCTGGCAGATTTGGGATTGCTGGAATGTAGGCATTCTTTATATCATGCTTGGTAAAGTAGAGGGTCAGCTAAAAAAGAGGTAGACCCTGAACAAGATGGATTGACATAGTGGCTGCATCAAGGGGCTCAAACACATCAATGATCATGAGGATGGTGCAAGACTGGGCAGTGTTTTGTTTGTTCATTTTTTCTGTTGTACATTCTGTTATACCTTAGGTCACAGTGAGTTGGATCTGACTTCGTGGCATCTAAAAACAAAAGAAGTTCTTTACTGACACACACTAGGAATAGAGTGAAAGAGGTGTTGGAGGTTTGAGGGAGGGGGGAGATCTCAAATAATCCAGAATCATGTCAAATTAAATTGTTTACCCTATTGGTGCAGCAGTTAAGCTACTAACCGAAAGATGGGTAGGCAATTGGAATCAACCAGCAGATCCGAGAGAGAAAGATATGGCAGTCTGCTTGCATAAAGACTTACAGCCTTGGAAACCATATGGGGCAGTTCTACTCTGTCCTGTAAGATCACCATGAGTCACAATTGACTTGATGGTAACCTTTATTTATTTATTTATTTTATGGTAGGACTTCCAGGCATTTTATAGGCTCATCTGAAGTTTCCTTCCCATGATCCATGAAAATCTCTTGTTAGTATATGTCCATATTGGCAATGGGATGTTTGTTTGTTTGATTTCCAGTGTTCGTTTTCTTGCATCACTCTAAATAAACTAAAAGCCTTAAAATGGCCTCTCTGGGCTTACCTTATTTATGAATCCTCTGGCTTTTTTTACTGACTTAGTTTACTCTGTCCAGACATACTTTTCCCCCTTATATGCCCAATGACCTGCTCTCTTGGATTGGTCATCAATCCCCTCAAGGGCCATCTTTTCAGAACTTCTCTAACTGCCCGAAATAAGATAGCACCCTCCCTGCAGACATTCATCTCTATGTTATTAATTACCCTATTTTATTCCTTGCTCAAGCACTTTTCATGTCTAGTATAAAATATACATACTTACATAATTTGTTTAGTGCTTGTCTTCTACAGTAGAGTATAAGGTCCATGAGGAAAAGGATTTATCTCTTTTGTTCATGGCTGTATCTCGCAAAGCTTACAACAGCACTTGACAAATAATAGGCTATCAAATATTATTGTTGAATATATAACATTTTTCATAGCACCTTCAGCATTTCTCTATTACAATATGCAATTAATTCTTTTTAAAACAGAATGGCCGGTTTTACATTACTGTATTTATAGTATTTAGCCATATACTGCGCTTATAGTAGATGGCACAGGACTAGGCAGTGTTTTGCTCTGTTAAGCATAAGGTTGCCATGTATTTGTGCTGACTCAGTGACAACATGCTTATAGGACATGAATCAATACATTTTATAAAGAGTGTATAGCATAAAAAGTGCTTAATAGGAGCTTAAATTATGCATGCGTGTATGTAGTCACGTATGTATGTGTGTATGCATTTGGAAATGTCAGTACATCTTGAGTTGCTGACACTTAATTGGTTTCCATTTTTACTCTTATTTTCTTTAATCATCCAGACCCACAGCCCAGTGCCATCGAGTTGATTCCGACTCATAGCGACCCTATTGGACAGAGCAGAACTGCCCCATAGAGTTTCCAAGGAGCGCCTGGCAGACTTCAACTGCCGACCCTATGATTAAAGATCATAGTCATTGGTATTATCCTCTATGGTGGAAAAAAAATGATATAAGACCACATATCAGCTGAAATATCTAGCCTCCTGCCAGGTTGCAATGGATGTCTGATATTTGTTGCTGAATGAGAGAGAAATTATTGAGTGAGTGAATAAATTAATAAATGCTTGTTGAATGAAAGGCTAAAATTACTATAGGCCTCAGCTGTTAAAATCTCCTAAAGCTAAAGTCCCCCAACTCAAGCCAGCAAAATCAGATGTTATATTATGGTTTTGTTTGTTTTAAATAAAGCTCAACGAGATTCAAATGCTGTTCCCTGTTTTTTATGCCTTTAATTGCTCTTTTTGTTGTTTTAACATTGTCTATGTTCTGCAATTTTAAAGATGGCTAATTTTAAAATTTAATGATTTACATCTTTTGAAAAATATCACTTTTTCCCCTGCACTACCATGTTTGAATCTTTTATTCCCAAACTTCAAGCTGAGAAAAACCTTTCCTTTTGCAAATTTGCAAGAACTTGCCTAGCTTCTTCTTGTCAAGAACTGTGAATAATCAGACTTTCCACTACTTACAAGCTAACAAGTGAGTCTGCTACAGCTTCTGACACAAGAACTCCTAAGCTAGAGCTGAAGGACAGAGTTTTACTCACAGCAATTGCACCATCCAGAGTATCAGCATTTTTGTGTGGGTTCCCAGAACACTTGTTCTCATGGGGCAACACAAAGAAGGCCAGATGACAGCTCCACACAGAGTGGGTTGTGTTGCGAGAGAGGAACCCTGAGCTCAACTCAACTCTTTTGCAATGTGTAGTAAACATGCATGGTCTCTGCTCTAGACGGAGACAGTATCTCTATCTTCCAAGGCTGTAAGCAAACTTGCCCTTTGTTCTGGAGAAAAACACGATTTGTGTTTTTCAAGACTGTTCACTGTATCGACTTTTTTGAAAAGATCACCCAGAACAAAGGGCAGTCAATGCCTCACCTGCAAGACATGAGTTATTCATGGAGGATTTTCTCCCACTAGTTTTTTTCATCATGCTAGTCAGTGTCCCCAATTGTAGCCTGGATAGCCCATGATACTGCCTATGCCGAAAACTGCCACCTGGACCTCTAAATGTCAAGGATGCTGTGGAGTTTACAGCCTGACCTTCAAATTCAAAACACAGAAAGTGTACAGGAAAATTTTCTGATCTGTATATGACTACTGCTTGGAAATCCTCTACTGATTTAGTAAAATGTGTTTAATCAAAAATTATACTTTGTTTTTCATCCTCTACCTCCATAGGTGTGAGGTTGGGCTTTTGCAGACTCTCACATTTAAGATTGAAAGTGATGGTTGTAAATATAAACTTTATCATTTGAAGTTATTTAAATTAGGTAGTGGATTAATTCTGGGGTGGAATGATCCAGAATGTATTTATCCTAGAATTTGGATAATTTGATTGTTATAAAACAATCCGTAGGAGACCTGGTAGCATAGAGGTTAACAGCTTGGCTGCTAACCAAAAGGTTGGCAGTTTGAAACCACCAACAGCTCCTTGGAAGCCCTATGGGGTAGTTGTACTCTGTCGTATTGGGTCTCTATGAGTTGGAATCGACTTGACGGCAACAGGTATAGTTTAAAATGAAATAACACATTTGTGGTAAGACATTGAATTATTCACCTGCTCTCCACATTTGAATGAAAACTTCTGTGATTTGAAGTCGCTAAGCACTAAATGATGGCACTGGTCTTTTTCTTCCTTTAGTGGCTGATATATTTACTATAATTTCCCCTGACATCTTTAGAATGTCTGGAAAGAGAAAAATTGTCCCTTCAGAGTTTGACAAAGGATGTTGAAGCTTAATGTTGGATTTAATGTGTGTCTAATACCTCATGTAGTACATTGGAATATATTATCACTGGGATAATGATGGAAGTAAAAATGGGTAATACCACTTTAGCATATATTTTGTACGAGGCGTGATAATTATTTTACGTTTCATCTCTTTTATTTCTGAAAGCAGCCTTATGAGGTAGATACTGTATCAGCCCCATTTTTTGAGAAACAACAACAGCAACAAATGTGTGGCATGGATGGGCTAAGAAACCAAAGTGTAAAGTGGTTAAGGTGCATATCTAATGTCAAATGACCAGAAAAGAGTAAAGCCACAAGGTCAGCCTCTGGAGAACAACACCTTCATCTCTGTGTTCTTGTTCACATGAGCAAATTCCACAGTAATGGCCTCCAGGTGTGTTCAAAAAGTTCAACATCGCAACCTGAGACTTACCCTGATGGACACTATACTTTTTCTTAGTGATTTCAGAAATGACTAATGTTGATACGGTAATGTCCTTGCACTACAGGATATCTCAGTGCTATACTGTAATTTTGTGCCTGTTTTTTTTTTTTGTGTGTATTTTTTCTTTGAAAACATTTTACTGAATCAGTAGATTTCCAAACAGTAGTCATATGGAGATTAGACAATTTTCTTGTACATTTTCTGTGAATTTTGAGTTTGAGGGTCAAATTATAAACTCCGCAGCATCCCTGATATTTAGGTCCAGGTAGTGATTTCCATCACAGGAGCAATCACCGCCTATCTGGCAAAATTAAATTATTTCCAATTTATCTGTGGTAGAGATCCCATTTCATTAAGTGCACTTAACATCAATTACTTTAGCGGAAATACTCTGAAAGATTTTTAACTATGGGTGAGAATAATTTTAATGACACATATTTAAATAAATCCAATCTTTTAAAGCATAAATTAGAGGGTGATGTATTACTTCATAAAAAGATTCTTCACTGCATAAAACCATCTACTACAGGGTTACTCCAAGTGGGGGACTCACCTTCTAGCCTTAGAGTAGATTTGATTGTACTTAATAATATACACATGCACACATATAGCACATTTTACAAAATGTACATATAATTTGTTCAATTTATATTTCCAAATAACTATAGATATACGGAAGGTTGAGTAGCTCTAGAAAAACTTTTAGCTCAAGCACTTACTTTTAAACATGAAAAAGAAACAAAAGAGATTTAAGTAACCTCCTGAAGGTCACATCTATATTTTTATTGATTGTTTTTGCCTGCTTAACCTATCAATTATTGAAGGAGTTGAAATTATGTAAACAGGGGCATATAGTTTTATATGTTTTGATATTACATTGGCTGCATACAATTATAGAATTGCTATAAATTGTTATAAACTGGTGTTTTAAAATTTTCCTTGTCATTTAGTTACCGTCTTTGTCTCTTGGTTGTTGTTAGATGCTATTGAGTCGGCTCAGATTCATGGTGACATTATGTATAACAGAAGGACACACTCCCAGTTCTTCACCATCTATGTTGAGCCCACTGTTGAGGCTATTGGATCAACCTGTCTCATTGACTCATTTTTGTTGACTTTACCAAGTATATCTAGTAATTGTTTGTTTGTTTTTCTTTCTTCTTCAATGTACTTTAAGTGTGTGTCTTTTAAAAGCATATGTTATGTGGTACAAACTGTTAACACACTTGATGGCTAACTGAAAGGATGGAGGCTCAAGTCCACCCAGAGGTGCCTCAGAAGAAATCTGTCAATTTACGTCCAAAAAATCAGCCGTTGGAAATCCTGTAGAATACAGTTCTACTATTACACACATGGGGTCACCATGAGTCAGAGTTGACTGGGGAGCAACTGGTGTTATGGTAATGATATTATAATATTGCCATTTCCAGTCTGCTCAAATGTATCTCAGACGGGATTATTTAGTCCAATTGGAAAAAATTGGAGGAAGGGGGAAGAGTTTACTGATTTTTTACAATTCAATTCTATCATTTATTTGAATAGTTTTTTTTAACTGCATTAGTGACTTCCTTTGTATTGAGTTCTTCTTTTAACCCCTTACGTTTTCTACTAATTTGATATTTATACTATTCTTTTAGTAATTTCAATAGAAATGCTGACTTTCATATTAAACCAAATTTAGAGTTAAAAGTGTTTTTTTCTTCCAATGCTACAAGAATTTTACAACATTTTAAATCTGATTATTCTGATTTTTTATTCTACTGTTGTTCAGTTTTTATTTTCTAACAGCTTTTTAAACACCCCATATACTAAAAAAAATATACTAAGTATGATTATTGTGTGAAAAAGTTCATGATGGCTTTATAATAAATAATATGCATGATTTCCAGTTTATTTTCAGCATTTCCTTCCTAGTTATCAGTTCCTTTGAGACATGAAGCTTTTTCTTTTTAAAGTATATACTTTAGTGGTCACTGTAGTGGAAGCTTTTATGTAGCAGGTCAATTATGGTTTTAAAGAGGGGAAGAATTTTAATATGCATTTATTTTACCCTTCTTGAGAAATAGTTTATCTGGAGGTACAATTCTAAGTTGGCGGTATTTTCTATCAGACAAGTTTTCTAAGTCTTCCTCTGAAGTATGTATTATGTATCACTAAAAGGGATTGCCATTCAAAGGTCTTTTTTGGGGGGGTGGGGGTGCAAGGTAGTCTTCAAACCCATGTGTGCAGAGTAGAACTGCTCCATAGGGCTTTCAAGCCTATGACCTTTCAGAAGCAGATCACCAGGCCTGTCTTCTGATGCACTCCCAGGTGGATTCATAGTGTTAGGTCTTTGGATTTGGCTTCATACATATCATTTCATTTCTTATACGAAATTCATTAAATCAGAAACTCTAAGTGCGTTGGCACCCCAGAACCTGTATATATTTGTGTTATTGTCACAATGAGTCAGTCCTCTGGTATTTGAAGTTATTGAAAGTTATCTTTCAAACTCGTTGTCCTATGTCCTTCCAGGAAGGAATATTGCCTTCCTGTCGAGTTTGGTAAAATGTAATCACCAAGAATATTTTTAGGCTAGCTTAATTTTATCTGAAGTTATTTAAATATTATTTTTGAAGTAAAAATATAATGTGCCATTTAAAAAATAGGGTTAATGACAAAAATGGTGACAGTTTCATAATGCCGGTGTCATTGAAATCTAGTTCTCTTTTCAAGGTACCAATTAAATACAAATTTACATTTAACTTGTCAAAAGGAAATATTGGAAGAAATTATTCAGTTTTGTATAATACTAAGTATAGCACACCCTGTAATATTAACTCATATATGTTTACAATTGCCTCTGCTCTGTAGAGGTTAGCTGCCTGAGCAGATGGGTATATCCAATATAGAACATACTGGAAATATTAACATAAATACATTTGTTGTTGTAGAAGCTCACCAACAAATTAGACCATGGTGAAAAAGCATCAAATTATTATATACCCAACTTTCTTATTGGCACTAAGTAGGATGAACAAAAAATATTAAATTGAATGTATTTTAGCAGTGTTTTGTTTTCCGGGTAGGTGTGCTAGATTATAATTGATATCATGTTTAGAAATACGTTTGTACTTAGAAATTGATTCAGTTTTCCTGTTTTTTTTTCAGGGAGTCCTCTGCAATTAAATATCTTACTTCTATATTTGCTGTTATTATAATTTATTGCAAAAGGGAAAAATTCAGAGCTGGACATAATTGGACATAATTAGAAAAATGCTTATTTAGAATACTCTGTAACAAATATGTGTTTTTTAAAGTAGGGTTTTCAGACTTTGCCAAATATTTCTTGGCTTTAATGTTAACATTCATTTACTCTTGATGATAGCATAAGACCAGGATGGTTTGAGGTTAGCTATAAAACAAAGAATCACATAATTTGTCACTGTCATTGAATGGACTTATTATTAAACTGTTTTTAAAGCAGAACAACTCATTGGCATTTGGATTTAAACACAAGAGGTATAACAAAAACTTTTCAGTAAGTTAAAATACATCATGTTTGTCCAATTTCTGTAAAACTTAGTGAAGTAGTCACATGTCCAGCATTTGGAAGGAAAAATGGCAAACTTTTTTTTTCTTGGTTTATATGGAACTGGAAAATACAGGAAAAAATGAAGTAGTGTGGGAACCTGATCCAAGAAAGTTCTCAAATGTAATATGAAATAAGCATAAAGATAGACGTAAAATTGGAAACGAATATGGAAAATCTTAAATTTATTTGGATTTTTTTTTCCCCACAGCCTTGAGAATGGTTTAAATATTGATCAAAGTAATTTTCTGTTAATATGACTTCGTGGATGAATAGCATAATACCAGACCAAGGAGCCCTACAATAAACATTACGTGAAGGATTAATTGAATAAATGAATGAGTGCAAAATTATGAAGAATAAGATAAATATAAAACACTGAAAGAAAAAAAAAAAGGATCAGTACACCAATGTTTGTGGTAGCAGTATTCATGTTAGCCAAAAGGAAGAAACAACCAAGATGTCCACGAGCAGATGAGTGGAGAAATAAAATGTGGTGTAAGCATACAATGGAGTATTGTTGTTAGGTGCCGTCGAGTCAGTTCTGACTCATAGCGACCCTAAGTACAACAGACATGTTATTATTATTCATTCATAAAGGTGGATGAAGTTCTGATACCTGCTACATGGATGAACCTTGAAAATATGATGCTGAATGAAATCAGCTAAACACAAAAGGACAAATATTAAATAATCTTATGTATATGAAACATCCAGAATAGACAAATGTATAGAAACCAAAGTTTATTAATGGCTACCAAGAGCAAGGGAGAGGGGAAAACAGGCGATGTTACGTAAGAGGGTCCCTGGATGGCGCAAGCAATTGTTGCACAAGCTTCTCAGCTTGATTCCATCCACAGGCTTCTTGGAAGAAAGTCCTAATGATGTATTACAGGAAAATTAGTCATGGAAAACCCTGTAGCACAGTTCTACCCTGACATACATGGGGTCACCATGACTTGGAATCGATTCATTGGCAATAGGCTATTGCTTAAGGGGTACTGAGTTTCTGTAAAAGGCAAAGGAAAAATTTGCAAATGGATACTGGGGGTGGTTGCACAACAGGGTGAATGTGATTAGTGTCATTGAATGGTATACATAAAAACAGTTGAAATGGAAATACTTTGTGATCTGTATTTCTCTACAATGAGAAGTTAAAAAAAAAAAAGAAGGATCAATACAAGAAAACACATCACGTATTTGGATTTCATGACGTATTTTAAATGACTGAGAGGAAATATATATATATATTTTTTTTTATAGGGCAGAATAGAACTGCCCCATAGGCTTTCCAAGGAGCAGCTGGTGGATATGAACTGCCAACCTTTTTGTTAGCAGTTCGAGCTCTTAACTGCTGTGCCGCCAAGGCTCTGGAAATAATATATGTTTAATTCAGAAGAATCAAGGTGTGCTGTGGTAAATTATAATGATCACATTTTACTGGCTTTCAACTCTTCAAACAGGGATTGGACTGGACTATAAGATACATAATGATACTGGTGAGGAGTGAGCTTCTTGGCTCAAGTAAACACATGAGACTACATGGGCAGCTCCTGTATGAAGGTGAGATGAGAAGACGAGGGGGGTGGGGGGGAGGGGGACAGGAGCTGGTTGAATGGACAGGGAAATGCAGGGTGGAGAGGAGAAGTATCCTGTCTCATTCGGCGGAGAGCAGCTAGGAGTACCTAGCAAGGTGTGTATAAGTTTTCATATGAGAGTGATTTGATTTGTCAACTTTCACTGAAAGCACAATAAATTAAAAAGTATTGAAAACAAAACTTAGTGGCTTCAAACCACAAAGCTTTATTCCGTAATTATACTGTCCACCCAATGTGTGTCTGTTGGTCACTCAGTGTTTCAGAAAGATGAAGAATTTATCTTACCATTTGTTTCTATGATCAACAAGAAAAGGGAAGAATAAAGCTGTAGGATTTAGCACCTAAATATTAAATGCTTCAGTTCAAAATTTGGTCTACATCGTTGTTCAGGACTAGTCACATGGCTCCATCTAACTTTAAGGGACAGGGAAGTACAACAACTTGTGTGTCAGGAAGAAAGAGGGGATTGGAGGAGACTGGTAATATCTGCCATAGTACGAAATATTCTAGATCAGGAGAGACATAGTGCCACCAAAAGCTAGGAGCTAGAATTTGTTGGGAGCAGAAAAACTAACAAACAATGCTGGCCATTTGGCCAGCAAGACTGCAGGGACCTTCCTAGTCTGAGAAGCCTCTGTTATTAGGTTAATGGATTTGGATTTAGAACAATGGATAAACAGACAACAGATTCTTTAAAAAAAAAAAAAAAAAATTAAGAGTCAAATGAAAGGATTAAAATAACAGTAAATGCTACACACCTGTGCTTGATATTTCTGGCATTTTTGCATAGAGTTGTTGGAGTGAAAGAAAGAGGAGTTAAAGTAAAAATATCCAGTAAGCTTTCAGGTATCGAATAATATTTTTTCTTGGGCTTGTAATTTTGTTGAACTTAAAAAAAAGAGAGAGAGAAAGAGAGAATCCAGGCATTTTAAAGAGAAAGTTGTCCAGGGCTTGATAAGATACCTAATTTTAAAGATAAAGGAGAGAAGTAGAAAACCAGTTCCAAGGTTTTACATTCTAGGGAACCAGGGAGAATGTTTATATGTTTATACATAACTACAAGAGAGACAAGACAAAACAAGCAATTTTTGAAACAAATCAAAGCGTTAGAAAAACTTCACCAAGAGTGAAAATCCCATCAAAGTAGAAGTAAGGTAAGATAAATGAGGCTGGCGACACGAAATTAAGGGTGAGATAATTTCCTATTTGTGGAAGCTATTCTGCTTTGAAATTTACTCATCTGCTCAGATCCGTTAGAAAGGTAATGCGCTCTGTAATATGGTCTTTAAAATGCACAGTGTGACTGGCAGGGTTTAAACATAACGTTTGCTTGCAATATCCCCCCAAATTATCCTAGCAGGGAGAGGGGAGGCAAACCACCAATTTTGACTCCACATGTATTCCAGATACAGAAAAATGGATAAATTGGCTTCTTTTGTGTTCTCCTTGCTGCTCGTCTCTATGAGCCGTGAAATTGTGCGGCTGCGGTTTTTAGCTCAGAGAGAAGCTTATAGAGGAGAGCGGCAGGTGTTGGCACCTCACGGGGCAACATGGGCCGCAAATGGAGCCCTTGCGGTCATCAGACTGATAGGGTGGGTGTAGATTATCAGACAGGAAGTAGTTATTTTAAGCAGCGAGCTCCAAGTGTCTGAACTCCAGTGGAGAAAAGGAAAGTCCATGAATAGCAGTCATTCTAGGAAATATTAATTTGGCTTTTCAAATAGTTGTTACTCAAATGGTTATCCATAGGTTTCCAAGAGTTAACAAGGAGCGATTTTACAGTCCTCTGTCACTGTAACTGTATGATCCCACAAGTTACTTAGCCTCTCTGTGCCTCAGAGTCTTTCTCTGAAAAATGAAGGTGATACCTAAAGATCAGAGAGTAAGTCAAAAGATCAGAAGAGGCTTCTCCCCACTTCAGGATTTATGGTTTTGTGATTCGCAAAGGCCTCTATCTATACGGTTTACAAAGGGCTAGAACTATGAGTCACCCCTGTAATTCTTTAACCTTTTTAAAATTGTGGCCACTTAGCTCCTACCTGTATGTTTAACACCATTCTAGATCCTCAGCTAGTTCTGCTCTGATTTGGGGATACGGGCAGTTCCCAGGCTACAAGCGTTTGACTTACGTACAGCCCATAGTTATAAACCAACCAAAATTCAAGGTAGGTACAATGGTTCGCAATAATAAATAGGCTCTACTTTTTGACTTGCATCAAAACATTTTTATTATTATTACCGTATTATGTTAGGAAACTCTGGTGGCATAGTGGTTAAGAGCTACGGCTGCTCATCAAAATGCTGGCAGTTCGAATTCACCAGGTGCTCCTTGGAAATTCCATGGGACAGTTCTACTCTGTCCTGTAGATTTGCTGAGTCAGAATCGACTCAATGGCAACAGGTTTGGCTTTTTTGGTTATTATGTTCAAGATGTTTTAGTGTACGTAGATGTGTTTCTTTAATTTTTTTTTTTTTTTTTGCATAGAAAGGTACACTGTAGTCTATATACTAAGAGAAACATTTGACTAACTGACATTAGTTATAAACCATACCTAACTGCTCTCACTTACATACAAATTCAGCTTAAAGACAGACTTAGGAATGAACTCATCCATAATACAGGGACTGCCAGTAATTTAAGGGAGCCCTGGTGACGCAGTAGTTAAGAGCTCGACAGCTAACCAAAAGGTCAGCAGTTCTAATCCACCAGCCACTCCTTGGAAACCCTATGCAGCAGTTCTACTCTGTCCTATACAGTCACTATGAGTGGGAACCAACTCAAGGGTGATGGGTTTTTTTTTTTTTTTTTTGTTTGTAATTTAAGAAACACTTGATCAGTAATAGCTACGAATTTCAAGTACCTACTTCACAGGGTGTTAATGAGGATTAAATGTATTAAGTTCTTTGTATATTGCTTGGTACATGTTAACTGCTCAATAAGTACTAATGTTAGTGAGTGTAGTGAAGGTTATCCCTGTAGTGGAGGTTACGTTGATGGTCTTTTCCACCTTCCTGATGATCCACTCCAACTTACTTTACTAATTATCTCATGCCAGTAATAAGTGTCCTAAGTTTCTTGGGACAATTTCCAACTGTGCATTATAATGACATTATATGTTTTTCTCTCTTGTTCCTTGGCCTCATTTCTTGGGCTTGTTCATGAGCTTGACTCACCAGTCCTCCCAAGAACAGAAGACCTGTGCCAAAGGCATAGGGTGCGAGGTGTGTGGTTGGATTCCCGATGCCTGCCCTGACCTTGCTGACGCAGGTGGTCACGTGCACCTCCGTAGCCTGGCTCTCTGCTCCTCCCTCCGGTTGCCTCCAGAGTAACATCTCTTTCTGTCTGACTAGCTTTGCAGTCTCTAAATCATCCAACCCGCCTAAATTCTGAATAATTTAAGAACTAGGAGGCAAGAGAAATGAGAATACTACCTGTAACGTGGATGAAGCTGAAATTGGAGTTCATGAGTTTAGGTCAGAGATGGTGCAGGGCTAACATGAGTTTGAAGAGGAGAGTAGCATGGAGGTGAGTCCAGGATGGCCAGCTTTTCTACCTTCATCTGCCAACAGGAAAAGTGTGTAAAGCTGTGGAGAGACTAGAAGTGTGCCGAAGGAAAAGTCCCTCCTCAGGTTAACCCCAAAAGGAAAATAAGCGTGCCCTTTATGTGCCTACCTGAACCATCCCTGGCTCACTCCTGCTTGCCTGTGCTCTCCTCTGTAAGACGTGGTCTCCAAGTCTTGGCCGCATTTGTACTGAGCCTGTAATAGTAAGGCCTTTTTATTTGGGGTATCAATAAGAGAGTAATAGAAGCCCTCTATTAAACTTTTATTTTGATGAGATTTTTATATTAGAGTAAATGAGATACACGTTTGTGTTCATAATATAAATTTAGTGACCATAATATTTGGTGTTAATGAAAAACAGACTCTGGAGAGATATGCCACAAATGCAACATTGTCCCTTAAGGTGAAAAAAAACAAAAACTTAATAAAAAGGATGGGCTTACGTGTGCCTACATGTAAAGGCAGGGACCAGGAAGGTAATTTTCTGGGTAATGGGCATTGATAGTACTAGTTGTCATTTTTCCCTGTGTTACAATAGTCTCCTTAAAGAGGTATCATTTTCGCTACTCCTTTGTCACAATGCTCTGCCCTCTAAGAACTTTTTTTTTTTCACTGTATAAGATGGTGCTGCTGGTTATCATCAAGCACTTTCAGCATCTGAATTCATTAAAATATTTTAATAGGGATGAAAAATATTTCATTTTGCAGTGTGTCCTAAGGGTACCACTGGGACCAAGTAGCAAACAATAAATTAACCGAAAAGGAAGTTAACATAATGTCAAGCAGTAAAACAATGTGAATGAATTACATGGGTTTCATCTCTAGTAATTAAGAGTTAGAAAAACAGTAAACCTGGTGGGGCTTGCCTGCTTTGCCCTCTTCTTTATACAATCTCGGTGACTGTGTGCTTCTGTGGTCGAATGTATATGCTTCACTTGGGAAAGGTGAAAACAACTTTGTTCCTGTAGCTCCCCACTTTTATGCACACTTGTAGCCATTACCAATACACCAGAGCTGTCCCCAAAGAACAGAAGGCTCTTGTCGACTGTGACAGCTAATTCTATGTGTCAACTTGGCTAGACTAGGGTTTCCAGTTAATTGGTCAAACACTAGTCTAGGTGTTTCTATGAAGGTATTTTGCAGATGTGAGTAACGTTAACAATAAGTTGACTTTAAGTAAAGGAGATTACCCTAGGTAACGTGACTGGGCCTCCTCCCATCAGTTAAAGGCCTTTAGGGCAAAAACTGAGGTTTTCTAGAGAAGAATTTCTGCCTCCAAAGTATAACATAAATATCCTGCCAGAATTTCTAGTCTGCTTTCACACTCAAGGCTGTAACACCAACTGTTGCCTGAGTTTCTAGCCTGCCTGCCTGCCCTACAAATTTTGGAAGGATCCTTGGTGGCACAATGGTTAAGAGCTCAGCTGCTAAGCAAAAGTTGTTGGTTCGAACCTACCAGGTGCTCTGCAGGAGAAAAGACCTAGTGATGTGTTTCTGTAAAAATTTCAGCCTAGGAAACCCTATGGGGCAGTTCTACTCTGTCCTATAGGGTCGCCTTGAGTCGGAATCTACTCAATGGCATCCAACAACAACAGCCCCCATTATCCTGTGAAACAATTTCTTTAAATAAATCTCTATTTCTGTATACATGTAGATAAAAAAAAAAACTAGTGCCAAGATAGTCATATACATATATGTACATACACATATATGTATATATACATACATACATGTATGTACGTACACATATATACTATGTGTACATGCACAGACACACATACCCTGTATGTGCGTGTGTGTGTATATGTATGTATGTATGTGTATATAACCTATTGTTTATATATTCTTTTGGTCCTGTTTCTCTGGAGAACCCTAACGGATACACTGATCTAAAAAAAAAAAAAAAATTTTACACTGACCTACGTCAATAATATTAGGAAAGCTGAGTATATACACTAAGCCAGGCATGTGCTAAACACTTTACATGGAATATCTCATTTCATTTTTTGACTATTCTAAAACATAGGAATTACTGTTATCCTCCTTTTACAAAATGGGCTTTCCCTTCTGGCCCTAATTTCCCTTCCTCAATCACTAGGCTTGCCCTTGCTCGGTGAGGCAAATGAGTTCTCCTTTAACATAATCACACAAATTGCTGGTGAGTAATTGCATGCCATCTTCAGGGTATCCCTATTTTAAAAGTAAAGTCTATCACATCAAATAATACTTTTGAAATGTGGTAGTACAGGAAAAACCACTCTGTACCTCTTATTTCTAAAAACTCAAGAAGGTTATCAGTTTTGCGAAATATGCCAAGATTTTTGAGTGACATTTTCACTATGAAATATTGGTAAAAAAAAAAAAATAGGCATTTAAAACACAAAGCATTATTATATTTATCTTTTTTTTAAACTAAAGATTATACTAGATGCCTTGGCCCATTATACCTATCTTTTCTTCAATGACTCTGTTTTTGGTATTTTCCATGTGAAATTTGCAAATTGCTCTCAAAAAAACATAATGATGTCTTTAGCATAAAAAACACCCAAACTTTGCCAAAGATTCAAGGAAGAATGCTCTTAACCATATCTTCTGTATAGTAGAAATTAACTTTCGACATGGTTTTGGATCTTAGAATAAAGAGCCTACTACGTCTTTGAAACATAGATGTTTATGATAGTAGTTATAAAAATGAGCACCAGGCTGAAATGAAAACAACCACCAGGCATTTTATATTCTTTGGTTCCTTTAAGCCCTTCTTTACTTATGAATCCATCCCTTTGGAGGGATATTGAGGTTATGCAGTTGTGGCAGAATTTTTCTACCTTGTCCGTGGAAGCAAAGCGCAGAAGAAAATAATGGAGACTGTGGAAGGGGAGGAAAGAATATGAGAGAATGGGATTTAGGCTTCGTAACCCCTTGACCCAACCCGTTGCTGTTGAGCCGATTCTGACTTATAGGGACCCTAATTTGTTAAATCATTTCCAGTTTGATTTTGATGCAATTCTATTTATTTTCATGATTAAAGATGACAATTTTCACTGCCATGTTTTTAGATGGCATCAGTTACATTGATCGATTTCAATAAAGCAAGCATTTTATTTTGACACTTCAGGTAGTACAAATAGAAAAGGCCCAAAAGACTGTCAAAAGACCCCAGGTGAGCTATTCGCAAACCATTTCCACAAAGCTTATTGTATAATACAGCAAAAAATTAGGCTAATGGAGACCAGCGTAACATATCAGTACTCAGTCTTGGAATGAAGGCAACGCAGATGTTTATCTATGTGTAAAGATGCATAAGGTTTAAATATTACATAGTAAGTACACATTATGAATTTGTGATAAATTACAATGGAAACCTATATCAATATTTGATTTCCTCAGCAGGGCTTTTCTGTATGAGAATACAAACCACTTTAGTCCTACAGCTGCAGTCCAGCTACTTAATCTATCTTGCTTCTGAATCCTCAGGAAGATTAAATTATTTTCTCAATAGATTTAAAGCATCAAGCATCTATCCTGACATTCGTATTTTTATTACTTTAAAACTTAAGATGTTGGGATATGATTCTTTGAGATGTTTTTCTTAGAAGAGATAGGCAAATACATTTTACATTAACTTCAATACTTTATGGAATGTTGTCCCCTATGTTGGTGTCACACTGTTATTAAAAGAGTGGTTATAGTATGTGTGGATGTGTCAGGAGAAAAAAAGAATTATATAGTCAATTCCCTTCACAACAATGGATTTTTCAGCATTTGTCTAGTAAATGAGAGGTTAGTTAGATCCATTTCACTGATCCGCAATTTAATTCATGCAGTTTTGAGGTGAGCCAAGTTTATAGCCACACTATTTTATACTATCGCTCTGTTTGCTGTAGTTATTTCTGCCACTGACTGTATTATACACAAAAGAAAGTGTTTCGCCTCTAAATTTACTGATGCTTTGATGCAGGATAGATTAATAAACACAAAGCCAGGTTGATAGAGGAGAGGAGAATCAATTAGAAATGAAAATCATCAGTATATGTTAATGGGCTGAAATTATTCATCTTGAAAAATATTCTTTTATTATACTGAAACCTCGTGTGAATAAGCTTTAGAAGCCCAGACTTTATATAAAGGAATAAAGAGAGCACAAACAAGATTTTAAAACATTGGCTACTGTATCCTTTTGGATTTGGAAATAAACGCATTTGAACCCATTTCATACAGACTACACTTATATGCTAGGTGCAAAACAATCTAGAAAAAAAAATTCACTCAAAGGTAATCATTAAAATGTACATGCATTTTTTGAAAGTAAAAGGCAGAGCCTGGTGTATAGAAGATTTTTTTAAGATGCATGTTTTTTGTTTTATTTATTTTTTCCCCCTCTTGGACTTTCGTTCTGAAGGAAAATTGTAGCGAAAATCTCAATGTCAGTTTGTGCAGTCTTTAATTTAAACAAAAAACAAAAACTGTACTAATTAAAAGGCAAAATGCCAAAGTACCTCAATGGGAAAATCAAAAACCCACTGCCCGTTGAGTCGATTAGACTCAGAGCAACCCTATAGGAGAGAGTAGAGCTGCCCCATAGAGTTTCAAAGGAATGCCTGGTGGATTCCAACTGCCGAGCTTTTGGTTAGCAACCATAGCTCTTAACCACTATGCCACCAGGGTATCCACCTCAATGGGAGGTACTAATATATTTACTTATATAACCCATTAAAGTATGTTACTGATGTTTTACCAAATTAAATCAGTTCACTTAAAAAAAAAACCTATAATTGATATTGGTGAACTCTGGCAAAAATATTTAAAATACCTTATAAATTTTGATATTGTTTATAATATTTCCTATAAGATAGCCTTTATTTGATCAAAGGAAATTCTATATTTTAATGAGAACATAAACCAAATAAAACCAAACCTATTGTCATCGAGTTGTTCCAACTCATAGCAACCCTACAGAACAGAATAGAACTGCCCCATGGGGTTTCCAAGGAGTGGCTGGTGGATTTGAACTGCCAACCTTTTGGTTAGCAGCTGAAAGCTTAACTACTGTGCCGCCAGGACTCCAGCAAAAACATGGATGTGAAAATTAAATAATCTTACACGTTGGAGGTGCTCACTCATCTATGCCAAGAGATATGGAAGACAGCTTCCTGGTCAACTGACTGGAAGAGATCCATATTTATCCCTATTCCCAAGAAAGGTGATCCAACCAAATGTGGAAATTATAGAACAATATCATTAATATCACACGCAAGCAAAATTCTGCTGAAGATCATTCAAAAATGGCTGCAGCAGTATATCAAGAGGAAACTGCCAGAAATACAGGCCGGTTTCAGAAGAAGACGTGGAACTGGGGATATCATTGCTGATGTCAGATGGATCCTGGCTGAAAGCAGAGAATACCAGGAGGATGTTTACCTGTGTTTTATTGACTATGCAAAGGCATTCGACTGTGTGGATCATAACAAACTATGGATAACACTGCGAAGAATGGGAATTCCAGAACACTTAACTGTGCTCATGAGGAACCTTTACATAGATCAAGAGGGAGTTGTTTGGACAGAACAAGGGGATACTGTTTGGTTTAAAGTCAGGAAGGTGTGCATCAGGGTTGTATTCTTTCACCATACCTATTCAGTCTGTATGCTGAGCAAATAATATGAGAAGCTGGACTATATGAAGAAGAACGGGGCATCAGGATTGGAGGAAGACTCATTAACAACCTGTGTTAAACAGATGACACAACTTTACATGCCGAAAGTGAAGAGGACTTGAAGCACTTACTAATGAAGATCAAAGACCACAGCCTTCAGTATGGATTACAGGTCAAAATAAAGAAAACAAAAATCCTCACAACTGGACCAGTGAGCAACATCATGATAAACGGAGAAAAGATTGAAGTTGTCAAGGATTTCATTTGACTTGGATCCACAAGCAACAGCCATGGAAGCAGCAGTCAAGAAATCAAAAGACGCATTGCATTGGGCAAATCTGCTGCAAAGGACCTCTTCAAAGTGTTGAAGAGCAAAGATGTCACCCAGAAGACTAAGGTGTGCCTGACCCAAGCCATGGTATTTTCAATCACATCATATGCATGTGAAAGCTGAACAATGAATAAGGAAGACCGAAGAAGAGTTGACTCCTATGAATTGTGGTGCAGACGAAGAATATTGAATATACCATGGACGGCCAAAAGAACGAATAAATCTGTCTTGGAAGAAGTGCAGCCAGAATGCTCCTTGGAGGCAAGGATGGTGAGACTGCGTCTTACATACTTTGGACATGTTGTCAGGAGGGATCAGTCCCTGGAGAAGGACATCATGCTCTGCAGAGTACAGGGTCAGCGGAAAGGCGGAAGACCTCAATGAGGTGGATTGACACAGTGGCTGCAACAATGGGCTCAAGCATAACAACGGTTATAAGGATGGCTCAGGACCAGGCAGTGTTTTGTTCTATTGTGCATAGGATTGCTATGAGTCGTATCCGACTCGACGGCACCTAACAACAACAACAACATATGTTGTATATACATTATTTTTTAAATTTTCGTGAAAATATACACAGCCAAATATACACCAATTGAACAATTTCTAAACATACAATTCAGTGACATTGATTACATTCTTCAAGTTTTGCCACCATTCTAGCTATTCTATTGCAAATTACCACTATTGTCTAAAGCTCACTGTTCCCTGAGCTTAGCATCCAACCTTTCAACTTGCTGTTGTCAGTTTGATCTCACACAGGTAATTCTCTAAAATATAACAATGATTAAGGGAGACATATTTCACTAATTAAAATAAGCTTTTTTTGTTCAAAGAAAGCTTTTTTGGGTTCAAAGAAAAGTTTTGGCTTAAGGTTTACAGGGAAATAGTTCAGGGATTTATTCAGCTTGGATGGTTCCAGAAAATCTGGATTCCATTGAGAATTTTAATTCTGTTCCACATTTACCACCCTTCTGATCGATCGTGATTCTTCTATAGACCCTTTTAGTTAAAGCTCCTATAACTTTTTGGGTGACAATAGAAATTACTTTTAATTATTTTTTATATTTAATAATTTTTAAATATTTCAAAGTATAGTTACCCAGTCTTCATCTAGGAATCAGATTGAACATAGGAAGACTTTTCTCTTTTTTTTTTTTTTGATTTCTAAACCAAGAAATTAATTTGTGTTTTCATTCTGCTTTCAGTTTTTATCTTTATTCTTTTTTAACAGGTTTTATTTATCAGGACAATTTTAGATTTATACAAAAATTGAGAAGATAATACAGAGCATTCTCATACCCTCACACTCAATTTCTCCTATTAGTAACATCTTACATAAGTGTGATATTGCAATCAATGAACCAATATTTACTGATAACTCTGATATAAGTTTCTAGCCTCCAGAACTGTGAGACCATAAAACTCTGTTCTTATAAGACATCTAATTTGTGGTATTTTGTTACAGCAGGCCTAGGAGACTAAGACGTGGAGATAGAAAAAAAGATAAGGTATTCTAAAAAAAAAAAGATTTTCATCATGTGTGGAGAAAAAAATATTTTGAGGAGAATAAGGATAATTTTACTATGAATGAGTATGGAGGGCTTCGGTAGGTTTAATGATAGCAGTGTTTCCATCCAGATAAATTAGAAATGTTTAGAAACAAATGTCTAAGGAGTACCTTAGATTTTTCAGGTTTATATTCTATTTAAGGTTGTCTTAAACAGATAAATCTAAAATTGTACAATGCAGCTTATATTTCTCATCAAGTGAGTTTCCTTATATTGAAATCTGGAATTAGACAAATTTATCCACCAAGTCACATGTTTTCTCTGTAGAAGACCCAATTCCAAAGAGGAAAGAGAGACAATGGGTTGTAGCAATGCACAGTCAATTCCTTAATTCAGATTCTACAGAAAAGTTAAACATATTACTCTAGTGAGCTTTATTTATAGGACAGAAACTTCGAGAGTAGGAAAGAAGTTTCTCCACGTTTTGTCAACACTGAGATTGGACTGACTTAATTAGATCTAAATGATGACTTCAGTTCAGGCACTCAGCATTTCTCACGCCAAAGGACTGGGGCCTTCTCATTAACCACGTAACTATACAACAGTGGAGAATCACTTCTCACAAGACATCAAAAAAAAAAAAAAAAAAAAAAACCACCCAAACCCATTGCCGTCGAGTTGATTCTGACTCATAGCGACCCTACAGAACAAAGTAGAACTGCCCCATGGGCTTTCCAAGGAGCACCGGTGGATTCAAACTGCCCACCTTTTCGTTAGCAGCCATAGCTCTTAACCACTGTGCCACCAGTGTTTCCCACAAGGCATCAAGGAGGCAAAAATTGCAGAAGTAGCAACAACAGAACCAGTTAATGGAAAGAGTAGCTACTAGATTCTTATTTAGATTGATCGCTGTTAGCTACCATTGAGAAAGCTCTGACTCATGGTAACCTCGTGTACAACAGAACAAAACATTACTCAGGCCTGCTTCATCTTCTTTATTGTTGGTGTGTTTGAATTCATTGTTGTGAATATTTTTCTCAGTCTAGCTCATTGAGGGTTTCCCTCATTTTTGTTGGCCTTCTACTTTACCAAACCTGACCTCCATTTTAGCTACTGGTCTTTCTTGATGATGTGTGCAAAGTAAGCAAGTGGGATAAATTAGCCTCCGGTGTAGTTCAGCTTTACTGAAGAAGTATGATTGAAAATAAGAAAAATTGTGCACCATGCATTCATAATATCGTACTGTATTTTAAAGTGGGGGGGTGACAAATTTAATTTCAAGTAAGCCACTTCTCTGGTTGAATACATAATACAATCCTGCATCTGAATCTCACACTTTGACTTGTGTAAGCAACAACGAACTAGATGCTGCATATCTCCACTGGAGGAAAGGAGTAGAGATTCTGCAAACCAGGCACCTGTAGCAGGTATATCTATGCTTCCTGCTTCTCATACAGCTTCGCATATTTCTGGCAGGTACCATGAATGTGTGCCCCTCAACCTCAGTGACTTCATCTTGCTTGGCTCCAGATTCTGGCATGTCTGCACATACATTTTCAACTTTACTAGAGCTATGGAAGTCCAGAGGGTTAACACCACACGTTCAGGTGCAGTACTAGCCTAGCCAAGCGGTCTGCTTGGACCACCAGAAGAGTGCAGCTGCAGCCATTATGTGCCATTAGCAGTGCCATTCTGTAAATCTTAATCTGTGAAGCTGTGGACCTGTCATGAGGCTGATCCAGGGTAAACATTTGCTATTTCATTTAGTTAGTGGACAGCTCTCTCTAAATATGCTTCCCCCCCGCCCCCTTAGAGGTTTTTACATATTTAAAATCAAAGTGTATCTAGAGAAAAAATGGCTAATTTGTAATTGCTTATTTGGCAATACATTTGGGGACTTTCAGCCTTTGTCTTTTGCTTCCTCACATTTTTTAAGTTGGGTTGTGGAAAATTATTTTGAGATAAGGACTTCAACTTCACGCCTTTCTGATACATACAAACATTTGTTGATTCATTATTCTTTGTAGGTCTTCTTTATATTTTGGTTCCTTAAAATTGACTACAAGCGTTCCAAGTATTTTGTTGAATAGCAACATCAAGAAGAGATACAGCCAGGGGGTTGAAAATTAATATTATTTAATGATAAATATAAATATTATAAGAGATCAGTGTCACACTTCGATAGAGAAGCAATAGGCCAGGCATTACCCTCATAGTAATTTATTTTAATATTTACTAAGAAATTGGTGTTAAGATGATTGAAAACAATATTAATGGCTTGATGAAATAATTATCAATTTAGGAGTCATTCACATGGACATATTTGAGATATTAAATAAATACATTTAATGTCTACTATTAGGTTTCATGAAAATACTTCTTTTTAAATCTTGTATGTTTAATTTTCTGTACATTGTCCAATGGATACCATGATACAAAATATAAGGCTTCTAGCCTCTGTCCTGGAACCGACAGTCAGTCTTATAGTCCTCCATGGTTACTAAATGAACTTTAAAATTCATAGAATGCCATTTCTCTAAATATGACTATAGTTTAACCTCAAATCCCTAAATCAGTAGAAATTTATCTCTTTATTAGTTTCCTATCACTGCTAGTAACAAATTACCACATATTTCATGCCTTAAAATAACAACAACAACAAAAAATTGTTATGGTTCTGGAGACCAGAAATCCTAAAATCTGTGTCAGCATGCTGTCTTTCTTCTGAAAGCTCTAGGGGAGAACCCATTTCCTTGCCTTTTCCAGCGTCTAGAGACAACCTGTAATTCTTGGCACTTGTGATACCTACCTCTATCTTCAAAACCAGATTACACCTGTAAAGGCTTTTGGCTATGTTATTCTGGAGATTGGGGTGTGGATATCTTGGGTTGGGAGTGGCTGTTACTCTTCCCATCACAATCTCTCTTTATATTACAGTGACCTACTCATTTGTAAGTCAATATCTGTAGCTCTATTGTGTATTAGCCGATGTGTGGATGAAAAGTCCCATCATTTGAATGTTTTCCTTAAACATACAATGTGAAAATACTTGGAAAAAATCTGTATGATGAATGGAAGTTTTAATTTTTTCTATTTGTCCGATACCTCTATTTGTGTACAAATTTATTTCCATGAAGCTGATACTTTTGTGTCTTGAAATGATAAGAAAAATCACTGATCCCTTTAAACATTGTTTTTCCATTTTCACAAAGCATTGTTCTTTCACATGGAAGTGCCATTTATCTGCTACTTACCTGGATCCTTCTCCTAGATAGCTAAGTTATGAATACAAGAAAACTCAATTACTCTTACCATCACTTTTCTTAATACCAGAGATATCAAATTTAAGGTAATTATTGAGTAGATGTCTAGCTGAAGCCAAATTTACTGGCAGTTTTTTGGTAACGGGTTAAGTGCATACAAAAGAACATGTAGAATTAGACAAGTTATTAATTTCTGTGTTGTAAATTATTCCAAAACTTAGCTACAAATATTTATTTTCTTTTACAGTCTCTGTGAATCAAGAATCTTGAAGCAGCTTAGCTGGGTGGTTCTGGCTCAGGGTCTCTCACAAAACTGCAATCAGGTGTCAGTCAAGGCTTCGGTTCGCTGAGACTTGACTGGGGCTGAAGGATCTTGTTCTAAGCTTACTCACGTGAACATTGGTACAGGGCTCCAGTTTCTTAACACATGGACCATTCCATATGCCTGCTTATAACATAGCAATTGGCTTCCCCCAGGAAAAGTAGTCTAAGAGATAGAAGGCAAAGCCAGGCTAGGGTGAACACAGAGAAATAAAAGCTGTCACACTGCAATTCATAGTCCAATTTTGGAGCTAGGTTTTACAAATGCAATGTTGGCTAACCAAAAAGCTAGTAGGAATGGAGTGGGTAAGTACTACCAAAAACCAAACCCATTGCCATTGAGTCGATTCCGACTCATAGCGCCCCTATAGGACAGAGTAGAACTGTCCCATAGAGTTTCCAAGGAGCACCTGGTGGATTTGAACTGCCATCCTGTTGGTTAGCAGCCCTAGTGCTTGACTGCTATGCCACCAGGGTTTCCAGTAAGTACGTAGATGATAAAAAACCAAACCAAATCAAACCAAACCAAACCAAACCAAAAATGGTTGCCATGAAGATTATGGCTTACAGGTTACAGAGTAGAACTGCTCCATAGGATTTTCTTGGCTGTAGCCTTTACTGAAGAAGAGCGTCAGGCTTTTCTTCTGTAGTGCAGCTGGGTGGGTTCTATCTACTAAAGTTTATGTTAGTAGTCTAGCACAAACCAAATTGTTTGTGCTACCCAGGGGCCTACAGAGAAGAAAAGATTAGATAGATAGATAGATAGATAGATAGATAGATAGATAGATAGATAGATAGATAGATAGATAGATAGATAGATAGATAGATAGATAGATAGATGATAGATAGATAGATAGAGAGATAGATAGATAGATAGAGAGATAGATAGATAGATAGATAGATAGATAGATAGATAGATAGATAGATAGATAGATAGATAGATAGATAGATAGATAGATGATAGATAGATAGATAGATAGACAAATAAATAAATAAATAACTTGCTCAGTCAGGTTTCTTGAATTTTAAAAGTAGGTCAACTTGTGATGTTTGACCTATGATCTTGCTACACCTTCTTCCCTAAAATTCATGAAGACGGCTACTTTTTTGACAGAAGTTGAACAACGGAAGCTCCATATTCAATCTCACCTTGTTCAGTTTCCTTCTGCACCAAAGGCTCCAAGGGGTAGTACTTTTAACGTCATGGTCCACACCTATTTTCTGCTAGTACCTAGAATTTATGCATATCATAAAGATCAAACTTATTAGCCACTGCTGTGATGATAACATGAATGTTTTCATATTTCCATCATACTTAAGCAGCTCTCCAGCGAATGTAATGTGACTGAAGTTGTGAGACGTGAAACCCATAATTATTGTGGATGCTATGGATGAAGCCAAGGCAAAATACTGGACATAATGAAAAAATTATTTTTCCTTAAATGTACTGATTTAAGGAAAGTGATTATTCAAAATGACTTTGTGTGTTTAACTTTTAATTGCACTCAGTTTTAATTCCAGTCTCAAATGGTATAGATGCCTGTGTTTGGTGTTCATAAAGCAGTATACCACACACTATTCATTCTTTTCAAAATTTTATTTGGCTTCCTAAAGCAGGGCTCATCTGTATACTTGATCCATGTGCCTTTTTAAGTCTGGGCATTGGAAATGAGCAAGGTAGTTGTTTGGATAAAACTTTCCATCCTTTCCACAATTTTAGTGAACCTTCTTCTCTACCTTATCAAAGCAATTATCTGTTTCGTATAAATGTTAAATTAGTATAAGTATAAACTTACACTTCCAGTTCTTCCTGAAATTTCTATCTGATATGAACACTAGAATTTCTTCTTAAACAATAGACTTGTTTACAGTCTTCTTAGCATGAAAATCTAACATCAGGCAAGTATTTAAGGAAGGCAAGGTTTTGTTTTGTTTCTGAAAAGAACACTGAAGAACTAAAGGCATGATGAAGTATTCATCTCTAAAAGTTTCCAGACGATTTAAAAATGTCAGGACACCCATTATTCTGTTTATATTAAACAACCTGTCAGCCCAGTGCATTTGTGAAAAATAACAGTGGGTTATTTGTTTGGCATTTTCAGTGTCTCTGCATTTAGCTCAAAATGCCTCCCACCCCGAGCCTGCATCAAAAAAAAAAAAAAAAAAAAAATTCCTTAAGACTATTCAGTGCCCTTGAGTCCCATGACAACCATGAGAATGTTTCAATCGACAGAGAGCTAGTGAGATCATCCTGCAGCTCAAAGAGTGTGCAAAAGAGTGCAGGATAACACACAATGGAATGAGGTTCTGTTACATATTGCAACATGGGTGAGCCTTGAGGATATTGTGCTAAGTGGAATAAGTCAATCACAAAAAGGCAAATATTGTATGACCTCACTTTTATGAAATTAGAAGAATAAGTAAAGACACAGAGCCCAACGATCATTCATAGTTATCGGGGTGGTGAGGGGAGAGGGGAGTCTCTCTCTAGGTGGTAGTGAATTTTTGTTTATGGTGATGGGAAAGGTGACACTGAATGTGGGTGAAAATTGTACAACTTGATTAATGTAAGTGACATTATTAAGCTGCATACAAAAAAGAAAAAAGGACAAATTGGCAAATTTAATGTTAAATATAATTTTGGAACAACGACCAAAGCAAACAAAAAAAGGCTACAGCTGCTGATACTACTTGGATAGGATACAACCGAATATCTCCCAGGACTAGGTTTTTTCAGTATGAAGAATTAGGATCATGATCATGTGGAACAATCCAGTCAATTGGCATAGTACTGCTTTCAAAGGTTCTGTTCTACCTCCCAGTTTGGTAAGTAAGTTACTGGGGTCTAAAAAGTTGTGAGCGAACTTCCAAGATTCATCAATTGGTCTCTATTTGCCTGGGGAAACAGAGGAAGAAGGAAACCCAAGAATCAAAATAGTAACTGGACTACAGGACTAATAGTCTCCTTAGTGAAACACTGCTTCCTCTAACATGAGACCAGAAGAAATGGATGGTGCCTGACTACCATTATGGAATGTTTTGATTAGGGGCACAACAGATGGATCCTGACAGAAAGGAAAGAAATGTGGAACTGAACTTCAAATTCCCAAAGAACCCAGACTTACTGGACCCAAAGAAGCTGGAGAAATCCCTGAGACTATAGCCATCCTTAAACAAACACACACATACACACAAACACAGTTTAGCTCAAAAAATAAAGAATGTCATTGGTAAGTATTACCCATTTTTAGTTTGTTTGTGTTTAATTATCTATATGAGATCAAGAAGCTCTGATGACGCAGTGGTAAAAGCCATCAACTGCTAACCAAGAGGTCAGCAGTTCGAAACCAGCAGTGGCTCCACAGGAGAAAGATGTAGCAGTCTGCTTTTGTAGAGATTTACAGCAGTGGAAACCCTATGGGGTCACTATGAGTTGGAACTGACCCATGACAGTGGGTATAGACCAAAGGCGCAACAGTGATTCTAAAGCATGTTATTGATGTTGTAAGGTGCCATCGAGTTGGTTCCGACTCATATCAACCCCAAGGGCCACAGAGCGATACACTGCCTCGTCCTGTGACATTCTCACAGTTGTTATGCTTGAGCCTATTGTTGCAGCCACTATGTCAATCCATATCCAAAGTATGCGAGACACAGTCTCACCACCCTTGCTTCTAAGGAGCGGTCTGGTTATACCTCTTCCAAAACAGATTTCTTCATTCTTTTGGAAGTCCATGGTATATATAATATTCTTTGCCAACATCGTAATTCAAAGGCATCAATTCTCCTTCTGTCTTCCTTATTCATTGTCTATCTTTCACAAGCATGTAAGGTGATTGAAAATGCCATGGCTTGGGTCAAGCACACGTTTGTCCTTAAAATGACATCTTTGCTTTTGATTCTAAAGCAAAGATGAGACAATTAGGGATCAGTGAGTCTAAACTGATGGGGGTGAAACAACCAGAGCAGAAACAACAAGAATGTTGATACCATGGGAAAAATGTTACCAATGAACAACATGTGTAGACATTGTTGAAGGAAAGCATGTTTTGATGTGTATATTTCCACCAAAAATTAAATTAAATTAAGTAAAAAAAAAATAGAGTGCAGGATATGAATAGAGAGTAATATCACAGAAGGAGGGTTATTCTAAAAAGAAAATGACTCTCCTGCGGCTTGAAGAATCAAACTGCCGGCAGTGTGAACATACACAGAATAATCATATTAAAGTGTTTAATCTATTTTCTAATGAACTTATGTAATTGTTTTATCTGGACTCTTGGTGGCAAATTTTAAATCAATTAAGATGTTTTGATGTTTATACTCTATCCATTACCGTCGAATTGATTCCGACTAACAGTGACCCTATAGGACAGAGTAGAACTGCTCTGTAAAATTTCCAAGGAGTGCCTGGTGGATTCAAACTGCAGACCTTTTGGCTAGCAGCCTAGCTCTTAACCATTATGCCACCAGGGTTTCCATTCATATTCTAGACATCATAATAGGGAGTTGCAGTGCTTGTGTTTGTCACGCTAGAGTCACTGGGAAATTGTAGAGAAGGGATAGAAGCCAAAGGTAAGCTAAGAGAGCTGGTCAACAATTAAAAGTGGAAGAGGCTGGGCCTGAGGTGTTCCTAAGAATTGAGGTTATAATAGACATGGACATAAAGTTGTTGTTACCTGCCGTCACATGAGCCCCTAACTCACAGTGACCCATGCACAATGGAATGAAACTCTACATGGTCCTGCATCGTCCCCATGAACTATTGTGGAGCAAATTGTGATCCATAGAGTTTTCAGTGGTTGATTTTTGGAAGTAGATCACCGGACCTTTCTTTCTAGTCTGTGTTAGTCAGGAAGCTCCTCTGAAATCTGTTCAGCATCATTTTCAGGAAGACCTTTGCATAATAAAAAAGGCAATATCTTCCATTTCCAAGTAGAAAATGACCATAGAAAGATATGTGAAATAGAATCAATAGCCTTTTAAAATATAACTGTGTTCACAAATACAGTCAGAGCACTCCTTGGATGCGAGGATAGTGAGACTTCATTTCATGTACTTTGGACATGTTATCAGGAGGACCAGCCGCTGAAGAAGGACATCATGCTTGGCAAAGTAGAGGGTCAGGGAAAAAGAGAAAGACCCTCAACAAGATGGATTGACAGTGGCTGCAGTAATGGGCTCAAACATAACAACAATTATGAGGGTGGGGCAGAACTGGGCAGTAGTTCATTCTGGTGTATATAGGGTCACCATGAGTCAGAACAGACTTGATAGCACCCGACAATAACTAATAACATGTTCACAAAACTAAGGAAACAGAGACGAATGAAAAAAAAAGGGAGAGGTAAACAAAAATCAGAATGGTGATCTTATTCTGAAGTTAGACCTGCTCTAAGGGATTTTGCCTACTCCAGGAAACCAAGAATCTAGAAAGCTGGGTTTAATGGCGGCTTGAAGTCAGGAAGCCAGAGTGTCGGCTTGAGCTGGGAGGAGGACTCTACTTTAGGACCCCACCCACATATCTAAGACCACCAGAGCTGTGCACTAGGAAAGTGTAAGCTAAAGAATAAAAATCTTCCACTTCCCCCAGCAAAGGAAGACAACCAAAAATCCTTTCTGTTACAGAAGAAAATAGATAAATACATTATGGTATAAATATACAACATTGTATGAGCCATACTGTGTTAGTGACAAAGAATGAAAAAGAGCTAGTGGTCTCAGTGTAGGTAAATATAGCAAGCACTTCATTGACCAAAAATAACAAGCTGCAGAATACCATTACTTAGTATTTGAAAAATATTAAAATTATACCATAAAACTATTGCATATTGCTTTTTTTTTTTTAAGTGCATCTTGATATCTATGTAATCGTGGACATGTTCCTCCATTTATCTGGGCCTCATTATCTTCATCTGTAAAATGGGGATAATATGAGGCACCACCTCCTTTAGTACTTGCAGGAGTTAACGAGCTCGTTAGTGTGAAGATCTTAGAATTGTGCTTGGCACGTGATAAGCTCTGCATAGAAGTGGGCTATAGAAAAACATCAGCATGAGGATAGTGGTTACTTCTTAGGTAGTATTAGGTTTAGGAGTCCAACAGAAAGAGTGGTGATGTGGAGACAGCAGCTATAGACAACTCTTTCAAAAAGTTTTAACGTGTGAAAGGCAGCAGAGAAACGGGTTATGACTTTATGTAATTGTATCAGTTAGTATTTGGGAAAGAAAGAGATGGCACATTCGGAGAAACTGATTGTAAATTAGGGATTCCTTACAAAATTATGGGCAGAGTTAAGGTAAGGGGGGAAAATGATGATGCAGGACTCTGGAATTAGCAGCAATGAGTTACTTAACTACTTACCCTGAAGGAAGAGTAGTGGGGGCAGTTTCCACAAACAGGAAGACCCATCACTCTACAGGAGTTGAGGATGTTGGGAAGGTACTCAACCAACCCACTGCAACACTGTAAGGAGAAACTCAGGAGAGCAAATCCTTGGGCTCACTCTCCTCATGTCTCTTTACTCCTGCTTCTATCATCCTTTATTTAGCCTAATTCAGCTGGAACTAAAAGAGTAAAGAAACCAGCTGAGGTTGCCTAAAAGACAAGGCCTCCAGGGCACTGAGGAGGTCAGAGAAAGGTGCTGAGTGGATCAGAAAGGGAAAATGAAAGCCTCTAGCAAGGCACTAAAAACAAAATTATTTTCCATTTAATTTTTTTTACTGTAGAATATACCTAAGCATGTTTTTATGCTTATGGGAATGGTCACAAATGAGATACAAATTGAAAAAAGCAGAAAAATGAATGACTATAGCATCAAAATTCTTGAAAGGAGATGAGGAGATGGAAATCAGAACACATATGGTGGGTTTCATCTAAGATAGTAGTACCAGCATTCCTTTCCATTTTTACTGCTGTTGTTGTTAAGTGTTGTCTGGCTGAATCTGACTCATAGCAAACTTACATATAACGGAATGAAACATTGCATGTTCCTGAGCCAATCTCATAACCATTGCTATGTTTGAGCCCATTGTTGTAGCCGCTGTGTCAATCAGCCTGTTATTATTAGTAGGCTAGAAATAAAGAGTATGGGTGTGGGTGCTGTGTAGAAGTATAATGGGAGGTTGGAAAATGAGGCAATTTTCTTATGATCACATGTATTATTTCCTCTTTTTAAATAAAGGTTATTAACTGAAAGACAGAGGAAAGTATGGGGACTGTAGGAAACAGGAAAATCCAAACCAAACCAAACCCCTTGCCATTGAGTTGATTCAGACTAAGAGTAGAACTGCTCCATAGACTTTCCAAGGAGTGCCTGTTGGATTTGAACTGCCAACCTTTTGGTTAACCACTATACCACCAGGGTTTCCATGTTATATATAATAATTTAATAAATATAAGAATGACACTAATGTAACATACATAAAGTATGCGAACACATATAACTACTCACTCTGGTCCTTGATATATTTTAATGTTTTAAATAAACCTTTAAATGAAGTATAACATACTCTCAAAAATGAACACAAATCTTAAATGTGTTGCTTCAGGCACAAAGGAAAAACTTAAACAAGTTAGGTCAATAAATAGGACATTTTCATCGCCTTTGACACATGACTTGTTAGTTGCTACAGATTCGGCCACTCACAGGGACCTTATGTACAACAGAACAAAACATTTCCTGGTCCTGCACCATCTTCATGATCCTGGGTGTGTTTGAGTCCATTGTTGTGGCTTCCAACCTAGTACATTCCCACGTAGGGGACTCATCTCTCAGCACTACATCAGACGATATTCATAGGGTTTTCATTGGCTAATGAGGATCATACAGGACCAGGCAGTGTTTTATTCTGTTGTACGTAGGGTGGCTACAAGTTGGAACCAACTCAACGGCAGCTAACAACAACAACAACAACAATTTCTAGAAGTAGATCACCAGGCTTTTCTACCTGTCTTAGTCTGGAAGCTCCATGAAATCTCTCCCCGATGTGTGACACCATTGGTATTTGAAATAATGGCGGCATAGCTTTCAGCCCCACAGCAACACTCAAGCCTACGCAGTAGGATGAACTGACAGATGGATGGTGGTGACATCTGTCCCGCCCACTCTAATTACTACTCTCACATTCCTACCTGCAAAGTAATGGCAATCCTGACTTCTAACCACATATGTAAATTTTGTCTGTTTTATAACAGGAATGATAGCGTTTGGGTTTGTTTTGTCTGGTTTCTTTAGCTCAGTCTTCTGTTTGTGAATTTTATCCAGGTTGTTGTGTGTAAGAATAGTTCAGTTATTTTAAATGTGTTATAATATTGCGTTGATGCACTGCACTTTAAGATCCATTGTGCCACTGATGGATATTTGGTTGTTTTCATTTTTGTTTATCATGAGTAATGCTGCAGTAAACATTTTTTACTTGTTGTTTTGGGGCACATTAGTATGCATTTCTATTAGATATATATCTCAGGAGAGAATTATTGGACCATATGGATCCCCAGGTGGCACAAATGACTAACCACTCAGCTGCTAAACGAAAGGTTGCCAGCTCAAACCCACCCAGAGGTGACTTGGAAGACAGGCCTGGCGATCTGCTTCCAAAGTGCTATGGAATGCGACTCTATTCTGCAACACTTTGGCCTGCGATGAGTCAGAATCTACTTGTTTGTCTTGTTTTGTTTTTGGTTATAGTAGGTGTAGGTTCTTACATACAGAAGATACTGACAGCTTCCCAAAGTACAAAGTGATTGTACTCATTTACAATCTCATTATCAAGGTATGATAATATCAGCTGCTCACATCCTTGCCAACACTTGGCATTCCCAGTTACTTAAAATGTAACAAAACTCCTAGCACTATACTGGGCAATATTTATAGGGTTTTCACTGGCTAACTTTTGGAAGTAGATCGTAAGGCACTTCTTCCTAGTCTGCCTTAGTCTGCCAGCTCCGCCTCAGGAGTATGATCTAACCATGAATTTCCTCCTCCATTAGACTCAATATAACTGCAACCACCTGTTGTTGATAGGTCTTGTCCAGTGGATTCTTGCTCATAGCGATCCTATGTCCGACAGAAGGAAACACTGCCTGGTACTGTGCCATTCTCACAGTTGTTGCTATGTTTGAGCCTATTATGTAGCGACTGCGTGAATCCATCTTGTTGAGGGCCTTCCTCTTTTTTGCTGACCCTCTACGTTATCGAGCATCATGTCCCTCTCCAGGGACTGATTGCTCCTGATAACATGTCCAAAGTACGTGAGACAAAATCTTGCCATCCTCACTTCTCAGGAATATCCTGGTTGTATTTCTTTCAAGGCAAATTTGTTCGCTCTTTTGACAGTCCATGGGATAGTCAATATTCTTTACCAGCACCATAATTCAAATGCATTAATTCTTTTGTCTTCCCAATTCATTGCCCAGCTTTCACAGATATATGAGATGACTGAGAATACCTTGGCTTGGGTCAGGTGCTTAGCCCTCAGAGTGACATCTTTGCTTTTTAATACTTTAAAGAGGTCCCTTGCAGCAGATTTCCCCAATGCAATACCTTGTCTGATTTCTTGACTGTTGCTTCCATGGGCATTGATTGTGAATCCAAGTTAAATGAATCCTTGACAACTTCAATGTTTTCTTTTTATCATGATGATGTTTATTGCTCCAGTTGTGAGGATTTTTATTTTCTTTGTGTTGGGGTGCAATACATGCTGAAGACTAAGCATAGTCTTTGATCTTCATAAGTAAGTGCTTCAAGCCCTCTTCCCTTTCAGCAAGCAAGGTTGTGTCATCCACATACTGCATGTTGTTAATGAGCCTTCCCCCAATCCTGATGCCACATCTTCTTCATATAGTCCAGCTTTTCAGATTATTTTCTCAACATACTCGAATAAATATGCTGAAAGGTTACAAAGATCCATCTGACATTGGCCAAGACATCCTTCGTTCCACATCGTCTTCTGAATCCAGCTTGAATTTCTGGCAGTTCCCTGTGGATGTACTGCTGCAGCTGATTTTGAATGATCTTCAGCAAAATTTTATTTGTGTGTGATATTAATGATAATGTTCAATAATTTCTGTATTCTGTTGGATCACCTTTCTTTGGAATGGGTACAAATATGGATCTCTTCCGATCGGTTGGCCAGGTAGCTGTCTTCCAAATTTTTTGGCATAGGTGAGTGAGTGCTTCCAGGATTGCATCGGTTTGTAGAAACGTCTCAGTTGGTATTCCATTAGTTGGACCCTTGTTTTTGCCGACACCTTCAGGGCACCTCAGGCTTTTTCCTTCAGTACCATCGGTTCTTGATCATATGACACTTCCTGAAATGGTTGAAAGTTGACCAGTTCTTTTTGGTACATTTAATGTGTATACCTTCCATCTTCTTTCAGGTTTCCTGTGACCTTCAATATTTTGTACATAGAATTCTTCAGTATTGCAACTCAAGGCTTGAATTTTTTTCTTCAGAGTGAGAAATGCTGAGTGTGTTCTTCACTTTTTGTTTTCCAACTGCAAGTCTTTGCACATTGCATTGTAATGCTTTGTCTTCTTGAGCAGCACTTCAAAATCTTCCATTCAGCTCTTTTACTTCATCATTTCTTCCATTTTCTTTTGCTACTCCACATTCAAGAGCAAGTTTCAAAGTCTCTTCTGGCATCCATTTTGGTCTTTTTTTTTTTTTTCCTGTCCTGTTAATGACCTCTTGCTTTTTTACTGTGTGATGTCCTTGAAGTCTTCCCACAATTGTCCGGTCTTTGGTCATTAGTATTCGATGGGTCAAATCTTTTCTTGAAATGGTCTCTAAATTCTGGTGGGATAAACTCAAGGTCATATTTTGGCTCTGGCGGACTTGTTTTAATTTTCTTAAGCTTTAATTTGAAGGTGCATGTGAGCAAATGATGGTCTGTTTCGAAGCTGGGCCCCAGCCTTGTTCTGACTGATGATGTTGAGCTTCTCCATGGTCTCAATCCACAGATGTAGTGGATTTGATTCCTGAATATTCGGTCCATGAGGTTCAGGTGTAGAGTCAATGTTCACGTTGTTGAAAAAAGGTATTTAGGATGAATATGTCCCTGGTCTTGCAAAATTCTGTCAGGTGATCTCAGGCATCATTTCTATCACTAAGGCCATATTTTCCAACTGCTTATCCTTCTTCTTCGTTTCCAAATTTTGCTTTCCTATTACCAATAATTATCAATGCATCTTGATTGATAATATGATCAATTTCACCCTACATAAGTTCGTAAAAAGTCTCCATTTTTTCATGGCATTAGTGGTTGGTGTATAAATTTGAATAATAGTCATATTAACGGGCCTTCCTTATAGGCAGATGGATATTATCCTACCATTGACAGTGTTGTACTTCAGGATAGATCTTGGAATTTTCTTTTCGAACATGAATGTGGCTTAGTTCCTCTTCAATGCGACATTCCCGGCATAGTAGACTGTATGAGCGTCCCATCAAAATGGCCAGTATCAGTTCATTTCAGCTCACTAATGCCTAATATATCTATCTTCAAGCATTCCATTTCATTTTTGAAAACTTCCAATTTTCCTTGATTCATTTTTCATACATTCCATGTCCTGATTACTAATGGATATTTGCAGCTATTTCTGCTTATTTTGAGTTTTGACACATCAACAAATGATGGTTGAAAGCTTGACTCCATCCATGTTATTAAAGTCTGCTATGCTTTGAGGATACAGCTTTCCCCAGTTGTATTTTCAGGGCCTTCTAATCTGAGGGGCTCATCTTCATACACTATTTCAGACAATGTTCCACTGCTATCCGATAGGTTTCCACCGGCCAATTTTTGGAATGTAGATTGCCAGGTCTTTCTTCCTAGTCTGTCTTAGTCTGGAAACTCTGCTGAAATTTGCCCATCATTGGTGAGTCCCCTGGTATTTGAAGTACCAATGGCATAGATTCCAGAATCACAGCAACACAGTATGAAAAAGTGACAGGCAAGAGTTGAAGGGAACACATATGAACACAAAAGTAACTAACGCATTTCAGAGATGTTTTCAGTAAGGTCGATCTATTTTTAAAAGCCCCTGAGGCCTCTGTCAAACTCAGTTCCACTTCCTTTATTAAACCCAGTTCGATTTCCCTTGGATTCAGTCCAAGGAGAGTATTCAGATGACACAAATGGTAACTAACTACTCGACTTAAGTGCCAAGCAGAATTACCCAAACTGGAAAGAAAGAGACAGAGCAGTTGGCAACCCAGTTCTCCAAACAAAGAAAAAGGGTAAATTAAAAAGGAAAGGAAGTCCATAATTGCTCAGATATAAACCAACAGCAACAAAACAAGAGTGGAACTCAAACCCAGGGGAGAGTTACCAAATTCCCCAGCCTTGGTGAGGAAACATATTTGCATACAAAGCGCCCTTGTGAATACAACTCTTTAGATCTGTCACAAAAAATGGGCACGTGGCAAACTTGTTTCTGGACCTGCTACAGACACCAAAAACTGTTAAAAAATAATGAAAACTCAAAGAAATTGAAACAGTAGGTATATTCTGAGCAATTATTCTATAAGTATATAGGAAGGACATTCTGATGCTAAAAAAAACAAATAGCCCAAGCTAGCCTTATTACAGTGAAGCTTATAAAAAGAAGAATAAACGATTAACTACTGGGTAATCTATAGGGTTGCTGTGGCTGGGGATGAATCGATGGCAGCAGGTTTTTTTTTTTTTTTCTTTTAATTGGCTAATCTTAACATGACTGATTGACACGAGCCCTCCCCCTTTTACTGAGGTCAAGTGATATCAGGCCACAAAGTGGTCTCTAGTCTGGCTGCTAAAAATTTGCTTCCCAGCCACCTGCGGACGTGAGACCTTTTGAAATTCAAAATAAGTAAGCCTAAAGTCTCTTTTATTCCCCAAATATAGAACATTTTTATTTAAGTTAAATCATACTTAATTGTGCTAAATTAACTGACCCGGAGAGTATATCTGAATATAAGAAGTCATTCCTTCTTTCCCTGTTTTTTTTTTATTTTTATAATTTTCATTGAGCTTTAAGTGAACGTTTACAAATCAAGTCAGTCTGTCACATATAAGCTTATATACACCTTACTCCATACTCCCACTTATTTTCCCCCTAATGAGTCAGCCCTTCCAGTCTCTCCTTTCATGACAATTTTGCCAGTTTCTAACCCTCTCTACCCTCCTGTCTCCCCTCCAGACAGGAGATGCCAACACAGTCTCAAGTGTCCACCTGATACAAGTAGCTCACTCTTCATCAGCATCTCTCTCCTACCCATTGTCCAGTCCCTTCCATGTCTGATGATTTGTCTTCAGGAATGGTTCCTGTCCTGGGCCAACAGAAGGTTTGGGGGCCATGACTGCTGGGATTCCTCTAGTCTCAGTCAAACCATTAAGTCTGGTCTTTTTGTGAGAATTTGGGGTCTGCATCCCACTGATCTCCTGCTCCCTCAGGGGTTGTCTGTTGTGCTCCCTGTCAGGGCAGTCATCGGTTGTGGCCGGGCACCATCTAGTTCTTCTGGTCTCAGGATGATGTAGGTCTCTGGTTCATGTGGCCCTTTCTGTCTCTTGGGCTCATAGTTATCATGTGACCTTGGTGTTCTTCATTCTCCTTTGATCCAGGTGGGCTGAGACCAACTGATGCATCTTAGATGGCCATTTGTTAGCATTTAAGACCCCAGATGCCACATTTCAAAGTGGGATGCAGAATGTTTTCATAATAGAATTATTTTGCCAATTGACTTAGAAGTCCCCTTAAGCCATAGTCCCCAAACCCCCACCCTTGCTCCGCTGACCTTTGAAGCATTCAGTTTATCCCATAAACTTTTTTGCTTTTCGTCCAGTCCAGTTGAGCTGACCTTCCGTGTATTTAGTATTGTCCTTCCCTTCACCTAAAGTAGTTCCTATCTACTAACTAATCAGTAAAAAACCCTCTCCCACCCTCCCTCCCTCCCCACCTCGTAACCACAAAAGTATGTGTTCTTCTCAGGTTTACTAATTCTCAAGATCTTATAAGAGTGGTCTTATACAATATTTGTCCTTTTGCCTGTGACTAATTTCACTCAGCATAATGCCTTCCAGGTTCCGCCATGTAATGAAATGTTTCAGAGATTCGTCACTGTTCTTTATCGATGCATAGTATTCTATTGTGTGAATATACCACAATTTATTTAACCATTCATTCGTTGATGGACACCTTGGTTGCTTCCAGCTTTTTGCTATTGTAAACAGAGCTGCAATGAACATGGGTGTGCATATATCTGTTTGTGTGAAGGCTCTTATTTCTCTAGGGTATATTCTGAGGAGTGGGATTTCTGGGTTGTATGGTAGTTCTATTTCTAACTGTTTAAGATAACGCCAGATAGATTTCCAAAGTGGTTGTACCATTTTACATTCCCACCAGCAGTGTATAAGAGTTCCAATCTCTCCGCAGCCTCTCCAACATTTATTATTTTGTGTTTTTTGGATTAATGCCAGCCTTGTTGGAGTGAGATGGAATCTCATCGTAGTTTTAATCTGCATTTCTCTAATGCCTAAAGATCGAGAGCATTTTCTCATGTATCTGTTGGCTGCCTGAGTATCTTCTTTAGTGAAGTGTGTGTTCATATCCTTTGCCCACTTCTTGATTGGGTTGTCTTTTTGTGGTTGAGTTTTGACAGAATCATATAGATTTTAGAGATTAGGCGCTGGTCGGAGATGTCATAGCTGAAAATTCTTTCCCAGTCTGTAGGTGGTCTTTATACTCTTGGTGAAGTCTTTAGATGAGCATAGGAGTTTGATTTTTAGGAGCTCCCCATTATCTGGTTTCCTTTGTCATTTTTGGTAATGTTTTGTATTCTGTTTATGCCTTGTATTAGGGCTCCTAACGTTGTCCCTAATTTTTCTTCCATGATCTTTATCGTTTTAGTCTTTATGTTTAGGTCTTTGATCCACTTGGAGTTAGTTTTTGTGCATGGTGTGAGGTATGGGTCCTGTTTCATTTTTTTGCAAATGGATATCCAGTTATGCCAGCACCATTTGTTAAAAAGACTATCTTTTCCCCAATTAACTGACACTGGGCCTTTGTCAAATATCAGCTGCTCATATGTGGATGGATTTATATCTGGGTTCTCAATTCTGTTCCATTGGTCTCTGTGCCTGTTGTACCAGTACCAGGCTGTTTTGACTACTGTGGCTGTATAATAGGTTCTAAAATCAGGTAGAGTGAGGCCTCCCACTTTCTTCTTCTTTTTCAGTAATGCTTTACTTATCCGAGGCTTCTTTCCCTTCCATATGAAGTTGGTGATTTGTTTCTCCATCACCTTAAAAAATGTCATTGGAATTTGGATCGGAAGGGCATCGTCTGTATAGATGGCTTTTGGTAGAATAGACATTTTTACTATGCTAAATCTTCCTATCCATGAGCAAGGTATGTTCTTCCACTTAAGTAGGTCCTTTTTAGTTTCTTGTAGTAGTACTTTGTAGTTTTCTTTGTATAGGTCTTTTACATCTTTGGTAAGATTTATTCCTAAGTATTTTATCTTCTTGGGGGCTACTGTGAATGGTATTGATTTGGTGATTTCCTCTTCGACGTTCTTTTTGTTGATGTAGAGGAATCCAAGTGATTTTTGTATGTTTATCTTATAACCTGAGACTCTGCCAAACTCTTCTATTAGTTTCAGTAGTTTTCTGGAGGATTCCTTGGGGTTTTCTGTGTATAAGATCATGTCATCTGCAAATAGAGATAATTTTACTTCCTCCTTGCCAATCCAGATGCTCTTTATTTCTTTGTGCAGCCTAATTGCTCTGGCTAGGACCTCTAGCACAATGTTGAATAAGAGCAGTGATAAAGGGCATCCTTGTCTGGTTCCCATTCTCAAGGGAAATGCTTTCGGGCTCTCTCCATTTAGAGTAATGTTGGCTGTTGGCTTTGTATAGATGCCCTTTATTATGTTGAGGAATTTTCCTTCAATTCCTATTTTGCTGAGAGTTTTTATCATGAGTGGGTGTTGGACTTTGTCAAATGCCTTTTCTGCATCAATTGATAAGATCATGTGGTTTTTGTCTTTTGTTTTATTTATATGGTGGATTACATTAATGGTTTTTCTAATACTAAACCAGCCTTGTATACCTGGTATAAGTCCCACTTGGTCGTGGTGGATTATTTTTTTTGATATGTTGTTGAATTCTATTGTCTAGAACTTTGTTGAGGATTTTTGCATCTATGTTCATGAGGGATATAGGTCTGTATAATTTTCTTTTTTTGTGATGTCTTCACCTGGTTTTGGTATCAGGGAGATGGTGGCTTCATAGAATGAGTTAGGCAGTATTCCATCATTTTCTATGCTTTGAAATACCTTCAGTAGTAGTGGTGTTAACTCTTCTCTGAAAGTTTGGTAGAACTCTGCAGTGAATCCGTCCGGGCCAGGGCTTCTTTTTTGTTGGGAGTTTTTTGATTACCGTTTCAATCTCTTTTTTGGTTATGGGTCTATTTAGTTGTTCTACTTCTGAATGAGTTAATTTAGGTAGGTAGTGTTTTTCTAGGAATTCATCCATTTCTTCTAGGTTTGCAAATTTGTTAGAGTACAATTTTTTGTAATAATCTGATATGATTCTTTTAATTTCAGTTGGGTCTGTTGTGATGTGGCCCATGTCGTTTCTTATTCGGGTTATTTGTTTCCTTTCCTGTATTTCTTTAGTCAGTCTGGCCAATGGTTTATCAATTTTGTTAATTTTTTCAAAGAACCAGCTTTTGGCTTTGTTAATTCTTTCAATTGTTTTTCTGTTCTCTAATTCATTTAGTTCAGATCTAATTTTTATGATTTGTTTTCTTCTGGTGCCTGATGGATTTTTTTGTTGCTTACTTTCTATTTGTTCAAGTTGTAGGGACAGTTCTCTGATTTTGTCTCTTTCTTCTTTTTGTATGTGTACATTTATCGATATTAATTGACCTCTGAGCACTGCTTTTGCTGTGTCCCAGAGGTTTTGATAGGAAGCATTTTCATTCTCGTTGCATCTTATGAATTTCTTTATTTCCTCCTTAATGTCTTCTATAACACAGTCTTTTTTCAGGAGGGTATTGTTCAGTTTCTAAGTATTTGATTTCTTTTCCCTAATTTTTCTGTTATTGATTTCCACTTTTATGGCCTTGTGGTCTGAGAAGATGCTTTGTAATATTTCGATGCTTTGGATTCTGCAAAGGTTTGTTTTATGACCTAATATGTGGTCTATTCTAGAGAATGTTCCATGTGTGCTGGAAAAAAAAGTATACTTTGCAGCAGTTGGGTGGAGTGTTCTGTATAAGTCAATGAGGTCAAGTTGGTTGATTGAAGCAATTAGGTCTTTCGTGTCTCTATTGAGCTTCTTACTGGATGTCCTGTCCTTCTCTGAAAGTGGTGTGTTGAAGTCTCCTACTATAATTGTGGAGTTGTCTATCTCACTTTTCAGTTCTGTTAAAGTTTGTTTTATGCATCTTGCAGCCCTGTCATTGGGTACATAAATATTTAATATGGTTATGTCTTCCTGGTCAATTGTCCCTTTTATCATTACATAGTGTCCTTCTTTATCCTTTGTGGTGGATTTAACTTTAAAGTCTATTTTGTCAGAAATTAATATTGTTACTCCTGCTCTTTTTTGCTTGTTGTTTGCTTGATATATTTTTTTCCGTCCTTTGAGTTTTAGTTTGTTTGTGTCTCTATGTCTAAGGTGTGTCTCTATGTCTAAGGTGTGTCTCTATGTCTAAGGTGTGTCTCTTGTAGGCAGCATATAGGCGGATCGTGTTTCTTTATCCAGTCTGAGACTTTCTGTCTTTTTATTGGTATGTTTAGTCCATTTACATTCAGCGTAATTATAGATAAGTATGTGTTTAGTGCTGTCATTTTGATGCCTTTTTGTGTGTGTTGTTGACAATTTCATTTTCCACTTACTTTTTTGTGCTGAGACATTTTTCTTTGTAAATTATTGTTCCTCATTTTCATAGTATTTGACTTTATGTTTGCTGAGTCGTTACGTTTTTCTTGGTTTTTATTTTGAGTTATGGAGTTGTTATACCTCTTTGTGGTTACCTTAATATTTACCCCTATTTTTCTAAGTAAAAACCTTACTTGTATTGTCCTATATTGCCTTGTATCCCTCTCCATATGGCAGTTCTATGCCACCTGTATTTAGTCCCTCTTTTTTGATTATTGTGATCTTTTACATATTGACTTCAATGATTCCCTGTTTTGAGTATTTTTTTTTTCTATTTACAATTAATCTGAATTTACTTTTGTGATTTCCCTATTGGAGTTGATATCAGGATGCTCTGTTCTGTGACCTTGTGTTGTGCTGGTATCTGATATTATTGGTTTTCTGACCAAACAATTTCCTTTAGTATTTCTTGTAGCTTTGGTTTGTTTTTTGCAAATTCTCTAAACTTGTGTTTATCTGTAAATGTCTTAATTTTGCCTTTATATTTCAGAGAGAGTTTTGTTTTTTTTAAATAATTTTTTGTTGTTGTTGAGAACATACACAGGAAAACATACCAATTCAACAGTTTCTACATGTACAATTCAGTGATAATTGATTACATTCTTTGAGTTGTACAACCACTCTCACCCTCCTTTTCTGAGTTCTTCCTCCCCCATTAACATAAATTCATTGCCTCTTCAGGTTCCTATCCAATCTTTGGAGTTGCTCTTATCAGTTTGAGCCTATGTAGATAAATCTTAAAAGAGCATAATTCTCAAAGCAGACATTCTTTATTAGTTAAGCTAAACTAGTCTTTTTTGTTAAATCACAAGGTAATGGTTTTGTCATTGTTGTAGAGCAGCTTCTGGTGGGGGAAAAAAACAAAACAAAGCAGTGAATGCTTTTATATTGGGTCAGACTTTTTTTTTTAACCATTAATATTTGGTTTTGTGGGTAAGAAAAATCTGAAAGTCAAAGGAAGATGTCTGTCAATAATTTTTCTTTTTGACAGTATTTAAACTTTTTAAATATTTTTAACTGGTTTTTTGCACTTAATTATTTCCTCTGAGGTAATAGGAACCATCTCTGGATTTCAGATGTTCAGACTCTGGTATATGCATATAAAAAAAAAACCCAGTGCTGTCAAGTCAATTCTGACTCATAGCGACCCTATAGGACGGGGTAGAACTGCCCCATAGAGTTTCCAAGGAGTGCCTGGCGGATTTAAACTGCCAACCCTTTGGTTAGCAGCCGTAGCACTTAACCACTACACCCATTAAAAAAACAAAACAAACAAAAAAAAAAACAACATATAAGTTGGTCTTAATAACCCATATTATTTTCATTTTTCTTTAAAACTTTCTATCCACAAAAAACAGGTTAAGAAACTACCTTGGCACCCAAGAGTATGACATCCTAGGCAAGGAGTAGACAGCCTTTTACCATTAAAACCTGAAACTCTTCTCGACTGTTCATCAGCAAAATTTCTAGCTACATAATGATTTCAACTCCTTTAGAGGACACAGTATAAAAAAGTTGATCTGGAGAAATAAATGTCCATATTTGTAGTCCAAATTGGGATCCCCAATAGTAAGTATAATCTATAAAACAAACCCCAAAGACATATATGCCTGTTAGTTTCCATACATTTAGGCAAGATGAAGGTTTCCATTGTTTCACTGACATATAGGATATATTCACCCTAGTAACAATGTATCTCAGGCCTGTTATCTTCCTGGTGATGGAATTTTGTTTTAGCGATGGTGGGGGCTTGTGAAGAAAAATTTCTTTGCCCTTTGGAACATCTGAGTGAAATATAAGAGAAAAATTATTCTCTTGCTCTAAAGCCTCTCTTGAGACACCAGTGTTATGCTTTCTTTCCCCTTTTGAATAATCAATATAGTTCTTTTGTCCTCAGAAATTATTTCACCTTCTTCCCATTTATCATTTATTTTTTTATCCTAAACGTCTTCTCCCTGAGGAGGCATATCTGTCATTGAGCTGACCCACCTTGCTGGAAGCAGTGGAGGTGTTAACACTGACTTCCCTGAAGTCCATTCTCACTCCAATCCTGTAAAAGTAGAAGGTACAGACTTTTTGGATTGTCAAGTCCACCAGGTTACACAGATTTTGTGATAAGGCCCAGTTGAGCCAAGTGGGGGCTGAGACGACTCAGCCTATCGAACATGATGGAATTCCAACAGTTAAATTTAGACACATGGAGAGTACTCTGCCTGAGACTGATTCCTGCTTCAGTACTTTGTTAACTGGGTCTGGGAACTACAAGAACAGTAGAGAAAAAAAAAAAAAAATGCGGTGAGACTGGGAAGCCTTGTAGAAAAATGGCAGTAACATCTCTTATGCCCCTTCCCCTGATTTTCCACTACATTTAAGAAATTTATCTTTTGGTAAACCACCTTTGTTCCCCTCATGTTTAATTTTAATGCACAGCACTGTAATATGTAAACCAGTCTTTCAATTTTTATAACCTCTTCCCGTTTATGTAGCAGATATTTAAATTATTCCAATTTGCTATAGCCCTGACTTTGGAGATGAATACAAGGTTTCGTCAGCCACTGTTACACAGCATGTCACGTGCAATGGATTCCTTTATCAGAAGAAATCGATACACCATCCTTTAATTGTCGTATTAGTGGTCGCTTCCATGACTGGATAGCAAAATCTAGTCCTGAATATGGATCAATGTGAGTCAAAATTCATTTGAATCTTGTGTTACTAGCAGGGGCTCAAGCTAGACTATTTGCCATTGTGCTTTGTAACTACTGGTGCAATGAACAATTTAGTTAACAATTTGTACCTCTTCTGGTGCTGGTATGTGATATAAATTAGCCTAAGTTTTGCATGTCCTGGGTCCCCTGTAATGATGTATTTTATATATATAACTAGCCACTTCTAGGGATCACACCAAAGCATGTACTTCTCTTTCTTTTCCTTCAGGATAGTCTAATGAACGCTCTTAAAATTTCTCATTCTATACTTGTCTTTTAATCTCTCTTAAGCGTTATCTCTCTATGTAGCATGCTGAGTAATTTTCAGAGTCCTGTTTTCTTCTTCACTTATTGTCTCTTCAGCCATATTTCATCTGGTATGTAATTCATCCATTAAGTTTTCCATTTGACAGTTTATTGTATTCTTATTTCTTTGGCATTAGTGGTTGGTGGGTAAATTTGGCATTTGGATGACTTTATGAATAGCAGCAAAACATTTGAAACCATGTTTTGCTGAAATTCATAAGTTTTTTATTGGCCAATTCTTTCAAAAGTAGACCTCCATGTGCTTCTTTCAAGTCTGTCTTAGTCTGGAAGCTCTGCTGAAACATGTCCACTATGGGTGACCCTGCTGGTGTTTGATATGCTGGTGGCATAGCTTCCAGCATCACAGCAATATGCAAGCCACCACAGTATGACAAACTGACAGAGGAGCGGTGGTGTTTTAGTATAGGTTGCATATTTTTACAAAAATCTCAAGTCACTTAGGAAATAAGCTGAAGGAAAAGAAAATTATTTATTATATCTTAATTTTATTTACCTGACGTATACAATTATTTCTTTTTTGAATTTAGGAGATTCATCATGTTTTTGCAAGTGCACAGTTAGTCAGATTCTTCCAGTGTCTAACTGCTAGATGAGACTAAGTTACATACCGTTGACTATTCCTTTTGACCTTTTATGACTGTATGGAGCCATTCAACACACTGAAGCAATAACTACCTAAATTGGAATGAAGAGAGCAGTTACAGAGAGAACATGGCTCAATATATACTTCTGGAAGATTTTTCTCTCAGTGGACACCTAAAATAAGTATAACCCTGATAGTGTCTTAGTTATCTGGTACTGCTATAACAGAACAAAACACTGCCCAGTCCTGGGCCATCCTCATATTCATTTCTATGTTTGAGCCTAGCACAGTAGTTAAGAGCTTGGCTGATAACCAAAAAGTCAGCAGTTCGAATCCACCAGCTGCTCTTTGGAAATCATATGGGGCAGTTCTACTCTGTGTTATAGGCTTGCTATGAGTCAGAATTGACTCAATGGCAATGGGTATGTCAATCCATCATGTGGAGAGTCTTTTTTTTTTTCACTGTCCCTCTACTTTACCAAAGACGATGTTGTTCTCCAAGGACTGGTCCCTCCTGATAACATTTCCAAAGTATTTAAGTTGAAGCCTTGCCATCTTCGCCTCTAAGGAGCATTTTGGCTATACTTCTGGCAAGGCAGATTTGTCTCTTCTTCTGGGAGTCCCTGGTGTATTCAATATTCATTAATGCAAAGTTATAGACACAGGAAGGGTGGCAAAATGGAACCATTATTGCAATCTACCACAACCTGAGAAGATCTTTTCTGCAACCTAAAACTTCCTAAAAAATGAATTATTAAATTTTTCAGCTATTGAAGCGCTCTTGGGATATCAGTTTAGGAAATATTTCTGCTGATCTAAGCAGCTTTAAAATTCTTAAATTGAACAATAAAATTTCACTTGCCATTCCCTTGGTGCTCTAGCACATAAAAAGCCTGAATTAGTCCTTGCGTATTATAGACATAACAAGTAATAATTGGAAGGCAAGAATCAGCACAATATTTGTCAACATTGTGTCTTTTTTCCACATAATTCTCAGGTAAGGTTTTTGTTCAGAAATCTATGTTAGTTGTTCTTATTTGCTTCATGATTTGTGTACTTAGTGTGGGGCGTGTGGGGTAGACGGAACAGGGAGTAGAGACCGATAGATAACCCTTCTCCATCTTATATCTTGATCACCAACCTCAGCACAACTATGGACCGTTTGTTGAGCACCATAAAGTGTAAGTGTGGTACTCAACCTGGGAGTCCTTTTCATTTATAAGACTACTGCGTTAAATCATGATACTTCCCAAAGAAGTCCAGAACAGAGGAGATTAATAGATTTGAGGTCAGCGAAACAGGAATGCATGGGGAGAATAAAAAATTTATTATGGGCAACTGATCAATTGAAAATAACCACCAACTACTTATTTCATACCTTTTCTTGGTAAACTCTATATCATGTATTATAAGGATAAAATTATATAGAATAATAGAATTGTAAAGCTGAAATGAATCTCACAGTTCATTTTTATTAGCAGACCCTACTTTTTTCTTCAAATAAAATAATAACCAAGAGCCAAAATATAAAACAGATGAAAGTGAAGAGGCTTATGGAATGACCTCTCATTCTGTTTCCTTCTATCTATTTCCCCTTGCCTCCAGAGTGGCACTCAGAACAATTCAGCAAAAAAACTTAGGTATTAGTGGAACACAATTAAAAAAATATTGACTCTGTTGTATCGTAGATAAGGCACTGAGCAGTGAAAAAAAGAAGAAGTGAGCTATTTACTAATAGAGCTGGAAATTGAAAGTAAGACATCTGAACTCTGGTCGTTGTTCATTAAGGAATGTTAAGGAATGCCTTCAAGTTTTTATTTTTGTTTTTTGGTTTCATGTCTGGCTTAGTATCATTGGGATGCCTTCGCAAAATACCACCAATGGGGTGGTTTTAAAGGACAGAAGTTTATTTTCTCATAGTTCTGGTGCCTAGAGGTCAGATTTCAGGGCCTCAGCAGGGCTGAGTTCTCCCTCTCTGTGGTTATAGGGGAAGATCCTCCCTCATCTCTTTCAGCTGCTGGAGCGCTGGGTGTTTCTTGGTGTTCCTTGGCTTGTGGAGGAATCCTCACGTGCTGTTTCCCCCTGAGTATGACTCTACTTCTGTGTCTGTCCTTCTCTTTTATAAGACACCACTCAGAAGGGATTAGAATTAAGACTCACTCTCTGGTCAACATTAATGCTTCCGGTTGCTAACAGAGAGGTTGGCGGTTTGAGTTCACCTAGAGGTTGGCTTCTCAGAAGAAAGTCTTGTGATTTACTTCTAAAAAATTAGCCACTGAAAACCTTATGGAGCACAGTTCTACTCTAATACACATGGAATCTCCATGAGCGTGACCTGACTCCTCGGCAACTGTTTGTTTGTACTCTGATATGACTTCTTTGATATTATCTGCAGAGATAAACCCTATTACCCCAAACAAGATCACATTCACTGCTGCAGGAGTGAGGACTTCAACATATCTTTTGTGGGGACACAGTTCAGTCTATAACAGTGACCATGACAGTCATTCCTTAAAGCTTCCCTTCTGAGTAGTAATGCCCATGAAGTTGTTTTGGGGAACTGCAGTCAAAAGAATATTTGAAAGGAAGCCCTAGGGAAAGCATTTGGTGTTTCAAAATAGTCTGTTGATATTTTCTCATACAAGTTTTCCTTTAGGTTTGAGACCTTTAGTTGATTGACATCATTCTGGCTGACATACACAGTGTTCTAGAAATTGTCAACCATAATCCTGATTGCTGACATAGCTGAAAGGATGGAAAAAAACCAGAAAACTCCTATCCTCTTTGCAGCTGTCATTTCTAATTGGTACTGGAAATAAAATTTGAATTCCTTTTAGTTGGTTTGTTTTTTCTCAAAAACTGACATTTAAAATTCTGAAAATTGCTTGGTTGAGAGAGACTAGGAGTTTTGTGTTGCAGTTCTTCTTTTTTGGAACCTAAAAACTACCTAAAATAGTTTTGTTTGGAGCAAATAAATTTTCTTTTTTTACACCTATTTGCTTGCTTGTTTTCCAAGCAACTTCCTGCATAGGAAGAGAAAATAAGACCAGTCTCATTTTCAACTCAATGACAGGCAAGCCTAGATGAAAATATTGTCACCATACTTGTGAAGAAATAAATTATGATTTGAGGTTATTATATTGGCAAGTTATAAATCAAGTGACTAGGTATATATTCTCACAGAATATTGCACTTACTAGACCTTATTGAAAAAAAATGATGATAAATCCAGCCAATTCAGAAATGAATCAAAAAATTCAGAAATGAGGAAGCCATTGTAAATGAGTGACCTTGAGAAGTAAAACCACTTAGACTTAGAAATGACTTTAGCAACTTGGAAAATCATGGTTGCACAGCAGAATACCTATAAAATGGAAATAACATAGGCACGTACACTCACTATGTAAGGGCAGAATGTTTGAGAGGGTTTCTTAATATGCAAATCTCACCTGTCAGAATAACTTTTTCCTACATGTAGTGGGGTTTTTTCTTTTTTTTTCAATTTTTAGGAAAAGATGGTGTCTTGTAGTTAAATTATCAGATATGCCAGTTCAATTTGTTTTTTTCCCTGAAATTCAAGTCAATATTAATCTGCACTCTAATTCATTTTATTCTAAAAAAAAAAAAATACAGAAATTGATAAAGAGAGAGCGAATGGATAGATTCTGAAGTCAGATATGTTATAAGTGGTTTTCCCTTGTAATGGGTCTGAGGCTGATTCATTCATTCTTTCATTCACTCATTCATCCATTTATTTATTTTATTCATCTTTTTTTTCTGCAGTGCTTGACTTTTGAAATAACTAACATAAAGTATTTGCATTAATGTAATTAAAGCACCCTTCTACACCTCCAAATTTCTTTAAGTTAGATCCTTAGCTCATGCTTCATTATAAAATTTATTTCTCAAAAGAGTTACCTATACTTGTTCTCTTTTGACTTCTTCACTTCTCATTCACTCCTTACCTCTATGAAATCTGGCTTGTCAATATTCATCATTATCATCACCATCATCATGATCCCCAACACCATCGTCATCTTCATCACCATTACCACCACAGCAATAACACATACTGAACAGGTAGTATATGCCAGATAATGATTTATAATTATGACTTATTTAATGCTCTCTACTTTCCAATGGCTTAGGCATTACTATCACATTATTTCACAGATGAAGAAACCAAGGATGAAGGAAGTTCAGCAATATTCCTTAGGTCACATAGGTACTAGGTGGCAAATTCAGGACTCAAAATCAAAAAGTCTGACTCCAGTGTATACATCTTAAGCTATACACATCATTAAAATAAAACAAAACAACATTCTTTTAGGTCAGTAACATTCATGATGCTAAATTCAGTAAGCACATTTTATTCCTCATTATAGGTAACTTCCTAGTACATTTGGCACACACACACCCCCTCAGGTTTTGAACACAAATGACTGAGTTTTAATCTCTACTCTGAGATACGCTGAGTGAATTTAGACAAATTCCATTAACTCCCACGTTTGTCTCACAGGGCTTTTGTGAGAATTAAATAAAAGTTCACTAAATTTCATCCATTCTGTTTATTATTTATTTTCCAAGTCTTCACACACCTTCTTCAGTTCTGCTGTCTACACCACAGCCCAAGCTGCCATCATGTGTCATGTGCCCTACTTTAACTGTCTCTTGTTCTCCCCACTCCTGTGCTGTGCTCCTGTCTAAGAAATTGACAGCTCTTTATTAAGAAAGAATATTCTTTAAAAAAAAATTTATCCTGTTACTAAAAAAAGAGAAAGTTGCCATTGACTTGATTCTGACTCATAGGAACCCTATAAGACAGAATAGAACTGCCCCGTAGGGTTTTCCAGGGCAGCTGGTGGATTCAAACTGCCAACCTTTTGGTTAGCAGCTGAATATTTAACCACTGTGCCACTAGGGTGTTTAACACCATTTAACGGCTTTCTCGTGTTTGTAGAATAAAGTGCCAATCATTACTACAGTCTACACGTCCTCCCATGAACAACCATTGGCTGCCTCTTTAGACTGGACTATTCATCTTCATGCTTTCTATGCTCCTGACACATTGGCCATTGATCAGAACTTTGAAAGTGGCAAGGTCCTTCTGGTTTAATGATTGCCCCTCTCTGTGGAATACACTCCCCATTTCTCTCCACTTACACAATACTTGTAATATCTCTTAAGCCATCATCTTAAAATTTATATAGATAGAGTAGATAGATAGATGATGATGATAGATAGATAGATGATAGATAGATTAGAGAGATAGATATATAGATAAATAGATGATAGATAGATAGATAGATGATAGGTAAGTAGGTAGATAGATGATAGATAGATAGATGATAGCTAGATAGGTGATAGATAGATAGATGATAGATAGATAGGCAGATAGATGATGGATAGATAGAAAGATAAATAGATAGATAGATGATAGACAGATGATAGATAGATAGATAGATAGATAGATAGATAGATAGATGATAGATAGATAGATAGATAGATAGATAGATAGATAGATAGATAGATAGATAGATAGATAGATAGATAGATAGATAGATGATAGATAGACAGATAGATGATAGGTAGGTAGGTAGATAGATGATAGATGATAGATAGAGATATAGAGAGATAGATAGATAGATAGATAGACAGATAGATGATACATAGATGATACATAGATAGATAGATAGACAGACAGACAGACAGACAGAAAGACAGACAGACAGACAGACAGGCAGGCAGACAGACAGACAGACAGACAGACAGACAGACAGACAGATAGATAGATAGATAGATAGATAGATAGATAGATGATAGATATACACTGAAACTTGTGAGAGCTGGAACTCGATGTGACTCCCTTGGTTTTTGGGATCTCACAAGTTTTCCCCCTCTGACAGGGTGCACTCTTACCACTTTTCTATCGCTCGTTTTAATGAATTTATATATAAACCATAATTTACTATAGGTAATCCCTTCTAGGCTAGGATTTCTTTGAGAGCTGAAAACAACATCAATCTTCTTCACCCTTAGATTTTGCAATACCTACCAAATAGTAGGTGATAAATAGTTAATAAACATATGACATGCAGAATAGATGACAGTCAATTCTTCATTCTCTCTTTGCTTCAGTAAGGGAAACAAAAAGAAAGAAAAATATAAGTGTAGTCCTAATCATTTTCATGAGGAGAACGGGGGGAGGTTTGGATTATGAGTCAGCACTCATAGAGGAAGTCATAGAATCCATACAATCCAAATTTCATCTGACTTGGGATTTTAATAATGTTCTCTCTATAGAAATTGCTTTGGCCATATCCTATCTTTCGTAATTATTCTGAGACAAAAACCTAGTGTAGTAAACAAAAAGGACAGATCTCTATAACGGGTAACAGACTAGTTGTTCTTTCGTAAATACCTTCTACCATTTCTGGCCCACTTGATTTTTTAATTTCTGAGGTGAAACTGTCATGTAGGTAGAATTAAACAGCTTCTATGTTCAGAGTTATTAGTTTTTACTGTCAAGCAAAAGCAGAAAACTATCTTCAACGTTTGAGACTAGTGGAGTAATTTTAAGAGAGGAAAATATATACATTTGAGATAAAAATATTAAAAATACTCAAAACCACTTTCATTTAAAGAATACTTTAGTCTTATTTATTCTCAAAAATTTTATTGTCACTTTCTTATTTTGGTGTGTGATTTGGTCACTGGTTTCTCAAGTCGATGTAGGATGTACATTTCAAGTCTGTAAATTCAAAATCAGTGCATACATGGAAAAAACTATCAGAGTAAACCTTGTGTTTATTCTAAATTCAAAGTATATGGTAGGAATGGAAGAGTTTTTTGTTTTGTTTTGTTTTTTATCATCTTGGCACTTTGCTAACCTAAAATATTACTTTGGGGAATGACACATTAAGACCACTAAAATAGTCAGTGAAAATATTAGTGGAAGCCCCCGTTTGCATATTTCTCATTTAAACAATAAATACCAAGGAAGAACTCAACTTGCATTATTAAAATGGCTACATGCAGTTATTGGAGCCCTGGTGGTGCAGTGGTTAAGAGCTATGATTGCTAACCAAATGTGAGCAGTTAGCTGACGCTTTTTGGAAACTGTATGGGGTCAGTTCTACTGTGTCCTATAGGGTTGTTATGATTTGAAATTGACTCGACAGCAGCAGGTTTGGTTTTTTTAGTTTATGTGTAGTTATTAGTAGGTCTAACTTGTCTGGGTCACCTTCCCAGTAGAACATACAAGTAGCATTGTTTCTGATTCAGGATGAATTCACTTTCTGTTATTTTTTTGGATTTTGTTACTCCATTGTTGTAATGGATGTCAGTTACCCACTCTTCCTTCTTTTTGGATAACAATACCCTGATTTTTATTTAGGACTCACCCCACCCTCATGAAGTCTGTGTGAATCAAGAAAAGCTGCTCTCCCCCCGATCCTTTGGTCATTCAGCACAAGCCATCACTGGCTTCTTCTTGATGTTAGTTGACATCCAGTCGATTCTGGTTCATGACAACCCCATGTGTGCAGAGTCAAACTGGTCCACAGGGTTTCCAAGGCTGTGACCTTTCAGAAACAGATTTCCAGGCCTGTCTTCCAAGGCTCCTCTGCATGGGTTTGAACCACCATCCTTTTGGCTAGTAGTTGAGTGCTTAACTATTTGCTTCATCCAGGGACTCCTCATCCCTGGCTGCAAGTATGAAAACACGAATGAGCACATAATGACAAGGACTAAAGTGCTGAGTGGCATAAAGTCTGCAAGGCTCTGAAAGAAAAAGCTTCAATCTTCTGGTAAAGCCACCCAAAGAGATGTAAGACTTTCTTAAGATAGGAACAAAGGTAAATTCAATTCATGTCAACTGCTGAAAGCTGTCTTGATACCACTAAGGGAGCAATCTCTAGGGTGAAGCATCTATCACAGAAGGAAAGAAATGAAAGGAAGAAAGAGATATAATTGTTGATATACTTGAACAGCTGTATCAGCTCTGGCCTAAAGCCTGACCTGGTGTTACAGTTCTCAGTCACAAGCACTAACATAGCCTTGTATTATTTAAAGCAGTTGAACCATATTTATTGATATTGCGACTAAAAGATTCCTGATCCCTCACTGACCTACAACCTACATCACCCTCGTTTACTGCTTCCCATCAGTGAAGGCAAAACAAACAATGACAAAAAAAATTCATACCATTTATGTCTTTTTAACATGTGTTGGAGTCGACTTGATGGCAGCTAACAACGATCACTATTAAAATGTGCAAATCTATCTCAATACAAAAACAAGTACGGGGACAAAAACAATCAGAAAGATATAAAAATTCAAAACAATATAATCAACAAGATAGTCTTAATGGGTATAAATTAATTCAAAACTATAGTATTAATTTAAATGTGCTTTAAAAATTAAAAAATAATTATACCTCTGGCCACGCACAAAAAAAAAACCTTTGCAATTTCCTTAAAAATTAAATTATACAAATGACAGCTCTAAATCCAATATAATAAAGCTATAAATTATTGACAAAATAAAATACCAAAAGAAAAATGCCTTTCCACTTTAAAATGAAAAAAAAAACACATCTGTCTACACAATAGTAATCAAATTTTTGTTAAAGACAAAATAAAGACAAGTTGTGAAATAAACAGTAATTAAAAGAAACAAAAAAGTGTTGAAGGTATGCCTAGGAGTTTAATTAAATACTAACATAAATGATATAAACCTCTAAGTGAAAAATATAGAATAAGAGGACATCAAAGTAAACCAAAATAAAGCAGGAGGAGGCGATTAATAAAGATTAAGCACAAATTAAAGTAGCAGAAAAGCAATAAAGCAATGAATAAGTAAATTGAAATGCTAGTTCCTTAAAAAAAAAAATCAGAAAAATAGACAAATAACTAATCTTAGCAAGAAAAAAAAAAGGAGAAAATATAAACACACAAAATTAGTAATAACAGGGGGATTAGCCATCAAAACAGAGAACATTTTATAAAATGGTAAGAAAATAATTTGCACAACCCTATCCAAATAAAAAGGAACCCTGGCAGCACAGTAGTCAAGCGCTCGGCTGCTAACCAAAAAGTCGGTGGTTAGAAAGCACCAGCTGCTCCATGGGAGAAAGATGTGGCATGACGGCCTGCTTCCATAAAGATTACAGCCTTGGAAACCCTGTGGGGCAGTTCTACCCTGCCCTTTAGGATTGCTGTTGGAATCAATTCAATGACAAAGGGGTTTGGACCCAAGTAAACATGAAAATCATGTGTAATGGATAACATTCTAGATAGATGTTATTAGCCAAATGGCACAATTTATAAGGAAAGTACAACTAAAGTGCTCCCCAACAGAAAAGTACCAGGTCAGATGGTTCTATAGAAGAATTCTATCAAATGCTAATATAATAAATAATACAAACTTAATGTAGTCTGAGCACAGAAAAGGAAAGAGATTTTGCAATTCTTTTTATGAGATGAGTTTATCTTATTTCAAAATGTGACAGAAATGATATAAACCCCTAAGTAAAAAATATAGAACAAGTAAATTTTAAAATGCTAACAAACAGAACCTGCCGGCACACATACAAAAAAATATCTATCTCTATCTCTGTCTCTGTCTCTGTCTCTGTCTCTGTCTCTGTCTCTGTCTCTGTCTCTGTCTCTGTCTCTGTCTCTGTCTCTGTCTCTGTCTCTGTCTCTGTCTCTATCTCTATCTCATCTCTATGTCTCTCTCTCTCTATATAAAGGTTGGTGGTTTGTACTCATCAAGAGGTGCCTTGGAAGACAGGCCTGATGATCTGCTCCTGAAAGACAATGGCCTTGAAAACCCTATGGAGTAGATCTACTCTGCCCATGTGAGGTTGCCGTAAGTCGGAACCAACCTGGAGGCAACTAACAATGATAGCAATGTCACACGTATGTTTCAACTCTTTGTCCTGGAGATACTGTACCTAAAAATCCACCGCAAAGATACACTGGCAAAAAGAAGAAAATATATGTCCTTGGTTAGATGGTGCAGCATTTCTTTGCAGCTTTAAATTTTAGCAACAACCTAAATGCCCATTAGAAGACTGGTTGAAAATACTAAGAAAGCTTTCAAAGAAGTGAAGAATTGTTCCATATACCTTAAAGGTTTTATAGTCAAGATACATTGTTAATCCCACTTTGAAGAGTCGCATCTGGGGTCTTATATGCTAGCAAACAGCCATCTAAGATGAATCAATTGGTCTCAACCCACCTGGATCAAAGGAGAATGAAGAACACCAAGGACACAAGGTGATCACGAGCCCAAGAGACAGAAAGGGCCACATAAATCAGAGACTACTTCATCCTAAGACCAGAAGAACTAGATGGTGCCTGGCCACAACTGATGACTGCCCTGACAAGGAGCACAACAGAGAACCCCTGAGGGAGCAGGAGAGCAGTGGGATGCAGACCCCAAATTCTCATAAGACCAAACTTAATGGTCTGACTGAGACTAGAAGGACCCCGGTGGTCATGACCCCCAGACCTTCTGTTGGCCCAGGACAGGAACCATTCCCGAAGCCAACTCTTCAGACATGGGTTGGACTGGACAATGGGTTGGAGAGGGATGCTGGTGAGGAGTGAGCTTCTTGGATCAGGTGGACACGAGACTATGTTGGCATCTCCTGCCTGGGGGAGAGATGAGAGAGTGGAGGGGGTTAGAAGCTGGCAAAATGGACATGAAAAGAGAGAATGGAGGGAGAGAGAGCGGGCTGTCTCATTAGGGGGAGAGTAATTGGGAGTGTGTAGCAAGGTGTATATGGGTTTTTGTGTGAGACACTGACTTGATTTGTAGACTTTCACTTAAAGCACAATAAAAATTATACGTATGTAAAAAGATACATTGTTAACTGAAAACATTCAGTATGTAGTACCATGGGTAGAGTATGATATCTTTTATCAGAGAAAGAAATGGGTGCACATACGTATGCATATAGGTTTATAATTCTAAAACAATACACATGTACCAAAAGTGGAATTTTAGAAATGATTACCTATGAAGTAGAGAGGCACAGGCTGGAGTGAAAAAAATGAAACAAGCTATTTCTGTATACACATTATGTGTACATTTGATTTGATTTTGGGACTGTATGAATGTCTTGTATAATTACAAAATTTAAACTTATCCTTAAAAATTAAAAGTCAACTTAAAGAAATAAACTTATTTAGTTAGTAGTTAAGACAAAAAAGTGTGATTTAAAAGTGTTGTAATTTTATTGAATATCCCCAGTAGTGTGCATCAAACCAAACCAAACTCAAAAAACAAACAAAAAACTAAAAAGCTCTCAAAAGGTCTGATTTTATTATATTATTAGTAACAATATTGGTTTTATTATTCTGAAACTGTTACATACACAGTAGGTTAAACAAAGGAGCCCTGGTGGTACAAGGTTTATGGACAATGGTAAAGCACTGGGTTGCTAACCAAAAGGTCAACTGTTCGAACACAACAGCAACTCCTCTGGAGAAAAGACCTGGTGACATGTTCCAGTAAAAATTATAGCCTAGGAAACCCTATGGGGCAGCACTATTCTGTTGTATAGGGTTGCTATGAGTCATAATCAACTCAACGGCACACAACAACAACAATAAAGGTTAACCAAATAAATATTTTTTATGTTGTTAAGAATCAGAATTTTTGGTATAAGTGTGAAGATACAAAAGTATAGAATTAAGAATTTAGAAATTTAACAAAAAATATCATATAAACTCATAGAATAACTAAAAAAACCTAACTGATTGTCACTGAGTCGATTCCAACTCATGGTAACCCCACTTGTTACAGAAGAGAGGTGCTCCATAGGGTTTTCTTGGCTGTAATCTTTACAGAGCAGATTGCCAGGCCTAGAAAGGCCCCATTGTGTGGGTTAGAAACGTCAATCTTTTGGTTAGTAGTTGAGCACAAGCTGTTTGTGCCACCTAGGGACCTTAACGCATATTATTTCTTCTATTTAGTTTTTTTTTTTTTTTTAATAAAACATATTTCTGAGCTCTGCCAACTGAAAATGTCTAGAAATAATGAAGAATTCAATAACCCTGAGTACTAATAACACCCATATTGTGGTCCGTAAGTTTAATTTTCCCTTGAAAGGTACCAGGACTCCTTGCAAATCAAAGGAAAGAAATGTAAAGAAAATGTTTTATCAAAATCTACTGAACGTGTGCTAAAAGGACTTCCCCCGCAAAACCAAACCCCTTTGCAGTTCAGTTGATTCCGATTCATAGCGACCTTATTGGACAGAGTAGAACTGCCCTATACAGTTTCCAAGGAGCAACTGGTGGGTTCCAACTACCAACCTTTCATTTAGCAGCCGAGCTCTTAACCAGTACACCACCCAAGAACCATTAAAAGCCTCTTCCAGTTCAAAGGACAATAATAATAAAAAGAGAATAATATTTGTATTTGAAATAGAGTCCCAATATTAAAATAATGAATTCATAATAATATTTTTAAAGTGTCTAGTGTTTTTGAATCATTAACAACTTGCAATATGCAGGTTGCTTGCTGGAAGCAAAGAAGACTTGAAGCACTTACTGATGAAAATCAGACTATGATCTTCAGTATGGATTACACCTCAACATTAAAAAAAAAAAAAAAATCCTCACAACTAGACCAATAAGCAACATCATGATAAATGGAGGAAATACTGAAGTTGTCAAGGGTTTCATTTTACTTGGATCCACAATCAACGTCCATGGAAGCAGCAGTCAAGAAGTCAAACAAAGCATTTCATTGGGCAAATCTGCTGCAAAAGACCTCTTTAAAATGTTGTGGACTAAGATGCTCCTGACCCAAGAGATGGTATTTTCAATCACCTCATATGCATCCTTAATACAATAACATAATAATAAATCTAGGCAATCATCAATGGCTGTTGAAATCCGTAGACAGAAAATTTTGGGGGGACTTTATCAGAGATGTTTTAGGCTGGCAACAGGTGTAACCCCTAAGCAATCTTATCACAGAAAAGAGATAAAACCTGACACTTACGTATCTTGTTCTGGCAAGATCCAACCTGTGAAATATTCTTACTGAAGAGTTGAACCTGAATTTGATGAAATCTCTGTGCTTAATTACCAGGTGATGGGGAATATAGGGAACAGAGGAATAAGCTAAATGACATCAAAAGAAAGCAACCAGACAAATCTAGAATTTGGGAAAGTACACGCAACAAAATTCTCCTCTTTCTTCTCTATGTTGCCCCAAACTAGGAAGGGTAAAGGTATAAATTAAAATTCTTAGGAGCCATACCGATCAAATATAATACAAACAAACCACTGTAAGGAGAAAATACTATGGGAGACAATTAGAAAAATTAGAATACAATCCAGGTATTTGAGGATATTAATAAATACTTTTTAATTTTTAAGTCAGTTTAGATTATTGTAGTTTTGTTTTTGAAAGTCCATATCGTCTAGATACACATTCGGAAGAATTTATGGATGGAACGTTAGGGGAGTTACTTTAACCAATTTAGTGAAGAGAAGGTACAGTAATATTTAGATAAACAACATCAGTCATATGGAGATAATCACTGAATCAAGGTGATGAGTATATAAGGGGTTTTTACACTTTTGGATATGTTTTAAGTATTCAATGAGGAAAGGTTGAAAATAATTAAAATGAAGTAATATGCTTAATTACATAGCATTTACAATTAAATGTAATTAAAAGTAAATAATATTTAAAATGAAAAGTTTAAAACCTTAGTAAAAATTGTGAAATTTTTCTGATGGTTGTTTTCCTAAAAAGGCCAGAGATCTCTTTTCCTTCCTTGATTTTTGAGAATCAAGGTCAATACTCCTAATCTAGATTGAATCAGAGATAAAAGCATTCCAATACTTCTCTTATCCGAAGAGTATAAATATCTAAACCACGTAAGAATCATTTGTATTTTGTATGAAGATATTCTTACACTTTAATAAATAATTTGAAATTTGACCCTAATTTCTGTAGTGATTTTTGTAAGGCACTAAATACCATAGTCATCAAGGTACCCATGCCTTACCTTACCCACTGCCGTCAAGTCGATTCCGACTCATAGTGACCCTTTAGGACAGGGTAGAACTGCCCGATAGAGTTTCCAAGGAGCACCTAGCGGATTCGAACTGCCAACGTCTTGGTTAGCAGCTGTGGCACTTAACCACTATGCCACCAGGGTTTCCAGGCAAACTCTATAAAATGGTCTCTATAATTAGAAATCTTCCTGTAGTAAGAGAAAAGCAATATAATGATATTTAACGTAAATATTTCACTGAACATCCTGTGAAAATTAAGGAAAATATTTTAAACTCTGAATTAGCAGAAAAATAAGCGAAATAAGTATTAGTACATTCATAAACTATTTCAAATTTATTCATAATAATCCAGTCTTCTCCTTCACTAATTTTTTTTTCTGTGACTGACAGTTCTAGAGGCCATTTTTCACATATTTTCATAATACAGTTCAAATAAACTTCCATAAGCCTATGTAAGATAGCTTTTGATTGTATAGTTTGCATAACCATTATAATAATAACCATTGCCGTTGAGTTGGTTCTAACTGATAGAGACCCCATAGGACAGAGTAGAACCGCCCATGGGGTTTTAAGGCTGTAAATGTTTACAGGAGCTGACTGCCCCCTTTCTCCCCCAGAGTGGCTGCAGTGTTCGAATCGCTGACCAATCAGCTAGTAGCTGAGTGCTTAACCACTGCATCACCAGGGCCCTTATAGTTTGCATGTGGTTGTTGTTAGGTGCCCTCAAGTTGGTTTTGACTCATAACGACCCAATGAACAACAGAACAAAACACCGCCCGGTCCTGCTCCATCCTCACAATCGTTATGCTTAAGTGCACGGTTGCAGCCACTGTGTCAATCCATCTCATTGAAGGTCTTCTTTGTCTCTGACCCTCTATGACTCAACAGCAGTGGGTTTGGGTGGGCTACTTTGACAAGCATTATGTCCTTCTCCAGGGATTGGCCCTTCCTAATAAGACGTATGAAGTATGTGAGATATAGCCTCGTCATCCTTGCTTTTAAGAAGCATTCTGGTTGTACTTCTTCCAATACAGATTTGTTCATTCTTTTGGCAGTCCAAGGTATATTCAATATTCTTAACCAACACCACAATTCAAAGGTGTCAGTTCTTTGATCTTCCTTATTTGTTGCCCTGCTTTCACATGCATATGAGGTGATTGAAAACACCGTGGCTTGAGTCAGGCACACCTTAGTCTTCAAGGTGACATCTATGCTTTTCAACACTTTAAAGAGGTCTTTTGCAGCAGATTTATCCAAAGCAATGTGTCTTTTGATTTCTTGACTGCTGCTTTTTCATGGGTGTTGATTGTAGATCCAAGTAAATTGAAATCCTTGACAACCTCAGTCTTCTCTCCGTTTAGTTTATCATGATGTTGCTTATCAGTCCAATTGTGAGGATTTTTGTTTTGTTTATGCTGGAGTGTAAATCATACTGAAGGCTGTAGTCTTTGATCTTCATCAGCAAGTGTTTGAAGTCCTCTTCACTTTCAGCAAGAAATGTCGTATCTATCATTTGCATAACGCAGGTTGTTATTCAGTTTTCCTCCTTTCCTGATGCCCAGTTCTTCTTCATATAGTCCAGCTTCTCGGATTATTTGCTCAGCATACAGATTGAATAAGTATGGTGAAAGGATACAACTCTGATTCACACCTTTTCTGACTTTAAACCACACAGTAGCCCCTTGTTCTGTTCGAACAACTGCCTCTTGTTCTATGTACAGTTTCCTCAGGAGCACGATTAAGTGTTCTGGAATTCCCATTCTTCTCAGTGTTATTCATAATTTGTTAAGATCCACACAGTTAATTGCTTTTGCATAGCCAATAAAACACAGGTAAACATCTTTCTGGTATTCTCTGCTTTCAGCCAGGATTCATCTGACATCAGCAATGATATTCCTTGTTCCACTTCCTCTTCTGAATCCAACTTGAATTTCTGGCAGTTCCTTGTTGATATACTGCTGCAGCCACCCTTGAATGATCTTCAGCAAAATTTTACTTGCATGTGATATTAATGATACTGTTTGAGAATTTATACATTCACTTGGATCACCTTTCTTGAGAATAGATGTAAATGTGGATCTCTTCCAGTCAGTTGGCTAGGTAGCTGTCTTCCAAATTTCTTGGCATAGATGAGTGAGTACTTCCAGCACTGCATCCATTTGTTGAAACATCTCAATGGTATTTTGTCAGTTCCTGGAGCCTTGTTTTTCGGCAATGCCTTCAGTGCAGCTTGGACTTCTTTCTTCAGTATCATTGGTTCCTGATTATATGCTACCTCCTGAAACGGTTGAACTTCCACCAATTCTTTTTGGTATAGTGACTCTGTGTATTTTTTCCATCTTCTTTTGTTGCTTCCTACATCATTTAATATTTGCCCTGTAGAATCCTTCAATATAGCAACTAAAGGCTTGAATTTTCTCTTCAGTTCTTTCAGTATGAGAGATGCAGAGCCTGTTCTTTCCTTAGTTTGCGTACCATGAAGTACCCGTTGTCATCTGGTTGATTCCAACTCACAGCGACCCTGTACGTCAGAATTGACTCGATGGCAACACAATTACAAATATTGTATATTTTAAAGTTCTTTATACTGTGTTTTGAGAGACAAAACTATGTCCCTTAATTCTCAAATAAAATATGCAAAATACAAATATTAACTTTAATGCTATAGGTTAATCTGAATTTGAATAAGTTTATGATAATGATGGCAATTAACTGTTACAGAATTATTCTCATTAGAGAATAAAGCAGGCTTGCTGATCATTATGCTGGCTCTAAGCTTTCACGACTTAATGAATGCTAAAATATTAAAATATCTTCCAGATTACCATGGAATCATAATTTACAAGAATAAATGCATAATAATCCTTTGGACTTCAGAGGTAATTTATGAGCAATATTCTCGTAGAGAATGATGATAATTCACTCTCAATTAGCCCAGCTGGATTTAAATCATTGATCGCCCCATGTTTTATAATAATTTAGTAATAATGAAATTAATATCTCCTTCTATTTTGGGATAAAATTATTAAAGAGCCCCTAGTGAATTTTGACTTTAAATAGGCTTATAAATATCACCTTACTTTCTCATTTGGGATTGGTGTCTTCACGTTTTGTAGATATCTGATTCTCCCAAAATCAACTCAAGTTATTTACTCTGAGGTGTTTGAAGAAAATACAGTTTGAATTACTTCTTTCTTTCTTTCTTCTTCTTTTTTTTTTTTAATTGTATTTTAGGCGAAGGTTTACAGAACAAACTAGCTTCTCGTTAAACAGCATACATATTGTTTCCTGACATTGGTTACCAACTTCACAACATGTCAGTGCTCTCCCTTTTGGACCTTGGGTTCCCTATTACCAGCTTACCTGTCCCCTCCTGCCTTCTAGTCCTTGTCCCTGGGCTGGTGTGCCCCTTTAGTCTCGTTTTGTTTTATGGGTCTGTCTAATCTTTGGCCAAAAGCGAACCTCAGGAGTGACTTTCTTACTGAGTTAAAGAATGTCTGGGGGCCATATTCTTAGGTTTCTCCAGTATCTGTCAGGCCAGTAAGTCTGTTCTTTTTCTGTGAGTTAGAATTTTGTTCTACACTTTTCTCCAGCTCTGTCTGGGATGCTCTATTGTGATCTCTGTCAGAGCTGTCAGTAGGGGTAGCCTGGCACCATCTAGTTATACCGGACTCAGTCTGGTGAAGGCCTTGGTAGTTGTGGTCCATTAGCCCTTTGGACAAATCTTTCCCTTATGCCGTTAGTTTTCTTCATTCTCCCTTGTTCCTGAAGGGATGAGACCAGTGGAGCATCTTAGATGGCCTCTCAAAGGCTTTTAAGACCCCAGACCGTACTCGCCAAGGTAGAATATAGAACATTTTCTTTATAAAGTGTTATGCCAGTTGAGCTAGATGTTGCCTGAGACCGTGGTGCCTTCAGCCCTCAGCTCAGTAATCTGGTCCCTCAGTGAGTTTGGATGTGTCTATGGAGCTTGTGTGATCTTGCCTTGTACAAGTTTTGTTGGTTTTCTCAGTGTTCTGTACTGTCTCACCCTTCACCAAAGTTACCAGTTATCTATTGTCTATTTAGTGTTTTTCCATCCCCACCACTCGCCTTCTTCATAAGCATCAGAGATTGTTTCTTTTTGTGTGTAAACCTTTTCATGAGTTTTTATACTACTGATCTCATACAGAATAACATTTGTTATTTTCTGTTTTTTCACTTGTGCCAGTAATGCCAGGGTGAGATGATATCTCATTTTGGTTTCAGTTTGCATTTCTGTAATGGCTAGTAATCACGAGCATTTCCTCATGTGTCTGTTAGCCCCTTGAATGTCTTCTTTGATGAAGTGTCTGTTCATTTTCTTTGCCCATTTTTTAATTGAATTATTTTTTTGTTGTTGCAGAGGTGTTGAATTTTCCTGTAGGTTTTTGAGATTAAACCTTTCTTGAATTTGTCATAGCTCAAATTTTTTCCCAGCCTGTAGGTTCTCTTTTTACTCTTTTGGTGAAGTTTTTGATGAGTGTAAGTGAAGATTCCAGTTATCTAGCTTATCTTCTGGAGTTTCTAGGTTGTTAGTTATGGTTTGTATCCTGTTAATGCCATGTATTAGGGTCTCTAGCATTGATCCTATTTTTTCCTCTATGATGTTTATAGTTTTTGGTTTTATATCTAGATCTTTGATCCATTTTGAATTAGTTTTTGTGTATGGTGTGAGATATGGATCCTGTTTCTTTTTTTTTGCAAATGGACATCCAGTTTTGCCAGCACTGTTTGTTAAAAAGACTGCCTTTTCCCTATTTAATGGACTTTGGTCATTGTCAAAGATTAGGTGACCATAGCTGGATGAATTCACCTCTGAGTTCTTAATTCTATTCTGTTGGTCAATGTATCTGTTGTTGTACCAGTACCAGGCTGTTTTGACTACCGTGGCTGTATAGTAGGTAGGTTCTGAGGTCAGGCAGCGTGTGTTCTCCTACCTTATTTTTTTCTTCAGTAGTGCTTTACTTATCTGGGGCCACTTCCTTTTCCATGTAAAGTTAATGATTAGTTTTTCCATCTCTTTAAAGAATGTTGTTAGTATTTGGATCGGGTTTGCATTGTATTTGTAAATCACTTTGGGTAAAATTGTCATTTTCCCAGTGTTGAGTCTACCTATCCATGAGCATGGTTTTTCAATTTACATAGGTCTTTTTGATTTCTCACAGTAGTGTTTTGTAGTTTTCTTTGTATAGGTCTTTTACATCCCTGGTTAGATTTATTCCCAAGTATTTCTTTTAGGTGCTGTTATATACGGTATTGTTTTCTTGATATCCTTTTCATTGTTCTCTTTATTGGTGTATAGGAATTCAGCTGATTTTTGTATGTTTATCTTGTATCCTGCTACTCTGCTGAATCTTTCTATTAGCTCCAGGAGTTGTCTCGTGGAGTCTTTTGGGTTTTCTATGTATAGTATCATATCAGCTACGAATAGGAACAGTTCTACTTCTTCTTTACCAACTTGGATTCCCTTTATTTCTTTTTTTTACTTTATTGCTCTAACTCAGACTCCCAGCACAATGTTAAATAGGAGTGGTGATAAACAGCATCCTTGTCTTGTTCCTGTTCTCAAGGGGAGTGTTTTCAGCCTCTCTCCATTAAGAATGATGTTGGCTGTTGGTTTTGTATAGATGCCCTTTATTATGTTGAGGAATTTCCCTTCTATACCTATTTTATTGAGAGTTTTTATCAGGAATGGGTATTAGACTTTGTCAAATGCCTTTTCTTCATCGATTGAGATAGTCATGTGATTGTTTTCTTTTATTCATGTGGTGGATTATGTTGATCGATTTTCTAATGTTGCACCATCCTTGCATACCTGGTATGAATCCTACTTAATTATGGTGTGTTATTTTTTTGCTATGATGCTGAATTTTATTGCCTAGAATTTTGTTGAGAATTTTTGCATCTATATTCATGAGTGATATATATATACATATAGTGGTGCCTTTGCCTGCTGTTGGTATGAGGATTATGCTGCCTTCTCATAGAATAAATTCAGAAGTATCCTTTCCTTTTCTATGTTCTGAAATAGTTTTAGTAGTACTGGTATAAGCTCTTCTCCGAATGTTTGGTGGAATTTCTCAGAGAAGCCATCTGGGCCTGGGATTTTTTTAGCTTTAGTTTTTCAATCTCTTCCCTTGGTGCAGGTCTGTTCGGATTATCAACACCATTTTGTTTGGGTAGTCAGTGTGTTTCTTGAAATTTGTCCATTTCCTCTCAGTTTTCAAATTTGTTGGACTATAGTTTTTCTGTTATAATACTCTATTACGATCCTTTTTGTTTCCGTTGGGTTATTGTAATGTCCCCCATTTCATTTTCTTATTCGGGTTATATGCATTCTCACCTGTTTTTCTTTTGTTAATTTGGCCAGTGATTTGTCGATTTTGTTAATCCTTTCAAAGAACCAACTTTCAGTTTTGTTGATTCTTTCTATTGTTTTTCGGTTCTCTGTTTCATTTATTGCTGGGTCCGTCTTTATTATTTCCTTTCTTCTAGTGGCTGTGGGCTTCTTTAGCTGTTCTCTATTTGTTTGAGTTGTGTAGCTAATGTTTTGATTTTGTCTCTTTCTTCTTTTTTTGATGTGTGCACCTAGTGCTAAAAATTGACCTCTAAGCACTGCCTTTGCTGTGCCCCAAAGGTTTTGGTAACATGTGTTTTCATTTTCATTTGATTCTAGGAATATTTTGATTCTAACTTTGATTTCTTTTATTACCCAGTGGTTTTTAAGCAGGGTGTTATTAGTTTCTATGTAATTGATTTTTTTTCCTTGTTCTTCCTGTGTTTAATTTCTATTTTGATGACATTGTGATCAGAGAAGATACTTTGTATTATCTCAGTGTTTTGGGTTTCATCGAGAGTTGCTTTGTGGCCTATGATGTGATCTATTCTGGAGAATGTTCCATGTGTGTTGGAAAAGAATGTATACTTTGCAGCTGTTGGGTTGAATGTTCTATACATGTCTATGAGGTCAAGTTAGCTGATTGTGCCCTTTAGATCTTCTGTATCTTCGCTGAGTTTCCTTCTAGATGTTCTGTCTTTTACCAAGAGTGGTGTTTTGAAGTCTCCTATTATTATTGTGGAACTGTCAATTTCTCTTTTTGGTGCTGTTAGAGTTTGTTTTATGTATTTTGGAGCCCTGTCATTGGGTGCATAGATATTTACTATGGTTATGTCTTCATGATGGATCATCCCTTTGATCATTATATAATGCCCCCCCCCCTTTTTTTTTGTCTTTTATGGTGGGTTTTGTTTTGAAGTCTGTTCTATCTGAGATTAGTATTGCAACTCCTGCTCTTTTTTGGTAGCTGTTTGCTTAATATAGTTTTCCATCTTTTGATTTTTAATAAATTTATGTCTGTTTCTAAGGTGTTTCTCTTGTAGTCAGCACATTGATAGATGAATTCCTTATTTCTTGTAATTTGCTATTTCAAAATAAAAGAAATAGTTCACAAATTTAAAAAAAATTAATGTCTACATATGAAATATATTATACCCATTGCCATTGGATCGATTCTGATTCATGTATTGTAATCATCACTAATTAAGCAGATGTTACTGTGATTCTGCTAAAAATGGGCTCATGGAATAATTTATATATTCAATAATTTTAGTAAATGAGAAAAATTAATCAAACGTGGCAGCAACTAATGAGATTGGACTTATTTCAGGTCCATTATGGATTTTAATATGATGTTTTCTTTTTCGCATGTGTTAAGTTTCTATTTAGAAGCAGAAATGTAACACATTCTGTCTGTTTAACATTTAGGTCACCTTGCTTGGCTGTATATTTTCACCTGAGGAATGGAAATAAATGTTAGTGCAGCCCCATATCTCAGTGGAAAAAAACTGGATGGCCCCTCAGGGTTGATCAGGAGCATTTTCTCCAGGATATTCTATTGCCACATAGCCATTTCGCCTACTCCAGTGTTTTCACAGCCTCAGAATTTCATTCCTGCAGTTCATTTTTTTAAAATGGCACTGTGTATGGAAAAATACAAAGATAATAGGAAAATAAGAAGACAATATGTAAAATGAAAGCACTGCTCTTTTTCTTTTCTTGGGAGCCAATATCAGTAGCGGGTAAAGAAAGATTACTGCAAAATGTCACAGACACCTGAATTCTTCTCTTACTTCACCATCAACTTCTTCGGCAACTGTGGAAAAGTCACTTCCCAGGTTGCTGGTTTCATTTATATGAACAGCATAAGACAGGTGGTCAAATCAAGATTTCCCAACTGGCAGTGCACATCACCATTGTCTTCTGAAATCAAAGAAACTGCTGGTGTTGGACCCTCACAACAAACCTACTGAATTAGAATCTCTGTATCTGGGTCCAGAAATGTGAATATTTTAATTCCACAGTAAGGGTTCCTGAACATCCCTGAATAGCAACCCCTGGAGCATATGCTTCTTGACGTCTTTGTAGCTCCAATATTTCCTTTTCTCTATAATTTCAAAAAAAATTTAATTAATAGAGTAGTGTAGCCTAAATACACCAACTGAGCTGAAAAAAAAATTTTATCTAACAATTCTACATGTATGCTTACATGTGTGTACTTGTGTTCAGGTGTTCATTTATATGTGTTTGTCTATGTAGAGAGAGAGAGAAGAGAGATAGTCATCAATTTTTACAAGATACTCTACTGGGTGTTGCAGGGAATGTAGAGATAAACAAATGAAATTATTTCCTGTTCTTAATTAGCTTAGCATATTTCGGTGACAAAACTAACAGATAATCAGACAAGAAATAGTTAAAACAAGGAGTGAGGCATAAAGATTTAGAAAGTGACAGTAAATCTTATGGAATTCAGGGATGCATTGCAAAAGATTTGATTTTTCATATATATTTTGAAAAAATGGGTGGGATTTTTTAGGGAAAAACAAGTATTCTTTAGATATAACAAAAGCCTAGCATAAGCAAAAACCATACAGTGACTTGAAACAAAACATTATGAAGTTGCAAAAGATATCCATGTTGATACTGTGTGGAACTTTGAATGTCTATCTATAAATTATGTTTTCTGTTTAATGGGCCCTAGAAAAATTATTAGATGTTTATTTCAAGGTTTGGACTCAGCATCTATAATGGTTTGAGGGTGTTGAAAAGTAAAATAAGAAATAGCTTTATTTGAGAGCTTACTCTATTTTTTTACTCTATGGCAGTCTCTATGTTACCTAATGTTATTTCATTAAATACAACAATCTTTTTTTGGTAGACGTTATTCTCCTCCAGTTCCCAAGTGAGGTTCAGAAAGACCTCGCTCCAGTCCCCATATTTCAGATCTACCTTACATGTTCACCTTCTCTCGTGAGGCTGATGGGTTATGGAATGATCCAGACTCTATTTCTTTTTTTGGAGAAACTCATCCAAACAAAGAAGGCTAGGGCACCTGAAGTACAGTTCAAAAAGAGAAGAGAGAGAAGTGGGAGCCGAATTATGTGGGGACATGTGATCCATTGTAAAGAGTTTGAATGTTAATCTGAGATTCGTGGGATGCCACAGGCCATAAGCATGTTCTGAGTTACAAGTGAAAACTCTGCCTATTGTACAATGCACAGATTGAAGTTCATAAATAAAAACAAGGTCAAAAGTCCAAGCAGTCTTAAAGAAGTAATGGTGATTTGGAATCTAGTTAATATAATAAAAATTAGGAAGAATGGCAATTGACATGCTCCTTTGTCCAGGCTGTGCTGGAAAGCATCACCTTCTTCCCTGAGGAGGAACAGCTCTTCTCCTCCAAAGGCTGCAAGGCTGTGGCCTCTGGAATCACCTCCTTCCTCTGACTCAGGGTGGCTTCCTTGCTCTTCCTTACCCAGCTAGGCCATCAGGGAAAACCCTGGGGCCTCTGGCAGAAGGACCTCTGTCCCAAGCCTCTCGGAGTGTGGGACCCAAAGCCCAGAGAGTGAAGAAGGAGAAGATTTTGGCTAGGCCATAGCCAAGGGCAGGAAAGGCCCAGGCTCTTAACTGGCTTGAGGGTATTTTGGCCTTACTCCCTTCCCCAGGGTAACCTCTAGTCACTGCAGGACCGCATTGAGACTTGACGTCCCCTTGTAGCCTGAGCCTCCTTAAAATGTGAATTGTAATTCAGGGACTGGCTTGGGGCTAAACCCTCCCTGCCAGGTTTATATATCCTTGGCCCTTGCACTGGCCGCTTACCCACCCACACCCTGTGTCTCAATATCATGGAGCCGGGCTGGAATTTCTTAGTCTCCACAGATAAAGGGACTCAAGCTGCCACTTGGGCCTGGTTTTTAAAGTTTTTAATTTTGTAAAAGAAGAGAACAAGTAAAATAATCTTAGCCATGGGACCAGAAAAAAAAAAAAAAAATTGGGATAGGAAGATTTTGCTCTTCATTTAGCAAAAAACAGTCGAACTTCAAATGAAATCTTATTTTTTTTGTATTTCATACATATTGATTTAAGATAGACTCTTAAATCATTTCCATGTTTTTGATATTATAAAATTAACATCATTTGTTCTTGCATCTTTGCACACACACAAATACATTTTTAGATAATATGATATTCTTCCCTTAAAACAATATAATCAGGTCAGAATTTAGTCCCACACTGGTACTACACAATATATGTTTATAATAAAACTAAAAATCAAATTACTAGCAGTTCCAATCAAAATCCCAGCAAGTCATTTGGTGGATATGAACATTTTAAAATTTGTATGGAAAGGAAAAAGACCAAGAAGAGCCAGCCAAATAATGAAAAATATCAAATTTAGAGTACTGACACCACCCAAATTCAAGACTTACTGTAAAGCTAGAGTGATCAAGACAGGATGTTATTGGCAAAAAAAAAAAAAAAAGACAAATGGATCAATGTAACAAAATAGAAAGCCCAGAAATAGATCTACACAAATACAACTAAGTGATCTTTGACAAAAGAGAAAAGGTAATTCAATGCAGAAAGTATGATCTTTTCAACAAATAGTACTGAAACAACTGGAAATCCACATGAAAGAAAAAAGAATCAGTAACTGTACTTCATTAAATTTAAAAGTATCTGCCCTAAAAAAGACATTGTTAAGAGAACAAAAGACAAGCCACAGACTGGAAGAAAATATTTGAAAGGACTTTCATCTGAAATATAAAAAGAGCACTTACAATTGAACTATAAGAAAAAAAAAAAAACAATTTAAAAAGGGACAAAATATCTGAACAGACACCTTACCTAAGAAGATATACAGATGGTAAATAAGGGTATGAAAAGATACTCAACGTCATGTGTAATAGGGAATTGCAAATGAAAAGAGCAATGAGACACCACAACACACCTATTGGAATGGCTGAAATCCAAAATACTGACAACAACGCCAAATGCTGGTGAGGGTGTGAGGCAATAGGAATTCTCATTTATTGTTGGTAGGCATTTCCTCATCGTCATTAGCCAATTCATCATGAATTTATGGAACAACGGTGATACTAATGTAATTCAGAAATGCAGATTACACTCATAACTATGTGAGAGCCTAACAACAGAGCTCCAACTTACAAGAACAACAAATGACAGAAATGAAAGATAAATAAATATATAATTCAATGGTAAGAGTTCAAGACTGTGACATATGATTTCAATAACTGAAAGAATAGCTAGATAGAAAATCAGCAAAGATATTGAAGACTTTAGTACTCTGTCAACCAATTTGACCTAACTGCTGTGGAGAATACAGAGAAGATGCAAAAGGCTACATATTGTTTGATTCCACTTATATGAAATGTCCAGGCTGCTCAAATCTATAGACAGATTAGTCGTGCCCAGGGCTTGGTGTGGGAATGAGTGTTGACTGAACATAGGTATGAGAGATCTTTTCAGAGTAATGAGAATGTTCTAGAACTGGTTTATGGTGATGGTTGCAAATTGTGTAAATTTTATAAAAAGCATTCAACTGTACACATAAAATGGGTGCACATTATGGTACATAAATTATACCTTAATAAAGTTATTAAATAGACAAGGCAGTATTATATGTAATTTAGATGGTTAATTGTATCTTTCCTCATTTCCCAGAATATTTTAAACGTTCCTCTATCATAGTAGCCAATTATATTGATGGCCATTTTGGGGGAACTTGTGTCTCTGGAGTCCAGGTGGTGTAGTGATTAAGAGCTCAGCTGCTAACCAAAATGTCAACAGTTCAAATCCTTGGAAATCCTATGAAGCAGTTGTACTTTGTCCTAAAGTATCTCAATGAATCTGAATCAACTAGATGGCAATGAGTTTTTTGTCTCTACAACTAGACTGAGAAATTGACACGTGTTTGCCTGCAGCAGTTAGTAACTCTTTGCAGTTTTCCCAAGGAAAATTTTTTTGGAATTTTTTTAAATTAAGAAAAAGGAAACAATTAAGATGTTCTCAAGTAAATAAAATAACTGGAATACATTAAATAGTTCCTAGTTGAAGAGTGTAAAATTGTGGAGAATGTTCATTTCCATGTGTGCATCTCTGTATGCAAGTACCTTATATCAAGCCTGTATTGATTGTGTAAACATAGAATATCTCTATCTGTCTGTCTGTCTATCTATATCTATCTATCTATCTGTCTGTCTGTCTGTCTGTCTATCTATCATCTATCTAATCTATCTTCTATCTATCTATCATCTATCTCTCTCTCTCTCTATCTACCTATCTACCCATCTACCCACCTACCCGCCTACTCGCCTACCTGCCTACCCGCCTACTTGCCTGCATACCTACCTACCTATCTTTCTGTCTATCTATGTGGATTAAATGCAATCTTTAACAGTTACTTTTCCATAGGAAAACTACAAATATAAAAATGTTAACTCTAAGTGAACTCATGCATATTTAATGTTTATTCATAAATTTAGAAATATGATAGTGTCTCAGTTATCTAGTGCTGCTGTAGCAGAAATACCACAAGCGGGTGGCTTTGACAAAGGGAAATTTATTTTATCACAGTCTAGTAGGCTAGAAGTCTAAATTCAGGGTGTCAGCTCCCGGGGAAAGCTGTCTCTCTCTGTTGACTCTGGAGGAAGGTCCTTCTCCCCAATCATGCCCTGGACTAGGAGATTCTCCGAACAGGAATCCCGGGACCATAGGATGCACTCTGCACCTGGTACTGCTTTCTTGGTGGTATGATGTCCCCCTGTCCACTAGCTTCCCTTTCCTTTTATCTCTTGTAAGATAAAAGGTGGTACAGGTCACACCCCAGGGAAACTCCCTTTACATTGGACCAGAGATGTGACCTGAGCAAGGGTGTTACATCCCACCCTAATCCTCTTTAACATAATCCAATCTTGCCTCATTAACCATAGACAAAGATAAAGATTTATAACACGTAGGAAAATTATATCAATCGCAAAATGGAGGACAACCACACAATACTGGGAATCAGGGCCTAACCACGTTGACACATATTTTGGGGGGGAGAACACAATTCAATCCATGACAGATAGCCAATATTTTGTAGCCTCTTACACTTACCCAGTTTGCTGAGATTTCTTCTGAGTTATTTATTGTGTTGTGCATGTTCTTTGCTAAAATGTCATTAGAGACAATAATCTCTATTTATAAAGGACAATATCTGTTGAATTATTTAGTGAACTAATTCAAACTTCAACTTTTGGCAGACAATAACTCACAGTACATATGAATAAATTTTACTCGTAGTGTAGAGAAAACTTGTAATATTTAGAAATTGTCATTCTAAATAAATAAATCATAAAAACGAGGAAAGTATTCCCTATCCGGGAAAAAACAACAAAACAAAACATTGGGCCTATTTTCTTTGATCAAGGTAAAAACCAACAAAGTGTGAAACTGTGAAAATTTATAACACAGGACCAAATGCTGAAGTGGATAAATGAGTCAATTTAGGCAACGTAAAGTTTTTTTTTTTATTACCTAGATCATAATAAGGTTCGTATTCGTCAATAATATTCAATAAATCTAACATAAACCATAATTCAGAAGAACACTTTCTACATGGGTGTGAAAGCTAAGCAAGCGTTATTTCATTCAGAAATTAGACCAAATGTATAATAAAATTGACTCTGAGATGTCAGAATTTTGAAATATTTGAAGTGATAACCTCTAAGTGGACTGTATTCCTGTAGTATTTTTGTACACTTTCTGTGTCAACCGATGAATCATCTCTATTAAATTTTAAATTCAGAGCATGGAGTGTTTTTCAGGCTGGCTGCATGATTTTGATTTTGTTTGGTGTAAATGTGTTGGAAAGTTTAACATAAAATTTTTTAAAATTGAATTTGAGGATAATAACTCTCTCCACTCATTCACTCATTCTCCAACTCCCATTTCCCGTGGTTACCATTATCCATGAGCCTGATAGCAGATGACTACAGTATGGAGTACAGGGGAGATTTCCAAACCATTAGCATGCCCTTAAGTGGTGACTATAGTGTATGTTTCTGTGCAAGAAAGAAAAAGAGAGGCATCCAGAATCCAGTATTAACCCCCTCTTTCCATTGTATTTTAATGGCCGGTTAGGTGATCAGCTGTGAATCGAACATCGGAGGTTCACCAGCTGCTCCATAGGAGAAAGATGGGGAAGTCTGCTTCTGTAAAGATTTACAGGCTTGGAACCCTTATGGGGTATTTCTAATCTGTCCTATAGGGTCGCAATGAGTTGGAATCGACTGGATGGCAACAGGTATAGCTGATTCACAGCATAGGCTCTTAGGATTTTGAAGCAAAGCCCTGCCAATCTCTGAAGATGACTACTCTGCTTTTGAGAAACAGCTTTCGGTTTGCCACTGGGCCTTAGTAGAGACTGAATGCTTAACCATGGGCCACCAAGTTACCATGCAACCTGAGCTGACCAACATAAACTGGGGCCGCCTAAACTACAAAGCCATGAAGTTGGGCATGCATTTCAGCAAAGTCACTGTGCGATCTATTCATCTATCATTTGCATATTTTTTAAAATGAGAACCTACTACAAAACATGTCATTTACCATCCTAAGGACCAAGTACACAGTGGTGAAGCAAATGGTGTCCCCTACCCTTGCAATAAAGTATCATTATGGAAAAGATAATGCTGCTGAGACCGATGAAAGATAATAATGGGATGAATGGTGTAAAGTGGTGGGGAGGTATTAGCTTATGGACTCTCCAAGTAAGGAAAAAAATGTTAAAACTAAGACCTGGAGAAGGAGTAAATAGCTATACAGGGAAAATATCAGAGAAAGGTGGAAACATACATGAAGCCCCTTGGGTAGAAAATGTTGTATTGTTTTTAGGTGCCATAGAGTCGGGTTTCGACTCATAGTGGCCCTATGTACCACAGAACGAAATACTGCCCTGTCCTGCACCATCCTCACAATCATTATGCCTGAGGCCATTGTTGCAGCCACTGTGTCAATCCATCTCGTTGAGGGTCTTCTTCTTTTTCTTTGACCCTGTACTTTACCAAGCATGACGTCCTTCTCCAGGGACTGATCTCTCCTGACAACATGTCTAAAGTATGTAAAATGTAATCTCGCCATCCTTGCTTCTAAAGAGCATTCTAGTTGCAGAAAATAACTTGTAGTATTTCAGGAATTAAAAGAATGAATGGTATCTTGAACATAATAAATAATAGGAAAATCACACAGGGTGAGGTTGGACAGGTAGGCAAGAGCTGGTCTTGCAGGATGTTTTTGGACCATATTTTCCTGAGTGTGATTGAAAGCGCATAACTTATATTTGTAAAAGATCACTGTTGTATAGAAAATCAGTTGGAGGAAGTAGAAGGGAAGATGGGGTGTTAAATTTAGGAAGGGAATTGCAGAGGCAGCAGTAGGAGATGCTGGCATGTACTAGGTGGAAATAAAGTCAGCAAGAGTTTGGAAGTAACCTCTAGGGACTTTAGTGACATCTTGAATATTGGTGACGATGGGTGTGAAAATGTGGCTCAAGTTTCTGCCTGGGTAATAGTGGACCAAGATTTTAAAGACTGAAGCAGGAGAAAGATTTGGCAGGGAAGGTTAAGCATTCAGCTTAGGATGTGTTAAATTCGAAATTTGTGTGAGACATCTAAGGGGAGATGAACGAAATCTGCTGGTTATATAAGACTTGATCTGAGAAGATACTTTTAGTCTGAAAATAGAAATTTTGGAGGTGTTGAAATGTAGAAAAATATTTCAAGCTATATATATGCATTGGAAACCCTGGTGGAGTAGTAATTAAGAGCTACGGCTGCTAACCAAAAGGTCATCAGTTCAAATCCACCTGGCGTTCCTTGAGAACCCTACAGGGGAGTCCTATTCTGTCCTTTAGGATCTCTATGAGTCAGAATCGACTCGATGGCAACAGATTTGGGTTTTATTTTTGGTATATATGCATAAAACATCTACTTTATAAAAACTTCCTATGTTCAAGGTTCTTATAGTCATTGGGGAAAAACAGATGAATTCATGCACAAAGTTAATTCTGAACTAATGGAACTTGTTATAGCACATTATAGATTGCGGGTGGCTGTTAGGATTGCATCTAGTCAAAATAACAGAAAATTCTGACTGCAACTAAAAACAGTAGGGTCTTAATTGCCTCATGTCGCAAGAAGTTAGAGACTAGGCAATTCAAGGCCAGTGTGCGGCTCAAAGACACATTTAGATACTCATGGCATCCTGGCATTCCACTCTACCATACCTGAGGATGTAAATTTTTAACATAATGCTTCTCAATTCAAGGTTATCAGATGGCTATTTGACCTCCAGGTGTCATGACTGTATTCTTACCATAATTACTTAGAAAGAATAATGTCACAAGGCCATCCGTGGCTGAACGGGAACCTGGGATCCCAAGTATGCTTCTCTCTGACAGGGACAAATTGGATTTTTATTCATAAGAATAAAAGCAGGAACTTGTATGCAGTAGAAAACTCACAATAGCTAACTTTGATATAATTTATGTGTAAGATTCTTCAAATTTGAGGGTCACTATTTTTTTTTTATTTAAATTTTAGAAACCCTGGTGGCATAATGGTTAAGTGCTATGGCTGCTCCCAAAAGTCGGCAGTTCGAATCCACCAGGTGCTCCTTGGAAACTCTATGGGGCAGTTCTACTCCATCCTATAGGTCGCTATGAGTCGGAATCGATTCGATGGCAGTGGGTTTGGTTTTTTTGGTTATTTAACTTTTAGTGCTTTGAAAAGTCATTTCCATAATACTATTTTATCCACTTGCATTTTTTATCATAGTTTGCACTTTTCATTTTGTAATGCAAGGGAATATTCATGAAACCTAATATCTGTGAATATGTTATAGATGGCTGTTGCTTTTTTTCTATAACATTGGAAAAGATATATGCCACATAACATCTGTTAATACTTACTTAAAAAGGTGACATTATCTTAAAAACCAGAAAAGATCTAAATTCCCCACAGTGATAATCAGATTAAAGTACATCGTTTCAGTGTAATCTCTGAAATAATTTAAATCAATAGGAGAGATCTATACATACTGATCTAGAAAAACACATGCAACACAGGGTTGGGGAAAAATACAAGCAACAGATAATTAAATAGCGTCTGGAAAATGTTTCTGTAAAGGGTTCACAGCCTTATGATAGGTAGCAACTACTTGACTCTGTCATTGTATTACGGATGCAGCCATACATGATACGTAAATTAACGTGTATGGCTGTATTCCAATAAAACTTTATTTACAAAAACTGGGTTGGGCCTGCAGGTGATAGTTTTCCAAACCCCAATATAGAGTATGATTCTAAAATTAAAAAGAAAAAAGCTGAACAAAAATGGAATCTAGTAGATAGATATAATTACCAATGAAGAATACATTTAGAGAAAGGTAGAGAAAGAGAGAGCAAAAGACAGAAGAGGAGAAAGAGAATTAATTTTCCTTCCAAATGAAGAATGAAAGGAATTCAGCAAAAAGAGACCTGGGGGTCAGGAAATCAAATTTCTTTGTCTTATTTTATATAAAATTTAAATGAAGGGATGCAATTTTTACTTGTATATTCACTTATAAAAAATAAAAAGCCTCTTAAAAAAAAGACAGTATATTTGTTAGAGTATATTTATGCCTTTACTTGAAATTAAATGACAGAATAAAATCAGCTGTTACCAGATGCTATTACTTGAACTGGAAAATGAGATCTCTGAGGTTCCAAGAAATGATAACTGATAAAATAATTTTATGATATGCTTCTTTAGTTTTTAACAGGTACTTATTATGTTTCTAGTAGGTGTTCAGCACTTCCATAAGAATATATTACTTGTCTTCTGAAGTAACTATAGCTTACCATTTAAGTGCAGAGAGGCACAAAGAGAATTCATGATAAATAATGAAAATCCATCAGTAGACATTAATATTACCAGGGACGTTGGCCCATTTGCTGTGCTATAATTTATTCATCTGCCCATATCAGACCTCTGGCACCCCCTGTGGCTGTTGCTTGAAGAACAACTGCTGCTCTTGTCATGCCTCTAGGATCTTAATTCTCTGATCCCAAATTGATTATTTATTCCGTTTTGATCTAGTGTTTCCATTTCGTTTTGCATTGTTCTTCTGCGATACCTCTTGAATATAAACAAATTTAAACAAATTTTTATTAGTGGCCATTACTATCCCTATTAAAATCTCAAAATACTCTTTTGTTAGTAAATATTGTTTATAAGCCAAGCACTTGGTTAAACTCTTTATTTGCATTTCCTCATTTGATCCCCACAATAACCCTGTGACCTAGACATTCTTACTCCACTATTACAGTCAAAGAAAGTGGAGTTTTGCAATTGTTATAGATTGAATTATGCCTCCCACCCCAAAATGTGTGTATCAATTGGGCTGAGCCCTGATTCCTGGTATTGTGTGATTTTCCTATATATTGTAAAGCCTCTATGATGTTAATGAGGTAGATGGGCGGTGATTGTGTTAGTGAGGCAGGACTCAATCTACAAGATTGGATTGTGTTTTGAGGCAATCTCTTGAGATATAGAAGAAGTAAGCAGAGAGTTGTGGGTGGGGGGACCTCATACCACAAAGAAAGAGACACCAGGAGCAGAGTACATCTTTTGGACCAGCTCAGAAAAGCTCCTATTCTGAGAGAAGGCCAACAGATAGAGAATGCCTTTCCCCTGGAGCTGATGCTCTGAATTTGGACTTCTGGCCTAGTTTACTGTGAAGAAATAAATTTCTCTATGTTAAAGCCATCCACTTGTGGTATTCCTGTTATAGCAACACTACATGACTAAGACAGTGATGTTAAGTAGCTTGTCCATGGTCACATAGCTAGAAGGTAAGGGCAGAGATTTGAACTCAGAGCAATATGATTCCTAAACACATTCCTTTTATCCCCTGTCATTTCCTGCTTCATATTTGGCACTTCCCCTCACCCTGGGAAAACTCTCATTCAGGCTTTGAGCATGTTGTTGACCCAGTCATGGCCTTCATCCTGACTGGACCCTTAATGGCACCCAGCAATCTTATGAGAATCATTTCTCTCTTAGTTCTCACAATGATTGTTGTAAACAGGTCTTTCTCTGCCCCTTTCCTTTTTTCTATCTTTCCACTGAGACATCCTTGTCTCCTATTTCCCAGAGAAAATAGAAACTGTCAGGTAAGAATTGCTAAAATTTTCTTCCCATCTCATCTGAACATCTCGTTGGCATCAGAATTAATTCTCACTTCTCTTCACCTTGCCTCAATAGAAGAGGTTTTTAATGCTTCCATCTCAACTCAGGATTTCAACTAATTTTAACCTCCAAAGAAACTTTTTCTGTTGACTTTTTCCCTCTCTTTCCTCATTGGATGTCACCTCTCAGGCTTGGGTCTGGTAGAACAGTCCTGTATTAAAGTGCGTAACCTCTCCAAGTTATATGAAAAAAGACACGTGCAGGACATAGCAGGCTTCACTGGGAAGGCATATCTTTACTCCTGAAAGTCAATTAACAAAGTTAGGTTATCCTTGGCTTATCATCAAAATTCCCTTGCAAGGAGTTCATTACAGGTGCTGGTTTGCTAAAGACAGCCTACAGAGAGAGATGTAGATCCAATAACTGCCTGTGGAAGTTTCAGATCAAATTCGTGCTCTTATTCATTTTTATTCTTTATGTTTTACTATTTTGACTGGAGCTGCATTTTTGCTTTATAAAGGCTTTTTTTTTTTTTAATTCTGTTTCATCATACTAGTCTCTCTCACTCTTGGCCTGTGTATCACCTGGCTAGTGGACTAAGATGGCTTCAAAAAAATCGCTAATTTTGAAGAATAAATGAAATAAGTCTATTCCTGAGAAGAAGAAGCCTGATGGTGAGAATTTATTGACATAAATGGGCATCCAGCCCTTTTTGATTTGGATCCTGGTTACATTTCCTCCCTAATTAGGTCATTTGAATACCATTATGTAGTGAATAATTATGATACAAAATTATCCAAATAAAATAACCATGTGATATGTGGCACTGATTAAATTTATCTTTGCATAGATACCAGAGATCTTTATGAAATAACGTTTCTAATGCCAAAGTGAAATTAATCCCATGGTATAGACAACTGGTGAATAAAGGTGTCTATAACTTATTTGGATACCTTGCCTAGGGATTACCTGCTTATTGAATTACTGAGGTGAGAAAGGATTTTATAAGATTGTGATTTAGGAGGTCATAAACATCTTTCATATTGCATTCTGAGCATCAGTGAGTCATTCAAGGCCCTCCTCAAAACCCACTTCCTCCATAATACCCTCACCGACTCCCCCAGCCAGAATTAATCTCTTCCCCCACTGTCCCTACATTGTAAGCATAACTCTCACATAATATTCTTTTAAAACCCATTTATTTCCCATTAGTACCCTGGATGTTTACCCCATTGCTGTTGAGTTGATTCTGACTCATAGCCACTCTATAGGACAGAGTAGGACTGCCCCATAGGATTTCCAAGGAGTGGAACTGTCAACCTTTTGGTTTGCAGCTGAGCTCGTAACCACTGTGCCACCAGGGCTCCATCCCGGGTATTTGGCATTGTGTATCCCTCACAGTGCCGAGTGCATACCATATTGATACTAAATAAATAAATACGAGATTGATGATTTAAAACATGCTACTTTTGAGGATGTAAGCCTCAGACGTAGGTGCGGGGAAGGAATCATTCCAGTGTGCTCTTTGAGTTTTTATCAGTTGAGAAATTCAATTGCAGAGGGAAAATCTGGATTAAAGGAGCAGATCTGGGCAGTAGGGTGAATACAGTTAAGTAGGTTACCCCTGTGTTATATTTTCATTTGAAACCCTATGAGAGCTTTTATAAAAGACATCTAAATTTTCAGCTGCCTCAGTAATAAAGAAGCTTTTTATATAATGAGATTAGCTTTGCAAATAATTTACATTGTTAAGATAGACTGATAGAGCTCAGCAAGAGATGGAATAAAAGTGTTTACAAATCTAATTATCAGCTGGCATTGAAGTGTGTCTGATATGGAAATATTATTAAAAACATGTAATAGGTAAAGCTCCTATGGAGAACCAGCTCGTTGCATGGTTTCTGGGAACAAAGTACGGATGCCTCTTCTGACCTCAATTCAAAGTGAAATATGGGCTTATGAGGGTTCCCAGGTTTCACAGAAGATAAAGTATGAAGAATACTGTGGCTGAGACGACTAAGTTTCTCTGAAATCTGTTTTCCCTTCTCTTATATGATAGAGTTGGATAAGAAATGGCTGTGTAGCTAAGTATTCCACACAGTCTTCTTTCCATCCTGTGTGGTTTTATGATTAAACTCTGGCCAGTGGGATATGAATACAAATGCTGTGCTTCACTTCCAGTGGGTGTTCCTAAAATGAATGTCTGTTTACCTCTCTTCGTTTTTAGCTTTCCTGCAACTCTGGATGCAGTCTTTATGAAAAAACTGAAACAATCATTTAGACACAAATATGAAGCCACAAGTCCAAATAAGCCTAAACAAACTACCTCTGTACTGTTAAATTATAACAAGGAACTAACTCTCTCTCCTTCCTCTTGTCTATGTCATGTGTCTGTAAGCAGGTCTCCTGGACTTTCTTCTCGTTTTTTTCTTTTGGTGGAGATCTAAGTGACCCTCAAAAAACAAAAAACGAGATAGCTATACAAAATTAAGTGTAACATATTTTGACTTCTGACTGTTAGTTTTTCTTGCTCTAATTCACTTATTAAATGGTGTTACTAATCTCTCATTAGAAAGTGTTTGTTTTCTATTAAACGAGTTTTTGTGCTGGTATCCTATAGAGTTTTACTGTGAGAAAAACACTGCTTTCAATTTAGCAGCCAATAGAACCATGATTTGATGTATTTTATTCAAACATATGTACTGCAAAAGATTGGTACGTACTTAAGTGATCATGTTGAAGGGCTCATGTTGAACTGCTAACTGGCAATAAGAAAAAAAATAATAATCGCTATTAAAAAAATGGAACTCTATATTTTTTTTTATATTACACACACATCCACAGACCAAGATGTAGAACTTAAATGTAAGGTTGCAAGATTTAGCAAATGAAAAATAGGGGACACCTAGTTAAATTTGAATTCTAGATAATGAATAATTTTAGTATAAAGATGTCCCAAGCAATATTTGGGAAATATTTATGCTGAAAGATCTATGTGTTATATATCTGCAATTCAAATATAACTGGGTACCCTGTTAAATAGGCAATCCTATTTAAATGTCAAAAGAAAAACATTAAATATATGATAATACATTTTTAATTCTTCAGAAATATTCTTAAGCCAACACAAAAGGCACTAAATTTAAAAGATTAATATATAAAGCTGAAAACTGTGCGCTCGATAAAAAATACTTTTAAGAGAATGGAAAATACATAATATTTTGATAAAGAATATTTTCAACACATAGATATACAAAGGTATAGTGTCCTTAATAAATAATGAGTGCTTACAAATCAATAAGAAAAGACAATAACATATGGACAAAAAACATGTCTCATTTCACTAAAGAGGAAATACATATAGCTAATAAATATAAGAGATTCAATCCCAAAAGTAATCAGGCAGATGCAAATAAAGACCAAAACAAGGTAAACTTTTGGACTTAACAATTGACAAAAATGAAGAATTCTGAAAGCACTAACTACTGGAAAGAATGTGAACCAATAAGTTCTTTCATCATTGTTGATTCGAGTGTAAACAATAAATCATATCGAGAAATAATGTGGGCTTTTATTATTTAAAAAAAAAAAACATATTACTTACGTTCCAGCAGTTTCGCTCCATATTTATATAAGGAAATAACTTAGGGTGTGAGTACTGTTGGCTCTGGGGAAGGTCCTTGCCATCAATCTTACCCTGGGTCTACTTTTAACCACGACACCGCTAGGGTTTCCATATTTGAATACAATTTGTTGTATTCTAAGACATTATATAGCATATAGATAAGTTACTGTTTTCCAAAGTTTCTGGTGTTGATTTTTTTCCTCCTCCAGTCTTTTTAATGTGATTTTCTTATGCATTTAATTTCGTTTATTGCTGTTTTTATACCACTAATGATTCCCTTGTTTTTTTGTTGATTTTAATTTTGTATTTATTTTGCGAATATGTGAAAAGATTAACTTGGTTCTAGATGCTAGGCAAAAAACCAAGCCTGTTGCTGTGGGATCATTTCCAACTCATAGAGACCATATAGGAAAAAGCAGAACTGCCCCATAGGATTTCCAGGAGCAAATGCTGGATTCAAATTCCCAACCTTTTGGTTGGTAGCCGTAGCCACACAACCCCTAGTGCTTTCTAGATCCTAGAAATACCCGTAAAGTCAGACTCCAAAAAGTCTCTCCCCACCCCTCACATTTTCATTCCTCCATTCTTTTCTCACATTTTCCACCCAACACTGGTAGGTACTAATGTCGTTAGTTTCTTATTTATCTTTCCTGTCTTTCTTTTGCGCAACTGAGCAAATACATTTGTTTTCTTATTTTTCTTTTTATTTTTAAAAGAATGGTGGCATATTGTAGATACTTGTTTCAACTTTTTTTTTTTTTTTTTAAATAATATACCCTGGAAATCATGCCCTATTATTTCAGAAAATATTTCCTTATTTATTTTTAATGCTACATGGCACTCCATTGAATGGGCATTCCAAGGTTCCATTAACACTATGAATGTGCACTTAGACTATTTCTAATATTTTACTATTGGAAATAATGCTTCAGTGAATACTTTGTGTGTATGTATTTTTACTTTGTTAGAAGGTGTTATCTTCAGAATAAATTCCTGGAAGTAGAATTACTGTTTCAAAGGAGAGCTCATCTGTAGTTTTATTAGATATTACCAAATTACCTTCTGTACCCATTTTTAATTCCGCCATAAATGTATGAGGGTACCTGTTTTCCTACAGCTTCACCAATAATATGTGCTGTCTTGTTTTTTTATAATATTCAGCAATAGAATGTGAGAAAAATAATATCTCAACTTTTTTTTTCAACTTTTTCAAAAACCTGTTTTTTAATTTCTGTAAGTGGCACAGTGCTTAAGCATTTGGCAGCTAACCAAAAGGTCAGCAGTTCAAATTCACCAACCTCTCCTTGGAAATCCTATGGAGCAGTTCTACTCTGTCCTGTAGAGTGACTATGAGTTGGAATTGACTCGATGACAATGGGTTTAATTGTGATTTAGAATATTATTCCATCTATTGGAAACCCTGGTGGCGTAGTGGTTAAGTGCTATAGCTGTTAACCAAGAGGTCAGCAGTTCGAATACACCAGGTGCTCTTTGGAAACTCTATGGGGCTGTTCTACCGTGTTCTGTAGGGCTGCTATGAGTCGGAACCAACTCGATGGCATTGGGTTTTTTTGGATTCCATATTTTTTTTTATATTAAATGGACTTTTAATATATTTTTTGAATTGTCTGATCATGACTTTTTCCTATTTTTCCATATTGTTTCTGGATCTTATGATTCAATTTTTTGTTCCTGTAATACCTGTCATATGTGTCTCCTCTTCCCTCCACTATGACACCTGTACTTAGAGTTCAATATACTTAATATCAAGTCTTTGCACAAATCATTTTGTGCAGAAGTGACTTTTCTCCTCTGTGCCATCAGTTAAAGTGTTTTTCATATTCATCAATTTTCTAAAGAATGTATTCTGAAGAACAAACAAGCAAAATGAGAACAACCCATGGTGATCTGCTCTCTTTTCTACATTCCCGACTTGAATTGGAAACTTCAAATTTGGCACTTAAAAAAAAAAATGCTTTGCACTGCTGCTAAAACGTTTTTGTTAGGTGCCATCGAGTTGCTTCCTACACACAGTGACCCTATGTACAACAGAATGAAACACCACCCATTCCTGGGCCATCCTCAGTCGTTGTTATGCTACTAAAATATTTCAGGTTAAATACTTTGTTTCTCTAAACAAATTTCATGTTTACAGAATAGCAGTCTCCAACCTTTAGGCATCTGAGACACAAATTTGAGTAATGGAATTTTGTGTGTCAGAGCAAAATGAAATGCAATGTAAACAACTCTCAGAAAGCAAGTTTAGAGAATACTGTAAGGACTTTCCATAGCTATTGTACACTTCAGTGACGTTATGTATGGAGCTTCACAGATCACATGAGTGTAGTGACCTATTATGAATTGAATTATGTCTCCCAAAAGATATGTTGAAGTCCTGACCTCTGCTGTGGTGAATGTGATCTTATTTGGGGAAATAGCTTTTTTTTTCTTTGCAGATGTTATCCGTTAAATGAAAGAAGTCATACAGGAGTGGGGTGGGTCCTAAAACTATAATCCTTTTTAAAGCAGCATTTATAAAAGAGAAAGACAGATGCAGAAACAGAATAACAAACAGGAAGAATATAACACATGAGGACCCATCTACATGCCAAGGAGCACCAAGGAATGCCAGGGCTACAGAGGCTGAAAGACACAAGGAAGGAGCATCCCCTAGAGCCTACAGAGAAAGAGCATACCCCTGCTGATGCCCTAAATTCAGACTTCTAGCCTACAGAGCTGTGACAAAACAAATTTCCTTTCTTCAAAGTCGTCTACCTTGTGGCATTTTATTATGGCAGGCGCATGAAACTAAGATACTCTTCTAGGAAACAGAAGAGGTATGCTATATTTTCTGGCCAAAAGGACTGGTTGTGAATCTATATTTGGGAATGAGTCAAAGGGAATTGATGAATAACATCTCTTAGAACAATTTTGTATTTCTTCTCTTTTTAAGTCCTGCACTTCAATTTTCTTACTCATATTTTATGTAATAATATTAAGTTGCCACTTATTTCATCATAATTAAATCGTAACTACTGTATGACTAAGATTACAAAATATTTTAATTAATTTCATAATTTTTCTTAGTTAAATTTGATTTGTAGCTTGTATATTTCCGATCATTAGAAGAGAGAAAAAATGTGAGTCTTTAAGGGATTCTATCAGTTTTCAAAATGTTGGTGGTCAGGTTGATGGAACTGTGAAAAATAATGTCATGAATGAAACTGTAGCTGTGATAGTGAAAATATTCCTAGGAGAAAGAAATGGAACTTAAATTGATAGAGAATGAAATGTAAAATTTGTTTGATGTAAATTGAGAAGGAAGAGAATGGAGATAACATTTTAGAAATGACTTGCCGGCTGTGTGAAAGGAACTGTACCTCTGTTAGTATATTTGTGTGTATCCACGTAGTAAACCCTTAAAATATCATTTCAAGGCAGATATCACTGCTCTGAATTAATAGATAAGGAAAATAAATTGAGGAACATGAAGGTAACTAGCTAGTGGCTGTTGAGTTGCTTCTGACTCACAGTGGCCCTATAGGACAGAGTAGAACTGCCCCATAGGGTTTCCAAGGCTGTAATCTTTACAGAAGCAGACTGCCACGTCTTTCTCCCGCAGAGCAGCTGGTGGGTTTGAACCAACGACCTTCCGCTTAGTGGCCAAGGGCTTAACCCCTGTGCCAACGGGCTCCTTTCAATGTCATATAGAGCATGCTAAAGGGAGAATTCAGATTAAAACAACACTGAGCTGTAAACTCAATGTTATTTCCAGCATAACTTGCTGTCTCTTTTAAATAAGAACATTTATTTTTATGGAGCACAGCTTACAAAGAGTAGGATAGTGATAGAATATGAGTAATACTCCATTCAAGTTTATTTTTGAAGGATCGCATGTCAAAGTTAACCAGGTAAGTCAGAAATTATTTAATTTGTATGATTTATTTGACCCTTTCTGACATATAATAATTACTGCTAATTTTAGTTATATCATTGCTTTAAATTAGAGTTTATATTATTATCTTATAACTTTACCAAACATTTTGCAAGCAAATATATATCACCTCGAATTGCGTGTTCTTCAACACTGGGATATGCAAATATGAGTCTCAGATAGTTGATGTTTTCCTGTCACATAACTGACAGCTGTTCATAAGGGAGGTGTATGCTCAGTTATTTTGTATGTGAAAAAATAGTGAGAATTGATCTAAAATCTTCAGACACTATGAGGTAATGGTAAAGAATTCATATCTAGGCAGATGGGCCTTCCTGTAATTTTCCCCAACCGTACACATAAATAAAGAGGCCACAGACTCTGGTAGAAGAATGACGTTAAGGTTTTGTCTATTTCCTTGGCAGCTCTGTGAGCAGGTAGCTTTCTGATCATTCTACATCCAAGAGGTTTTTAATACAGACCTAGAAAATTAACATGTTTGTTGTTGTTCTTAGGTGCCGTTGAGTGGGTTCCAACTCATAATGACACTGCCCAGTCCTGTGCCATCCTCACAGTTATTATGCTTGAGCCCATTGTTGCAGCCACTGTATCAATCCATCTCATTGAGCATCTTTCCCTTTTTTGCTGACCCTGTACCTTACCAAGCATGATATCCTTGGAAAGGGACTGATCCCTCCTGATAACACGTCCAAAGTATGTGAGACATAATCTCGCCATCCTTGCTTCTAAGGAGCATTCTAGCTGTCCTTCTTCCAATACAGATTTGTTTCTTCAATCATTCTACATCCAAGAGATGTTTAATACAGCCCAAGAAAATTTGCATGATACAAACAGACTTCTCCCGTTGGCAGTGAAGTAGCTCTGAATTAGAGTCCTGTCTTAAGACTGAGCCGATTCTCTACTGAATAGCAAAACTGAAACAATACCTAGCCTGAGGATGACATTTTCTAGTCTCCAACCGAGTCGCTGAGTATCATAAGTTTTGCAGAATATAATTTTATATGATCACACATCTTTGAATGATATGTAAAATGAATACGCAAGAAACGAGAATAGTCGTGTTTATTTTTAGAACGATAGTATTAGTTCCTGCAAAATATCTTCTAATTAGGATGCTCCAGGTGAATATTTATCACAGCTGTACAAGCAAAATGAAAAATATTTGTAAACATCGCATTTTTTTTGCATCAGTCAGTCATGAAAACGGAAAACACAATTTACAATAAGTTGTGCAGACTTTTTATTAATGTTAGAAAGAAGTTTTAGAGAAAATTATGTCAAGATGGAGTTGAATTCGTGAACTACAGAAACGAAAAGTAATACCAACAAGAATATGAAAACACAATCTGGTTAAAAAGAAAATATTCAAAGTTTTAAAGTGAAATGTTCCCATTTTATAAGTGAAGCAACTGAGGTTGAGTTTCTAACTTCCCAGCATCCCAGAAAAACATGAGTTTAATCGTTCTATTTTGTAAGTATTCTTAAATGTATGTAAGAATTTGAGAAAAAAAAGATTATTTTCTATCTTCATTTTTGAAATAAATATAATAGTAGCCATAAACTATAAACAAACCAAAAGAAAAAAAAAAATGCCATGAAGTCCGTTCTGACTCATAGTGACCCGAAAGGACAAAGCAGAACTGCCTGATAGGGTTTCCAAGGAGCGGCAGGTGCATTTGAACTGCTGACCTTTTGGTTTGCAAACAAGATCTTAACCCTTGCACCCTCAGGGCTCCTCTATAAACTATAGTCAATTAAATATTAAATGTTTGAAAAAAGTAAGAGAGTTGCATGAGAATTGCAGTTCCAGTCTGTGGTAATATTAGATTGAATTATAATTTAGTACTTTTTTTTTTCCTAAAGATTTCATTAATTTGTTTTAAGTATTAGGTAGCTTACTAACTGTACCCAGAAATAATTTTAGGAAGCAAACTGTTGATACATGTATTGAAATAAAATGAAAAGTTCGTCATCATACTAGTGAATTTTGGCCTTTACTCGTGTTGACTACCCCTAAATTAAATGAATATGCTTATATGAATTTTTAAAATGCATTAGTCTCAATATCTCCTGAGCTCTTGGAAAAAATAAAATCAGAGAACTGGAAAGAGATGAGTTGGTTAAAAAAAAAAAAAAAGCAAATTTGTCAGATTGGCAAGATTGCTATATCTTCCCAAAGAATTACTCCACTTTCCTTCTTTAATAAATCTCTCCTTTTACAGCAAGTAAAATTGCCACTAAGAATAGATAATTCCCAGTGTTTCCTAAAAAAAAAAAAAGTGTTTCCTAGATGCTACTAAATTCTGTCCAATGTCATCTAAAGCAGAAATGTTCTGTGACAGTGTTCAGCTTTCAGAACCTCCTTTAGGAAAGAAAGCTGATATACAACCTTGGCCCCTTCTTAGCCATTTCCTTCTCCACTCTGTTTCCTGAACTTAGCTGTCACCAGCTTGGTCCATTTGAGCAATCCAAGGGTAAACCTAAGGATGTGTATACATATATATATATATACATATATATACACACACACACACATATATATATACATATATACACACACACACACACATATATCCATATATAAAAAATATACATACATATGTGTGTGTATGTATATGCCAAAACCTAACCCATTGCCTTTGAGTCAATTGAGATTCATATTGACCCTATAGGACAGACCAGAAGAGCCCCATACCGTTTCTAAGGAGTGGCTAGTAGATTCCAACAGCCAACATTTTGGGTTAGCAGCCCTAGCTCTTAACCACTGAACCAGTAAATTTTGGCCTCTCCAAGGAAGAAACCTCCCTCCCCCTTCTCCACAAAAAACAAACAAACAAACAAAAATCCCAAAAAGTGAAACCCAATACTCTTGAGTTGATTCTGACTCACGGTGACCTCACGTGTTAGAGCAGAACTGCTCCGTAGGGTTTTGTTAGCTGTAATCTGTATGGAAGCAGATTGCAGACCTTTCTTTTACAGCATCACTTGATAGGTTGGAACCAACAACCTCTGGATTAGTAGTGGCACGTAAACCGTTTGTCCCATCCAGGGACCATAATGAAGAACCAGGTTTCTCCAAAAACAAATGGGTTGCTGTAGAGGAGGCAAAGAGAGGAGAGGCAGCAATAACTCTGAGATTCCCTGAAGGTTCTCAAGGGCAGTGTTTACATCCCAGTTCCTTCTCCTCTCCCTGTAGCCCTGGTGGCACAGTGGTTAAGAGCTACAGTTGGTAACCAAAAAGTTGGTAGTTTGAATTCACCAGATCTGCCAGCTACCCCTTGAAAACCCTGTAGGGCAGTTCCACTGTGTTCTATAGGGTTGCCATGAGTCAGAATGGACTCAGGGCAATGGATATACATATATATATATATACACATACATATACATATATATATAAACACACATTAAAAAACAAGCAAACAAACAAAAAAACTTGTTGCTGTTGAGTGGAGTCTGACTCATAGTGACCCTACAGAACAAAGTTGAACTGCTCCATGGAGTTTCCAAAGAGCAGCTGGTGGATTTGAACTGCCAACTTTTTGAATATATATATATTCATGTACAGGAAACCCTGGTGACATAGTGGTTAAGTGCTATGGCTGCTAATCAAAGCGTCGGCAGTTGGAATCCGCCAGGCGCTCCTTGGAAACTCTATGGGGCAGTTCTACTCTGTCCTATAGGGTTGCTATGAGTCGGAATCAACTCGATGGCACTGGGTTTGGTTTTTTTTTTTTTTGGTTATTCATGTACATAAAGAACCTAAATGCTTGAGGACCATTTCATGGGGTGGATGAAGCCACATACTAGTTCTGAACTGCCTACGGGTTTCGACCTTGTTTATACAACTGTTGCTTTGTTTCTCCATTACTTACAGACAGACCTGACTGTAAAGGATGCAGATGAATAGACATATACACATATTAAATGTGTAATATGGGTTTTGATTTAAATGTGTAAGGAGAGCAAAAGGAGAAATAAAGTCAGAGATAATGGGGAATTGACCTGGAGCTTATGCGAGAATGGCGGCCTTTATCAAAAGGAGTCAAAAGCATTTTCCCCTTTGAAAGCACAAACAACTGTAGCCTCCCTACATGGAAGAACCATAAGTCTGCAATTTCCACAATAAACAACAAAAGACAGCAAACAAAAGACCTGCCGCAAAGATAAGACACTGAAGAGGGCTGCTGTGGAAATTAAATAAAGAACTGAACCAAAAGCCACAGAAGAAACCACACAAAGTTCACTAGTAAAAAAAATAAGAACACTCACATAGGAAGAAAAAGGTTATAAATAGGAAATCAAAAGATTATATTACAAGAAATTGCAACATATATGATAAAGGTTAATTAATTTAATGAATAAGATGTTCATAGTAATTAGAAAGAAAATAATAGAACCAGAAAAAAACACATGTAGTCATAAAAATAAGTAAAGCAAAAAAAAAAAAAAACAAACCAAGCCCAGTTCCGTCGAGTCGATGCCAACTCATAGCGACCCTATAGGACAGAGTAGAACTGCCCCATAGAGTTTCCAAGGAGCGCCTGGTGGATTTGAACTGCCGACACCCTTTGGTTAGCAGCCATAGCACTTAACCACTGCGCCACCAGGGTTTCTGTATAAAAATAAGCATAAGGGGTTTAATTATCATAAATACTTCACAGATAATTTAAAAAAATAGAAATTATATTACAATGAAAACCTGCTTCATTTTTCAGGTTGGTGATCATTTAAAATTTTGGTAATACTCAAGCATGTGGCTCATGCTGGTTAAATGGACAGTTGTATATGATTGGTGTGAGTGGAAATGGGTGTAATATCTTTGAAAGCACTTTGGCAATATATATTAAAATAAAAAAATGCGTGAGCTCTGTTACTCAAAAATCCTACTTCTAGAATGCTGTTCTGTAGTTATGCTTTACAAATATACTAAGATATTCTTTTCAAAGTGAGCATTCTTAAATTTTTTATATTACCATAAAAACTGAAAATAATGTTTATTAAGAGTTGACAGGTTTTATTACAATCTTCATTTAGTCCTTTGATGGACAAATGCTTGTTCATTATTGTCTGAGTCATGTAGTGCTGCTACAACAGAAATACCACAAGTGGACGGATTTAACAAAGAGAAATTTATTTTTTCACAGTTTTTTTTTAGTAGGCTACCCAAAAAAACCCAGTGCCGTCGAGTCAATTCAGTCTATTAGGCTAGAAGTCCAAAATCAGGGTGTCAGAAACAGGGGAAGACTTTCTCTTTCTGTTGGCTCTGGAAAAATGTGCTTAAATCAATTGTCCCCTGGACTAGAAGCTTCTCCGCACAGGAAGCCAGGGTCCAAAGGACACTCTCTGCCCCAGGCACTGCTTTCTTGGTGGTGTGAGGTCCCTACTCTTTACTTGCTTCCCTTTCCTTTTATCTCTTATAAAAGGTGGTGCAGGCCACGCTCCAGGGAAACTGCCTTTACATTGGATCAGAGATGTGACCTTAGTAAGGGTGTTACAATTCCACCCTAATCCTTTTTAACATAAAATTACAATCACAAAATGGAAGACCACCACACAATACTGGGAATCATTTCCTAACCAAGTCGACATATAATCTGGGGGGACACAATTCAATCCATGACCATTGTATTCTTGGTTCTCTTAAAGGGCTGAGAAGCCATTTAGTAAAGAAGACAGGGAAGGCCCCTGCTCTCATGGAACTAAGATTCTACAAAGATAGATGGGAGTAGAGAATGATTAATAATAGAAAGTTAACAAACAGATTTAAAAAATCTTTTTTTTTTTTTAATCACGATAAATGCTGTGAAGATATAAAGTAGAGCAATGGGAAAACTATGTATGAAGGAAATAGTTTTGATTGGATGTTCAAAGAAAACCATTCTGAGGAGATGATAATTCATCTCAAAGCTGAAGGAGATTATGGGGCCTGCTCTGCAAAGTTTTGAGGGTAGGGTGTTCAAGATAAGAACCAATTCCCAGACTCTGTACTGAAGAACTGTTTGGTAAATATTTCAGAAAGTTTTCTGTACTGGTAAAAGAGAACATGCTAAGTATTTCAAAAAGAATTTTTTTTTTTTTTTTTATGGAGAATGAGGTACTTTAAATTTATTTGAGGTATGGGTTTTTTTTTAATGGGTTTTAGTCTGGATTTCCAGAAACGGCTCCTGGAATAATAGAGAACTGTCCCATGAGGAGAGCCATGACTTTGGAGACAGCCTCCAGATTCATTGAGTTTCAGCACGTGCTGCCAAAGCCCGTAAGCAGTGATTCAGGAGAAGTTACACAGCTGCTGATACTCCACACTCTCAAAGCTGTTGACCAGACACCAAAACAAGAAATTTGGCCACTGCTCCCTTCACATCTGCCTCTCCACATCCCGAGTCTGGAGAATGGATACTTGATCATTACTGTGAGAACCCGTTTGGACCATCAAACATGCTTGACAGAAGAAAAAGGTCAAATGGGCAGGAAGAGGTCCACTCTCTCACTTCTATCAGCAGACCATGATACTCATTCAGAAACAAAGCTGGAAGCAAGACCAGGAAATGTACCTTTTAGTTCCACCATCTTAAGACGGAAGAAGGAATAGCTCTTGGACAGTCAATTCACAGTATTGGGAGAGGTTCTATGAGATGAAGTTGAGACGGTAAGAAAAGACCAACTCAGATAGGGCTACTTGGGTTATGCCAAGGAGTTTGGATTTTAGGTGCAGTGGAAAGCTACTAGAACTATAAAACTAGGGAAATCTGTACTCTGGTTTACATTTTTAAATATCACCTTAATTGCTTAAGTGAATAGACAGGAAGAAGGGAGGGAAAAAGTTTGTAGTGATAGTATAGGTAAGAAGTGACAGTGGCTTGAATTATGGAGAAAATCAAGAGAAGTGGAAATATTTTAGACTATATTTTGTGGTAAGTGCTAATGGGCTTTGCAGATGAATTGGTTGTGGTGGGTTAGACAATGACAAAAATTAAAATTGGACCCTTATATTTTGGTCCAAGTGACAGGGAACACGACTGGTGTCATATACTGCCATGGGGAAGCTGCCAAGAGGGATAGCTTGGCAAGGTTGCGGGAGCACAGCAGAGTGGATAATTCTGTTTTGTCCTTGAAAATTTCGAGATTCCTATTAGATATTAACATGGGGTCTAGATCTCAACGGGAATGTTAACACTGGAAAAAAATATTGGGAGTCATTAGAAGATAAATGATACTTAGAGGCATAAGATTGCTGGGTAAAAACCAGGCAGGCGGTGTAGACAGGGAAAAAAGGAGGGCCTGGGTCAAGGTGTTTCAGTATTTAGTGAAGAGGTAGGGAGGTGGATTAAGAGGACTGGCCAGAAGAGTCACAAAAGCCTAGAGAAGAGAGTGTTTCAAGAAGGAAGAAATAACCAGCTGCAATAAGTTTTTCATTGTACTTCTACATGGTTGATTCCTATGGAGTCTTAAAATAACAGGAGCAAATCCATATATATATACCAATATAAAAAGAACTCCAAAACATTAAGTAGGAAAAATGTCTATTAACGAATCTTTTTTTTTTTTTGTAAACAAAATAAAACAAAACACACACACACATATAACCTTTACAATAATAACAAGGAGGAAATGGTGGTTCTATGGTAGAATTCCTGCTTCCCATGCAGGAGACCTGGGTTCTATTCCCAGCTATGCAAATCATGTGCAGCCACCACCCATCTGTCAGCAGAGGCTTATGTGTTGCTCTGATGCTGAACAGGTCTCAGTGGTGCTTCCAGGCTAACACCAACAAGAAAATAAGGTCTTCCAAAAATCAACTCTATGGATCCCAACAGTCAGATCCACAATTGATTACTGGGGTGAGATAGAGGTAGGCAGCATTTAGTTGTGCTGTGCATGGGGTCACCATGAGTAAGGGGCCAACTCAATGGCAGCCAACAACAACAACAATAGTAATAACAAAGTGCATCAATAATAGTAATGATAATGGAGAAGAATGATCCCATTGGCTTACTCAGTATAACACATAAACACAGACTATAGACACATTAGAATGTTTGGATTTATGAAATGTATTCATTCTTTATTTGAAATACTTATGCAAGATTCTGAGAGACCTCTGGGCTGCAGCTCTTGGAAAATAAATGGACAGATACCCAAGGGTATTTGACAAAAGCTTTGGAGTTCTAGTCCTGGCCCTGGGGCTCTCTAGCACTGTGACTATATCCAGGTAAATTAGGCCTACAGAACCAGGTAACCGCATATACAAAAGAGACTTATTCAACTGTGCTATTTAATCAGCTAAAAACACCATGCGATCATGAAATATCGGGGCAAGGATATTTAATATAATTCTTATTAATCAGAAAAAAAAAAAAAAACAAGAACAACAGAAGCAGCAATAACAGAAACAAAAGTTTTTTAAAGACTTCTTTTCTCTGAGGACACCAAAAAATTCCCTTTTGCCTGGGTTCCTTCTAATTGGCAAATCTACTTATTCAAAACTGCTATCATTTTTTTTTCCCTCTGTACCAGTATCAGCTTGTTGACTAATACAAAACACACACACGCACACATGCGTGCACACACCACACACAAAAGGTAGATTGGAACTGCTTCCAATTAAAAGTCTCCAAATTTAGTGGGTCGTTCAGCATTGCCTGACAATTCCCGAAATTATTCTTGCACATTGCTTTCTCTGCCATTCTCCTCAACGATCACTGCAAATCTTAACAACGCACCTCAAATTGGCCTCCATTCACTCTAAGTAGATAATTTCTTTCCTTTTTTTTTTTTTTAACAATTTTGTGGAAAATTGGAACATTAACTGCAATCATCTTTAATGTCCCACCCTTAGAAGCTACAAATGAATGAGGTCAGTTGGGTCCTATGCATCAGACTGTGCCTTTACAACAATCGAAGAAGCGCAAGCAGCCTTTAGGGCCTGCCTTGATGACTTCCAACTCCAAGGAGAGAAAGATTTACAAATTCACACAGGAAAAATCAAAATTTGTGCAGAAAAATGAAGGGGCCGAGCCCGTTGCCATGGAGTCAATTCCAACTCGTAGTGACCCTGTAGGACAGAGTAGAACTGCCCCGTAGAGTTTCCAAGGAGAACCTGGTGGATTCAAACTGCCTACCTTTTGGTTTGCAGCCATAGCACTTAGCCACAATGCCACTAGGGTTTCCAAATGAAAGAGCAAATACAGGTAATATTTGCCTGTTCCAGCTTCAGAGAATTCCATGTTCCATACCTTGCTCAATCCCTACCTCCCTCTTAGTCCTTGACTCCGTCCCATTTTGCCTCTTCTGGGAGCAGCTTTCTTTGTCTATACCCTCTCTCTCCTGCCCTCCCAATACTGGAGAACTTCACATCTCCACAGCAAAGAATCACAAGCTGTTTAGAAATACTCCCTCTAGTTCTGTGAAAGATGGCATGAAAACTAGATTCCAAACGCCCCTTTCAGAAATCAGCCAAAATGAAAGAAGAAATTTTCTCAGCTAGAATGAGCAAGCAAAGGAATATCTACAATTTGTCTGCTCAATATAACAATGTAATGTTGCCAGAAATATGTAAAAGAAGTCCTGTTCACCCATGTGTCTCCCCTGGTCTATAAGATTCGTGAGAAGCTCCTCAGTTGAAGCTCCTTTTCTTGAAACGTACATTTTCTCTGACCTGGCTTTTCAGTGGAGTCCTTGGGTAGTGCAGACAGTTAACTTGCTAGGTTGGTTTGAGTATGCCCAGAGGCACCTCTGAAGAAAGGCCTGGTGACCTACTTCCAAAAGATCAATCACTGAAAATCTTATGGAGCACAGTTCCACTCTGACACACCTGGGCTTGTTCTTCTCTGGGCCCTTGTACTAAATCTTCCTTTGGATTGTGTCTTTGCACATAAACACAGCATTTCAGATTCCACTGCTGTTTCCACCCCATGTTCTGGGCCAGCTCAGGTTACTTCTGGATCTCACCCCAGTAACCCAACTCACTGGCCTGCTCATACCTGAGACTGCAACCCAGAAACAGTGCTCAGGCATTTTTTTCTCCCTTTAAACTTTTTGTTTGTTTGTTTCTCCTATCATAAAAACAAACATGAAGAAATTAAAAATAATGAGTCTTCTCGCACACCTGTCTAGCTATTGTCCAAGTTTTCCCCACCTACCTCAGACACAGTTGGCTCTGTGTCCACATCCTCTTGGTCTACAGCAAGGTCACCTGCAGAAATTTTCATACTTGCCAACTCCTTCACGAGGCTCTCTGCCCAAGTGCAAGTCTGTGATTGGACCATGCTCTGTTCTCTTGTAGGGCAGTTTGGAAGTGCCAGAGAATTAACCCCTGGCAATAAGTCTCACCCATTACGGGAGGGGAGAAGTTCCTGGGTGGTACAAACAGTTAACACACATGGCTGAAAACTGAAATGTTGTTGGTTCAAACCCACTCAGAGGCTGCTCAGAAGATAGCCCGGGCGATCTACTTCCAAAGAATCAGCCACTGAAAATCCTATGAAGCACAGTTCTACTCCGGCATGCATGGCGCCACCATGAATCAGGTCAACTTGAGGACAGCAAGTTAAGGAAAGGAAGTTGATGGATAGCTACCACAGCTCCCCGGTCCTTCAGGGGCACAATTCCGAGGAATCCCTTTTACAGTCACTTCAAGGGTCTGTGGCATGACTAAGTTCCATTTATTGTGTGATGACCTGCTCATTAACACACTCCATTGGCTTTCCTCTCTTCCTGCCTCACTTCTTCGCTCACTCGTGGTGCTTCTTTGGATCAGTGTTCCCATAAACTACGTACATCTAACTGCTTGTTTTACAGCTGTCTTTTTTGGAGCAGAACTAAGACATCATCTTCTATCCAAACATCTATAATAAGGTGTCAGTACTCAGAATATCCCCTTGTCGTTTTCTATCAACTCAGCCTACTGAAATTTGGTTCCTTCAACCCCCAGACAGAATTTGAGGGACTTACACTGAACTTTGCTTGATGCTACTGGTGAGTCCTCCACTCTCCTGGCTCTGACACACCTTCCTTACCACAGAATGGCTAACAATTTGTTTCTACAATTGCCTCCCTACCTTTAGTCATCTATGTTTCCTCTATCCTCCACATAACCATCATTTGTATTTCTCAGGTTACACACACTATAGAAACAGACACCTTATGTGCTCCTCCAGCCTCATTTATCTTTGCTTTTAAAGAAGTTATCCACATAGAATCCACGGGGATCTGTCTGAACTACAAATCCGGTCTCATCACATTCCTTCAAAAATCCTCTTTCTCTTCCCACAACCTCCTTCACATGCCTGTTGATGACCTGAATGCTGCCTTTCCCCTCTGCCCGCTTCTGTCCATTCCTGCCTTGTATTTAACTCTCCAGGATTCCTGAAACTGTACACATTTTTCTGCTTGCTTCCACTATATTGTTTTGTTTAGTCCAGTCTGTTGAGACTGACTTATCTCTTTCCTTCCCTCGTTGTATTCCTCTTGCTCCCTTGATATAACTCCCTAAATTCTACTCAACCTTTTTAAATTCCCGCCAGTTGGTCCAAAATATCATGTCAATATATTTAATATAGTGGGTGCTTTACATTTAATAAAAACAGCCTGCTGTATTTTATCTTTCCTACTAAATCTTGAGTTCCTTATAGACTGGTTCTCTGTTTCTTCCTGCCCCTGGACAGCAGATAGCACATAGTGACTTTTCAAATTGTTTTAATAAATAAAATTAATGACTTTACTGAATAAATTAAAAATAAATCGATCTCTAGAAAATTTCCTAATATGTCTAAATCATAGTTTCTTCATTCTATAAAATGGTGGAAGGGTATAACACCTTTTTTTTATAACTTTCATATAGAATTGTTGTGTGTAATAAATATCTTAAGGTCTAGCATAGTTTCTGGCTCACATAAGTAGGGGATATTATTAGTCACTGTGGCAGAATGTATTTTCCAAAGATGGCCACAACATATACCCATCCCACATGCCCGCCTTAAATAAGATATCAACATTTCTTGACTAAGAGGGGAAGGGGTTCATGCTTCCTTGTCTTGATAATTTATAATTGCCACAATCAATAGAATGTGGAGAAATTTGCCCCATAGGATTTCCAAGGAGCGGCTGGTAGATTCTAACTGTTGACCTTTTGGTTGGCAGCCGAGCTCTTAACTACTGTCCCATCAGGGCTCTTATTCCACCATAGTAACTGGAAAAGTTGCAATGCTACCTTAAACATCATATGTAAGCAAAGGTCAGAATCAGTCTCATGTATAAGATATTGACAAATCACATAGCCATGTACCTCCTTACAGCCATGATTGTGGTTGGTCATACCACCAAGAAGGTGACACCCAAGGTCAGGAGAGGCAGGGGAGAATGAAACAACTTGTTACATCTTTGTTTTCTCCATAAATGCCAATTTTAGTCTGAAAAGATGCAAACTGTTGAGTGTTCATGGCACCTAGTTGGAACACAAGGCTCCAATGTCCAAAAAGCAACCTGTTGTCAAACTCAAACTTGATTTCATGTTTGCAGTAGGAAAAAATAAAATAAAACATGGGGGTAGTGAAGATTGCTGAAATGTGGAAAGAGAGTGTGGGCATGACATTTCTTTTGCCAAGTGACTTAAAGAGTCAAATTTAATGAAAGAGGGGGGAAAAAAAAAACACCAAAAAAACCTGCTGACTGCTTGGAAAAAATAGTACTAAGCAATCATTATCCTTCACAATAAACATTTATCAAGTTTCATATAATGGTGGACACATGTTGGTTAAAGAATTCTGCTACTAAATTTAAAATAAATTCTTTGGCTTTCAATGTTGTATCCTGTGGAGTGAGTAGAAAATATTCTGCATTATTTCATCCTTTCCTTTCTCATTTTATGTAAATATTACTTGAGATATTCTTTAAATTCCCTTAATATTTAATGGAGAGAGCCTCCTTTTTATGTAAGTCAAATGCAGTGGTTGAGAAGAGGCAGAAATAAGTTTTACCACTTAACAACATGAAAAAAAATGAAATTATTATTTCCAAAGCCCAAATAACATTCTGAGTCAACCTGTGTGCTCACTTCATTCAGATTTCCTGAACGCTTACTATGGTCCAAACACGGTAGGCATCAGGAAAACAAAGATCCCATAGGAAGTTCACATTTTAATGGGGTACTAGTCAAGTAACCTGTTAGGAAAAACACATGACAGGTGTTATAATAAAGAAAGATATTTTCGTGTCCCTTTGCAATAAATAGGAACCCTCTACGTGCCCGTTGTCAGGCATCTTTAACCTATTACATGTAGACTTTTTTTTTTAAATCTCAGAACTCTTATATAAAGGTGATTACAACTATACTACAGTGTCCTTTTGAATCCCTGTAGAGGCAACATGTGTCAGCTACTACCTATTTTCTTTCAGCTCCAAATGTACTCTTCCCTCATCTGTGGTGCCGTGACTGGGATTCTGCAAACTATATTTCCCAGACACGCAGGCTGACTTTTTGTTAGCTTCTGCTAGTAGGGAAAATAGAGAAAGATTGGTAAGCAGGAGGGAAGAAGCATCTTCACTTCCCTCTCAGCAGAATCCCAGCAGGGGAAACTTGCCTGGCTAGTAGCTTTCTGCCTCAGCAACCACACTTCAACCTGCAGTGGCATTTGGTGGTTGTAGACCAAACCCATTGCCCTCGAGTAAATTCCAAATCATAGCAACACTATCGGACAGAGTAGACCTGTCCTATAAAGATTCCAAGACCATAAATCTTTATGGAAGCAGGCTGCCACACCTTTCTCCTGTAGAGCACCTGGTAGGTTCAAACCGCCAAACTTCTGGTTAGCAGCTGAGCTCTTAACCACTCTGCGACCAGGGTGGTTGTAGACCCCAGTCCTTTTGACTTTTTTTGAACTCTCATAACTAGTCTCCTCAACAACTTCCCTCCCCCAAGAGGTACCAGCAGCAGCCATACAGATCCTACCATAGAAGTTCAAAACACATTTTACAATGTAATACACCTACTCCTCACTTATGAGCTATCTTGTTATCTGACATTTCACATTTAATACAGTAGTAAAAAAGTCTACTATCCAACTATTTTGTGCATTAATGATGTACATCTGGTAGTAGCTGATGCTGAGGTACGAGGTGAAAGCAACACTGGCTGTGACGGTTATGTGTCAACTTGGCTGGGCCATGATTCGCATTGGCTTGGCAGTTATGTAATGGTGTAATTTGGCAGTTATATTATGATGTAATTTAGCCTTTATGTTATGCTGTAGTCATCCTCCATTTTGTGATCTGTTGAGGTCATTCTCCATTTTTGCATAATGCTGATTTTCACATAATGACCTGGTCTTCAAAACCTAACCATATCAATAAGTCAGAAGTGGGTATATAACATTCCTTATGTTAAGTTTCTCCTGTTGAAATGCCTGAAGAGTTTTTTTTTTGTTCTCCTTACTCAACCTAGATTGAAACATGCCACAAATGTATAAAAATTAAACCTATTACTGCAAGAAATTCAAAAGTCCTTTGAAGGTACCCAAGGATTTTTTTCTATTGTTCTTTCCTTCCTATTTTCCATCCTTCTACAGAAATTTAGTACTTCAGCAGATTAAGAATATTCAATTTCATGTGCGTGTGAATTCAGTAACAATTATGGAGAGTCTACAAATTAGTTACCCTAAATATTTTGCTATAAAGTCATTCTAATAGTGTCATGAGTTTTTTTTTTTTTTTTTTTCCCTCCCTTATTTACAGGAGACAAGCCAGAACAAATAATATGCAGTAATTGATCAGGAATAACTGCCCCATTAGTTTTCAGTTTGTTTTAGTATTACCACAGGTATAGCTTATTTGTATGTATTAAATATAATTTTAAAACTTTTTTGAGTTTCTACTCCAGGAGGAGAGCAAAACATTTAGATACGTAACTATATACAGACTGAAGCAAAACTGAAGATCATATACACATTAAATTATGTTAAAAATGATGTGATTTTAATTTTGTATATTACATGTGAAGTCTTTTGCCTTAGAATCTCTAAAAAAAAAAAAACCAGATTAAAGAAAATGTTGGCAAAGAGTTAGTTTTTTCATACTTCACAATCTTGGGTAGGTTTCTTATATCTGACCACCTTGTTAATTAGAATTGATTTAGAGAAATTTGAATCTTAAATCCTGACAAGAATTTATTATAAATTGTAAATAAACACTTTTTTTTCTTTTGGAAACTCAATTTAATTAACTGGTATCAAGCATTTTATACACAGAAATTCTGCCAGGCTACAGTTGATGAATAGATAAGACCCACTTGAAATCAACATCATTTTCCATTTAAATACTCATGTGTTTTGATTCCTAATATATACGTATCCTTAAGGAAATAAAACAAAAAACCAAACCCATTTGCCTTTGAGTTGATTCCAACTCATAGAGACCCTATAGGACAGAAGAGAACTGCCCCATAGGGTTTCCAAGGAGCACCTGGTGGATTCAAACTGCTGACCTTTTATTTAGTGGCCATAGCTCTTAACCACTACGCGACCATGGTTTAAAGACCCTGCACATTTACCCATCTAGATCATAGAATTGTATACCAAGCCTTGTTTTCTGAGAGTGAGGATAAATTCTTCATTCATTTCAGTTAAATATCACTTATTATGAAATATTCTGAAGAGATTCTTTAATATCTTTGCATAAAGAGCCCTGGAGGCACAACAGTTAAGCTCTGGGGTGCTAACCAAATGATCGAAGGTTCGAACTCACCCAGTGGCTCTGCTAGAGAAAGATTGGTGGTCTGCTTCTGTAACACAGTCTAGAAAACCCTATGAGGCTGTTCTACTCTGTCACGTTGGGTCGCCATGATTTGAAAGTTGACTTGATGGTGCTGAACAACAAGAAAAATCACACTAGATGTTTATTAAAGATGTAAATTCTTATGACATAACCCAGTCTACTGAATAAAAATCTATACGGGACAAGTACAATATAAACATTTTTAGCAAAAAGTTCAGTAATTCTAATACTTGTGGTCTATGAAGCACATTTAGAAAAACACTGACATAGTTTTGACTTCCTTATATTTTCATTATTACAGAAATAAATGACTGAGAAGGACTAGCTGGAATACTAGAATAGGAACACATTTCCAGTAAATTAGACATAATTCAGTATTTAAGATCCTTAAAAGAAATATTACAATTGACTTTTATCATCCATTCCATTGTTTAGTCTCTTCTACTTCAGAAAACATATTTTTGAAAAGCAAGGCACCAGACACTTCTGATGAAGAGATTGCTCTTCACAAATAATGCAGTGAAATCTCAACTTTTTTTTCCAAACTTGGAGTTGAATACAATCAGCCTTGCTGTGTTTTCAAAAAATCTATCATTTACTTAAATTTAGCCCCAAATAGTATCATATCTCATTGGTGTGATAATCATTCATAAATTCCAAGTGTTTTACTTATCTTATCCTGCTTCATCCTACCTCTTACCTAACCCCATATGATTGCTTTGAACTCTCTTAAATAGTCTTTCATTTTTTTTTTTTTATTATGCTTTGGATGCAGGTTTACAAAGCAAATTAGCTTCTCATTAAACAATTAATACATATATTGCTTTGTGACATTGGTCGCCAGCACTGCAAAGCATCAACACTCTCCCCTTCTCAAACTTGGGTTTCCCGTTTCCATTTGTCCAGCTTTCCTGTCCCCTCTTGCCTTCTCGACCTTCCCCCTGGGCTGGTGTGCCCAGTTGGTCCCGTATACCTGTTTGAGCTACGTGTATTATTGTTTGTTTTATAGATCTGTCTAATCTTTGGCTGAAGGATGAACCTCGGGAGTGACTTCAGTATTAAGTTAAAAGCGTGTCCCAGGGCCATATTCTTGAGATTTCTCCAGTCTGTGTCAGACCAGTAAGAGTTTGAATTTTGTTCTACATTTTTCTCCAGCTGTGTCTAAGACCCTCTATCGTGATCCCTGTCTGAGTAGTCAATGGGGGTAGTGAAGCACTATCTAGTTGTGCTGGACCCAGTCTAGCGAAGGCTGTGGTAATTGTGTTGCATTAGTCCTTTGTACAGTCTTTCCCTTGTGTCTTTGGTTTTCCTTATTCTCCCCTTGCTCCAGAGAGGGCGTTAAATATCTTTCTGGTATTGTGATCATTTCAGTTTTTTGTGCTCTTGTCTGTTACTGTGAATCTATGCATTCTTGGCTACAAGGATGCCAGGTTTTCCTATCCAAACTCACTCATGTTGTAAAATAAGAAACTTCCTCAAAATCAGGAAACCAGAAAAGATTGGAATTTTATTGTTCCTGTGATATATTCCTTAGATAATGTGAATACATTATCAGTCTGTCATCATAAAACATACAATAGATATAAAATTTAAAATTTGTACAAAGCAGTCATTGAAAGCCAATGACAGAAAGAGTCTAGAAAAATTAACGAAACTGACATAATTTCATAGGGCCCCTGTGTGTTCCTCTGTAATCGCCTTCTTCCAACGAAACATGGTTTGTCTCTGTGCTTCCAGGTAGCAAAAAACTGTTCTCTGCACTTTAACATCCATCCCTTTCAACTCCTTGACAAATTAGCTTGAGTGTAATCCAGTATTCTTTGGTAATTGACACGATTATTGTCAATTGAGCACTGGTTACTATTTAATAATTCATTCAGTCACTTTTCAAATTATTGGTAGGGAAAACGGAATAGTGCTTCAGACAGTACTAATGTTTTACCCCAGTAGGTCTAAGGAAAGTTTTTCATAAAAATTTACCCTGGCCAACATTCGGAAAAAGGCCTGTAACCTTGTTTCAGGTCAATTTTTTTTTCCTCTAAGAAAAGCAAATGCCGTTCTTGAAAAAATAATTTCATGGTTGTCTTCAGACAATTACAGACAAGGATCCTTACATATACAAACAAATAGGATTTGGAAATCTCTCCTGACCTATTTTTATCAGAGAGAATGGAAGACAAATGATGGGGAACTAAGGCGAATGCCCAAGAGAAAACCTTTGCTTGCAAATTCTAATTTGTCTCGATTCCAACTAAACTCGTTGCCAACAATCTTTAAGGGTAATTCACATCAGCTGCTGAGGAAATATGATTATAGCTTCTATAATGATAGCTTTCATCAAATATCCACTGATCTAACAATGTACATTTTTAATACGTATGTGCTATTTTCAGGCATTTCTTATGAATTTTGGAGAATTATATCCCTATGAGTAACTTCTTCTGTCAAATATCTTAAAAGAAAATTGGTAGGTGGCCAAAGAAGCTCAACACTAGGGCAACATTAGCAGTTCTTTGTCTTTGCCCTTTCCTAAATTAGAACCATCCTTTTAAAAATGTGTATTACTTTCAAATTTTCCTTTGGTTATTCTGGGGAAATAGTGAACAGCACACTTAACACTATAGAGCCTGTATTTAAGTAAACCAATTTTTATTTTTCTAATTTTAAGAATTTTCACATGTAACACCCCAAATTTTAATCAGCTAGCATACTCACTTTCTTGCTGTCTTTCTTCATTTTGCCTTCTTCCGCCATCTCTTCTGTCTCTTCTTTTCTTCCTCCCTCCTACCATCCCTCCATTCCTCCCCACTCATATTTTTTCCCCCCACTTGCATTGACAAGGAACTTTGAGACCTTACTTGAATCTATACAATAGAATATATGAAACTGGCAATGGGACTGTCATGGATCGAATTAGGTCCCCCCAAAGATGTGTGTGTCAACTTGGTTAGGCCATGATTCCCAGTATTGTGTGGTTGTCCTCCATTTTGTGGTTGCAATTTTATGCTAAAGAGGATTAGGGTGGGATTGTAACATCACCATTACTCAGGTCACCTCCCTGATTTAATGTAAAGGAAGTTTCCCTGGAGCGGAGCCTGCACCACCTTTTATCTCTCAAGAGATAAAAGGAAAAGGAAACAAGCAGCACCAGGATCAGAGAGTGTCCTTTGGACGCGGGGTTCCTGCGCCTGAGAAGCTCCTCTACCAGGAGAAGATTGAGGACAAGGACCTTCCTCCAGAGCCAACAGCGAGAGAAAGCCTTCCCCTGGAGCCGATGCCCTAAATTTGGACTTGTAATCTACTAGACTCTGAGAAAATAGATTTCTCTTTGTTAAAGCCACCCACTTGTGGTGTTTCTGTTATAGCAGCACTAGATGACTGAGACAGGGACCATAAAGTTGGAACAAAAAACCCACAGTTTATTTTAGAAAAATGAATGCAGATCTCAATATCCAATATTACTGTTATATTTTTTAAAAAATTAGTTCTGAAATTCTTAATTGCCAAGGTGCTAAAAAAAACGTGTTTTTTATTCTCGTTGTTACTGTTATTAGTTGCTGTTGATTCAACTCTGACTCATGACGACCCCATGTGTGCAGAGTAGTAGTTATAATAATATTTTGTATTTCATTGTATTGTTATGTTACATTCTGTACCTTGTGGAATATTTTATATTTACCATATTCTATTTTGCCCTCATATTTAAATAGCAACATTAATGAACACAAAATTTTTATTCTAATATATTTCTTTCGATGCAGTAAAATATTTTCCATTTTTTCTTGCTTGTGGCTCAATATATTTTCCTAGCTATATATCATATTCTTGTACTATGCAGTCTTCTCTTTAGAATTTTGTATACATTACTTCTTTGTCCCTTAGCACTGGATGTTGAAACTATACAAGCTAACTTTTTTTCCTTTGTAGTTGAATTGCTTTTCCATGTGGAAACAATAGGAATTTTTTAGCATTCTTAAAATTCAGTAGCTGGCTTAAATTGTTTCCATGTTGAACTTCCAATATCAATTTTTCTTTGAACACAGCATGATCTGTGTTTAATAGACTGATAGGCTTTGTAATGTCTAATATTTTCAATTTTCTTCTAATATTTCATTATCTTGTCATTTTCTGTAATTAAATTGTAAATGTATGCTGGCCTTTTATTTATTTATTATTTACTAATGTCTCTGTTTCTCACTATTCCCTCTATACTTTTTTTACTGAACTTTAAAAAAATTCCTTTGTCTCCCAGCTTTGTAACTCTTCATCCGTTCACATCCTTCTATTGTTTTACTAGAACTGAGTTCTATTTTATAGGGCAGGGCTCACCTAAATTTCTCTTAGGTAATTTATTGTTCTTATTTTAAAGTTTTCTTCTGTTTACCCTATCATTTGTATTTCACCAGTAGTCAGTTTTTATGTTTGTTCAAAGCAATGCCTTTTCTACCAGCTATCATTTACCTATAAACATTTACTAGTTTGTAAGCACTTAGTCTGTGTATGTATATGCGTGTGATGTGTGTAGAATGTACTTTACATCATATTATATATCTTTTAACTGTTTAATTACCTCATTGAACTGATCCTATACACCTTACATTTTCAAAAACCCCTTATACTTATGGGCCATTTATAGCATTTGATACATTTTTCTACTAATGCTATTAAATTATTCTTATTTTGATAATTTTTCTACCCTTTCTGGCTTAGAAGGTGAATAGGTGGAGAGATACCTTTATTTAATCCAGTTAAACCAAGGGTATACTCTCTTCTGTCTTCAAATAACTTCTTTCACTTTGTAAAATTCCATGTATGAAAATAAGACCATAATTTATTACTAATTTAATGCAGTAGCTTATATCAGTTAGGAATTGCATTTTGATGTTATTAAGACCAAAATAGCACTATATTAAAAAAAAATTCTCTTTTATTTCTCTAAAAGGGATGTTGTGGGGAGGAGGTGGGATGCTCTGGAAAAAGAGAGCCAAGGGTTTGCTGGATTCTCCCAGTATCTAAACACTCTTTTTTGCACACACACAAATCCCATCCACAGGTATTTATAGCAAATAACTTCTTGAGGTATGGAACTGACATTATGGACCATTAAGAACTTCCGGTGGGAGCAATCAAGTCACATTTTGAAAGAAAAAAGATTATTAAAGCTTTGCGTTTTGGAAGCAAGCTTAAAAAGGAAAAAAGCACCTGATTCTGTGAAAGCAGCTTCTGCAAGACTAAGAAAGCAGGTAGATTATGTAGAAGATATTTGTGAGTTTATGCATACAGCACTGCGAGGGAGGTCAAGCTTAGGGAAAGCTGCCTGACTGTAACTGTTATTGATTTCTAATTAAGAGTATATAGCTAAGGCTATGACTTCAGAAGACCATAAGAGTGTACTACTTTGGAGTGCCTATCTCCAATTGCACCCTGGCAACTTTGTGAAAGAAGCATGCTGGTCTGCCAGGAGCACAATGGAGGGAAACTGCAACCGGCACTAATCAGCATTCCAGTGGTAATTCCAAACTTACCCCTTCATGTATGGTGCGGTACAACAAGAGAGATGCGTTCAGTGTTACGGAACACAAGTAGCACTTTTGCAAATTATGACTATGGCTCATTTTTCTGAGAAACCTAATAACATCACTTCCGTACATCTTCATACCCTTCCTTTTCCATTACCTCACTCGGCTCTCCAAAGGCTACATTTGTATTTTTCTCTTCTGAACATCTTTAACACATTTTATCACACACAATCATTAAGAAATCAAAGGTCTACTGCCCAGTGACAATCTCATTATTCAACAAACAAACGTATATTGAATAAAAGTCAAGTCACATGCTGAAAAACAAAGATTAAAAAGATGTGGCCACTCCCCTCTTCAGAGAGAGACTTGTATTTTCTTATAAATTTTATTTCATTTGTGTTTTTTATCTTTATACTATACATTAAGCCTTGAAGGGCTGTGAAAAAAATTTAAGTCATGTTTATATTCTATTGCATTTTAGTGCCAAGCGTAGCATGCTGGCTGAACAAATATTTGATAATTTTTCACTTAAGAGTCAGGAATAAACAAAATAAGTTGATTTAATTCTAATCAATTACTTCAGCTTGAGAATTAATGAAGAAATAGCAATCTTCATAACAAATTAAGCTTCATTTTATGTGAGGAATTTTACAGTTTTCAATAACAATTCTTATTTTCCTCCACTTCCTTGTCATGGCTCCCCTATGGGCAACTTATATGTTCCCATATTATTGACTTTGGGTCTGACTGTTGCTTGCTTTGTCCAGTAGAATGTGGAAAGAAATGGCAGGATGCTAGTTCTTAGCTGAAGTTTTACAAGGTAAAATATACTTCTGGTTGTCTCTCTTAAGTGTCCTCATTCCATTATGACAAGAGCATATTCCAGGTGTCCACTGCTCTTTAATCCTGGTTTCAGAAGTCAAGATGTGTAGAACAAACTTGAACACGACTAAGATGCACCAAAGGGAAACACTTCAGCCAAAATCTGACCAGTACATTACATATATTGTTGGTTTGAGAAAAAGCTCTATCCTAGAATGATAAATTCTTAATGTTTTTCTGAACACCCTTGGGGACTCCTCTCTAACGTATATAATCCCTATTCCCTTCAAATGCCCTTCAAAGATGGCTAATTTCTGTCAACAAGATTTCCCTTCGTCTACTTACGGGATATTTTCCCCTTTGATTATTATAGACCACCCCTTCCATCTAAGGATTAAGCAGTCACTCCACCTCTGATGAGTATAAAGGACAGCTCAGATTATTTTCATAAACAAAAGAAATTCTACAATTTTGTTGCATTAAAGAGCCAAGAATGTGTTGTCTCCTATCTTTTGGCAATAAGTGTTCTCGAAATTTTGCCATAAAATTTAATTTTTAGTTTAAAAACTTTATTCCATATCTCTGGTGTTATTTTCCACAACATGATATAAGATGAAATGTATATGAAACTTGGCTTGTAGCAGATACTCAACATATTTTGATTTATATGTAATTTCTGCTAATCAGTGTAAAACAAAACTATGCCTACTTAACTTTTCTAGCAAGAGTTCTTTCAGAATATAGAAATTAACTAAAATGCTGTTATTTTTGTTGCTGCCTCACATTGAGGGCTTCCCTCATCTTTGTCGACCTTCTAATTTACCAAACATGATGCCCTTTTCTAGGGACTGATCTTTCCTAATGACGTGTCCAAAGTAAGAAGACAAAGTTTTATATTCCACACTTCTAAGGAGCATTCCAGTTTCTTCTAAAACAGACTTCTTCATTCTGCTGGTAGTCCATAATACATTCAATATTCTTTGCCAATATCAAAATTCAAAGGCACAAATATTTCTTCTCTCTTCTCTTTTCATTGTCCAGCTTCTGCATGTATATGAGGCAACTGAAACAACTTGGATCAGGTGCATTTAGTCTTCAAAGTGATTTCTGGGCATTTTAGATCTTTAAAGGAGTCTTTTGCACAATTATCCAATGCAATGTAAAATATGTCCTATGATTCTTAGCTGCTGCTTCCATGGGCATTGATTGTAGGTCCAAGCAGAATAAAACCCTCGACAACTTCAATATTCTCTTCACTTATTATGATGTAGTTTATTGGTCCAGTTGTAAGGATTTTTGTTTTTTATATATTTGGGTGTAATCCATACTGAAGGCTGTAATCTTTTGCCATCATCAGTAGGTGATTTAAGTCATTTTCATTTTAGGCAAGTAACGTAACACAAGGATCCAACCCTGCCACACACTTTTTCTAAATCTGACCTATACAGTGTTCTCTTGCTTTGTTCACATGACTGTCTTGATCCATTTACAGATTCTGCATGAGCACAATTAAGTGTTCTGGAATTCCCATTCTTCATAGTGTTATCTATAATTTATTATGATCTAGACAGTAAAAGGAAACCCTGGTGACGTAGTGGTTAAGTGCTATGGCTGCTAACCAAAGGGTCAGCAGTTTGAATCTGCCAGGCGCTCCTAGGAAACTCTATGGGGCAGTTCTACTCTGTCCTATAGGGTCACTATGAGTCAGAATCAACTCGATAGCACTGAGTTTGGTTTTTTGGGTTTAGACAGTGAAATGCCTTGATGTAGTCAGTAAGATACAGGTAAATACCTTTCTGGTATTTTTTTTTCTTTAGGTCAAGATCTATCTGATGAAATCCATCTGGCGTTATCTTAAACAATTAGAAATAGAACTACCATACAACCCAGAAATCCCACTCCTCGGAATATACCCTAGAGATACAAGAGACTTCACACAAACAGATATATGCACACCCATGTTTATTGCAGCTCTGTTTACAATAGCAAAAAGCTGGAAGCAACCAAGATGTCCGTCAACAGATGAATGGGTAAATAAATTGGGGTATATTCACACAATGGAATACTATGCATCGATAAAGAACAGTGACAAATCTCTGAAACATTTCATAACATGGAGGAATCTGGAAGACATTATGCTGAGCGAAATGAGTCAGAGGCAAAAGGACAAATATTGTATAAGATCACTATTATAAGATCTTGAGAAATAGAAAAAACGGAGAAGAACACATACTTTTGTGGTTACAAAGAGGGGAGGGAGGGAGGGAGGGAGAGGGTTTTTTATTGATCAATCAGTAGATAAGAACTGCTTTGGGTGAAGGGAAAGACAACACACAATACAAGGAAGGTCAGCCTAATTGGACTGGACTAAAAGCAAAGAGGTTTCCGGGATAAAATGAAAGCTTCAAAGGTCAGCGGAGCAGGGGCTGGGGGCTGGGGAACATGGTTTGAGGAGACTTCTAAGTCAACGGGCAAAATAATTCTATTATGAAATCATCCTGCATCCCACTTTGAATTGTGGCACCTGGGGTCCTAAATGCCAACAAGCGGCCATCTAAGATACATCAATTGGTCTCAACCCACCTGGAGCAAAGGCAAAGGAAGAACACCAAGGCACACGACAACTAAGAACCCAAGAGACAGAAAGGGCCACATGAACCAGAGACCTACACTATCCTGAGACCAGAAGAACTAGTTGGTGCCCGGCTACAATCGATGTCTGCCCTGCTAGGGAGCACAACAGACAACACCTGAGGGAGCAGGAGGCCAATGGGATACAGACCCCAAATTCTCATAAAAAGACCATACCTAATGATATGAATGCGACTAGAGGAATCCCAGAGACGTTGCTCCCCAGAACTTCTGATGGCACGGGACAGGAACCATCCCCGAAGACAACTCATCAGGCATGAAAAGGACTGGTCAGCGGCAGGGAGAGAGATGCTGATGAAGAGTGAGCCAATTAAATTAGGTGGACACTGGAGAGTGTGTTGGCAACTCTTGACTGGGGGGGGATGAGAAGATAGAGAGAGAGGGAAGATGGCAAAATTGGCACAAAACGAGAGACTGAAAGGGCTGACTCAATAGGGGGAGAGCAAGTGGGAGAAGGGAGTATGATCTATGTAAACCTACATGTGACAGACTGATTGGAATGGTAAATGTTCACTTGAAGCTTAATAAAAATTAATTAAAAAAAAAAAAAGATCTATCTGATGTCAGCAATATGCCTTGTTCCACTTCCTCTTCTTAATCTGGTTTGTACTTCCGGCAGTTCCCTGTCGACATATGGCTGCAGCCATTTTTTATTTATCTTCAGCAAAAATTTGCTAGCATGTGATATTAATGATACTGTTCATTAATTTCTGAATTTTCTTTATCTTTCTTTGGAATGGGAACAAATATGGATCTCCTGTTGGTTGGCCAGGTAGCTGTCTTCCAAATTTCTTGACATAGATGAGTAAGCATTTCCAGTGTTGCATCTGTGTGTTGAATTATCTCAATTGGTAGTCTATCAGTTCTTGGAGACTTGTCTTTTGCCAGTACCTTCAATGCAGCTTGAACTTACCAAACATGATAACTTTTTCTTCCTACAGTACCAGCAGTAGTTGATCAAATACTACTGCTTGAAGTTGTTGAACATCGATCAGTTCTTTTTGGTAGACAGACTCTGTGTATTCCTTCCATCTTCTTTTGATGCTTCCGACATCATTCTTTTTTTTTTTTTTGCCCATAGAATCCTCAGTGTCACAATTTGAGACTTGAATTTTCTCTTAAATTCTTTGTGCTTGAGAAATGCAAAGTGTGCTCTTCCCTTTTGGTTTTCCAACTCCAAGTCTTTTCACATTTTATTATAATACTTAACCTTGTCTCCTACAGCTACCCTTTGAAATCTTCTATTTACCTCTTTTACTTTATTTCTTCTGTTTGTTTAGCTACTCTGTGCTTGAGGGAAAGTTTCTGAGTCTCTTTGACATTTATTTTGGTCTGTTCCTTCTTTCCTGTCATTTTTACGGCTTATAACTTTCTTCATATATGATGTCCTTGATGTCTTACCACAACTCTTCTGAACTTTGCTCTTTAGTGTTCAGTATTGCAAATCTATTCTTGAGATGGTCCCTAAATTCTGGCGGGCTATATTCAATGTCATACTTTGGCTTTTGTGGACTTGCTTTTATTTTCTTCAGCTTCAATTTAAACTTGCTCATTAGCAATTGATGGTGTGTTCTGCAGTGGGCTCCTTGCTTCGTTTTCACTGATGATATTGAGCTTCTCCATCACTAAATACTGCATTAACTCCCCCGCAAAAAAACCTAAACCAGTTGCTGTCAAGTTGATTTCAACTCATAGCGACCCTACAGGACAGAATAGAACTGCCGAACTTTTGGTTAGCAGCCAAGCTCTAAATCACTGTGCCACCAGGGATCCAAATACGTAGTAGGACTCCAAAATAAACGTGAGAGCTTTAACATTTTATATTTAAATTTTTGCTCTTTAAAAAAAAAAAAAAAACACTTCAAAAACAAAGTCTCCTTGGCAGTTCTGCAACTTTTTTTCCTTTACCCTTTTTATAGGAGTGAGTAAAATCTTTAGTTAAAATATATTTGTGTTTGACTTAACTCTGAAGCTAAAGTTTAATCTGCAATTACTTTTCACAACTATCACTCACATTTGCGAGAGTATAACAATGCATTTATTATCTCTAGCCAAGGATCTCAACTGCTGTATAATCTTTGCTTAGCTTTAGAAATTTAGACCTTTCCTAACTCTAAAAATTACCTTGCTGAGTTTTTTCTTTCTATTTGTGCTTGAAATTAATGATAGATAATAAAATTATCTCTGAAATTCCTTTTTAAAGTGAGAAATTTCATAAGATTTCTATTAGTACTTTTTTATTTAGGTGCACTATATTTTGTCTGGAGCCCTGGTGGCACAGTGATTAAGAGATCATCTGCTAACCAAAGGGTCAGCAGTTCAAATCCAGCAGTGGTTCCTTGGGAACTCTATGGGGCAGTCCTACTCCATACTATAGGATTGCTATGAGTCGGAATCTATTTGATGGCAACTTTTTTTTTGTCTATTTATTTAAATAAGGGTCTGTATATACTATAATTATGTTATTTTAATTCAACATAACAAAATGTGCTTCTTCGGTTTTTATGGTGGAAGTAGGAACAATTTATTGCATTTGTGTGTGTGTGTTTTCACATTCTCGAAGAATGTTTCTCATTATATCTCAGATATTTAAATTCTTTTTAGTATGAAAAAGTAGATACAGGCAAAAAGCAACAACATATTCCTTTACCCACTATCCATTTCTTTAATTACTCCTTTTTATTAAAATTTGTCAAAAACAATCTTATTCACTTCTTAAACAAAGTATTGAGCGTCCATCACCACCACCACCACCCCTGACGTCAAGTCGATTCCAACTCATAGCCAGACCCTCTAGGACAGAGTCGAACTGCCCCATCGAGTTTCCAAGAAGTGCCTGGAAGATTCAAACTGCCAACCTGGTTAGCAGCCTTCGCACGTAACCACTAGGCCACCAGGGTTTCCTGTTGAGTGTTACTACCTTTAAAGCGACATTTATTCCAGGAGTGACTGAAAAGCCTTACCTATATTTGCTTTTATTTCTTTCTTTTGAAGAATAAACTAGTAATTATTTTCCACTGATATTCCATCAAAAACAGTGAGCTGGACTATTTTTTATAGCATTTATGTTCTTACACTTTATGCCTCTAAGACGTGGCAGCATCTCCTTTCTTTAGCGTTTTCATCTGATGTAGTCAGAATCACCTTTCAGGGAACCGGAAGCTATTGCATATATTCTGCCCGTTTACTTTTTATACGAAGTTTGACTTCTGAGCTTTTTGCCTACATTTCTAAAAGACTAAATTCACCCATTTTCTAATTTACATTCCTCTTCAACTGTTGAGAAGATTTTTCTGGTAAATAGATACATGGAAGAACATTTTATTTGTTGGCCTTTAGACTGAATATAAATACATTCTTAAGTCACTCGCATTTATGAATGTAAACATTTTGTTTGTATGTATGAGCACATCTCATAATTCACTTCTTTAGTTTTTACAATTCAGCTGTAGATTTAACCTTGCATTGCTAGCACGTAATTGCAGCATTTTTCTTCTCTCTGCCCTGATATCACGACCAATTAATAACATTGACGTGAAGCGATTCCATCACCAGGAGAATCTCTCCTGTTGCCCTTTTATAGCCCAATCAACCACCCTTCAGTATAACTCTCTGGAAATTCATGCAAGTTGCTGTGTTTATCAATGGTTTGTTTCTTCCTGTTGCTTTGTATTGCCTGATATGAATGTACCAAAGTGGTTTTAACCATTCATCTATTGAAGAAAACCTGGGTTGTTTCCATTTTTTAGAATTTACAAGTTAAACTTCCACAAACATTTATGTACAGGCTTTTATGTAAACGTACGTTGGTATTTCTCTGGGATAAAAGAGCAGTAGTGTAATTGTTAGTTCATATGGTAGTCGAGTATTTAGTTTGTTTTTTTTTTTTTAGTATTCTGGAAAACTCTTTTTTTTTTTTTTTTTAGGATGGCTGTTCTGTTTTATATTTCCAACAGTATGCATGTATCTGGTGTCTCCACAACTTTGCCAGAACATGATGTTGTCACTATTTTTCATTCTTTCTTCTTCATATTTATTTACTTATTTATTTTGCCTTTCTGATAAAACAAAAAAAAAAAACCTAGTGCCATCGAGTCAATTCCGACTCATAGTAACACTATAGGACAGAGTAGAACTACCCCATAGAGTTTCCAAGGAGCACCTGGAGGATTTGAACTGTCAACCCTTTGATTAGCAATGGTAGCACTTAAGCACTACACCACCAGCGTTTCACCTTTCTGATAGGTGTGTAGTAAGCTCCTTGTGGTTTTAATTTTTCCCCTAATGGCTAATGACTTCGAATATCTTTTTATGTGCCAATTTGCCACCTGTATATGTGAAATATCTGTGTATATCTTTTGCCTGTTTTCATATTACTGTTGGGTTTATTTTAGAGTTCTTTCTATGTTGGAAAAACAAGCCCTTTGTCAGATATACAGTTTTCAGCTATACTGTCCAAGTACATTCCTTGTCATTTCCTTATCTTCACAGGGTACTTTGCAGAGAAAAACGTTTAAATTTCAAGGAAATCTAATTTATCAACATTCTTGAATCATGATTTTAGTAAAATATAAATTTTCTCCTTTTTTTCTAAAATGTTCATAGTTTTACATTTTACATTTAAGCTCATGATCCATTTGTAGTTAATTTTTGCATGAAATATGATGTTTATGTCAAGGTTCTTGTTTTTTTTTTTTTGTCCAATTGCTCTAGCACCATTCCTTGAAAAGTTGATTTTCCTTTCATTTTAATTACTTTTGCACTTCTATCAAAAATCTGTTGGGCACATTATTGGGGTCTATTTGCAATTATTGGCTATCAGTTGTCTGTCTTGTTAGACTGACCATTTCATGGTCCTTTTGCTAGTGAGAGAATTTTATTGGGGCTTTTTTTTTTTTTTTTTTTTTTGCCCATTGCCAAGTACCTCAGCTCCAAGTCTAAGATACATGAGGTAAAAAGAAAAGCAAAAGACTCACCATTGAGTCATTCCTCGAGTCCCCAGGTCCCTAGCAAGTCTTCTGTCTTTGCTCTTGTTTTATTCTATTTCTGTCTATCTGTCTGTTCATCTGTCTATCTATATATCTATTGAAATGTTGCCTATCTATGTAACTTCCTTCTAATTTATGTATATATGTATATGTATATATACATATACATGCAATGCCCATAGTTTTTCGCTGTACTCTCATTTCTGGAAGAAGTCTTTCTCCGTTAAAATTTTAGTCACAGTGTTTACATGTCTATTTGATGCAGCTGCTTTGCCTCTTCCCTAACCAGTTTTTGTCTTTTTCTAAGAGTGATAAAATCTATGTTTTATCAGATGTCATTTTGAAAAGCTTTTCATATCCAGTATTAATTAAATGTATTAGTAATTTTATAATTTTCTCCAAATAGCATATAGGCCATATTTTATTTAAGGCAATAATTTGTCCCTAGAATTCATGTATGTCACTTAATAATTGATACACATAACGAGAAGTGTGTGTGTGTGTGTTTTAAGCGACTGAGTCATAAAGAAGTGATTACTCAGTGATTCAATCTGTTCACACTGTGGTAAGAAATTTGTATTTCTCAAGAGATTTTATTTCAATATTCAACTAAACTCTAGTTTCATATGTCAGACAATCCCAAATTCGATTAAGGTGTTAGCTTGACATTGTTTTGTCTTAAAACACCATATTAAAGCTTTTTTTTTTTTAGTTATTTTTTTCTTTTTATAATTTCTGGTATTTTTGTTGTTAAGAATATACACTGCAAAACACACATCAACTCAACAATTTCTCCATGTACGATTTAGTGACATTGATCTTGTTACCTCAGACGTGCAGCCATTCTCACCCTCATTTTCTGAGTTGTTTCTTCCCCATTAACATAAACTCACTGCCCCCTAAGTTTCCTATCTAATCTTTTGCGTTGCTGTTGTCAATTTGATCCTATGTTTGTTAAATGGCTTTCCATTATCTAAAATATTCAGTAGAAATAAATTCCTTTTTAATATTTTTTTCACTACTCCATGGTATGGGTCCTGTCATGGATTGAATTGTGTCTCCCAAAAATTTATTTCAACTTGGCTAAGCCATGATTGCCAGTATTATGTGGTTGTCCTCCATTTTGTGATCTGAAGTAATTGTGTGTTGTAAATTCTAGCCTCTATGCCTATGGTTATGGTCCCATTTTGGAATGAGTTGTCTGTTATTTTAATGAGGTATGATTACATTATATTAATTGGGATTGGGGTGGGATGCTACACCTTTACTTGAGTCACACCTTTTTTTTTTAGTTGTTCTTTAGGTGAAAGTTTACAGTCCAAGTTAGTTTCTCATACAAAAATTTATACACATTGTTATGTGACCCTAGTTTCCATCCCTATAATGTGACAGCACACTCCTCTCTTCCACCCTGGATTTCCCATGTCCATTCAACCAGCTCCTATCCTTTTCTGCCTTCTCATCTCTCCTCCAGACAGGAGCTGCCCATTTAGTCTCATGTATCTACTTGAACTAAGAAGCACACTCTTCATGAGTATCATTGTATATCTTTTAGTTGAGTCTAATCTTTCTTCTAAAGAGTTGGCTTTGGGAATGGTTTTAGTTCTAGGTTAACAGAGAGTCTGGGGGTCATGTCTTCTGGCTCCCTCTGGTCTCAGACAGACAAGTCTGATCTTTTTACTAGAATTTGAGTTCTGCATTCCACTTTTCTACTGCTCCATCGAGGCTGTCTGTTGTGTTCCCTGTCAGGGTGTCATTGGTGGTAGCCAGTGCCATCTATCTTTTCTGGTTGAGTCCTACCTTTTACCTTATAGGAGATAAAAGGTGAGAGAAGGATCAAAGAGTGGGACTTACGACCACTAAGAAAGAAGAGCTCATCTTTTGGACCCACAGTCCCTGTGCTGAAAAATTCTTAGACCCAGGGGAATGTTGATGACAAAGACCCTCCCCCAGAGCTGACACAGAGAGAAAGCCTTCCCTTGGAGACACCCTGAATTCAGACTTTTAGCCTCCTAAACTGTGAGAAAATAAATTTGTTGATTAAAGCCATCCTCTTTTGGTGTTTCTATTATAATGGCACAAGGTAACTAAGACAGAACTATGGGAAATAATGTTTGTGCAGTTTTTATTATATTTCAGGCTTTGTGATGGCCTTTTACATTGTTATGTCATAAAATCCTTTCAAAATTCCTTTATTATTTATTGTATCCTCTAATTTATAGATAAAGAAATTAGATCAAATAGATGTCAAATGACTTGCTCATGTCAGCTGGTAATTGGTAGAACAGAAGTTTCAAATGATGTTTGTTTGATTCAAATTCAATGCCTTTCCTCTATGCTTCTAGTCCTTCCTTGAAACAAACTGGGCCTTCTTATAACACACCCAGGGCATTCCACAGATATCCCCAGTTCCTTATTGCCTCTAGTGTTCTTTTTCTCCAGTATAAAATCATCTCACTTCTCCATCTAGAACAAACCGACCCATACATTACTACTGCTTAGAAAATTTGACTGCTTATGTTAGCCTTCCATCTACCTGGCCCCAGCCAGGTTTCCTAATTTGTCTCTAGTAAGTATTAGGTAATTTAGAAGGAATAGAGAATGATATAGTCTCACATCTACATTTTTTATTCCAACCAAACTCTGAGCATCTTGTACGTAAGGGCACGTTCATAATTTTTTTTTTCCCGTATCTACTCTGCTCCCTAGGCACCAGCAACTGAGTGTTAAAATGGTAAACTGTCATCACCAAGAGCAATCTTAGCAATAGTCCCCATTTTATTGCCAAAGAACAAAAGTTTAGAGATTTGAAACGACCTGTACCAGATCACAGAAGTAGGTGTTCCAACCCAAACCAAACAGTCGCCATAGAACACATTCTAAATATGATATTGTTTCTTCTCTATTTTTTTCCTTGGGTAATTAAAATGATTATCAACACAATACTTCAGAATTCAAAATAGCATCAGACTTTTCAGTTTCTCTTTCTGCCCCAAATCAGATTTGTGCCCCTCATGCTGGTATCTCATTGTAATTTGCTCTAGGTGTGCTCAAGAAATCATTTCATGCTCCTCCCTCTTGTACCAAAAGGCACAAGGAAAGACTAAGTAAAGGTTGAGAAACTTGTAAATTGCTTCTAGTTTGTCCAAAATACCAGTAGCCTAAAATACTTAATATTTTGTGAAATAATGAACTCATTAGACTCTCCAGAATACATGGAAATCACTGTGCAAGCCAGCATTTCCATGAATTTTATCATCATTTCCAAAAATGATAGCATTTTCTGTGAGTGCAATGAACTCTAAAGGTCCTTTTCTATATAAATTTATGGTGGCTTAAGGACATTGGAGTACTTCTGGTTTTATACAGCTCATGTGCTAAATGTATTAATGAGTTTCCCTAATTACATATGAGAAGAGCCCTGGTGTGCAATAGTTATGTGCTTGTCTGCTAACCTAAAGATTGACTGTTCAAATCCACACAGTGGTTCCATAGAAGAAAGACCTGGGCTTCTGCTTTCCTAAAGATAACAGCCTAGAAAACCCTAAGGGCCAGTTCTACTCTGTCACATGGGGTCGCTATGAGTGAAAAATCTACTGAACGGCACCTAACAACAATAGTATAGGAAGTAGAACACCTCCTCGCCAGTGTACATACATTTATGTTTAAAATACTATTATTTATAGAATAAAAATTTTGGAACCAAATTCCATACATTTTAATTTTTCCATCTTTCATAGGAATATTAATTTTTCCCCAAAATAGTGTTTTATTTGCAGAAAGATTATCTTAGTTATCTAGTGCTGCTATAACAGAAATACCACAAATGGATGCTTTAACAAAGAGAAATTTATTTTCTCACACTCTAGTGGGTTATAAGTCCAAATTCAGGGCATCGGCTCCAGGGGAAGACTTTCTCTCGGTTAGCTCTGGAGGAAGGTCCTTGTCCTCAATCTTCCCCTGTTCAAAGAGCTTCTCAGGAGTAGGGAACTCTTGTCCAAAGGACATGCTCTGCTCCTGGTGCTGCTTTCTTGGTGGTATGAGTCCCCCACGTCTGCTTGCTCCCCTTTCCTTTCATCTCTTGAGAGATAAAAGGTGATGCAGACCACGCCGCAGGTGTGATCCCTTTTCATTGGATCAGGGAGGTGACCTGAGTAAGGGCGATGTTACAGTCCCACCCTAATCCTCTTAACATAAAATTACAGACACAAAATGGAGGACAATACTGGGAATCATGGCCTAACCAAGTTGGTACACACATTTTGGGAGGGACATAATTCAATCCATGACAGTCTGTATTAAAAAATGTTGAATATTTGACTCCTTATACACATTTTTCAATGTGAATAGATAAGGAAAAAGACTAATGACTGTATTGGAATAGCATTGTCATACCAGGTTTTATGGTGGCTGAATCCCATGGGAATATGTCTGCTAATATGTATGACCTTGTTGGACAGAACTGCAGAGAGAAGCAGGCTACTAATTAACTATTTTCAAATTGATGTATCACATCTCTGTGGCTTTCTGTGAAAGTTTGCAATAAAGGCGAAAGTTAATGACAGCCTGATCAGGCACGAATACTGGCATAGGCCAAGAATGTCATTTAGTATTCACAAACCACGATGACATCAAAGGACTCTTTGAAATTTGACAAAGACTTTAGTTTTGGGGGCCTCAAAAAATCAATTTGGCCGTGTGTTTTACTGACCCCAAAGGAATCGAATCAGACAGTAGCAGAGATACAGGAAATTATCATTCACTTTGTAAGCGTTAACTCTGAGGCTCTCAAGGGAAGAGCAAATGCCAAATGGACATCAGAGCAGTTCTTTAATCTAGGAGTGAGAGTAAGAACAGCAATTAAAAAAGCTGAGAAATCCAACCAAGCATAAAAACCCCTCTAAAAAAAGTCTGCCAATAAGAGCCCAATAATCCTATCTGTAAGGAGGAGGTTCTTAAGTTTAAACTCCACAGGTCAATACTATCTTCTTCCTAAAGGGAAATAAACACTTTACTTTTTTGGAGACAATTTGTGACAAAGGCTCATAGACCCTTTTCAAATGATCAAGAATCATAAAAAAAAGGCAGCATTTATAAGGGAATATACTCAAAGATCCAGTCCCAAAACAACAGCAACAGAACCCATTGCCATCAAGTCAATCCTGTCTCATACCCAGTGCCATTGAGTAGATTCCGACTCATAGCAACCCTATAGGACAGAGTAGAACTGCCCTATAGAGTTTCCAAGGAGCACCTGGCAGATACAAACTGCTGACCCTTTGGTTAGCAGCCGTAGCCCTTAACCACTATGCAACCAGGGTTTCCAAACTCATTGCCCTCGAGTTGATAGCGACCCTATAGGACAGAATAGAATTGCCCCGTAGAGTTTCCAAGGAGCTCCTGGTGGATTCAAACTGCCGACCTTTTGGTTAGCAGCTATAGCGCTTAACCACTATGCCACCAGGTTTTCCTTCTGTCTCATAGTGACCATATAGGACAGAGTAGAACTTCCCCATAGGGTTTCCAAGGCCGTGATCTTTAAGGAAGTAGACCATCAAATCTTTCTCATGTAGAGAGACTGGTGGGTTCAAACCACCTACCTTTCGGTTAGCAGCCAAGCACTTAATCATTGCACCACCAGGGCTACTTATCCAAATTACACTTATTTAAAATTTAAAAAATGCCATTTCTTTTTGTTGAACTTTAATGTATTAATGGATAGCATAGAATATAAAAAGGATGGTGATGAGATAAAAATACCATGAGACACTGAAATGAAAACTGGGGAATAAAATTAAACAAGATAATCAAAGAAAGGAGTCAGAGCTGCCAATATAAGAAGGAAATGGAAAGAAATGAGAGAGGAAAGGACAATTAGAAAGGAGAAATTAAGGTTCGAGTATTACGAACCATTAGTAAATGCTTTTGGTAATTCCCTTCTATTGGATTGTCACAGTGGATTAGTACTTCTTATCTTTACCATTTGAAAATCTAATCAGCTCCTTACCACTCTTTACAGCTCTTCAACTGTTCTTTATCTTTAAACACACTTTTAGGCCCCTCATTAAATAGTAAAGCTATAAGAACTCAACTCAATTATCTATAATTTAACATGAAATAGTGATTACCACTATAGAATATGTTTTATTCACAGCAAGCTTTTGTATAAAATAAACAGCTACATAGTTTTCCATAGGTATTTTTTTTTCTTTTTATAAAGTCTGAAAGTGAAAATATACTGATAAAAGATGCATGACAACTAGTAAAAGGTCTATGAAGAAAGAGCACCTGTCAAGTCTGTTTTATTAAAATAACTATACTTAATCCCCTGGGCTTTCCAACTAGGTCCATCATAAAGATATCTAACAATTATTGAGTACTTATTTTTATAATATTTATGTAAATATAATATTATAAATAATAATATAATATAATAATAACAATATATAATAATAACAAACATTTCTGTATTTATATAATTTGTATGCTGAGCAAATGAGAAGCTGGACTATAAGAAGAAGGAAACAGCATCAGGATTGGAGGAAGACTCATTAACGACCTGGGACATGCAAATGATACAACCTTGCTTGCTGAAAGTGAAGAGGACCTGAAGCATTTATTGATGAAGATCAAAGACTACAGCCTTTAGAATGGTTTACGCCTTAACATAAAGAAAACAAAAATTATCTTAACTGAACCAGTAAGCACCATCATGATAAATGGAGAAAAGGCTAAAGCTGTCAAGTATTCCATTTTACTTGGATCTACAATCAACACCCATGGAAGCAGCAGTCAAGAAATCAAACGATTTGCATTGGACAAATCTGCTGCAGAAGACCTCTTTAAAATGTTGAAAAGCAAAGTTGTAACTTTCAGAGCTAAGGTGTGCCTGACCCAAGCCATGATATTTTCAATCACCTCATCTGCATGCAGAAGCTGGACGATGAATATAGAAGACCGCAGAAGAACTCATGCCTTAGAATTATGGTGTTGGCAAAGAATATTGAATACACCATGGACTTCCAGAAGAACAAACAAGTCTGTCTTGGAAGAAGTATGGCCAGAATGCTCCTTAGTAGTAAGGATGGCGAGATTTCATCTCATGTACCTTGGACATGTTATCAGGACAGACCATCCCTGGAGAAAGACATTATGCTTGGTAGAGTGGAGGGTCAGGAAAAAAGACGAAGCCTCTCAACCAGATGTATTGACACAGCGTCTGTGACAATGGGCTCAAACATAGCAGTGATTGTGAGGATGGCACAGGACCTGGCAGTGTTTCCCTCTCTCCTATATAGGGTTGCTGTGAGTGGAAACTGACTCCGCTGCACCCAACAAAGACAATAACTTATTTATATGCCTGACGCAATTTCAAATGCTTTACACATATTAGCTCATTTAACCCCCTCAAGGTATGAGTTAGTTATTACTCGTCTTCATTTTATATAGAAGTATATTCAGATATTAAAAAAAAGAAAAAGAAAAAGAACCCATTGCCGACGAGTCCATTTCAACTCACAGCAATACTATAAGACAAAGTAGAACTTCCCCATAGGGTTTCCAAGGAGTGCCTGGTGGATTTGAACTGCTGACATCTTGGTTAGCAGCCACAGCTCTTAACCACTACGCCATCAGGGTTTCCATTCAGATAAAATAAAGTCTTAATAGCTGAGTGAAAGCCACAGAGGTAATAAGGAGCAGCGGCAGGAGAGTCATGCCAGTTTCCATATCCCTCAAAGCCACAAAAAGTAATCATTATCTTAAAACTTAACATCCTAATAAAACAATAAACATTGTCTTTCTTTGTCTGTCTGAGGTGGTTTTTGTGTGTTCTACATCAAATTATTTTCTTCCTGTCTGTGAGTCAGCTCATCTACTGTGTGAAAAGGCCTAAATAGATCTCCATCAAGGACATTAGAACCAAAGTAACTACAAAGGTAAAATGAAATAAAATAAAATACCCACATTATATACACAGTATCAATGTTTGATACTGGTCTTTTTCCTTAAAATTGAGATTGGCTTTCAATATATTAAAGAACACTCATCCATTTATCCAAGACTCTTCATGAATAAGTAGGCCTGCAGTTGCCTGCCTGAATACAAGTAACCAGAGCTGTCTTCTATTGGAAAGGGCTCTGAGCATAATGTCAGGAAGTCTGAGTTTTCTTCCTAGGTCTGCTAGTGTGATCTTGGGCATGTCACATAAATTCCCTGTCCTTCCGTTTGCTTATCTGTAACTTGAGAATAACCTGGCAAAGCAATATCCACTCATCCTACCTCTCAAGTTTCTTCTGAGCATCAAAAATAATCACATAAATAGTGGCGCTTTGAAAAAGGTCTTCAGATAAAAACAAAATTGAAAAAAAAAAAATCAGACTCTAGACCTCAGAATACAAACAGTAAGGATGGATTTTAAGACTATGTTAATTTTTTTTTTTTTATACCAATGGTATGATTTCCTGGCCTGTTTTGGTTGGGCCCAATTGATACCAATGTCCTTAGTAACACTGCTCATGCTGTTCAAGAACAACCTTTAAGAAATAGGAGTGTCATCTGACTTTTCTGGCTTTTCTCAGTGAACGTAGAAGATACCTGGTCACAGTGGTGGCTCAGGTGAATTTTGGAAGTGGAGGGATAAAGTTCTGCACTTTATGTAACATACACAGCTAATAGATGCCTGTTGTATCCAGCTTTCTGTCCTTTACCTCAGTGAGAAGCCAGAGTAGATGCTCCGTAAGTATCTCTTGCTAGTAACCATGTTTGTTTCTTTTGGCCAGGTTTTTTGGATCACTTTGCTTTCACAAATAATTTCTCTATGTTTTAATAGTAGGTGATATGTTTGCATTCCACTTCAGTGATTGTAGGAACCCTGGTGGTGCAGTGGTTAGGAGCTACAGCTGCTAATCAGAAGGTTGGCTGATAATCAAAAGATTGGCATTGCCAACCTCCAGCCACTCCTTTGAAACCCTATGGGCAGTCTGACTCTGTCCTATAGGGTTGCTACGAGTCAAAATTCACTCAACGGCAAAGGTTTTTTTTTTTCTATTTTTTTTTTTTTTTTGGTGATTTTAAAAATAATTTTAAAGCCTACTCACTTGACCTGTGGAGTTTAAACTTAAGAATTCCTCCTTGCAGATAGCATTACTGGGTTTTTGTTTAGAGAACATTAGAGGAGTTTTTATGCTTGGTGAACTTCATTTTGAATGCATTTAATTACAAGAAAACGACTTGTAGCTCATCCCAATGCTAAGTATGCTTGGGAAACCAGGGAACTGATAGAGGAGGAGGAGGTAAAATGCAAACTCTGTCAGTTGGTATCACCTTGGGAAATCAAGGTGAAGCAAAATTAGAAGTTGTGCAGAGGTTGTGCCAGCACCGTGGGTCTGTTACTTTTGATTTGAGAGGCTGATTCCAAAGTAAATTAGTGAAAATATAATTTCCATAAGGATTTTTAAACTCAAGGAGGAAGGATAAAAAAAGATAAGCATATTTTTCCCTTATTATTCCTATAGATATTTCTGGGTGGCACAAATTGTTGGGCATGACTACTAATCTAACGATTGTGGTTTGAACCCACCCAACAGCAACATGGAAGAAAGGCATGGCAATTTGTTTCTATAGAGATTCACGGCCAGGAAACCCATACGGAGCATTTCTACTCTATGACGTATGGGGTCACCATGAGTTGGAATAGCTTCAAAGGCAGTGGGTTCTGGATCTTTCCTACAATAATTTAGAGAATCCTGTACTGCTAGAAGCTTTATCAGTTATTACTTTTCATATCTTGACCACCTCTTAGGTTTTGCAGTACACTGTGGGGATGAGGGAACAGACACAACTTATAGGTGAGAAGACACCCAAAGTAAGTATCATCATGTAGAACAGGTGTCACATTACAGATATGAAGAAAGGAACAGTAAAACCTAGACACAGAAAAATCCAGCTAGGAAGATCAGAGAAGTTTACACAAAGAGGGTATTTGAGTAGAACATGGAAAGGTTGATGGGAATTTTGCAGGTTGAGATGAGTCCGTGTCAGCTTTGTATGAGGCAACCAAAAACAGCAAACCAAATCCATTGCTGTTGAGTTGATTCCAACTCATGGCAACCCTATAGGACAGAGTAGAACTGCCCTATAGGGTTTCTAAGGAGCAGCTAGTGGATTCGAGCTGTCCACGAGGCAGACTTATTGGACTAAATAGCTGCAGCTCTTTGTCTAGTCCTCTCTGTATATCATTTGGCAAGTTACGTTTTAGCTTCTTTATTCAAGAGATGAAATCCATGTCCTTCCTCCTTTATTTTGAGTTTGATCATGTAACTTGCTTTGGCCAATGGATTGTTAGCAGATGTCCCATAAAAAGAGTCTTGAGAAAGTTTGTATCTGTTTCTAGTCATATTTTTGTGCCTCTGCCATTTCCATGAGAATTTGCCTGGGCTAGCCTAATGGGAGATGAAAGACACGTGGAACACACCTGAGTCATCCCAGATATGACAACCAAAGCAAGACTGCACCAGTCAGCAGCCAAGTCAATCCCCAGATGTATAAGTACAGCCAAGTTCGCCAGAGCCACTTAGCTAACTACCCGAAACACAGGAGCAATACACACTTGTAATTGTATGTCACCTAGGTTTTGTGGTTGTTTGTTCCTCGAGTGTCTACAATGATTCTAGAATTCATGTCAAGACATGAGAACAGAGGAAGAAATGAAACATTCTCAGTGCCTCCTTTTGAAGAACCAGAAATTTTTCTCCATAAAATTTGATGTATTAATTCACTTCCTGTCTAATTAGCCAGTATGGGTCAGATGCCCATTCACTAACCACGACTGGCAAGATACAGGATTACCATGATGAAGAGGTTTAGACTAATCCTCTGGGGCAAAATGAATCTCAGTCACCAGGATCTACAAGGTCGTTGTTGTTAGGTGCTGTCAAGTTGGTTCCGACTCATAGCAACCCTATATACAATAGAACAAAACACTTCCCAGTTCTGTGCCATCCTCACAATTGTTGTTATGCTTGAGCCCATTGTTGCAGCCACTGTGTCGATCCATTCCCTTGAGGGTCTTCCTTTTTTTCACCGAAGGTCTACAACAATAGTACTTAATATAAAATGATTAATGAATATTTGCTGGTGGAAATGATTGTTTTACTTCTTTAATCAAAATATATTGAAGTATAACTTACATAAAATAAAATGCATCCCCTTTTTGGTGAACAGTCTGATGAGTTTTATCAAAAGTCTAAGCCCATGTGGTGCTCCACTACTTCCCTCCTCCCTGCATACCTGGCACCAGACAACCACTGGTTGGCTTTCTCTCATTATTGATTAGCTTTGTTTGTTCTAGAATTTTAAATAAATGGAATATAAGATCTTATATTCCATTTATATAACATAATGTGTGCTCTCTTTTGGTCTTCTTTCACTCATCAAAATGCTTTTGAGATTTATTCAGATTGCTGCATGTCCATTCATTTTTTCTTTTTATTGTTCAGTAGGATTTAATTTTAAAAATATACCATAATATGTTTATCCATTCACATGTAAATTTCATGGGCATTTGAGTTGTGTATCAATTAGGGTCTATTCAGGAGACATAAACTCGACAGTAATTTGAATAGGGAAAATTTAATAAGAATTATTATGGCTGATGAGTAGGGCGAGATAAGGGTTAGCTAGACCTACATTTTCACTATGAATTGAAATCAACTCTACAGCATCAGGTTTGGTTTTGTTTTTTAGACCTATGTCAACACAGAAATAACATCACTTTTCAAATCCGAACAAATGAAAAAAAAACTCAACAAATCATCCAATATATATTGATTTGCTTATCTTTCCCATTAATTTTGGCCTGAACCAAAAAAAAAAAAAACCCAAACCCATTGCTGTTCTGTCGATTCTGATCCATAACGACACTATAGGACAAAGTAGAACTGCCTCATAGTGTTTCCAAGGAGTAGCTGGTGGATTTGAACTGCCGACCTTTTGGTTAGCAGGCGAGCTCTTAACAACTGCAACCACCAGGGCTACATTTTGGCCTTACATTCAATGAAAATCAAGTTGTCGAGAAAAGAAATAATGAGCTCTAGATTATTATTACAAAGAAAGGGCCTCTGTAGTAGTTTATATAGTTTTTTATATTCTATTTTGCCTTTTAGTCAACACTTCAAGAGGAAGCAACGTGAATATTATTTGCCAATGTCTTGTTTAAATTATTTACATTTTGTATTTATATTTGTCTATACATTCTTGGGTCTCACTTGGTTGAGTCTGCAGAAAGCATGACAGTTATGACTACAAATCAGTATATTAATTAATTCACTCAAAACATGTGAGTGCCTCCTTAGGTCAAGGCACTCTTCAAGTTGCTACAGACACAGCAATGAGCAAAGCAAAGCCCACATCTGCATTGATCTTACAATATTATCTCACTCTGTGATGGGATTCTCATTTCAGAGTCATTGTTGTCTTGCTAGGGAGAGAAGAAAAAACATATTCCAAACAAGTAAATACACAAATGAATGTAGATGGTCTAGGGAACCTAAGTTCACTTACCATCTGCTGTCTTTACTTATTGCTCTATAAATGTACTGGTTGGATGAGAGTAGTGCTTCTCAAACACTGGAGCACTTACCGATCACTACGTCTAGGGTAGAATGCCAGATTCTATATTTCTATTAAGTACCCAGGTGAAGATCATGAGATAGGGTGACTTATAGGGCTTTTTCAACTTTTATTATTATTATTTAAAAGTAATTTCTATGTGTAACCTAGTAGCTTCAGGTCCTGTCTACATTCAAGAGGAAGGATGAGAATCAAGATCAGCATAAAGCTGATTCCTATGAGGTGGAGGTCAGGCATACCTCCACTCTCCAAATCCTTCAGCATTTCTGACACCAGCCATCCCTCCCTCCCCCCATTGCATTTTCTACTTTCTGCTGGGTTTGATAATTAATTCCATCGGCTGTTCGAACTCACAAACCATACTCACAGAGATGTGAATTAAAAAACAAATGAGGGAAGTAAAAGGTGAAAACTCAGGAGCAGAATCAACTTGAAAATAACAGGATACCACTAAGGAAACAGGATCAACTTCTTCAATCCAGAGAGCTTCCAACCGGGACAGCTCTCACTCAGCTCCTTCTTGGCTATGCCCGCTGGCAGGCTCTTCTCTCTGCCTCTGCCTTGCTCGGGCAAGTTTTACAGGTCTTTAGAGCAAAGGACAAGTGCCCAGAGGCACCCCACTCCACCAGCCAGTCTTCTCCCTGAAGATACTCAACTGTCTCTCTCTCCAGGGGCTGGCAAGTTTATTGTGTCCCGTGGTTCTCACCACTCATACTTCTTTATTACTTTAAATTTCATAAAATAATAAGGAAAGGTCAGAAATAGATTTAAAAATAAGAGATACATGGTCATTGAATGAAGACATAATTATGCCATGACATATTTTAACTATGAAGAATGTCCATTTTTTAGTCTAGAAAAATGAGGTAGGAATATTGAGTTATTTTGCGACATAACAATTTTGCATGTTTAAATCTTAAAACAACCTGTATCAGATCAGTAGTTTCCATAGTTTTAGCAAAATTACCTCTTTGTCAGAGTAAATTAATGCTGTTAATTAAATTTCTTAGTAGACATATATATTTATTTGTCCTCACATTTTTATTTATTTTATAATTGTGTAATACAGTCATGGAGAGTTTGCAAATAACTTTATCAAATTTAAATAAAATCCCTTTTAATCTTTTTATTTTTAGTAAAGTTTGTCAACCTTGGGAACCCATAATAACTGTTTTTTAAAAGGTATTTAGAATTCTGGGGAGGGGGCCAAGATGGCTGACTAGGTAGACGCTACCTTGGATCCCTCTTGCAACGAAGACTCAGAAAAACAAGTGAATCGATCACATACATGACAATCTACGAACCCTGACCAACAAACACAGATTTAAAGAGTTGACCTGAGTGACAGAGACTGAGAAAGAACAACCACGGGGAAGCAGCAACTGTTTTCGGAGCCTGGAGCCAGAGTCCCAGTCAGGTAACCTTGGCACTGGGCTTTGGACTGGGCTCAGGGGGCCTGAGCACAACATCCTGTGACAGCACAAAGACAGGGCGCAGCCCTAACCCCCTGAACTGACCTTGGGGGGGGGCCCAGCCAGTTCGCGTAGGCGGCGCGGTGACAAGGCTGGTGGGAGAAGAAGTCCCTGGGAGGCAGCCACTGGTTTTGGAGCCGGGAGCACAGCATCCCAGCTGGGGAACCTTGGCACAGGGCTTTGGACTAGACGCAGGGGAGCTGAGCACCACATCCTATGACGGTGCAAACACGGGGCGCAGCCCTACCCCCTGAACTGACCTGGGGGGGCCCAGCTTGTCCGCAATGCGGCTGGCGGGAGGAGAAGTCACCAGGAGGCAGCGACTATTTCTGGAGCTGGGAGTGCACCGTCCCAGCCGGGGAACCTTGATGCTGGGGTTTGGACTGGCAGCGGAGGAACTGACCGTGGCTTCTGCGGGCCTGACTCTCGGGGGCAATCTCTACCCAGCCAGCACACACAGGTGACGTGCCCCTCAGGAATCTCAGATAAAACAGTCATCCCAAGCAAGATAAGTAACTTTGTCTATATTCCGGGGTGCTACTCTCTCCTGTTTTTCTGAACCCTCCCCTCCCCTTCCCAGGCGGCTTCATTAACACTGAAACTTCCTGAGCCAGAGGGAGAACTGCTCCACGGTTTTTCTTTTCCTTTTTTTTTTTTTTTTTTTTGGTCTTTTCCTAACCCATTCTTCTGGCCTGAGAGAAGCAACCACAAAAAACCCAGGGACCAAAAATCCTTCCCTAATTGGACTAAAAACACAGAACCAGCTCCAGCCAAGCATATGTGATCCACAGTCTCCAGCTTTCATCCCTACAGGGAACAAGGTGGCTATTATAATGCAAAGGCATTTCTGAATAGGGATCTGACCGCATTTTTTTTTTTAGCAGATTTACTGGAAAGAGAAGTTTCCCAGGTCTGATATCTCTGCATATTCAACACAACCCTCACTGACCCACAACAGGGAACTGAGGGCTGAAGCTCCCCCCAGACCACCTAGGGGTCTGCCTTAGGGGTGTAAGGAGGGTGACACCTACCAATCTGTAGAGGTACTTGCATTGGGGACCTAAAGTACAGCAGCAGAGCCCACCCACCAAGGTGCTTTAGGAATAGAGATACACCTACCTCACTGACACTTGGGGGAAGCCTGTCAGCATCCTGCCCCCCCGGAGTGTGAACCCCAGCTGCTAATAGAATCTGGTGCACACAACGATCACCACTACTTCTCAAGGTGGATAGGTGACAGAGTGCATCACACACTTCATGACCCAAAATCAGATTCTACTCAAGACTAGTGAATGGACTCAGGCATATATATCTGGTAACAGCCCAAACCAGCTGGTAATAGGTCATGTGTAAGTCAAGGGCTACAACAATCAAGACAGCACAATCTAGTAGCCCATCCACGTATATTGAAAGAAAACAAAACAAGATAAGACTCAGTGAGCAAATATAGAATAAATCACTACAATATCTTAGTGATGGCTCAGAGACAGCAGTCGATATCAAACCACATAAAGAAGCAGACCATGACAGCTTCTAAAACCCCCCAAACAAAAGAGTCAAAATCTTTCCTAAATGAAGATACAATCCTGGAATTATCAGATACAGAATATAAAAAACTAATTTACAGAATGCTTCAAGACATCAGGGATGACCTCAGAAATGAAATTAGGCAATCTGCAGAAAAAGCCAAGGAACACACTGATAAAACTGTTGAAGAACTCAAAAAGATTATTCAAGAACATAGTGGAAAAATTAATAAGTTGCAAGAATCCATAGAGAGCCAGCATTCAGAAATCCAAAAGATTAAGAATAAAATTACAGAATTAGACAACGCAATAGGAAGTCAGAGGAGCAGACTCGAGCAATTAGAATGCAGAGTGGGAAATCCGGAGGACGAGGAAATTAACACCAACATAGCTGAAAAAAAAACCAGATAAAAGAATTAAAAAAAAATGAAGAAACCCTAAGAATCATGTGGGACTCTATCAAGAAGGATAATTTGCGTGTGATAGGAGTCCCAGAACAGGGAGGGATGACTGAAAACACAGAGGGAATAGTTGAAGACCTGCTGACAGAAAACTCCCTTGACATCATGAAAGACGAAAGGATATCTATCCAAGATGCTCATCGAACCCCATTTAAGATTGATCCAAAAAGAAAAACACCAAGACATATTATCAACAACCTTGCCAAAACCAAAGATAAAGAGAAAATTTTAAAAGCAGCCAAGGAGAAAAGAAAGGTCTCCTACAATGGAGAATCAATAAGAGTAAGTTCAGACTACTCAGCAGAAACCATGCAGGCAAGAAGGGAATGGGATGACATATACAGAGCACTGAAGTAGAAAAACTGCCAGCCAAGGATCATATATCCAGCAAAACTCTCTCTGAAACATGAAGGCAAAATTAAGATATTTACAGATAAACACAAGCTTAGAGAATTTGCAAAAACCAAACCAAAACTACAAGAAATACTAAAGGAAATTGTTTGGTCAGAGAACCAATAATATCAGATATCAGCACAACACAAGGTCACAGAACAGAACATCCTGATATCAACTCAAATAGGGAAATCACAAAAACAAATTAAGATTAATTAAAAAAAAAATGCTCAAAATAGGGAATCATTGAAGTCAATATATAAAAGATCACAATAATCAAAAAGAGGGACTAAATACAGGTGGCATAGAACTGCCATATGGAGAGGGATACAAGGGGATATAGGACAATACAAGTTAGATTATTACTTAGAAAAATAGGGGTAAATATTAAGGTAACCACAAAGAGGTATAGCAACTCCATAACTCAAAATAAAAACCAAGAAAAATGTAACGACTCAGCAAACATAAAGCCAAATACTATGAATATGAGGAAAACACAATTCACAAAGAAAAATGTCTCAGCACAAAAAAGTAAGTGGAAAAATTGTCAACAACACACATAAAAAGGCATCAAAATGACAACACTAAACACATACTTATCTATAATTACGCTGAATGCAAATGGACTAAATGCACCAATAAAGAGACAGAGAGTCTCAGACTGGATAAAGAAACACGATCCATCTATATGCTGCCTACAAGAGACACACCTTAGACTTAGAGACACAAACAAACTAAAACTCAAAGGATGGAAAAAAATATATCAAGCAAACAATTAGCAAAAAAGAGCAGGACTAGCAATATTAATTTCTGAAAAAACAGACTTTAAACTTAAATCCACCACAAAAGATAAAGAAGGACACTACATAAATGATAAAAGGGACAATTGACCAGGAAGATATAACCATATTAAATATTTATGCACCCAATGACAGGGCTGCAAGATACATATATCAAATTTTAACAGAACTGAAAAGTGAGATAGACACCTCCACAATTATAGTAGGAGACTTCAACACACCACTTTCGGAGAAGGACAGGATACCCACTAAGAAGCTCAATAGAGACTCGGAAGACCTAATTACTCCAATCAACCAACTTGACCTCATTGACTTATACAGAACTCTCTACCCAACTGCTGCAAAGTATACATTTTTTTCTAGCCCACATGGAACATTCTCTAGAAGAGACCACATATTAGGTCATAAAACAAACCTTTGCAGAATCCAAAACATCGAAATATTACAAAGCAACTTCTCAGACCACAAGACCATAAAAGTGGAAATCAATAACAGAAAAACAAGGGAAAAGAAATCAAATACTTGGAAACTGAACAATACCCTCCTGAAAAAAGACTGGGTTATAGAAGACATCAAGGAGGAAATAAGGAAATTCATAGAATGCAACGAGAATGAAAATACTTCCTATCAAAACCTCTGGGACACAGCAAAAGCAGTGCTCAGAGGCCAATTTATATCGATAAATGCACACATACAAAAAGAAGAAAGAGCCAAAATCAGAGAACTGTCCCTACAACTTGAACAAATAGAAAGTGAGCAACAAAAGAATCCATCAGGCACCAGAAGAAAACAAATCATAAAAATTAGAGCTGAACTAAATGCATTGGAGAACAGAAAAACAATTAAAAGAATTAATAAAGCCAAAAGCTGGTTCTTTGAAAAAATTAACAAAATTGATAAACCATTGGCCAGACTGACTAAAGAAATACAGGAAAGGAAACAAATAACCCAAATAAGAAACGAGATGGACCACATCACAACAGACCCAACTGAAATTAAAAGAATCATATCAGATTATTACGAAAAATTGTACTCTAACAAATTTGCAAACCTAGAAGAAATGGATGAATTCCTGGAAAAACACTACCTACCTAAACTAACACAATCAGAAGTAGAACAAATAAATAGACCCATAACAAAACAAGAGATTGAAACGGTAATCAAAAAACTCCCAACAAAAAAAAGCCCTGGCCCGGATGGCTTTACTGCAGAGTTCTACCAAACTTTCAGAGAAGAGTTAACACCACTACTACTAAGGGTTTTTCAAAGCATAGAAAATGACGGAATACTACCTAACTCACTCTATGAAGCCACCATTTCCGTGATACCAAAACCAGGTAAAGACGTCACAAAAAAAGAAAATTATACAGACCTATATCCCTCATGAACATAGATGCAAAAATCCTCAACAAAATTCTAGCCAATAGAATTCAACAACATATCAAAAAATTAATCCACCATGACCAAGTGGGATTTATACCGGGTATGCAAGGCTGGTTTAATATTAGAAAAACCATTAATGTAATCCACCATATAAATAAAACAAAAGACAAAAACCACGTGATCTTATCAATTGATGCAGAAAAAGCATTTGACAAAGTCAACACCCATTTATGATAAAAACTCTCAGCAAAATAGGAATTGAAGGAAAATTCCTCAACATAATAAAGGGCATCTATACAAAGCCAACAGCCAACATCACTCTAAATGGAGAGAGCCTGAAAGCATTTCCCTTGAGAACGAGAACCAGACAAGGATGCCCTTTATCACCGCTCTTATTCAACATCGTGCTAGAAGTCCTAGCCAGAGCAATTAGGCTAGAAGAAGAAATAAAGGGCATCTGGATTGGCAAAGAGGAAGTAAAATTATCTCTATTTGCAGATGACATGATTTTATACACAGAAAACCCCAAGGGATCCTCCAGAAAACTACTGAAACTAATAGAAGAGTTTGGCAGAGTCTCAGGTTATAAGATAAACATACAAAAATCACTTGGATTCCTCTACATCAACAAAAAGAACATCGAAGAGGAAATCACCAAATCAATACCATTCACAGTAGCCCCCAAGAAGATAAAATACTTAGGAATAAATCTTACCAAAGATGTAAAAGACCTATACAAAGAAAACTACAAAGTACTACTACAAGAAACTAAAAAGGACCTACTGAAGTGGAAAAACATACCTTGCTCATGGATAGGAAGACTTAACATAGTAAAAATGTCTATTCTACCAAAAGCCATCTATACATACAATGCACTTCCGACCCAAATTCCAATGTCGTTTTTTAATGTGATAGAGAAACAAATCACCAACTTCATATGGAAGGGAAAGAAGCCTCAGATAAGTAAAGCATTACTGAAAAAGAAGAAGAAAGTGGGAGGCCTCACTCTACCTGATATCAGAACCTATTATACAGCCACAGTAGTCAAAACAGCCTGGTACTGGTACAACAGGCACAGAGACCAATGGAACAGAATTGAGAACCCAGATAGAAATCCATCCACATATGAGCAGCTGATATTTGACAAAGGCCCAGTGTCAGTTAATTGGGGAAAAGATAGTCTTTTTAACAAATGGTGCTGGCATAACTGGATATCCATTTGTCAAAAAATGAAACGGGACCAATACCTCACACCATGCACAAAAACTAACTCCAAGTGGATCAAAGGCCTAAACATAAAGACTAAAACGATAAAGATCATGGAAGAAAAAATAGGGACAACCCTAGGAGCCCTAATACAAGGCATAAACAGAATACAAAACATTACCAAAAATGATGACGAGAAACCAGATAACTGGGAGCTCCTAAAAATCAAACACCTATGCTCATCTAAAGACTTCACCAAAACAGTAAAAAGACCACCTACAGTTTGGGAAAGAATTTTCAGCTATGACATCTCCGACCAGGGCCCAATCTCTAAAATCTATATGATTCTGTCAAAACTCAACCACAAAAAGACAAACAACCCAATCAAGAAGTAGGCAAAGGATACGAACACGCACTTCACTAAGGGAGATATTCAGGCAGCTAACAGATATATGAGAAAATGCTCTCGATCATTAGCCATTAGAGAAATGCAAATTAAAACTACAATGAGATTCCATCTCACTCCAACAAGGCTGGCATTAATCCAAAAAACACAAAACAATAAATGTTAGAGAGGCTGCAGAGTGATTGGAACTCTTACACACTGCTGGTGGGAATGTAAAATGTTACAGCCACTTTGGAAATCTATCTGGCATTATCTTAAACAGAAATAGAACTACCATACAACCCAGAAATCCTACTCCTCGGAATATACCCTAGAGAAATAAGAGCCTTCACACTAACAGATATATGCACACCCATGTTTGTTGCAGCTCCGTTTACAATAGCAAAAAGCTGGAAGCAATCAAGGTGTCCATCAACGGATGAATGTATAAATAAATTGTGGTATATTCATACAATGGAATACTATGCATTGATAAAGAACAGTGACGAATCTGTGAAACATTTCATAACATGGAGGAACCTGGAAGGCATTATGCTGAGTGAAATTAGTCAGAGGCAAAAGAACAAATATTGTATAAGACCACTATTATAAGATCTTGAGAAATAGTATAAACTGAGAAGAACACATACTTTTGTGGTTATGAGGCGGGGAGGGAGGGAGGGTGGGAGAGGGTTTTTTACTGATTAGTTAGTAGATAAGAACTGCTTTAGGTGAAGCAAAGGACAATACTCAATACATGGAAGTTCAGCTCAACTGGACTGGACCAAAAGCAAAGAAGTTTCCGGGATAAACTGAATGCTTCAAAGGTCAGCGGAGCAAGGATGGGGGATTGGGGACCATGGTTTAAGGGGACTTCTAAGTCAGTTTGCAAAATAATTCTATTATGAAAACACTCTGCATCCCACTTTGAAATGTGGCGTCTGGGGTCTTAAATGCTGACATGCGGCCATCTATGAAGCATCAATTGGTCTCAACCCACCTGGATCAAAGGAGAATGAAGAACACCAAGGTCACACGATAACTATGAGCCCAAGAGACAGAAAGGGCCACAGGAACCAGAGGCTTCCATCATCCTAGGACCAGAAGAACTAGTTGGTGCCCGGCCACAACCGATGACTGCCCTGACAGGGAGCACAACAGAGAACCCCTGAGGGAGCAGGAGATCAGTGGGATGCAGACCCCAAATTCTCATAAAAAGACCAGACTTACTGGTCCGACTGAGACTAGAGGAATCCTGGCGGTCATGGTCCCCAAACCTTCTGTTGGCACAGGACAGGAACCATCCCCGAAGACAACTCATCAGACATGGAAGGGACTGGACAGTGGGTTGGAGAGAGATGCTGATGAAGAGTGAGCTATTTGTATCAGGTGGACACTTGAGACTGTGTTGGCATCTCCTGTCTGGAGGGGGGATGAGAGGATAGAGAGAGTGGGAAGCTGGCAAAATTGTCACGAAAGGAGAGACTGGAAGGGCTGACTCATTAGGGGGAGAGCAAGTGGGAGTATGGAGTAAGGTGTATATAAGCTTATATGTGACAGTCTGACTTGATTTGTAAACGTTCACCTGAAGCTCAATAAAAGTTAAAAAAAAAAGTATCTACATATTTTTCTCTAATGAGGACTGAATAAGATAATGGATTATCATCTCTTCATATTCCATAGATTAAAACTGAATTAAATGTGCTAAGTTTTCAGCAAAAGGTCAGCTCTTTAAACATGTCTTTTATAAGCTATTTTGTCCAGAGTAAAGAACCCTGATGGTCATTCAACTTTATATCCCTGGAAATATGCACACTTTTTTTTTTTTTTTAGAACTTTTGTGCTTATGTTTTAGTTTCAGATCCTAAAATTGAATATAGTATTCAATGATTTTACCCTGATAAAGAAATGTGATTTTGGCAGGAAAGCAAAATATCAAAACTCACTGTCTATCTAATTAACAACTAAATAAATAACACAGGCAATGCACAAACAGATTAAAAACTAGGTCTTGAATCCAAAATTAGAAGATGCAATATCCCTGCTTGTGTATACATGAGCTGCTATTACTCCCAAAGACAGGACAAATAGTGACGGCAAAGTGTGTCCATGAGGAATCAAATACGTAGATAGCCACACTACCTTCTCGTGTGAATATGTTATTAACATGTTCTCATATTAATATATTAGGAAAACATTTGTAGGTGCACAAGGACTCAGAAAATATGCTCAAGAAACATTATATGAAGAAACATTTAATTGACCAAAAGAAGTAAGTATAAAGAGTGCAAGGAAGACAGATGAAACCAGTATTATTAAAACAGAATAGTGGTGAAATCAAATCTAAATATAGTCTGAATCACTAACAACACTAGAAATAATGTAACAACAGTAAACTAAAATGTGCATCCATTTTGTTTTAAAGTTCTTACTTCTAGGAATTATCCGAACAAAATATTTTCACAAGACAACAAAGTTCTTTTTTTTTAAATGATATATATATATATATATATGTATGTATATACACACCCAGTGCCGTTGAGTTGATTCCAACTCATAGCGACCCTATAGGACAGAGTAGAACTGTCCCATAGAGTTTCCAAGGAACGCCTGGCAGATTCGAACTGCCAACCCTTTCCTTAGCAGCCGTATCACTTAATCACTATGCCACCAGGGTTTCCATATAAAATATATATATATATGTATATATATATATATATGTATATACATATAGCGCTTTGGTTGAAGGTTTACAGAACAAACTAGTTTCTCATTAAACAGTTAGTACACATATTGTTTTATGACATTGGTTAACAACCCCATGACATGTCAACGCTCTCCCTTCTCGACCTTGGGTTCCCTTTCACCAGCTTTCTTGTTCTCTCCTGCCTTCTAGTCCTTGCCCCTGGGCTGGTATGCCTCTTTAGTCTTGTTTTATTTTATGGGACTGTCTAATCTTTGGCTGAAGGGTGAACCTCTAGAGTGACTTCTTTTCAGAGCTGAAAGGGTGTCTGAAGTCCATACCTCTCAGAGTTTCTCCAGTCTCTGTCATGCCAGCAAGTCTGGTCTTTCTTTTTGAGTTAGAATTTTGTTCTACATTTTTCTCCAGCTCTGTCTGCGACCCTCTATTGTGATTCCTGTCAGAGCAGTCAGTGGTGGTAGCTGGGCACCATCTAGTTGTACTGGACTCAGTCTGGTGGAGGCCGTGGTAGATGTGGTCTATGGACTAATCCTTCCCTTGTATCTTCATTCTCCCTTGCTCCTGAAGCAGTGAGACCAGTGTTGTATCTTAGATGGCTGCTCACAGGCTTTTAAGACCCCAGACACTATTTACCAAAGTAGAATGTAGAACATTTTCTTTATAAAATGTGTTATGCCAGTTGAGCTAGATGTTCCCCGAGACGATGATCACTGCAGCCCTCAGCCCAGTAATTCGATCCCTCAGGGAGTTTGGATATATCTATGGAGCTTCCTTGTACAAGTTGTGTTGGCTTCCCCAGTATTATGTACTGTCTTATCCTTCACCAAAGTTACCACTTATCTATAAGATAACAAATTTCTATGTAAAAGAGTTGACAATATCTTCAAGCCAAAGTCCTTTGACACCCAGCTGTATTTGAACAACACGGGCTCATTATTCATTGCAGAGACAAGAACACACACCATGGAAAATCACACAGCTTCTCAGTTAGAGGGTATTAGAAAGGTTTAGTATAAGATGCCATATTTGGTGATTTGGGGGAGAGTTTCATCAAGTGAGGTTTTGTTCTGTGTTGGATGTTGTCAGAAAGTAGAGGAAATTATATGATTGAAGATCTTAGTAAATCTTATCTAGGAGGTGAGACAATTAGAGGGAGGCTAAAGCTGTAACTGATGAACAAGGAACACTCATTTCTTACTAGCCAGGAGAGGAGGAGTTTGTCATTTTCGTTGTTTGGACAATATTTACATTTTGTCTATGTTCAAACATGATTATAGAATGGTGTAGTTTTTGTCTTGATCAGTTGTGGCCAGAAAGTGGTCTTCTCTGCTGGAGATATTCTGTGAAACAGGTCATGTTCAATAGGTGATCACCAAAGCCAGCTGTGAGGGTCAGGCCAGCTGCCAGTAACACCGAGGCCAGGCTGATAGTACCTGGCCAGTTCCTGAACAACGGGGCTGCTTTCCTCTTTCTCAGAATTTTTATGCCACATTTTGTTAAATGTTAATATGTTAAAAAAAAACTTAATCTCCAAAAATAGAAACTAATTAGAATTATGGTATTAATTCTATATATTCTGCTATTAACAGTAACTATACAGACCTAGATTTTTTATACAGACCTAGCTATGAGTTGGAATCGACTCAATGGCACTGGGTTGGGTTATACAGACCTATGTTTATTTATTAAATCCAAATTAAATAAAACATATAAAATAGGATTATAAGATAATCATATCTTTATACAGAAATGTATAGATATATATTACATGTACATATCATCTCCTTGAAGGTTAGTCTTCTTCTGTCTCTCCTCTGCTTTTGACTCATCGTAGCCCTTTATGGAAAAAATAAGAATGGGCTAGTTAGTAGCTTAAACAAAATCAGGTTTAATATATTCTGATAAAGAGTCAGTACAACTGGAAGAGCGGTGTTTAGTATCGCACCTAGTAAATGAAAATATTTCTTCATACGTGTTCATCTTGAAATCAAAGACAGTCTTTTTTATTTTCCCAAGTAACTTATTATAAGTTGGTCTTTCTCATAGCCCTAAATTCATCTCATATATTCAGAATCTAAACCAAACCTTGAATCCAAAATTAGAAGTAGCAGTATTAATTTGTGAGTCCTAATCTCTGCTCATTTACAATAAAACCTGTCAAAACCAGAACCTGTGTAAGGTGGAAACCTGTCAGAGAACGAAAACTCCACTAAAACGAGCAATAGAAAAGTGGTAAGACTGCACCCTCTCAAAAGCAGAAAATTGCAAGATCCGGAAAAACAAAGCAGCCCCATCGAGTTCCGGTCCTCACAGATTCAGTGTATATGCTAAATTCTAAACTGAGACAGAGTTGATATTCTGAGCTTTTAGCACAAAATGGCCTACACTAAAGACCGAACCAGGCATTTTCTAAAACATCTGAATTGGTTCAACACTGTAAATTCCAAACATTCTCTAAAGAAAACAATATCTGACTTAAAGCCATGATATTCTTTTTCACACATTCAAATTTTTGGTATTTAGTTTTCTTTAGTATTTTTGCACCTTTGTGCTGAAGTTATCAGACACCTGTAAGAACAGACTCAGCTAATCTTAGGGCCGTTATCTGTGACCTGCTATCCAGGAAGCACAATTGGTTTAAACTCGGACATATTCTCTTTGTCTTAATTGGTTATCAGACAATTCTGGAGAGAGCTAAATTGTTTAACATTTAATTTTTTTTTTCCCCAGGCCATTTTTTTCTTTTCCTTGTTTTAAAACTTCTTATCTTCTGTGGAGCTTACAATTAACCATCTTACGTCGGCTGACAAAAGACTGACAACTTAGCTCCTTTATGGAACATACCTTATGTTTCCCTCTTACTTTTCTCCATTGCTTTGGGATTTCTTTTTTCCTCCATGTGGGTATGTGTGTGTTTCTTTATAAAGAGAAAAAACTGTTTTAAATCTTTGGAATGAACCAAAGTGGAAGGAATCAGCTTCTGGTCTCTCATGTTTGCTATGGTATAGGCTAGCTTATTACGACTTTATATTTATAACCAAAACAAAACATTTCTCCATCAACTGGTTTCTACCACCCATTGGAAAAGGGGAAGGAATTAAGCACAGAAGAAGAGTTTGGTTTTCAAGCAGGAATCTTGTTCCCAGAACAGATACTACTAGGAAATTTTTTCTCCTTATTAAGTCAGTGAAGAATTTCTACTCTAGTTTCTAAAACTGATAGACTTGATGAGATCTGATTATTTTACAAGATGCTCCAGTTCTGGTCCTTACCATCTGCTTCAGTCAATTGGTAGGAAGTAAAAATATAGTTGTGAGGGTGACTGCTAATGCTGGTTAATTAAGCTCCAGGCAGATATGTTCCTTGGGACCTTATGACTTCTTCCTACTCTTAGATGTAAAGTCTCAGCACTGATGTCATCAGAGACTTGAAATTCTTCAGTCTTGCCTCTCCAAAGAGGGCCTAAGAGAGTTGCCACAGACAAGCTAATTTTAACCTAATATTCCTACCAGATTCAGTAGAAGAGACTAGATGATAATTTAGCTTCACATGGTCCTATAACTAGGATGATAGAAAAATCCTTTTCATTCCAAAAGAATTGGCATCACTTTCCTTCAGCCTTTCCTTTATCAAAACTAAAAACATGTAACAGAAAGAACTGAAGATGCGATGAATATACGTTCACCCTGCTTAAAATCAAGTGCATTTGGTTCTTCATTTATTTATTTACTTATTGTCTGGGTAAGAGGAAATACATCATCAGCTGTGCATAATGTTGACCAACTCTCTGAGTAATGTGATGAAGGACAGAGATAGTTCAGTTGCCCCCGTTTTGTAAAATAGGTCATCCCAGTGTGGTTGCTTGGCCAACAGTTTGTCACAGCATGGTAGAATGTCTCTTAGCAAATGTTCACTGTTGCCTAAATTAGGACAAATTTCTCCTTGACCTCCTGCAGTGTTTGTTAATCGAGCTTATTGCAGCTTCTGGCTCTGTTTATTTCTCTCTTTTCTTGATCCTTACTATATATATATATATATATATATATATATAGCCATTTAATTGTAGAAACCGGGTATGCAATACCTCATAAAATTTGATTTACTCACAAGACACCTAGTAAATATTTCTTGAATTGAAACTTGCTGTGTTTGTCACAGAGATTAGTGTTCAAAGTTACTTTTCTAAGAATTCTTGAAACCACATTACAGCCAAGCTGGAAGGCATCTTATATAGCTTAGTCCTACAAATCTTCAGGAATTTAGAGTACTTAAGCAAGTACTTGCCAAAATTCATAGGACTAACTAAAAAAAAAAAAAAATTATTTAAAATAGCATGAAACCAGATTCAAAGAAGATATTCCAGTAGAAATTATTAGTAAAATTAAGTCACCTTGTATGAAATAATTTGTTTATTCCCAAGTCACTTGCGAATTGCAGTGTCTGCCATAAAAACAGAGTGTGTGTGATAGGTACATCATCAACTCAGATTTTTGAACCTTCTCTTAGGAATTGATGCCACACAGCAAAGAAAACAAAAAAGAAATAAATGAAAATGCTGGACACTCTCTTTTATATGTTAGTAGCTCATCAAAATATAGTACAGCTGATTCTGCTATAAATATCAGGGTTAAAATCAGTATGTCAGTTTATATTTTTATTTTAAAATGTTTAATATCCAAGACCTTGTTAAGTTCCCCATTCTAAATCCAGCTTCCAAGAGGTAATTTCATTATTTTTTGAAGAATGCCAGAGGAATAGAGTTGTTTTCATTAATCTTATGTATTAAATTTCATAAAAGTAAAACTGTTAAAGTTTGCATTAGTATTTAGAATTTGAAGAGCAAAGAGAGAGAGAGAGGCCTTAGAGGTTATGTAGATTCTGGGATTTTGTGCTGCTCCATATGTTAATGTTTTTGTGATTACTACTTCAAAACTAGAGTCTGACCTGTGTTCTGTATAATTTTTCTAGTTATCTTCTGGATAAAAAGCAGGGGTCCTTGGACCTAAATTTAATTGCTCCCATAGGCAGCATGTGCATACAAATAGTTATGTCACAGTCACCTATAATTTGTACATTTTTTGGTCCCTCTGTAAGGTAGTACTGTAAGGAGATTATCTGGCTAATAACTAGATGGGAGTGAAGGACATCTCCTGATGTTTAAAAGTATTTTACTTTAACTGCAACTTATAATGCTAGTACAATGGGAAATAAAATAATCCATCTATATTTTGGTCTGTATTTCTCATTGATCAATCTCTATCTAGTCTCTATTTACTTGACATAGATATTTGCTAAGTTTCTACACTGATCAGATCAATATTTTGTCATTTTAAATAGAAAACAAAAGAATTTTCTCTGTTAGAGAATAAATGTCCACAACAATTAATCCTTTTCTGAAATGTCATTCCCGTCTTTGCCTCCTCGTTGTCCTTCCTTGCTTCCGTTTGTCCTTCAGGACTTGACTGGATTTTATCTCCTTGGGGACATCTACCGAAGCCATACTGAGTTGACAAATTAGCTTTTGGTTAAAAAAGTGTATGGGGCAGTTCACAGAGCTTTACATACTCGCGCTCCTAAAGTTTTCATCTGAGAAAAAGGCAAGAACGTTCTTGTGCCCACATTGACAGTGGCCTGAACCAACTGTATGAGGGTTCTCACACTTGCCTATGAGGTAGCATGGGGAAGAACTTCACCCAATATGAGATTTCTATATGAGATGAAATTAGCTCCTCAATCAAGGGCTTATAAATATAGAAGTATACTATTAATGAAACCCATCTCATAGGGTTACTGTGAAGGTTATAAATTTAATCGTAGATCCCACATGAGCACTTGCAATTTTTATTACATATGAACAAACAGGTTTAAAAATATCGAATGTACTGTTCAAAATAATAAAGTAAATTAATGGCTTAGATAGGAGCAAAGTTTTGTTTCCTGAGCTTTTGCCTAATAATACTTTAATACAGATATTTGTGACTGGCCTCCTGTCTGCTATGTATCCATTAATAAAACTGAATTTTTGAACAATGGGAGCATAAATTCCCATTAAAAAACTATTTTTATAATGATGATATTCTCAGAAATCTGATTTCTTATTAGTTATTTTTTCTCAAGCCCATTTTATACATGTGAGAAACAAAGACTATGAAAAATCAAATAACTAATGCAGGAGCAAAGCTCTTTAACCTTGTTGCTTTGAGCAGAACCAATATTAAGATAAATGTTGTTATAAATCTTATTTTGAAACTTTTCTATTAAAAAAGACTGCTTCCTTTTGAACCTTCAATATGCATCTCCCCACACACAAAATTCCAAGATCTTTGAAATTACTGTGTCCAAATTGTCAAACTTTATATACAAAGTAATTTCGTAAGCTATGAAGACCACTGCAAACACGATAGAAGAAATAAGTCACCTGGAAGAGGACTGCAGTGTCTAATGTGCCTAACTGTCATTCAACCAAAGCTAGATTGCTCACATGAAAATCTGCTAAAATACATTTGAAACAAATCATATGGGAGGAAATCAAAGCCCTCAAATCATCCAGGCCAAGTGAAGAATCCCCAAATATAGTCTACCCTCATTGGTTTCAAATGATGTCAGCCTGGATAAGCTGATTTGTTGTGTAAATTAAGATACTGTATTAACTGGATTCTAAATATCTTTGAGTTTTCGTTGGCCTATTTTCTTTCTTCCTTTCCTTTTTATTATTATACTTTAGGTGAAGGTCTACAGAACAAACTAGCTTCTCATTAAACAGTACAATACTGTTTTGTGACCAAAGCTACTACATGTCAACACTCTCCCTTCTCAACCTTGGGTTCTCTATCACCAGCTTTCCTGTCCCCTCCTGCTTTCCAGTCCTTGCCCCTGGGCTGGTGTGCCCCTTTAGTCCCATTTTGTTTTATGGGCCTGTCTCATCTTTGGCTGAAAGGTGAACTCCAGGAGTGACTTCAGTACTGCGCTAAAAGGGTGTGCAGAGGCCATACTCTAAGGGCGTCTGCTCATTTTCTATCAGGGGAACAGTTATAACTTGTTTTAAAAAGTCTTCAAAGAAAGTAAAATTTGAATATCGTTATTAATGACATGACCAAAAGGCATAGACGTTTAGAGTAGTCCCATGTGAGTGTACATAGAGGTGAAGGAATGATCACTTTCCTTGCAAGAGTTTGGAATCTTGATATTTCAGTGTTTTAAGAAATATGGAAGTAGAGTTGAAAGTCAAAGGTATGGGCTTAAACCTATACCCTACCGTGTAATAACTAGATGAATTTAAACATGTCTCTTAGTCTCATTTTCTCATTTCCATAATGAGAAAAATTGCATGAGACCCAGATACACAAGAGATCTTCTATAAGAGTCAATTAGTAAGTTCTTTGAGAAAATGAAAGTGGTATGAGCTGTTATTATTATCACCTCTTCATTCAACATTAGGATAGATATTACAGAGTTAGAAAAGAAATAGAGGTTCCTGAGGAATGCCTAGTTGATTAGTCTAACCTGAGGGTATTCTAACTAAACTCCTGATCAATAATACATGAATCTTATTTTCTCTGGTTCCCCATTGGCTCCCACTGTTCTCTAGAGGGCTCCAATGGGCAATACCTCATGTGCTCAGGAACAAGTCTACATGTGTTGCTCTATGTTACCGCTCTTCCTGGTGTCCTGCCATTGTCTATTCTGACAATACCCTCCACATGAATGCCAAGGAGGTTATTCTCTCCTCTTGATTTGAAAGTCAACAGTCCTTTAGGTACTCAAGCATTGCCGGCTTTGCCATAGGATTATAGGAGAATGCTCTTCTCCCCTATTCTATTCTCATAGTTCGTTACCTCAAATCACCATGGGCTTTACTCAGAAACTCAATCCTAGCTCATGAAATAGTGCTTTCTTCCAGAAGCCGAACTACTTTGCAATTCCAAATCAGTCAATTGAGTAGGTAGGGACAGTTGACATGCCGTATTTTCTATGATTCTTTCCCCATTATTGCATTCCCAGTTATGTCAGCCCTAAAAATGTTGTTGTTGTTGTTAGGTGCTGTCGAGTCGGTTCTGACTCATACTGACCCTATGCACAACAGAATGAAACACTGCCAGGTCCTGAGCCATCCTTAAAATCGTTGTTATGCTTGAGCTCATTGTTGCAGCCACTGTGTCAATCCACCTCATTGAGGGTCTTCCTCTTTTCCGCTGACCCTGTACTCTGCCAAGCATGATGTCCTTCTCCAGGGACTGATCCCTCCTAACAACATGTCCAAAGTATGTAAGAAGCAGTCTTGCCATCCTTGCTTCTAAGGAGTATTCTGATCTTACTTCGTCCAAGACAGATTTGTTCATTCTTTTGGCAGTCCATGGTATATTCAATATTCTTCACCAGCACCACAATTCAAAGGCATCAATTTTTCTTCAGTCCTCCTTATTCATTGTCCAGCTTTCACATGTATAAGATGCGACTGAAAATACCATGGCTTGGGTCAGGCGCATTTTAGCCTTCAGGGTGACATCTTTGCTCTTCAACACTTTAAAGAGGTCCTTTGCAGCAGCTTTGCCCAATGCAATTGTCTTTTGATTTCTTGACTGCTGCTTCCATGGCTGTTGATTGTGGATCCAAGTCAAATGAAATCCTTGACAACTTCAATCTTTTCTCCGTTTATCATGATATTGCTCATTGATCCAGTTGTGAGGATTTTTGTTTTCTTTATGTTGAGGTATAATCCATAGGGAAAGCTGTGGTCTTTGATCTTCATTAGTAAGAGCTTCAAGTCCTTTTCATTTTCAGCAAGCAAGGTTGTGTCATCTGCATAACACAGGTTGTTAATGAGTCTTCCTCCAATCCTGATGCCCCGTTCTTCTTCATATAGTCCAGCTTCTCGTATTATTTCCTCAGCATACAGATTGAATAGTGTGGTGAAAGAATACAACCCTGATGCACACCTTCCTGACTTTAAACCAATCAGTATCCCCTTGTTCTGTCCGAACAACTGCCTCTTGATCTATGTAAAGGTTCCTTATGAGCACAATTAAGTGTTCTGGAATTCCCATTCTTTCCAATGTTATCCATAATTTCTTATGATCCACACAGTCGAATGCCTTTGCATAGTCAATAAAACACAGGTAAACATCCTTCTGGTATTCTCTGTTTTCAGCCAGGATCCACCTGGCACATGCATCTATTCATTTCAGAAGATTAGCATGCAACAGATTTATTAAGCAGGAGTTCCAAAGAGAAAATTGTAAGGGAGTAAGGAAATCAAGAACAGAAAGGGAAAGAAGCCAAGCAAAGGTGCAATTCTGGTCACCATTCTGATTCCACAGGGGAGCTCTAGGGTGTAAATTATGCCTGGATGTTTGTTCCTGCTTGAAGCAAGGGAGTTGGTTTTCCTCCCCAACACCAGACAATCATTGGCTAAGAGCTGCCTCAGGGGGATGCAAACTCCTACACGCTTCTAAGTATGTGGGCAAAATGGCTCCAATATTTGCAGGGACCCTGGTGGCACAGTGGTTAAGAGCTATGACGCTAACCAAAAGGTTGGCAGTTCAAATTCACCAGTTGCTCCTTGGAAATCTTTTGAGGCAGTTCTATTCTGTCCTATAGGGTCACTATGATTCTGACTCTAGGGCAGTATGTTTGGCTTTGATTTTTTATTCCCAAAGACATCCCCAGGTGGGAAATTCTAGAGATGAAAACATGCAGAAACTGAGAAGAGGCACTGATAGGTACTGAGAGACAAAATAATAACAATAAATAAACTTCCTGTATGTACATCTCCCTTACTGCACTTACCAGATGCATTGGAAACACAGCTTAGCCTCAGCCAGATACCCTCTTATACAAGGTGTAAATAGCCTAACTACGCTTCCCATTCATGTAAATTTTTTATAGAGATTACACTCCTGGATTTTTGAATTGTTAATGTGGTCAATAAATACTTACAAGGAGAGACAACTACCCAAGTTATTATAGTAAATGCAATGCACCAATCTAATTTTCTTTATCTAACTTCCCTCTATGTTTTCTTACTATATAAGATAAATATTCCTAATAGTACACTAAAAATACATATGTATACTTATCACACTCACAGACTTATTATTAGATGGACGCATTTGATACTTATAAAAGTAAATGATAGTATCTCAGAACATTTAAAACTAAATAATCTGGCATTCCTTTCAATTCCTGGAGATTATGAAGACATTAGTAAAAGAAAATATTAAATGGCTAATAGGCCATGTGTTGGCCTTGAATTATCAGTTATCATTTTAGAGTTGCTCAATAATGCTGACATCAGATAAAATAAATGTTCATAGCTAACTTAAACATAGACATTTCACAGAATGATTTTTTCAGTGTTCCATAGTGCTGCTTAGTTAAACGAGTCCTTTTTATATTAAATACTGATCAGTGTCACATATTTGTGATTTAAATGATATAAGTACTCATAATCTTTAGGCATGACTCCCTTTTAAAAATAAAATGTGCTTAATTATCTTCATTTTTGCCTCTTTTTTTTTTTTTCTATAGAGAATGGAAGTTCGGTTTAGTGAGGAATCAAGCGGTTCCTTCTATTTTCAGTGATCCCATGCTAGGTCTCTAGATATGCAACCCAATATTCAACAAGCAATACCTTAACGTGCTGTGTGATATTCTAGTCGCTAGAGGAACTCTGAAGCTATGGCCAAGTTGAGGGAGTAGTGGTGTTGAAGGAACAGAGCTACAGAGTTTTAATCAGAAAGACATTCTTTTCAATCCATTGCACTCCCATTATAGAATGTAACTGATCATTCTGAAATCACTAAATGCCAATAAGAGGGAAATAATTGGGTGACATACAGTACAAATTAGCTTTTAATAGTCCTTAAAATCTCTAGGATATCCATTTGGATGTAACCAGTTGTAGCTATTGAAAAATGAGTCAAAAGCTTAGGAGAAATTTAGCCATGGAAATAAAGATTTAGGAGTCATCCTTGAGTATGATTGTGGCATACAAGACAAAAAGGATTATTGAGATCACCTGGGGAGAGAAGAAGAAATAGCTTTGGAAAAACATCTTTAGGAGAACATATACTAGGGGGTAGATAGTCAAAGTGGAGTCATGCACAGAAGAAGAGAAACTGGAGTCTCTAAGAACTGGAAAGAAAAAATGGTGTTCTCTTGGAAACCAGGAGGGAAAGGAGGATGTGGTAGCAGTCTATCTGGTCAGGCCCAATATTTTAGTGCTTATGGGCATTTATTGAATATCACTAGTTTTCATCTCTCTCTTTTTTTTTTTCTTTCCCTTCGAACAAGATAAAGTTGTAACTGATTTATTGTGTCTTTCCTGGTCTTGTTTGTCACTATTCTCCTGAACTCTTTCCCCTTTCTTGTGGTAATAAAATATGGCCAGTGTTTATGATGTTAATGAAATCAGAAGAAACTTACAATGTTCCGTTGGGGGAAAAGCTGCCCTATTACATGTTCTTGACTGTTGGAGAATAATGAAATTTCCCATGTAAACACAATGTGGTGAAAAATAATACAAATTAAAATATATTAATAGAGGATCACTGTGTCAAGAACTATTTGACACTGGGAATACAACGGTAAAGAAGAAATCTTAAATAATATATCTTACATTACTTTTGCCAAACAAGCAATTTTGATGTATATCCATTGCCATCGAGTCAATTCTGACCCCTAGCGACTCTATAGGACAGAGTAGAACTGCCCCTGTAGGGTTTCCAAAGAGCGCCTGATGGATTTGGACTGCCAACCTTTTGATTAGAGGCCATAGCTCTCAGCCACTACGCCACCGGGGCTTCCTGTTGATATACATGATGTCGTAAACGAGGAAAATGGGACAGTTGTGAGGTGTTTAGGTTTTGTATCTTTCTTTTTTATTCCTCAGATCCCCAGAGACTTCAGCTACAAAATAGGGAGCCAAGAATAGATTAAAGCTAAGAAAATTATTTTCACCACATAAGTATGCCTTAGTGTTAAAAGTGTTGATCATCTAACATGGAGAAAAATATGGCCCCGAGGGAGAGAGCTGAAGTATCAAAAGTTGCCTGATTATTCCCTTTAGAGTGGCTCTGAGCTGCCAAATAGAAGGTAAAACGGCTAAATAAAGAGGGTGATACTGTGGAGCTCTATAAACATAACACTAAACAAGACCACAAGGCATTATCATCATGGAGCATAATTCAAAGCAATGCATTCCGGTCCTACATTTTGGTGGTTTGCAAGAACAGTTATTTCTTTTCAAATACAGTTGTGGGGATAATAGAAGTAGGTTGGGCATCATTTTTTTTTTTTTTTTTTTTCTGGCACTTAGCTTTTCCTCCTTCCTGCATGTTTTTAGGCTCCTAAATTTACTTTGGAGCCCTGGTGGCATAGTGGTTAAGAGCTTGGCTGCTAACCAAAAGGACAGTAACTGCTCCTTGGGAGCTCTATGGGGCAGTTCTACTCTGTCCTATAGGGTCACTATGAGTCGGAACCGACTCGATGGCACCTCACAACAACAACAAATTTACTTCTGTGGATTTTTAGACTCCTAAAAACTGATAATATACCATTTAAGAATCAGAAATAAAACACACTCTTTCAGAAGGAAAAAATGGTATTCTCTCAGGTGAAATAAATTTGAATGTGTATATAACCAAATGACAGTAATACAAAATGAAAGAGAAATTTTATGAGCTACTTCCTATACTGTATACTTCTTTCTTATTGGAGGCCAACTTCATAGGGCCCAAAAATGTCTAGTGTCCCCATTCATTGCACACCATTTTTTTTCTAGATCTAAAATTATTTCTAAGACTGTCCTTGTGGCTGTTAATCAAATTTCTCTATTTTATAAACTGCATATAAAACCATGTATATTACTTCCTTATCTCTTACTTTAACCTTATTTGATTAAAAGTAACCAAATTTATATCTCAAAACTTTAAAGATGCAACAATGGACTTGGGGAGATCAATGATTAAGAAGATAGTGCAGGACCAGGCAACATTTTGTTTTGTTGTGCGTGGGGTCGCCATGAGTTGGAGTTGATTTGGGCAACTAACAACATCCAGGAAGGCAGAACAACAAGGTAACCTGACATCATAGAACGGCATGCCAGCCCTGGCTTGTCTATCTCTGAAGCTCATGCAAATGAAGGGAAATAAATAACTCCTTTAAATAACCATGACTTTTGTTTCTGTAGTGATACTCTTCATTTAAAACATAACATAAAAGATCTTATACATGGAGCTAAGCTCATCTTATTTTTCCATGCAAAACCAAATATATCTTTTCTGAATTTTTCTGCACGAAGAAGGACACATTTCCTGTCACATAAAGTTACCCTGTAAATACTTGCTGAACAAATGGATCACATATCTCATGACGAGAATACAAACTGATAAAGTACCCTCTCAAAAACAAAATTATCGTGTGTGAGGAAACCAATAGTATGTAGAAATGTCACATTATATAATGGAATAATATGCTATTGCTGAATGTGGAAGAAAATGATAGGTTCACTTTCAAGAAACCGTCTCATTAAAAAATCAGAGTCCAATATTCCTTAAGCTCTCTTGAAAATATTTAGGGTCAACAGTCACTAGAATTTACCAGTGGTCATATTGATGTAAAGAGAAAAACCTGAGGCAACCCACCTTCTACCTTCTTATCAGTAGTCCAAATTTTAACTAGTAAATATTCTACTAATGTTGGGACTGTCAGCTTCTTAATGATAAATATTACAGATTGTAATTAGTAGTAAGCTCAAATATTTGTGTTCATCAATCACTTTTTCTGTGAAGTTGTTTCGCTGTGGCCTCTACAAAGGTAATTAAGACATGGTCGCTACTCCTCAGAACTTCCCTGTATAGAGGAGAAGCTGTGTATTAAGATGACTTTGATATTAAAAAAAAAAACAAAACCGAACCCGTTGTGGTGGAGTAGGCCCTGACTCATAGGAACCGTATAGGATAGAGCAGAGCTGCCCCCATAGAGTTTCCAAGGAGCTCCTGGTGGATTCGAACTGCTGACCTTTTGTTTAGCAGCTGTAGCTCTTAACCACTACTCCACCAGGGTTTCTGACTTTGATACAAGAAAATAAAATATTTCTATGATATGTAAAGAACAAGGGTTGTATGTAAATAAGGGAGGGGAAAAAATGAGTACCATTGAAGTAATTTTTTTCTCATAAGTTATAGGATTTAAATAAAATCTTAACTGTAAGAGGATTTTGAAAAGTTAGTGAGGAAAAAAACATTCCATATAATATGACCGGGTTAAACAAATCCATGGGGATCAGACGATTCCAGAACTTTTCAGAGAATAGTAAGAACTATTTGTTTAGAGTTACGGGCATGTGACCTGGGGTTCCTGAGTGATGATAGATTACTGTAATGACAGATTATAGCAAACAAAGAAACTCCTTAAGTGACAGTTGGTGAAGAGACAAAAAGAAATTTTTGAACAAGGGAAAGCAACAGGTAAAGAAATTACTTCCAGAATTCTGCTCAAAAAGGAATGTGTAGGAAAGTCGTAAAAATGAAAGACTCAAGGTAAAGAGAACAATTATCCAAGGTACTGTCGTCTTCAGACCAGAAGTATCTATGGCCTAGACCTAGAAAATGGAAACCAGAAAAGGAGGGAAGGAAAAATGGTGTGCAGGCAATGTCAATAGAATTTAAGAGTGACCGAATTCCAGTTGCTAGAGAAGGTGAGGCCAACGTTTATACTCAAATTTTGAAGTCATTCAGAATGTTGCATGTATGTAAATATTTATTCATATATTATTGTAGTTCTTTCTGTATCCAGTTTTGATATGAATTAGCTTGAAAAATTTTCACTTTTTATTAAGCTGTGGAATCATTTAAATATTGTAGAAATTATTTTTCTCTGAAGGCCTGGTAATATTCATCCACAAAGCCATTTGAGATAAGTGTACATTGAGGTGGATAAAAATTTAATTTTGACTACTTTTGAGGAATTTAGGATTCTATTTACCAAAAAAATCATAAATTCCATCATGACCTTCACATTTATTTGTTGAAAATTGCATGCAATGTTCTATTACATTGTATGTGTGTATATACATAAAATTTTAGCTATAGTTTTGTTTTCTTTTTTGCTTAGACTTATTGTATCTTAACAGTTCTCTACGCTATTTCTTTTTTTAACAACCAGCTTCAGTTTGGATTTTATTACGATAATTTAATAAAAAGCCACTCACCACTAGTTGTTAATTATTATACTGCATTGTCATCAGGGAATATGGTTTTTAAAATTCTTATTTAAGAAACAAAAATGATTTTTTTCTTTTAATGCATTGATGTAAATTTTCCATCAACACTTAAAAACAGGATATATATTCTCTATTTTATGATTAAAGATTACTCATTTATTTCATTGTCTTGGTTAATCACTCCATATACTCATTTTTCTTTTTTTTAAAATCTGCTTGATTGCCCATGGTTTGAATTAGGTAAAATAAAGTTTCCAATCATTGTTTCAGCATTTGTTTGTATATATGTTAATAAACAATAGTTTGTGCTACTGGTTAATTTAGATTTGCATATGTGTAAACCATTATTACTGGATTTATCATCTACATGTAGTATTTTCAGACCTAAATTATACATAATGAGGTGATCACCATTCTTACATTTTCTGTGTTTTTCCTCGTTCTTCTCAATTTTTCTTAATACTCAAATATATTTTACATTACCAAGATTTTTAATATTGGCATTTTTACTTTAATCCTGATTTCTACAGTTTTAGTCTTATTTACATATCTAAAAAGATTTAACGAGTGCTATGGTTTGTCTGAGGAACTCTGGTGGTGTAATGGTAAGTGCTCACCTGCTAACCAAAAAGATGGGTGGTTTGAACTCACCAGCTGCTCAGTGGGAGAAAGATGTGGCAGTCTGCTTCCATAAAGACTGTAGCCTTGAAAATCCTATGGGGCGGTTCTACTCTCTACTATGGGGTTGCTATGAGTCAGTGTCAACTTGACGGCAATGGGTTTGAGTTTATGTTTTGCCCTATCACGTTTTAATTGGTAAGATATTGACATCCAAATAACTTTCTTTTTTGCAAACAGTACCATTACGTATTTCAAAAACTTTTTCGTCACCAAAATAGAAACTCTGTAAAGCAATTAAGCAATGACTCCCGATTCTCTCCTTTCACCAGTCTGCTTTCTATCACTATACATTTGCCTATTCTAAATATATAGTAAGTGGGACCATATAATATCTGTCCTTTTGTGGTTGACTATTTCACTTAGTATAGTGTTTTTCAAGGTTCATTTGTGTTATAGCATGTGTTAGAATTCCATTCTTTTTTGTGGCTGAATAATATCTCATTGTATGTATAGACCATATGTTGTTTATTCTCTGATGATGGGCATTTGGATTGGTTCCAAATTTTGACTATTGTAAATAATGCTGCAATGGACATCCATGAACAAGTATCTGTTTGATTCCCTGTTGCCAATTTCTTGGGAGTAAATTACTGAATCATATGGTAATTCCATATTTAATTTTTTGAGGAACCAACAAACTATTTTTCATAGCAACTACACCATTGTACATGGTGGACCAGATTTCCAATTTCTCCACATTCTCACTAATACTTCTTATTCTGTGTTTTTTGTATGTTCATTTGCTTTTCTTTTTGTTTTTATAATAGCCATCCTAGTGGGTATGAAGTGATGTTTCATTGTGGCTTTGATTTGCCACAAGGACTCATGATTTTGAACATCTTTTCATGTGCTCATGGGCCATTTATGTATCTCCTTTGGTGAAACATCTGCTCAAGTGCTTTGCACATATTTTAATAGTATTTGTCTTTTTGTTGTTGAGTTGCTGGAATTCTTTATGTGTTCTGAATATTAAACCCTTATCAGGTATATTATTTCCAAATATTTTCTCCCATTCTGTAGACTACTTTCCACTTTCTTGGTAATGTCCTATGCTGCACAGAATTTTTAAATTTTGATGAAGTCCAATTTGTCTATTTATTCTCCTGTTGCTTTTTGTGTCATATCAAAGATTCCATTGCCAAATACAAAGTAATGAAGATTTACCCTATGCTTCCTTCTAAAAATTTGTGGGTTTTAGCTCTTATATTTTGGTAATTGACCAATATTCAGTTAATTTTGTATATGGTGTGAGGTGAGAGTGCTCATTTTTCTCAACTTCATTCTTCTGGATGTGGAAATATGGTTGTCCCAAAACCATACGTTGAAGAGACTATTTTTTCCCATCGAATTTTGGGCTAACTTGTTACACATCAATAAAAAACAAATGCAATTCATAAAATTCTAGCCATAGTGCCAGAATTTTATTCCATTTCATTCTCCCGAGAACACATATAAATACATGTCCATGCAACTTAACTGATGCTTAGCAGATTCTACTTTTACTCATTCTTAATCACTGTATGTATATTTTCATACTTTTTAACAGATTAAAAATGGTAAGTGCTTCTTAGTTCAATCAGATACAGGAGATCAAATGGGCAGCTCCTGACCAAACGTAAGATGAGAAGGCAAAGGGACAGGAATTGGTCAAAAGGACACAGGGAACCTGGGAAGGGGGGGGGTGTGCTGTCACATTGTGGGGATTGCAACTAATGCCACAAAAACAATATGTGTATAAATTTTTGTATGAGAAATTAACTTAAGCTGTAAACTTTCACCTAAAGCACAGTGGAAAAAGAAAGAAAAAAAATTTAAGAGCAAGCATTCTGGATATTTACTGCCAATTATTATACGAAATTATATACGTTAACTTATTTAATATTTACAGCCACCTTATTTATTCCACAGATGAGGACATTGAGGGCAAAGGACGTTAAATAAAATTTTCAAAGTCACACAGCTAACTGGGAACTGACCTCAGGTAATCTGGCTCTAAAAAATCCTCAAGGCACAATGGTTACGCTCTTGCCTGCTAACCAGAAGATGGATGGTTCTAAACCACTTAGCATCTCCGTTGGAGAAAATACCTGAAAATCAGCTCCCATAAAGATTACAGCCTAGGAAACCCCATGGGGAAGGTCTACTCTATCCTATAGGGTCGCTATGAGTCAGAATCAACTAGAGGGCATGCAACAACCTCAAAATCTGACTGTTGTCTGTGTTCTTGACCACCACACTCTAAGGGCAAACACTAGAACTATATCTCTCTGTAGCTCAGTATCTTTCCCAACAGGTATTTGCATGGAAAAATACTTTTGGAACTTTTACAGGCAATATTATTTATTATTTTTATTTTATAATACAATGAAATTGTTAAATATCTAGCAGCTATGGAGGATCCTCGGTCAACTCTCCTTTTTGTTGCTGAAAGATCCTCCTTAATGTTCACCACGGAAATCAAATTCTTTCTGTTTTTCTTATAGCCATTCTAAAATTTGTGTAATTCTTCCAAGAGGAGAAATTATGCACATTGCCCAAAGGAAATATATATATATATATGTTTTCAAATATTGTACAAAAAATTCTATTTGTCCAAAAAATTATCCTTATTTCTGATGTTTCCATGAGTGGATAAAGTCACCTCATTCCTAGTAATGAAATGAGGTCATAAAGTTGTGATGGACATCATGCTTGTATATACCTTGAATGATGTGTGAGAGCTACAATTGAATGTCCCAGTTCAATGATAATGAAATAAGTTAGAATACTCTTTGAAGCATTTGGTCAGTCATGCTCTGAGAAATTGGCTGCAAGTTGTTGGCCTCTGTCTTTTTGTGGGAGTGCATACAGTGTCCTGGTTTGCCCACATATTCATGGGAAACCCATGTTGCTAGATCATTGTCATGGAAAACTAAAAATTAGACAGGAGAAAACCTTTGATTGGTCTTCTCTTAGTTTTTGAAAGTTCCATATCTTTGTAGTTAAAGGTTTCAAAGCATACTCCCCAAAGAGGGGAGCCAACCTCAATTTTTCTGAAAGATTCTAAAATATTATGTAAATATTTTACTTTGTTTTTGTAAAACTTTTAAAGAAAAAAAATTGACCATGCAAGTGAATATTTTTAATATAGAAAATATAATAACTCTGTAAATATTAGAAGCCCAGTAATGCTTATTAACTAAAATTTATGTGATCTACCGGCTTGGGTATACTTACTCTATAAAGAATCCTTGGTGGTATAGTGGTTAAGCACTAGGCTTGCTAACCGAAAGGTTGGTGGCTCAAACCCACCAGTGGCTCCCTGGAAGAAAAATGTGACAGTTGGCTTCCATAAAGATTACAGCCTCGGAAACTCTATGGGACAGTTATACCCTGTTCTACTGGGCTGCTATGAGTTGAAAGTGACTCGACAGCAGTGGGGATACTTACTCTATATTGCTAACTGCATATTTAATATTCAAAGGGTTAGCCCTATAAAAATTACTGTACATGAGCAATAACATAAAATGATCATTTTATTATTTTGTGCCCTAAATTCTATGATTGTTCCTTTCTTACCATATTTGGCAATTTCTTCAACAGTAATTGATTAGTCACTGATGATCTGTCTACTAATTCAAAGATCTGACAGTAGTCTTGGAAAATTTGGGTGAGTTCACTCCTGACAGATGACAGCAATTAAGAGTGATTTTACTCTAGTTAACTACTGAACCTACTGAATGATTTAAAAAAATAAAAATAAAACAGAGAGGGAATCAATTGTGCATTTCATCATTGGCTTGGAACAAAATATTATTAGAATACTGAAATACACTAACTTTCAATGATTATGACAGAAATAAACTTAATCGATAAATAATTCACTTACTATCAAAGGATTTACGGAAGATTCTATGCATTATTTTCTGTTACCGCATTAAATTTAGAATAAAAATTATGTAAAATGTATTTAATATCTAAAAGTAGCTGAGATACATTTAAATGGATTTCATTTAATAGCTTAAGTGTTAATTTATGTAAATTTAATATTCATCTAAGTATAGCCAGAATTTTTAAATAGGTCAGCCGCTGAATTTTTTTCCATACCAAAATAGGCTAGACCAACTTAGAACTGTATTTCAAGTACATAAATAATTTAAATCAATTATTTAAAACAAAACGAATGTGACTTTTTTATTTTTATTTTATTTAATAATATTTTACTGTATTTTTGGTGAAAGTATACACAGCAAAACAGGCTCCCATTCCACAATATCTATATATCTTGTTCAGTGACATTGGTTACATTCTTATTTTGTTCATTCTAGTATTCCACGGAGTTTATTCGTTTGTTTGTTCTTAAAACAGTAGAATAACTTTAACACCAAAAACAACACTAACCTGCCATGGCTCAGATGGTCAGTACCCCATCCATATTTCCTGGCATCTCAGTATCTTTTTTTTTTTTTTTTAATGTTGTTGTTGAGAATACATATGGCAAAACATAGACCAATTCAACTGTTTCAACACGTACAATTCAGTGACAATGATCACATTCTTCGAGTTGTGCAACCATTCTCACCCTCCTTTTCTGAGTCGTTCCTCCCCCATTAACATAAACTCACTGCCACTTAAGTTTCCTGTCTAATCTTTTGAGTTGCTGTTGTCACCTTGATCCCATATAGATAGTTCTTAAAAGAGCACAGTGCTCAAGGCAGACATTTTTTTCTAGTTGAGCTATTGTTTGGTTTTAAGAAGACTTCAAGGGATATTTTTGGTTTAAGTTTTAAAGATTTTCTCAGGGCAATAGTTTCAGAGGGTACTCCATGAGAATTTGAAATTCTTTGCTACATTTCCCCCCTTTTGATCAAGATTCTGCTATAGAATCTGAACAAAATGTTCAGTGATGTTAACCAGGCACCATTCAGTTCTGATCTCTTGGCAAAGGAGGCCGTTAGTCTCAGTTCTGATCTCATGGCAAAGGAGGCAGATATTCATGGGGGCAATTAGCCACACATTCCATATCCTCTTCCTATTCTTAAATCTCCTTTTCCTCTGTTGCTCCAAGCAAATACAGACCCACTGTCAGGCCTTGGGTGACCTCTTGCAAGCTTTTATTCCCCAGACTCTATGCAATAAACTAGGAAGTAGATCAGAAGCACTAAACTCGTTATTAGGCCAATTAACTGGGAGGTCCCCTAAAACCATGACCCTAAACCTACACATCGAGGAACAAAATCCCTTGAGGTTTTTAGTTATACATAAGCAGCCTCAAGCAGCTACTCTTTTTTTGATTGTTGTTCTTATACCTAACACACGATTTCTGCCAATTCTACTATTTACAGGTGTCTTAACTTTTTTTTAACTTACTGATACTATAAATAATGTGAAAATTACCAGCTTCCCATTACCTGAAATTAACTATTATTAATATTTTGTATGTATTTAATCACATCTTTCTATACCACCACATGTATTCACATGCCTATATTTTAGATCTATTAATGAAAAAAAAAATGCTGTTTTTATCTTGCTTTTCTAAGTTATATATTGAATTCTCATTAGTACAGCTATCCTTTCTTGTCTGAAATGCACCTATGATGAAATATTGTGTACATGCAGGTAACAAACATCTAAAAATTGTGTATTTTTTTATATGATAAAATAATATTTACTTATAGGTAGGGAAATTTAACAATTCTGAAGAGGAAGGAGTAAAAACAAAATGTAACTTTGTTGTCACTTGCACTTCATATTACTTGCTTTCTACCACAGAAATGAGTGATATTGTTTTATTTGAAAGCTTCCTGATATTCTCTATGAATATAAACATCATACACATTAAAATATATATTTTTATACACAAATGATATTGTGTGTGTGTGTGTGTGTATATATATATATATATATATATATATAAACCCAGGTGGCATAATGGTTAAGAGCTATGGCTGCTAACCAAAAGGTCATCTGTTCGAATCCACCAGGTGCTCCTTGGAAACTGTATGGGGCAGTTCTACTCTGTCCTATAGGGTCACTATGACTCAGAATCGACTTGATGGCAATGGGTTTGGTTTTATATACATATATATATATAAAAAATATATATATATACACACTAATAAACAGATATTGTTATCTACATCAGAATATATTCACATATCTTTTCTTTTTTTTTAATAGGTATAAACTTTCCAAAAGTATAAATTTACAAAATTAATTTCTTCAATATGCTCTTTATTTTTTTCCTTCTTTTAATATTTTATTTTATTTTTGGTGCTAATATATGCCCCAAAATCAGCTCCCAATCAACACTTTCGAGACATAATGATAATTGACATTGATTACTTTTGTCACTTGTGTCAACATTCTTGTTATTTCTGTTCTAGTTGTTTCATTCCCATTGACTTAAACTCCCTGTCCCTCAAGCTTCTCATCTGTGCTTTTCCCCAATATCATCTTAATAAGAATTTATGTTATCTCTGATTTTTTTTTCTATGGACATTTTTGTATCTGCATCTTTGCATTCTTGTCCAATTAAGTTTAATTTCCTTAAATAGAACAAACAGTACAAAGGATATGCATTTTTCGCTTTTTTAACTAGTATCTCCAGATTGCCCTTTGAAACCACCATATGCGAAAGAACCCCGTTCTCACAAATTTGCCAAAAACTTTTATCACTCTTTTAAAATTTTGCCAACTTAGTGAAAACCAACATTATTTTATCATTATTTCAAAGTGTTACTTTTATAACTAAGAAGATGTAATGCTTGTTTTGGAAAGAAGAAAGTTAGAGTGAAGAAGCGAAGCCGTACCTTTGTGTATCTTTGATTCTTGTCAGTCAAACTTTCAATATTTGGAAATAATGTAGGTAAGTAGATAAAGCTTCCTTTCCTCGTCCTATGAGTTTCATTAATTTCTTCAACACTTGTGCTTGAATAGACAGCATGTGCTGGTCTTTGAGAATTAGTAGTAAGCTTGATAGATGTGACACCCTCCCACTTTTGTGGAATTTATAGTTTAAAGCTGTGGTTTTCAGACTTCTGCCCACTATAAAAAAGAAAAAAAAAAAAAAACTTGAAGGTGATCAACTGTTAAAATTAAGATTTCTAGAAATTATTCCAAGAATTATTACTCACTGTTATGGATTAAACTGTGTGTCCCCCCCCCCCCCCCCCGCAAATATGTGCTGTGAATGTAATCCCATTTGGGAATAGGGTTTTCTTTGTTATGCTAAACAGGCCATATCAGTGTAGGGTGTGCCTTAAGCCAATCACTTTTGACATATAAAAGGAGCAGATTAGTTACAGAAGCAAGAAAGCAAGAATGAAAGAGAGATGTCAACTGTACATCACCAAGGGATGATGCCAGGAAGAATGTTGGAGAAGCTGAAACAAACATTTTCCTCCAGAGTAGGGAAAAACAGCTGACGTGAAACAGAATTATTAATAAATGGTATGGAAGAACTCATTTTAAATTTACTGAAATTCTATAGGACTGTAGGTTATAATAACTTCATATTCCATACAAAACCTTTTATCCCACCTTCCTAATATGACTCACTTATTGTATCTGGGGTATATTGATTATAGTTCATATTAAATATTTTGGGATTTTGAAGAATTTTATGGACCAAATTAGGTATGTGTTTCCCCTAGTCACACTGGTTGGCAAGTAAAATTAATGTCACAACAACAAATTTTAGAATTTCTCTAACTATATTCAACTCTTACATACAGATCTACTTCTGCTTTGCAACTATTTCTTAGAATCCTAAGGTCACTCTTATTTGTCTTGCTGAACTTGTTTTTGATGTTGTTAGGTGCCCTTCAGTCAGTTCTGACTCATAGGGACCCTATGTACAGCAGAAGGAAACACTGCCTGGTCCTGTGCCATCCTCACAACTGTTGCTGTTTTAGCCCATTGTTGCAGCCACTGACCCTCTTTTTTCCTGACCTTCTACCAAGCATGATGTCCTTCTTCAGGGACTAGTCCCTCCTAATACTAAGTCCAAAGTATGTGAGTTGTGGCCGTGCTATTCTTGCTTCCAAGGGACACTCTGTCTGTACTTCTTCCAAGACAGACTTGTCCATTTTTCCGGCAGTCCATGTATATTCAATATTCTTCACCATAATTCAAAGGTAACATGAACTTACACCCATCAATTCCCATGTGACATACGGCATTTTCTACTTCTCTCTTCCTCTTTGTGACATTTCTCTTGTTTGTTGGAGTAGATTGTGGCATTTTATTGCTGCCAGTGCCAGTGGTACTTGCCTGCTAATTCCATCCCTGAACAGTTTAGTTTTTCATGGTCTATATCATAATCTCTCTCTTTAAAGCTTAAAAAATAAAAACCCAAAAGCTTAGGCATGAACAATTCATCTGACTGCTAGTAAACCAAAAAAATTCCATTGCCTTTGAGTCAATTCCAACTCATAGTGACCCTACAAGACAGAGTAGAATTGCCCCAGTTGTTTCCAAGGAGCAGCTGGTGGATTCAAACTGCTAACCTTTTGGTTAGCAGCCTGAGCTCTTAACCACTGTGCCACCAGGGCTCTGTGACTGCTAATAGACTACTAAAAAAAGAAATTCTCTCTACTCTGATTGTTGAAACCAATACTTGGAATGCTCTTTCTTTAACGATCTTCTCTCTTCCCTCAATGAGATATTCCTTTTCTGTATGCAATTCATCCTTACCAAATTATTTCCCAGGACACGTATATGCTCCTTGATAGGTACAAATCTCAAAGTGACAGATTTGCACAGGCTATGCCACCCACCACATCTCTTACCAGAAGAACCATTTATTGCAGTCACACTCAACTACTTGCATTTTCCCAAATGCAGGAATGTGATCAATTCTCTCAAACCTGTAATAGTTTGGATAATTTTTCTTTGTCTAGACTTACACAGGTTTCCTACCTCCTCTGCCCAAATTCTTACTTAGATTTCAGGACTAATTTGAGAAATTATTTCCCTCATAAATACCCTTTGGTTCCTCCCAGTCCAGGGTTCCCACAGAGACCAGGGCTGATGTGAAAGTCCCCTTCCATTCCAGGAGCCAAACCTTGAATCTTGGTCAGGGGAGGAGCCTGACCTTAGCAAAGTTTTTTTTTTTTTTTTTTTTTTTGAATAAGTGAAACCTCTACTTTAAGGCATGTTACAAAGGAGAATGGTGTGTCCACACAAAGTAGATGCCCTAATGGGCTAGTGGCAGTTCACGGTCACTCCCCTTCTCTTTCTCTAACCGCTTCTGCCAGGCATCATGAATAGCTGAGAAAAAATCTAGAAGTATGTTGTACTGGAACATTCCTGCAGAATATTGTTCTGGTGATCGTTCCTTCAAAAAGTGAAGACCATGTGGACTAGTTCTCATCTATATACTGAGCAGGAGCAAGTATGTAATAAATCTGAGACACCTTTGATGGAGCAATAAGACATGTCCTGAAGAATGTTCATCAATTCTAAATAACACATTTAAGCTATCGTTGAACTCCTACTACAGCTAGTGGTAAACTGGGGGAACTGACACTTTGAGAGCTAATTCTGTGACTAGCCCGCATAACAGCTTTACGGGAAATGAACAAGTTGGAAGCAAGTTTGTTTCTGCTTAACAGCCTTTTCCTGTGAGTGAGCATTCTGGAAGTGCTTATGTGATGCCGTAAGATCCAACTCTATGTCAAACTTTCCCCATGAGAACAAGCCAAACATTCAAAAGTTATGGTTCAGGGAGGCGGGGCCAAGATGGCGGCGGACTAGGTAGACGCTACCTCGGATCCCTATTGCAACAAAGACTCCGAAAAAAAGTGAATATGTAAAAGATCACAATAATCAAAAAGAGGGACTAAATACAGGTGGCATAGAACTGCCATATGGAGAGTGATACAAGGCGATATAGAGCAATACAAGTTAGGTTTTTACTTAGAAAAATAGAGGTAAACAATAAGGTAACCACAAAGAGGTATAACAACTCCATAACTCAAGATAAAAGCCAAGAAAAACGTAACGACTCAACAAACATAAAGTCAAACACTACGAAAATGAGGATCTCACAATTTACTAAGAAAAAGTCTCAGCACAAAAAAGTATGTGGAAAAAGGAAATTGTCAACAACACACATAAAAAGGCATCAAAATGACAACACTAAACACTTATTTATCTATAATTATGCTGAATGTAAATGGACTAAATGCACCAATAAAGAGACAGAGAGTCTTGGACTGGATAAAGAAACACGATCCGTCTATATGCTGCCTACAAGAGACACACCTTAGACTCAGAGACACAAACAAACTAAAACTCAAAGGATGGAAAAAATATATCAAGCAAACAATAAGCAAAAAAGAAGAGGAGTAGCAATATTAATCTCTGACAAAGTAGACTTTAGACGTAAATCCACCACAAAAGATAAAGAAGGACACTACATAATGATAAAAGAGACAATTGATCAGGAAGACATAACCATATTAAATATTTATGCACCCAGTGACAGGGCTGCAAGATACATATATCAAATTTTAACAGAACTGAAAAGTGAAATAGACACCTCCACAATTATAGTAGGAGACTTCAACACACCACTTTCGGAGAAGGACAGGACATCCAATAAGAAGCTCAATAGAGACACGAAAGACCTAATTACAACAATCAACCAACTTGACCTTATTGACTTATACAGAACTCTCCACCCAACTGCTGCAAAGTATACTTTTTTTTCTAGCGCACATGGAACATTCTCTAGAATAGACCACAGGTTAGGTCATAAAACAAACCTTTGCAGAGTCCAAAACATAGAAATATTACAAAGCATCTTCTCAGACCACAAGGCAATAAAACTAGAAATCAATAACAGAAAAACTAGGGAAAAGAAATCAAATACTTGGAAACTGAACAATACCTTCCTGAAAAAAGACTGGGCTATAGAAGACATCAAGGAGGGAATAAGGAAATTCATAGAATGCAACGAGAATGAAAATACTTCCTATCAAAACCTCTGGGACACAGCAAAGCAGTGCGCAGAGGCCAATTTATATCGATAAATGCACACATACAAAAAGAAGAAACAGGCAAAATCAGAGAACTGTCCCTACAACTTGAACAAATAGAAAGTGAGCAACAAAAGAATCCATCAGGCACCAGAAGAAAACAAATCATAAAAATTAGAGCTGAACTAAATGAATTAGAGAGCAGAAAAACAACTGAAAGAATTAACAAAGCCAAAAGCTGGTTCTTTGAAAAAATTAACAAAATTGATAAACCATTGGCTAGATTGACTAAAGAAATACAGGAAAGGAAACAAATGACCCAAATAAGAAACGAGAAGGCCCACATCACAACAGACCCAACTGAAATTAAAAGAATCATATCAGATTATTACGAAAAACTGTACTCTAACAAATTTGCAAACCTAGAAGAAATGGATGAATTCCTGGAAAAACACTACCTACCTAAACTAACACATTCAGAAGTAGAACAACTAAATAGACCCATAACAAAACAAGAGATTGAAACGGTAATCAAAAAACTCCCAACAAAAAAAAGCCCTGGCCCGGATGGCTTCACTGCAGAGTTCTACCAAACTTTCAGAGAAGAGTTAACACCACTACTACTAAAGGTATTTCAAAGCATAGAAAATGACGGAATACTACCCAACTCATTCTATGAAGCTACCATCTCCCTGATACCAAAACCAGGTAAAGACATTACAAAAAAAGAAAATTACAGACCTATATCCCTCATGAACATAGATGCAAAAATCCTCAACAAAATTCTAGCCAATAGAATCCAACAACATATCAAAAAAATAATCCACCCTGATCAAGTGAGATTTATACCAGGTATGCAAGGCTGGTTTAATATCAGAAAAACCATTAATGTAATCCACCACATAAATAAAACAAAAGACAAAAACCACATGATCTTATCAATTGATGCAGAAAAGGCATTTGACAAAGTCCAACACCCATTTATGATAAAAACTCTCAGCGAAATAGGAATTGAAGGAAAATTCCTCAACATAATAAAGGGCATCTATGCAAAGCCAACAGCCAACATCACTCTAAATGGAGAGAGCCTGAAAGCATTTCCCTTGAGAACGGGAACCAGACAAGGATGCCCTTCTTCACCGCTCTTATTCAACATTGGGCTAGAAGTCCTAGCCAGGGCAATTAGGCTAGACAAAGAAATAAAGAGCATCTGGATTGGCAAGGAGGAAGTAAAATTATCTCTATTTGCAGATGACATGATCTTATACACAGAAAACTCTAAGGAATCCTCCAGAAAACTACTGAAACTAATAGAAGAGTTTGGCAGAGTCTCAGGTTATAAAATAAACATACAAAAATCACTTGGATTCCTCTACATCAACAAAAAGAACACCGAAGAGGAAATAACCAAATCAATACCATTCACAGTAGCCCCCAAGAAGATAAAATACTTAGGAATAAATCTTACCAAGGATGTAGAAGACCTATACAAAGAAAACTACAAAGCTCTACTACAAGAAATTCAAAAGGACATACTTAAGTGGAAAAACATACCTTGCTCATGGATAGGAAGACTTAACATAGTAAAAATGTCTATTCTACCAAAAGCCATCTATACATATAATGCACTTCCGATCCAAATTCCAATGCCATTTTTTAAGGTGATAGAGAAACAAATCACCAATTTCATATGGAAGGGAAAGAAGCCTCGGATAAGTAAAGCATTACTGAAAAAGAAGAAGAAAGTGGGAGGCCTCACTTTACCTGATTTCAGAAGCTACTATACAGCCACAGTAGTCAAAACAGCCTGGTACTGGTACAACAACAGACACATAGACCAATGGAACAGAATTGAGAACCCAGATATAAATCCATCCATCCACGTATGAGCAGCTGATATTTGACAAAGGCCCAGTGTCAGTTAATTGGGGAAAAGATAGTCTTTTTAACAAATGGTGCTGGCATAACTAGATATCCACTTGCAAAAAAATGAAACAGGACCCATACCTCACACCATGCACAAAAACTAACTCCAAATGGATCAAAGACCTAAACATAAAGACTAAAACGATAAAGATCATGGAAGGAAAAATAGGGACAACCCTAGGAGCCCTAATACAAGGCATAAACAGAATACAAAGCATTACCAAAAATGATGAAGAGAAACCAGATAACTGGGAGCTCCTAAAAATCAAACACCTGTGCTCATCTAAAGACTTCACCAAAAGAGTAAAAAGACCATCTACAGACTGGGAAAGAATTTTCAGCTATGACATCTCCGACCAGCACCTGATCTCTAAAACCTACATGATTCTGTCAAAACTCAACCACAAAAAGACAAACAACCCAATTAAGAAGTGGGCAAAGGATATGAACAGGCACTTCACTAAAGAAGGTATTCAGGCAGCTAACAGATACATGAGAAAATGCTCTCGATCATTAGCCATTAGGGAAATGCAGATTAAAACTACGATGAGATTCCATCTCACTCCAACAAGGCTGACATTAATTCAAAAAACACAAAACAATAAATGTTGGTGAGGCTGCGAAGAGATTGGAACTCTTATAAACTGCTGGTGGGAATGTAAAATGGTACAATCACTTTGGAAATCTGTCTGGCATTATCTTAAACAGGTAGAAATAGAACTACCATACAACCCAGAAATCCCACTCCTGGGAATATACCCTAGAGAAACAAGAGCCTTCACACAAACAGATATATGCACACCCATGTTTATTGCAGCTCTGTTTACAATAGCAAAACGCTGGAAGCAACCAAGGTGTCCATCTACGGATGAAAGGGTAAATAAATTGTGGTATATTCACACAATGGAATACTATGCATCGATAAAAAACAGTGACGAATCTGTGAAACATTTCATAACATGGAGGAACCTGGAAGGCATTATGCTGAGCAAAATCAGTCAGAGGCAAAAGGACAAATATTGTATAAGACCACTATTATAAGATCTTGAGAAATAGTATAAACTGAGAAGAACACATACTTTTGTGGTTGTGAGGTGGGGAGGGAGGGAGGAAGGGAGAGGGTTTTTTACTGATTAATATAGTAGATAAGGACTGCTTTAGGTGAAGGGAAGGACAACACTCAATACATGGAAGGTCAGCTCTACTGGACTGGATTGGTCCAAAAGCAAAGAAGTTTCCGGGATCAACTGAATACTTCAAAGGTCAGCGGAGCAAGGGTGGGGGTTTGGGAACCATGGTTTAAGGGGACTTCTAAGTCAATTGGCAAAATAATTCTTTTATGAAAACATTCTGCATCCCACTTTGAAATGTGGCATCTGGGGTCTTAAATGCTAACAAGTGGCCATCTAAGGTGCATCAATTGGTCTCAACCCACCTGGATCAAAGGAGAATGAAGAACACCAAGGTCACACGATAACTATGAGCCCAAGAGACAGAAAGGGCCACAGGAACCAGAGGCTTCCATCATCCTAGGACCAGAAGAACTAGTTGGTGCCCGGCCACAACCGATGACTGCCCTGACAGGGAGCACAACAGAGAACTCCTGAGGGAGCAGGAGATCAGTGGGATGCAGACCCCAAATTCTCATAAAAAGACCATAGTTAATGGTCCGACTGAGACTAGAGGAATCCTGGTGGTCATGGTCCCCAAACCTTCTGTTGGCACAGGACAGGAACCATTCCCGAAGAGAATTCATCAGACATGAAAGGGACTGGACAGTGGGTGGGAGAGAGATGCTGATGAAGAGTGAGCTAATTATATCAGGTGGACACTTGAGACTGTGTTGGCATCTCCTGTCTGGAGGGGGCATGGGAGGATAGAGAGAGTTGGAGGCTGGCAAAGTTTTCACGAAAGGAGAGACTGGAAGGGCTGACTCATTAGGGAGAGAGCAAGTGGGAGTAAGGAGTAAGGTGTATATTAACTTATATGTGACAGACTGACTTGATTTGTAAACGTTCACTTGAAGCTCAATAAAAGTTAATAATAATAAAGTTATGGTTCAGCAGCCAAATCATAACCAAGATAATTATCATTATATTCATCATCAGCCATGACCATCATCATAGGCAAGGTTTAGATTTTGAAAATGCATAATATTGGGAAGAGTGTTAAAAGATGAGATGATGGGCCAGCTTCATATATCTGTGTTGTTGTTAGGTGCCATCCAGGTGGTTCTACTCACAGAGACCCTGTGTGCAACAGAAAGAAACACTGCCCCGTCCTGTGCCATCTTCACAATCATTGTTATGCTTGAGCGTATTGTTGCAGCCACTGTGTCAATCCATCTCCTTGAGGGTCTTCCTCTTTTTAGCTGATCCTCCACTTTACCAAGCATGATGTCCTTCTCCAGGGCAGATCCCTCCTGACAACAAGTCCAAAGTATGTGAGATGAAGTCTTGCCATCCTCACTTCTAATGACCATTCTGGCTGTATGCCACCCAAGACATTTGTTCATTCTTCTGGCAGTTCATGGTATATTCAATATTCTTCGCCAAGACCATAATTCAAAGGTATCAATTCTTTTTCAGTCTTCCTTATGCATTGTCCAGCTTTCACATGCATATGAGGCAATTGAAAATACCATGGCATATATCTGTATATGTCTATAATATCAAAGAATTAGGACTGCTTTCCCTTTTAAGATATACTTTTCAGTGTTTAGTTCATTGAAATCATGCAAGTGGTCAATGAGAAATTTCTCAAGCTCTTCTGCAAGTCTTTCCACAACCTCGTTATTTTCAGTATTTTTTTCCATTGAATTTTAATTTCCTTGAGGTTAGTGGTCATGACTTTTTTTAACCCTAGTGGGGTTTTATTTTATTTTTTAATAGACTATATTTTTTAGAGAAGTTTTAGAGAATTCCCATATGCTCCCCGTTCCCCACACTGTTTCTCTTATTAACATCTTGCATTCCTGTGGTATATTTGTTACCATTAATGAACCAATATTGAGACATTATGATTAACGAAACTACGCTGCTTACAGTAGGATTTGCAATTTATCTTGTATAGTCCTTTGGGTTTTGACAAATATATAATATTGTGTGTCCACCATTACAATATCACACAAATAATTTCACTGTCCTAAAAATGCTCCCCCTTCCCCTGAACTCCTGGCAACATCTGATATTTTCACTATGTCTATAGTTTTGCTATTTCCAGAGTGTTGTATAGTTGAAATCAGACATTATGTAGCTTTTTCAGACTGATTTCTTTCACTTTAGCATTTAAGTTCCTTTCGTGTCATTTCTTTTCATCATTGAATAACGTTTCGTTATAAGTATATACCATAGTTTGTTTACCCACTTGCCTATTGAAGGACGTCTTAGTTACAATTTTTGGCAACTATAAGTAAAGACGCGGTAAATACTTTTGTGCAGGTTTTTGCGTCCAGCAATGATTTAAAAAAAAAAAAATTTCCCTCAGTGCCCTGCTGATCACAGGATATGTCATAGATATGAAACAAATATTTTTGAATGAATTAAGTGGAAAACAAGACCAGAGATTTTACACATAGCATCCAGAAAAAAATTCCACATTCTTTTCATTCCTCTAGTCGGCTTTTGTCATTGCAAGCTCACTTTTCCTGGATAGAGATGCTTCTGTCCAGAACATAAGTTTCTAATCATTTTGGTATATTTAAACAACCCTTGCTTTCTTATTAAAACATAAGGAAAAAAAAAGAAAGAAAAGGGAAACAGGCTATGCTACTTGTATTAATTTCTCTGTTGCTATGGAACAGTTGTCACAAACTTAAGAAAGTCAAACCACACAAATGGTTTATCTCACAGTTTCTATGATTTGGGAGTCTGGACATGGATTAGCTGGACCCTCTACTCAGGCCTTACAGGACTGCAATCGAGATGTTAGGTGGTTTTTATTTGAGATCTGAGATCTTCTTCCAAGCTCATTCAGTTTGTTGGCAAAATTCAGTTCCTTGTGACTGTATAACTGAGGTTCTGTTTTCTTATTGGTTGTTGTCTGAGGATTCCTTTTAGCTCCATAGGTGGCTTCCAACAAGTGGTTGTTTTCTTCCTCTGAAAACTACTGGAAAAAAAATGCTGTCTTTATAGTTCTCATCTGATTAGGCCAGGTTAACACAAAGTTATTTGGTAATTTGATGACGTTCACAAAATCCCTTTTGCTATCTACTCACGGTGGTGCTATCTCAGCATAGTCAAGCTTCTACTTACATTCAAGAAAGGAGATTATTTAAAGGTCAAGGTCATTGGGGATCATTTGAGTATTCTGCCTATGACATGATTTTTCTAGTATACATTGAATCACCAACTTTTAGGAAAATTTTTTTTTTCTCTCTTCCACAACACTTGCCCTGCCAAGTGTGATGCCTGCATTCTCATGCAAATGCTGAAATTGAGACAAAATGAAAATTTACCTAGAGAAATGAAATCAAAATTGAAAGCAGGAGCCAAATCCTTGCTTTGAAAGAAATCACCTTTTTTTCTCACCTGTTCAATTTTTCATTCCCTTAATCACAGTGTTGCTTAATTTGTTTTTTTCTTTAGCTTTTAAAATGAATTGAGCTAATCAATAATAAAAAAAAAAAAAATTAGTTGGTAACCAATATGCAGAATACCTAAAAAATTGTTTCCTAACTGTTGTATATTTGCCGTCACTGTTTTTTGACAATAAATGATTGAATAAAAACTTGAAGTTTGGCCTATGGGAGAAAAGTCAAGATGCATTTTAAATGCATATGTGTGTTTCTTTCACTAATTCAGCTGAGATACATAAATCCTTGTCTATCTTTAACGAGTCTGGAAAAGAAAATTTTACTTCATCTTCTAGTAAAAGATTGGTGAAATAAATAGGGTAGCACCCTTTTGGGCCCTATTATCTAAGCATTAACAGACTTTTAAACAGGTATTTTCCCCAAATTATGCCACAATTCTTACAGAACACCATTTCCGTTTTCTTTTTTTTTTTCCTTTTCTATTCTATAGCACATGAAATGCCATTGTAATTAAATAACTGCTTGAGCCATGGTACTTTCTCTCTCTCTATAAACTCATTTATTCACTTATTCAGTAAATATTCCTTTACTTCATACTACTGTCAGTCTCTGTTAAACACTGATGCTACAACAGGAAAATACAAATGATATGATGTCTGCCTTCACAGAGTTTATAGCTGTGGGAGTGAGTTGGGTGTTAAACAGATAAATATTTGAATCGCAGATAATGTATTTCAAATTGGATGGACTTTTGGGAAGAGATGTACAGGATGATACAAAGGTATATCAAGGAAATTTAACCTATAATTGGAGGAGGCAACTTTCAGTAGGTGATATGTAAGCAGAGGCCAGAGAGATGAATATAAATTGTAGAGACACAGGGGACGAGAGAGGTGAGCAGCACAGAAAAAAGGAAGATACGTGTGGAACCTCAGGTCTGGAGGAATTTGATATAATGAAAAATGTGAAAGAAGATCTGAGTGTTTTGAGCTTCAGGAGTAAGAAGTGGTCTGATGAGTAGCAGGTGTGAGACCTTAGGTGAACATGGAGGCCATCTTAAAGACCACAATGTTTATTCTAATTAAAATACGAATCAATGTAATGTTTTAATGAGAAGTGCCCCATAGCCTGAATTTCCTAGGGCCTGAGAAAGCTTATTTGCCAATGGTTTCTTGGGGTTTCAATCCAAAAGAAGCAAGAGGGAAGGAAAAATGTAGGTGAGGGAAAAAAGTAGAGTAAGCAAATGCCAGAGGTCTCTAAGTGAGCTTCACGAGAAAATTCCTCTGGTTTCCTGGTCAAATAGGCCCTTCCCTTAGAGGTTGTATGAAATCACTGGGCCTGGGAGCACTCTCTCCAGGACAAGAAGGGGGAAATTTGTCTGCAGAATCCATTTGGTTTCCTGTCTCTCAGTCATTAACATGTGTCCCATATGTCAGCAACTCTTTCATCTTCCTGTTCCCTCCAGGCAGTCTCTAGAGAAGACAAAGTTCCCATGGGTCTTGTTGGGTCAGAACTGAAGCCGGGACTGCTGTGGCTCTCACCAAGAGCCATAATGGAGCAATGAAGGCTCCTAGTCCTCATCTCAAGGGGAGGCTGAGACAAACAGTGGTGTTGTGGGATGATCAATGGTGGAAGGAGGAACCTGGAGAGCTGGGAGTACTCTAGCAAGAAAGCCTGACAGGTAGCACAGGCTGAGTAGCAAGTGGGACCAAAAACTGAACCACAGGGTTTGTAACCTGGGTCCCATTCATAATGCAATTTGCATTTGGCAGATATCTTCTGGGTGCTGGATGGGGAAAAAAGATAAACAAGAGCTTAGAGAAGGCCATTGCAACAGTCCAGGTGAGAAAGTGAGATAGCTTAGGAGTGAAGGCAGTGGAGAAGAGCAGAAATATTCAGACTGTCAGGAAACAATATGAATGTGTTCATATTTCTGCAAAGGTCAGGGCTTTCTGGGCAAAGAAAACAGACCCTGAGTTAAAAGAGAAGCCTTAGAAGTTTAAGGATGACTGGATAGCAACCTTGAGATAGTGAGAAACCTCCAGAGATATTTAGAGATTTATCTCCCTGGAGCTATGTGTTTACATTTCAAAGGAGAATGAAGCTTAGAGTCAAATATTTCCATTCCAAAGGTTTGGAAAACATTAAGGAGGAAAGGTTACTCTCCTTCTCTCTGGAGGGGAAGAGGCAGAAGCATCCAGCCCCTACATAAGTTTCCAGAGCCATAATTACAGGGCTTCTCTCCTGTAGTGCAAAAATTCCTTTGTCTGTGCGACATGACATCAGACTCTCAGCAAGCCACCAGAAAGGGAAAAAGGGAGTATGGAGGACCAATGTGTTGATTTCTGTAAGTAATAGTAACTGTGCCTCTGATCCAGAAACCTAGTGTTGGCTTTCAGGACAATACAAATGAGTGTACTTGGATAGACTAACAATTATCTAGTGGATAAAATGAGAGGGAATTGGGTGATGATTCAGAGATTAGAGTTCGCTTACTCTGTTGAAAGATTTTTTATGGAGCACAACTATTGCAGGACACCATTCTAGGTCCCAAAGATACCACTCTCAGCAAAGCTGACAGCATCACTGCCCTCACAGAGCTTATAGTGCAGCCCATTGGGTGACATTGGTGTCAACAGTTGATTTTACTCACTGATACAGCAGTCATTTAGTAGGCTATGTGGATGGGGAGATACACCATATGAATGCTTCAAGTTCACCATCGGGAACCTGTTGCCAATTCCAGCTCTCTTTCCTTCTAACAATCCAAGCTGTCTTACGATTCACCCATCAAAGTAATGAGCCCTCTCTCACTGCTTAAAAGGTATACATTTCAAGCAGAACAAGTAATTTTTAATGGAGCAAATAGGGGGCAGATTCACTTCAGCTCCTGAATAGCTGGATTTGTATCTCCTGTGAGGTTTGTCTTGGATTTTTTCAAGTATATTCCGATGAGTCGGAATCGACTCAACGGCACGCGCGCTGGATGTTTTTTTTTATATTCCAATGAAAATAATGGCCTTCGGTGACCAGTTACCCAATTTCACCAACTTTATGAATAAAATGCATGATAGTAATTCAAAGCAGAATTTGTAGTCATGTATCATACACATTTATAACTCATTGGAAATCCTACAGAAATACTTCTTTAAAGCATTTTCATGAAAACTTAATTTTATTTATCCTTGTCCTGAGACTGTAACAGAATCCTGTTTTGATATCACTGTCAAGATGTCAGGAATGACTCCTGGGTTTGCCATAGGGTCTAGTGATATTTTTTGAGATGGTGCGTACTAAATAGGATCTCATTCAATGAAGAAAAGTGACTGAATGTGGATTTTGACAAATAGGAAGTTCTATTTGTTGAGTTTGTTTATTCTGATGCTAGAATCTAAAGGCAGAATCCATGCTCATCCCTTTTATAAAGACAGGCATCAAAGGGGCATTGAATACATGTCAGTGTACCTAAGTTTCATCACTCCTCATCCTGCAAGGGGCATGATTATGGCACAACAACTCCAAGTATTTTATTGGCAGAGCTTTCTCCATAGCGTGCTCCACCCACACCCATTGTCATGTCCACTGCTTTCTCTATCACTTGTCAATTCTTTACTGGTCCCTGCAACACTGGGGTCCTTCCCAATACACCGCTGCTTTTGGATTCTGGCCCCAGCACCAAGGTGGTACAGCAAAAACATCTTTCCAGTATTGAACTATCTTTTGTCTCCCATGAAATCTCTAACCCAAAGGCCGCCCCTGGAAAAGGTAAAGAAGCATAAAACTAGAGGCTAAATGTGAATGAATATGAATATCTCCAGAGTTTAAAAAACAAACAAACCAAGCAAAGGGGAGAAGTCCTCAGAAAGCTTCCTTATGGCCATTCACAAAACTTTAGTCTTGTTTCCCTATATGAAAAGTTGTTTATTATTTATTTTAGCCATGTAGTCTCATTTGCATTCACTCTGCATAGATAGTAGAAATCTCCGCCTTACTTATGTAAACCTTACCCTGCTTGCACAGAAATTGGTCTAGCCTTGGGATTTCTCTCCCTTTATCTCCTACTTGAAAGTAATCAAGCAATGTAGTGACTTTAGCAGGATTGTCCAAGGAACTGTCTACTGCTTCAAATGCGCAAGATCAGTTTGGGTAGCCTCTGATGGTCCAGCAATCCCACTACTAGGAATATACCTTGGAGACCTAAAAATAATGACAAAAACAGACATATGCACACCTATGTTCATTGAGGCTTTATTCACAATGGCAAAAAATGGAAATAACCAAAATGCCCATGAACGGATGGATGGATCAGCAAATTGTGGTACTTACATACAATGGAATGTTACACACCATAAAGGACAGTGATGAGTCCATGAAACATAATACGAACATGGATGGGCCTGGAGGACTTAATGCTAAGGGAAATAAGTCAAGCGTATAAGGAGAAATACTGTATTATCCCCCTTTTATTAAATGACAAGAACAGATAAATATAGATAGAAGGAATAGGGCAGGTACGCTTTATACAGTAAAGACCAGTTATTTTTGGTTATGGGAAAAGTGGTACCAAATGCGGATATAGTGAGCATAGCACAACCAAGTAAAAATGAGTATTTGAGCACATATGGATGGGTATAGGCAAATTGGTATATGGGTAGTTACAGGTGTATACATCATGAAAACAGATAGAAGTATCCATAAACCAAAAACAGCCATTGCTGTCAAGTCAATTTTGACTCATAGTGACCCTGTAGGTCAGAGTAGGACTGTCCCCAATGGGTTTCTAAGGCTGTAAATCTTTATGGAAGCAGACTGCCACATCTTTCTCCTGCAGAGGGCTGGTGGGTTTTAACTGCGGCACTTTTGGTTAGCAGCCAAGCTCTTAACCACTGTACCACCAAGGCTCTTTCTGTGTAAAATACCTACCCGATAACTGTTGCCATTGAGTCAATTCTGACTCATAGCGACCCTGTAGGACAGAGTAGAACTGCCCCATAGAGTTTCCAAGGATCGTCTGGTGGATTTGAACTGCCGACCTTTTTGGTTAACAGCCATAGCACTTAACCACTATGCCACCAGTGTTTCCTCTAAAATAGTTATGTTAAATCTCTGTTAATTAACTAGACGAGTCTATCATCTCACCATTTATTGCTATCTGTTAACCACAGTCATTTATATATAAAATCATATTTAACATTTATAACAACCCTGTGGAATTAGTATAGCCTCCATTTTACAGATAAAAAAACTGCAATTCACAGTCCCAGACCTCAAGGAAAAGGGTCTTACTAAACTGCCAAAAATGCATACTGTTAATCTTCCTCAAATTGGCTGTCTGACTTTAACCATCAAAACAAAGCTTTGTGGCTTTTCCACGAAGTCCCAAAATTGAGTCAGTTCACAGACCCAGACCTCAAGGTAAAGGATCTTGCTAAAATGTCAAAAATGTGTACTGTTAATCTTCCTCAAGTTGACTGTCAGTTTGAGAAGAGAGAATAATTTTAATTTGGGGGATAACTAGACACTGGTTTTGTACCAACATTAATGCCTAGACTCACTAAACTTCACTATGGTTCACTGGTCAGAGTAGGAGATTATGCAGGCCAGATGATGAAGGGAGTTTTGACTCGGTCCATCTTAAACTGTGCCCATTCTCTAGGCCTACCTCATGGTTATTCCTCCAGTTACAGAATGTGCCATTTTAATAGACATACTCAGCAACTGGCAAGGTACATACATTAGCTCCCTGACACATGAAAGGCACAGTATTTTGTTAGGAGAGGTCAAGTGGAAACAATTAGGAAAAAAACTACCTTTGAAAACAGTAGCCTGAAAGCAATGCCACATCCCCGGAGGACTGTAGAGAACATTGCCACCAAAAAACACTTGAAGATGCAGGAGTGGCGATTACTACCACATTTCCTTCAAATCATCTGTTTGGCATTGGCAGAAGATAGACAAATGTAGAGAATGACAGTGAATTATTATGAATGTGTGCCCTAGGGGCACAACAATTAATTGGATGGCTGCTAACCAAATGGTTGGAGGTTCAAATACACCCTGTGACTCTATGGGAGGAAGACCTGGCAAAGGTTACAGCCAGAAAAACCTGTGGGGCAGTTCTACTCTGTAGCATGGGGTTGCTATGAGTCAAAGATCAACTTGATGCCACCTAACAGCAACAATCAGGTTGTAATTTTATTTGCAAGTTGTTCCAATTATGCTTCTGTTTTTGGAGACAATCAACAAATCCCCTGGCATCCAGTATGCAGCTATCAGTCTTTCAAATGCTTTCTATTTTCTATTTACTTGACAGTAAAGACATTCAGGAGTAATTTTCTTTCAAATGACAAAGCCTGCAATATACCTTCACAGTCTTATCTTGAAGGTATATCCCCTTTCTAGCCCTATGTCAAAATCTCTGTAGCAGGGATCATGCTTCTGCCCTCCGCAAGTTATAGTGCTGGTCCATTACATTGATTGCATTATACTAATTAGACCTATTGAGCAGAAAGTTGTAATTATTCAGGATACACTGAGAAGGCACTTACGGGCCGGAGAGTGGAAAATAACACCCACAAAAATTCAAGGGCCTGATACCTGGGTAAAATTTCTAGGGATTCAGCCATCTGCAGATACTTTTTCTGATTTTTTCTGAAATTTTAATTTCTAATTATTTTATACTCAGAACATTTACCAACAACTAAACAAAGAACATCTGATATAAACTTCAGATGAACAAAGAATTAAGCAAGGGGAGAAGTATTTTTTAGTATAGTTTGTAAAGAATGATACAGTCAATGATACCACATTTTAATGACATACCTAAGCCTAACCAACTTTAAAATAAGGAAACTAAAAGTCATCTTTATAGAACTAAAACATAAAAGTGAAATTCATATAAAAGTAGTCACAGAGGTTTCCTGAAACATCTGAATGGCAGTACCGACTAAATTCATCATGATAGCTTTGAATGGAATGAAAATGTCTCTAATGTGAGGGCAGTGCTGCAGCATTTTCAACGGATCACACAGTGAGAATGCCCTGTTCAGTACAGCCAAACATGGATTCCATTAGCAAATGTATATCGCTCTTTAAATTCAATGTACTTGACGAACTAATGACAGTTGCACAGCTCTGTTCTTAGACAGCCGAGGACATTCAGTAAAGAAGAGCAGACATTGGTGTGGATGATGGTAAGTGGTTAGTCTCACATATTTCCTTGATCAACATAGCTTCTCTCTTAACTCTTGCAAAAAACTACAGACAAGATACTCAATTGCATAAATTACATGTGCAAAGCAATCTCGGTTTCAGGGAAGATTGACAGAATTGTAATAATAACAGTCTCTCTTTTTGCATAAAATTGATATAAGTATGACTCTAAATTTAACAATTGTTAAAAATCACCACTACCAAATTTGTGATTCTAAATCTTGCAGAAGGATAAATTATCTTGGAAAAGAACTTTCAAAAGTAGGCTCCAGGGATGTCAAGTGATCTAATTAATTCAGTGTGGTTTTTACTTTTCCCATTCCTGTTTTTACTTTATATCATTCTCTAATTTTAAAAATGATTTTTTTTTTAATTTTCTCACCAAGAAGTTAAAAAAAAAGGCAGCCAAATTGATTCTTACTCTGTAGCATCACAGTGGCTAGTGTAGCAAATTGTTCAAGATGGCTTTATAAAAAACTTACTTGTTTAAAATATTTTATTGGCTTTTTCATTTTTTAAATATATGAACTAAAAATTAAAACCATCTGTCTCATCCCTCATTCACCATGAGTATTCAGTGATAACATGCTAGTGTCAAGCCTTCTAAGACTTTTTTACACCACAGACATATATGCACATTTTTTTAAAATTAGGGTTGTATAATCAATGCAATTTCCAACTTTTTCCTTACTTAATCATGTATTTTATAAATCTTTCCATGTCTATACAATTCAATCACCCCATCGTATTTTTGCATATTATTATATTTCAATCATAATAGCTAATTCTGATTTTTTCCTATATACTATATGTATATATATGGAAACCCTGATGGTGCAGTGGTTAAGTGCTATGGCTGCTAACCAAAAAAGGTGGCGTTCAAATCCACCAAAGCCTCCTTGGAAACTCCATGGGGCAGTTCTACTCTTGTCCTATAGGGTCGCTTTGAGTTGGAAACAACTCCACAGCAATATATACAAAACACATATAAAACAGCGTATTCTAAGAGCTTTATACATATTAATTCATTTAAAGCTCTCAACAACATCGTGGGCTATTATGGTAAATTTGATGGGTTTAGTGGTTCACAGGAAACCCTGGTGGTGTAATGTTTAAGAGCTACCACTGCTAACCAAAAGATCAGCAGTTTGAAATCATCAGGAGCTCCTTAGAAACCCTATGGGGCAGTTCTACTCTGTCCTGTAGGGTCGCTATGAGTCTGAATCGACTCAAGGGCAACTTTTTTTTTTTTCTTTTTTTTAATGGTTAACAACCACTCTAATATTCTAGTGTGCAGAGTCTGGAAAACAAAACAACTGGTTTCTAGACTCATATGCTCTAATCAGATGCATTGTGGAAAATTTGAAAAGCAGAAGTAAAATGGTGGCTACACTTCCGCAGGATCCCTGGTGGACAGTGGTTAAGTTTTTGGCTACTAGCCAAGAGGCTGGCAGGCAGTTTAAATCTACCAGTCGCTTCTTGGAAACCCTAGGGGGTAGTTCTACTCTGTCTTCCAGGGTCACTATGAGTCAGAATGGACTCAAAGTTTTGTTAGTGCAGAAGAAAACCTTTAATCGTAGTGTTTCTGGCTTTAATGTGGCAACTTCCTGATTGTGGCAACTTTCTCATCATAGCTTTTAATTGTAGCAAAGTGGTAAGTGCATAGGATTTACAACCAGATAGGTGAAAGTTTACATATAAATTTTGCTTCTCTCTAGCTGCCTATACCTTGAACACATTAATTCAATTTTTTGTCTTTCATTAAAATGGAGCCTAATGCTGCCTTGCAGGGTGTTGTAAAGGTTGCTTGTAAAGTATCTTCCATAGTATCTGTCTTAGTCATCTAGTGCTGCTATAACAGAAATACCACAAGTGGATGGCTTTAACAAAGAGAAGTTTATTCTCTCACATCCAGTAGGCTAGAAGTCCAAATTCAGGTCACCGGCTCCAGGTGAAGATTTCTCTCTCTGTCGGCTCTGGAGAAAGTTCCTTGTCATCAGTCTTCCTTTGATCTGGGAGCAGCTCAGTGCAGGAACCTCAGAACCAAAGGACAAGCTCTGCTCCCAGGACTGCTTTCTTGGTGGTATGAAGTTCCCAACTCTCTGCATGCTTCCCTTTTCTTTGATCTCTTGAGAGATAAAAGGTGGTACAGGCCACACCCTAAAGAAACACTCTTTACATTGGATCAAGGAAGTGACCTGAGTAAGAGCGGTGTTACAATCCCACTCTAATACTTTTGACAAAAAATTACAATCACAAAACAGAGGACAACCACAGATTCCTGGGGATCATGGCCTAAAGAAGTTGATAAACACATTTTTAGGGGGACATAATTCAATCCTTGACAGTATCTAAACCAAATTTTTCTCAAGTACTATATTTAAGACAATTCTGTGGATATGGAAATATATAGTTTATGTTTCTTATTTCAACTTTTAGCCTCAGACAGCAGATAATATTTCTACTCAAGAACATGAATTAAAATTTTCAATTAAACCTGTGTTTGTTTGTAGGTACATAAGGAATAGTTAGCATGTCTTCTTATTTCTGGCAGTCTTCTTTTCAGAAGATTTTCTCTGGTCTTTATAGTGGTAGGGAATTTCAATAAACTTCAGTTCTTTCTGGTCTGAGGATAGTACTCTATTTTCTCTCCCTGTTTCCATGGCAAAGACTTGAAGGGGAGTAGCTCTTGCCAACAGATCTGAACAATATCTCAAGCATTCAAGAAGCAGTGACAATATAAGCCATATATAGCTTCATGCTCCAGTAGATGTTTGATCAATGTTTCTTGATACTATTGATTATTAGCTCGCTTTACTGCTTTTAGAAGATTGTCTTATAGTTAAGCATTGCTCTGACCAAATGGTGAAGTTTTTGTATAGGATAATATTTTAGTTTGGGGACTTGTTCTGGTTTTGCTTTATTTTAGGTTATTGATGACTGCTGTAATTTGTATAAATTAAAAAAAAATCTGTTAGAAAAGACCTTTTACTTACAACCATTTTTATAATACTATCCTAATATGTAAGCAGAAATCCTCTGTGTCTAAAGTTGTAGATAGAGTACACACACACACACACATTTATATGTAAATATATTTGCATATATTTGTTCTTTCAAATACTTCTTCAATATTGTTTACAGGAAATTATGACACAGAGTACTTTTGAGTTACATTAGTAGCTATCAAAAAAACATATATTTGACATGAATTAATTTTCTTGATTTCTGAAGAATGCCATAAAACCAAAAAAAAAAAAAAAAAAAAAACCAAACCCATTGCTGTCAAGTTGATTCTGACTCATAGCGACCCTATAGGACAGAGTAGAGCTGCCCCATAGGGTTTCCAAGGAGTAGCTGGTGGATTCGAACTGCCGACCTTTTGGTTAGCAGCTGGAGCACTTAACCACTACACCACCAGGGTTTCCAGAAGGATGTCATAGAGAAGAATCTTTATGAAGTAATATTTTTCCCCTGATAAAATGTTTTAAGATATTCATACACGAAGATCGATTTTGACTTATAACACATGAAACTCAGATGAAGAGCAGTCAAATTGTCTTTCTCAATTAGGCTTTACCAAGTATAGAACTATTTTGTACCTTTAAAAGAAAGGACCTAAAATTTTAAAGGTAAAATATGATCTAAGCAGTTAGCTCCTATTTAAATTGTATAAGTTATAAGTGAAGTTGTAAGTTAACACCAAGATATTTTTGCAAACCCCATGTTTTAAAAACTTTTTATTATTCTACAAAGTTTACAGTCTGTTCTTTAAAGACAACATAACTGAAAAATGATTAATAAATTGAGCAGACCTTACGTTAAATAAAATGGCATGCTAGATATTATACTTCTTTACAAGCCAGATTGTTGTTCATAAGGTAACATTATACCAGTTATGTTTTCATCCCATATATCAATGCTTTCTGGAGCCCTGGTGGCTTAGTCCTTAAGAGCTATGGCTGCTAAACAAAAGGCTTGCAGTTCAAATCCACCAGCTGCTCCTTGGAAACCCTATGCGGCAGTTCTAGTCTGTCCTACAGAGCCGTTATGAGTTGGAATTGACTCAGCAGCAATGGGTTTTTTTTTTTTTTTTTTGTATCAATGCTTTATTTGTGGGTGGGGTCCCAGGATTGCTGCTAAGGAACAAAGTTAACATTACAGAGAATTCTAGGTTTTAGACTGACCTTTAGACCTTCATATAGTTGAGTACGGTTTATGTTTCAGTAAGAGTTATCATGGAAGCCAATAAGAGTAATTTAACAAATAATGCTTGTAACAGAATCTAACAATATTTTTTGCAGCATAAACTTTAAAATCATAATTTAGGTTTGTTCATTTGAATCAGAAAAAATTGTGCTGTGGCAATTCTGCATTCTCCCCATTACTCTGGGTTCAAAACAGCCATCTGAATGTGAATGACACATTGTTAATGATCAGATAACAACTGATTAGGCACAGGATTAATGAGGTGTCCATGAAGTCCCTGGAAGAAGGCAAAAATGAGTTCTGGCCTTTACCGACTCCCTGATGTTGATCAGATGGCAAGGGCAATGACGCAAGAGGCAAAGATGAACAGACAGAGGTATCTCGTGGCATGAAGATTTGGTTTTGGTCAGAAAACTGTCATTTCACCTAATCATGAAAGTGATTTATGATGAAGTTCAACATCCATTAGAGGTTAAATGGAAACAGACCATCTTCCAATTGGATATGCATTTCTACCAATCTGGCGATTTATCTGTTTAACATGCAAACTCAGATCTCAATGCACTGTGCATGGGCTTCTCATCGGCAAAATGATAAACATGATAAAAGTAAATCTTTACCTGAATGTTACCTTAAATCTTAGCCATATTTAAAAACTAAAAAAGCAAGTTGAAAATTTAGTTTTATTGATTAATTCACAAGTATATTTTAAATATTTACCAAAAACGCACAACACTGTAATAAGAGCCATGGGGGGGAGAATTATAAGACATGGCCATGGACCCAAAGCAGTTTATAATCTAGTTACAGCTATAAGATACACGAAAATTTACATGCAAATATAAGAGCAAAATAACAATACAACAAAGAAATCTTCTACACCGAATTAAGAAGCAAATGAGTATTGGGATCCAAAATGAATTTACCAGGTGGAAAATATACCAAATCTACCAATACGAAATTTATCAAGGGTCATGTTAAATTCTGAAGTTACCTGAGTTTATGTTGAAGCTGCCAAAAGATCATTTTTATTTAATCTTAATCACATTAACGTAAAACAGTGTCTAGAGGGTTTAACCATATTGTGAGACTTTATATTCAGACTTTTGATGTGTTGTGTTCAGTTTAAAATTACCCATATCAAGAAAATAATGACATGTCCATATATCATGATCATTCATCATAAAGTTGAAGATACTCAGAGGCATTTTTTCATGAAAATGAAGACACTTCCTACAGATGACAGAGAAATCATATGGACGGTGAAAGATTTTTTTTTTTTTTTTTAAATGGTCGTAAGGAAGAAGAATGAGGCTTGTTTTTATCATTCTTCCTAACAGAATTTACATACCAATGGCTAGGATGTGTATGAAACATATATTGATTCGTTATAGGGAAGAACGTTTTTAGTGTTTGAAATTGGCTCCAATTGCCACCTTGAGAACCAGTCAGATTGCCGTTGTAGGGAGTTAAAAGAGGCTGAAAGGATACTCTCAGGAAATTGTAGAGGGAACTTAAGCTTTTGATGTGGAACTGACAAGAGAATCTGCTTCTATAGCGTCTTCAAAACATGAAAGTTTTTGTCCTACGAATCACGGTATTAGTTCGGTGGGTACTTTTAGGTCACAGGGAGCAGAAGCACAGTCAAGTAACATTTAGGTGATGGGGATTTATTCTTTGGAAGTTAACACAAAGAAACTGCCTCTGCGGCTACGCAGATAGAGTTCTTAACAGAGGAGCACCTCGTCACCAGCCAGGACGCATTGGCAGCTCTCAGGTCAAAGTCTTAAAGCCCACTTAAAAGTGGGCTTCCATTGCTTTCTCTTTCAGTGACGGCCCACTCATGGCCTATAGGTTTGTCTCTGCTTGTCTTTACATCAGCTAAGAGTTTTTAATTTTTTTTTTCCTGTGATCTCAGCTACATGTACAGCTACACTCTCTCTACTTCTACTTTCTTCATTTCAGATTTCTCCATGAGTGAAAATCTCACTGAATCACTCTTTAACACAGAATGCTCTTACAGCGCGATCGTTACACCAAATACCTCGCAGCCTCCTAGGCTACCTGCTGTCAGATTTGTAAATGTCTTTGGACCAGTTGAAGATATGAGTTTAACGGGTTATAACCAGAACAACAGGGTGAGATGGTACGGTGGGTAGCTCTGTAAACTGAGGGAAATTCTATAATCTCTTTTCAGTTTTTACTTTTCCACTGTGACATACAAAATGATAGCTTGGCCTCAAGCTTTAATGACTCATTTTCATAAATACATGCTTTCTAAAGGCAGTATCTCATATATTCAAGAGCATATATGCCACATTTATCTACACTATGCTAATGATAAAATGAATACCCATAAACATACCGTTCCACTTAAGAACTGAGATAATATCGTGCATGAATAACTCATTCTTTAATCAAATCCCTACTTAGCATAGTTCCTCTGATAGCTCACATGACCTGTGCTATGGACAGAGGTCCTACGTAAAAATGTGTTTTGTTGATAGGAGTGTGAAAGGTTAATTGAGGAATAATCAAAACGACTTTTACATTACTCTCCCCTTGGCCTCTTTCCTTCTTAATTCACAGATACAACCCCATATATAATATAATATGGTTACATTTAAATTTTTTGTGATAAGTGTTTAATATGGAGAGAGATTGTCAGGAAAGGTGGTCATTACTCTCATTCAGGTTCAGGAGTCCATTGTTTAGTGAATATTTAATTTCTAGTCCTTTTCATTTATTAGTTTGTGTTCTCTGATTAGGAAACCCTGGTGGCGTAGTGGTTAAGTGCTACAGCTGCTAACCAAAAGGTTAGCAGTTCGAATCCACCACGTGCTCCTTGGAAAGTCTATGGGGCATTTCTACTCTGTCCTATATGGTTGCTATGAGTCAGAATCGACTCGAGGGCATTTTTTTTGGTTGGTTCTCTGATTATAATAATCGGATTTTAGAATCCGTCTGATACTTAGAAATTCAGGGTGTTATTTGTTTTAGGATAATTCCTACATTACAACTCAGAAGTATGTAAAGAAATATAAATTGAAGTTCTTTGAAGTTGGTGGAACAGATGCAGAAATTAAGAGAGATAGTATAGATGGGAAAATAGGAAAACATTATTATGAAGTTGAGATATTAAAGAGAATATGTCATATAAAGTGTGAAATAGTAATAAATTTTATCATGGGAGAGGCAGGAAATTAGGTAAACTTTAACATCACTAAGCTAAAATCATTTGCCTGCAGTACAACCTAAGTTTGACAAGTTACTTAAAAGTCCTGTGTGTCTGTTTCTCCACCTTTATGATAGCCGTAATAATTGTACCTATCACTAGGCTGTCTTTGGATATACTGAAATACTCCATATGACTGGCTTAAACACGTGTCTGACACACAGAACACAGTCAATATGTGTTAGTTATTGCTAGTGACTTTCTGTGTGATCTTTGAGAAATCGTTTTATCTTCTCTGGGTTTATTTTCCTTGATTATGCATGGATGATTTTAATGAAATTTTTACTTCTTTTTTTTTTTTTTTCCTAGCTTGCAAAGATGCTCTGGAAATTAATAAGATAGTCTGTTGTTGGAGAACATTTTTTTGAACCTTTTGAGGTGGAAGGGGCTCTATAGCTATTAATCATGGGTGTATGGTAAACTCCATATACTAAGGAGATAGGCCCCTTAAGTTAGATATATATAACACAACTAAGGTGCTAGATACATTCATTGAAGATAATGTTGCTCAAAGTTTTACCTTGGTGGTCTTCATTTTTTGAAGCAAAAGAAATCCTTCAGTTTTCATCATTGCTATCCACTGATATAATGAACCACTTCATTGAAGAAATCCGGGCCTCTGTTTGTGCTGGTGGTTAATACCCAGACTAGGTTCTCAGTACTTTTCAGGTTATTTCTTTACAAGTGAGTTTTTTTTTTTTTTAAATTCAGCCCAGAATGTCTATCAGTTCTATTAGAAGAACAGATCCAAGAAACAGTGAGCCTTTATTCTAGAAAGACATTAATCAGTGAAAAGCAGACATCAGACAAATATCATGTGTTGGTGTTGCAGGAACACTGGAATTTATCTACTCAAAGAAGATCTTCCACAATTGTAAAAAAAATTAAAAAAAAAAAGGATTGTGCTTGTACACTTCAATGTATAATAAAATAATTTAAAATACAAAAGACTTTTTTTAAAGTATGTTTTCTTTTACATATCTATATAAAGATATGTAACATGTTATATATCTTTATATAGATATCTTTTTTTTTTCTTTTTTTCTATGGAAAATATTCACATCCATTTATGGTACTGGTAGATAGAGATATGGAGCTTCTCTGAAACAGAAAAAGAAAAGAAAAGATCTCCTTGTAATGATGGAAAAGGATGGCTATGGGGTCTGAGAAGATTTCTAGGAGAGGAAATTTGACCTCTGCCCTCTCTTCGCTTTCTCTCCTGTGTTCAGGTTTACGCAGCTTATGTGGTTTCTGGCTGATTCTGTACCCACAGACAATAGATTCCTCATCTTCTCTATCAAATGTGGCTCTATTAGAGATCGAATGGAAGTGTGTACTCACGGCAAACAGCAACACCAATAAAAGGAATAAAATAGTAACAACAAAAAGACTGACACCTGCTCAAAGCGCAAGCCCTGTGTGTAATTAATCAAGGACGCCACTTGTGTGTGTGGACTAGTGCCTGTGGAGGAAAACGTGATGAATCCTGCTAAATGAAAAACTTGGTATGCTTACTACAAGATTGACCCGGGGCTTGATCTCTCTATCAGTATGTCTACTGTCTGACTTCAAGCTCCAAACTGAAAGAAGTCTTTCTTCACTCACTCAGAAAGCTTGTTCTCCTTTACCTCCATGGACTTCCATCACTTGGTGATGGTGGTGGTAGTGGGGGGTGAGGCTCAGCAACTTGCAACGAGAAGCTCCATAATCACAGAACGCTGGAGTTTGTACAAATGTCACAAGCCATGCAGGCCATTTTACCGATGAGGAAGATGATGTTCAAAGAGACAGAGCTAGAAAATGGAAGAAGCAAGAGTATCTAGGTCTCTTTCCCAATAGTTCTTCTGCCCTTCAACTTCTCACAAACCCTGGAATTTCTCAAAGGTGAAAATACTCAGATAGCCATAAAAAGAAATATGAAAAGAATACTCGATCTTTGTTGTTCCATTTACTGTTCTCTTTATAGGTTTTGAAGGCAGTGAATTAAAAGTAATATTTTCTCTCTATTTGAATGACTATTGCCATTATAAATATGTTCACTTGAAAGCAGGACTTGTATTTATGTAGATTTGGGAAATATTGGAGAAAAAATTTCTTAGATCTTACATATAAATTGATTTCCTTACATACGAATAAAGCCACATGGTTTGACTTGAGGTATTTTTCTTTTCATTTTTGGGGGCCTCTTTTTAGCAGCTAAGGTTTATCCTGCCCGTGTTTTCTCCCTGTGAAGTCTTAGACCTTGTACATACAATTCACCCTTTTCCACACATACGTAACTACTGACTGCATATAAATCCAGGCACCATAGTTATTTAAAGTTTAAAACTGCCAGGTTATTTTCAGGTCAGCCAAGCTTGAGGGAAAATTATTTCCTCACATGTCAACTACTTTGCTTGTAGATAATAATTGATTTGGAAATTTCACCAAGTTTGGAATCTATTCATAACTCTGGTCTATCTGCTTTATCTCTATCATTTATAAGGAATCAACGAATTTTTTAATTTCCTCCAACCCTGAGAGGGTTTTTCTTGCAAATAACATCAGATTCAAAGCAACACAACAAAAACACGTGTGTGAAGAAATAGGAAAACGGACACACAGAGTTTAAGGTATTAGTATATTTCTGCTAAGTCTTATTAGAGAGGAAGTTCAAAAGAAAATATGATATTTAGTTCAATCAGACATTCTTTACATCTGAAACCCAACTCACAGATTGAGATCAAGACACTCACTGTCAATCATGTTTTAACTGGCTAGTAAAATTGCATTCTTAAATGACGAAGAATACATGTTTTCTTAAAGACAAGCACTCTTTCTGATTATTCCTGCTCGTACAGTTCCTAAAATAATAGGACTACACATTGAACTTCAAAATTCCTGTTTCTTGTGAAAGCTTTGCTCTCCATCTTTGCTTCTTTTTTGCTTTGTTCACCAACGACTCCAAAGCCAGGAAGCTTGTCTGAATATAGTGTTTTTTTTTACATTTCAGACCATCAAGGGCAGTTCCAACTTTCTTTGAGATAAATTACAAATGTTTCTACGATAACCCAGTGCCTCTAGAATATGTATTAGTTTCCATATTTTTACTTCAAATTGAGGATATCATCATGTTCCTTTAAAAGAGTTGTACAGAAACTGGTAGGGTTTCTGTGTCACAAATTTATCTGTGACTCTAAGCAAAAATATCGGTAAAGTAGGATACAGGCAGGCAAGTAGAACGGAAGTTGCATTAATCAAAAGAAGAAGAAAATAAGCTGGAAGCCTATGTAGAAACATATGCCAGGAATTTTCTAACAACCTCTACTTAAAAAAAAAGATACACCCATTATCTGCCAACCCCTGTGTTAAGCAATGTATATATAACATTCTGCTCTGAATGAGATTATACTTTGTTGGAGAATATGGAAAACAAGTTACACAATAAAAGACACAGATAAAAGGATAAATATAATACAGTTATGAAAGTCTTCCTGTAAATAAGATCATGATATATCCCAGGTTTCCTGATAAAATGTCCGTGATTGCTCATTTGCTTTGTTCCACACATTATACACAATACATTAAGCTTTACAGTTAAAAAAATTAAGTATATATTAAATGATCACCACCAACCCTTAGTTCAATATCTTCCTGGTCATTTTGTTTGACTAAAGATCTTTTCCTAGTAGATTTTTCAAAACATATGTATGGGGAAAATATTCACTGGGTTCAGTGCCCTTTAGATGTGAAAGTCAGTTTTGCTGGATATGATATATTTTGCTCCCATTTTCTTTCCTGAATATTTTTAAAATGCCAGTCCATTCCCTATTAATGTAAAACATTGCTGTTGAAAATTCAGTAATAATCTAATTTTCTCTCCCTTAGAAGACCCTTGCTATGCTTGCCTAGACACAATGATTTTCCTTTTACTTTGAAAGTTCAGTAATTTTACAAAATAAATTTGGGAATTGTCCATTACAGGCTCATATTCTCAGTTACATGATATGGTATTTCAATATATAGGTTAAAACTCTCTATATTTGTTTTTAATTTCAGGACTTGAAGATTATATTTTTTAGTATTTGCTTAGTTTCTTTACTTAGTTTTCCACTGTTAGCGTCTTTTATCATCCATATGGTTGCTTTTTTTTTTTTTAACCCATATTCTTTCTCAAGTCTTCTTTTTCTTTTTTAGTAAACATTGTTATTTAAGTATAATTGACAAAAAAAAACTTCATGTGTTTAAAGTGACTCTGATGAATTTTGACATACTTGTACACCCATGGAACTATCCCTACCATCAAGCTAATAAATATTTACTGAATAAGCCCAGAACTTTCTTCATGACCCTTCTTAATCACATTCTTTCGATCCTACCACCTGCCATTATGTCCGAGCAATGGGTTATCTATCTGCTTTTTGTTGATACATATAAATCATATTTTTCTAGAAGTTTACATACAGAAAATCATACACTATGACTTTGTTTTTGTCTGGTTTCTTTTAGTCAGCATAATTACTTTGATATTCCTCCAGGCTTTGGCATGCATTAATACTTCATTCCTTCTTATTGCTAAGTTGTATCCCATTGTATGGCTATACCACAATTTGTCCATTCACCAATTGTTTGGACACTATTTATCCCAGTTTTAACTATTACGTTTTTATGCATAAGCCTTTGACCAATATATGCAGTCATTTTTCTTGGGGTGAAAAAAAGACTAAGAAGGGAATGATTGGGTTTTAAACTAAATAAATGTTTAGTCTTTTAAGAAATTGCCAAACTGTTTTCCAAAGTAAGTGTATTGTTGTTTAGGTGCTGTCCTGTTCCTCCCAACTCATAGCAACCCCGCTAACGATGGAACAAAACACTTCCAGGTCCTGTGCCTTTCTCGCAATCGTTGCCATGCTTGAGCCCATTGTTGCAGCCACTTTGTGGATCTATCTTCTTGAGGGTCTTCCTCTTTTTGCTGATCCTCTACTTTACCAAGCAGGATGTCTCTCTCCAGGAAATGGTCCCTCCTGATAACATGTCCAAAGTATGTGAGATGAAGTCTCACCATTCTTGCTTCTGAAGAGCGTGGTATTTCAATCATATCACATGCATGCAAAAGCTTGACAATGAATAAGGAAGACGTAAGAAGAATTGATGCCTTTGAATAATGGTTTTGGCCAAGAATATTGAATATACTGTGACCTGCCACAAGAATGAATCAAAGCAAGTGTACCATTTTATATTTCCACCAACAGTGTGTCAGAGTGGCTCTATGTCCCTAACAGCCTTAATATGATGCAGGTTTTTTTTTTTTTTTTTTTCAATTTTAGAAGTAGATTATTAGACCTTTCAAAGATTCTAAATGGACATATCTCCAAATTTGAGTCAAGAAGGAATAAAAATTTTAAATAATTCTGAAACATTTAGAAAAATTTAATTAGTAGCCAAAATTGTAAACACCAACACCACCAAAAACAACACTCTCCTGGCCCAAATGAATTTACCTACAATTTCTATCAAGTATTTCAGGAAATGAATTATTTTAGCTTTATATGGCTTCTTATAGACATTGTAAAAAGAAACAAAAACTGCCCGAATCATTTGGTCTTGATACAAAAATTTAACAAAGGAAATTTAGAAAGAAAGCTATATACCAATCTCACTTCTGTCTGTAAGGGAAAATATCAAAAAAAAAAAAAATCAAGAAATAAATTCAATTAAATACATTTAAAGAAAAATTGATAATGGTTTTTTTTTCCAGGAATGCAAGGTTAACCTAACATTACAAAATCACTCAATGTAATTCAGTACATTTAACGAGTTAAAAGAGAAAATGTATATAATCATCTCATTAGTTACAGAAAGAAAATTCATAACAGCAAATTCTAGATGATCTTGGAAATAAAAAAGTAAATGAACCAAAAATTAAAATAATTTGTAGAAAATACAAGAAAAAATTCTGATATTGGGAGATAGATTGTAAGACCATCTTAACCGACATTCAAACAGCAAACACCATAATGTTAATAATTTATACCCTTGTTAAATTAAAATTAAACCTGGTGGAATGATGAGCACAGGCTGAGAAAAGCTTTTACAACTGATAAAACAAACTTAATATCTAGTCACAGTATTTAAATTACTGAAAATAACTAAGAAAAACAAAAAAGATTCAAGAAAAATTATGCAAATATTGCAAGACATTTCACAGGACAGAAAATAAAATAGGCAATAACCATAAAAATGTTTCTCCTAGGTAAGTAACCAAGGAAATGCAAATTAAAACACCAGTATTTTCACGCATCCGAGAGAATATATGTAAAAAAGGTATGATAAAATTATTGGAGTGGGAGAAGCTATTTTCCATACACACATCCATCCAAGGACTCTTTCCTATACAAAAAACCCTACAAATCAACGGGCGTACAACTCAATAGCAAAAATGGGCTAATGTTATCCAAATGGCCAATAAACATACGTAACAGTGGTCAGCTTTACTAGTAATTAGGGAAATACGAATTCAACTATTATCTATCTATAAGCCCATGTTAATGCCTTCAAGACAAAAGACAGAAAGTATCAAGTTTAGGCTAAAGTGTGAGGAAATGGTTGGATGGAAAATTTGTAAGACCTCTTTGAAAAAGTGTTTGACAGTAGCCCTGGTAGTACAGTGGTTAAACATTGGCCTGCTAGTCAAAAGGCCAGCAATGTGAAGCCACCAGCTGCTCCTTGGAAACTCTGTGGGGCATTTCTACTCTGTCCTAGAGAGTCGCTATGAGTTAGAGTCGACTCAAAGGCAATGGGTTTGGTTTGGTTTAGTATAACTGAGAGCTCCTGGATGGCACACGTGGTTAAGCGTTCAACCAGTAGCCTAAAGGTTTGTGGTTTGAACCCAGAGGGTAGAGACAGGCCTGGAAATCTGCTTCCGAAAGGTCACAGCCTTGAAAACCTTATGGAGCACAGTTCTAGCCTGTGCACATGTGCTCATGAGTCAGAATCTACTGGATGGCAACTAACGACAACAGTTATAACTGAACATACCTGTAGTTTTTGATACAGCAATTCCATAGGGGTTTCAGTGACTGGTTTTATTGGAAGTAGGCCAACCTCCAAACTTCTGGTTAGCAGCCAAGCTCATTAATCACTTTCATCACCCACGGTCTCCACTACACGACTGGCACACACTTAATGTGGGAAATGAGCAGAAACTCATGGTCTGTGTTGTTTACAGATATAGATGCAAAAACACCTGATGAAATACCAATTTGAATTTCACAGAATAATTGCAGCAAAATATACCATCATTAAGTAGATTTTTCCTGGAAATACTGAGGTATTCAGTGTATCATCAACTAGATTTAAAAAAAAAAAAACTGCTGACAAGACCTCTGAAGAAACCCGACACCTGGACCAATAATACTCTCAGTAAACCAGATTAAGAAAGCTACATCTGTATTGTACTAGAAACCATTCATATTTAAGAAATGGTTGACATCATACTAATAAAGACATTTCCCTAAGGGTGAGAACGAGCTCTTCCATAGGTAACTGGGCCCACCGATGACTGTACTTTCAGGTGCTTAGCATAGAAACTCGCAGGAGCCTGATTCTAAGACATGCAAAAAGGATTTGTGAAATTCTTTCTTTCTCTCTGACCACTTCTCTTCCATCTGACTCTCTTCTGTAGGAAAATGATCACTTAAAAGAATTCTCAGGCAATGGTTGATTCCCTGTGCTCATTAATCACACATGTAAGAATGAGCTAATTAACACATAATCTTTAACTCAATAATAAGAATTTGACAATGGAGTCTTTTGTGGGCAGTGGCAGGGAAATGATGCTTAAACATCATTAGACAATTCTTTTACTCCAGAGTGACCTTCTTTAGGGGTAACAGAAGGCCAAATAATTTAACTGAACATTGGAAAGAGCTTTTTTGTTTGGTTTATTGTTTGCCAGAACAGTGCTAATTAGGAAGGACAAAGTCAAGGTCATTCTAGAACAATTTTATTTCAGGCGTCCCCTAACATTTTTAATGATTGCAGAGGATTTATTCCCAACAATTAATAAAGCACACCTAAAAATATTCTGGGGTTGGCTTTTAGTGACTGTTATGGTTTGAACTGTGCCCTCCCCCCATCCCCCCAAAAAAGATGTTTTGGAATTCTAATCCTTGCACTTGTAGATGTAATCCCATTTGGGTATAGGCTTTTCTTGTTTATATTAATGGGGCCATATCAGTGCAGGGTGTGTTGTAAGCCAATCACTTTTGAGATATAAAAGGAGCAGATTAGGCCCAGAAGCACACCAGCACAGAAGAGGAAAGATAGGTGGCATGCCACAGGAAGATCACCAAGGAACCCAGGAACAGAAGCTGAAAAGAGACAAGGACCTTCCTCCAGAGCTGACGGAGAGAAAAAGCTTTCTCTTAGAGCCAGTCTACCGAACTTGGACTTCCAGTCTCCTGTAGGATCCCTGGTGGTGCAATGATTAAGCACTTGGCTGCCAACCCAAAGGTTGGTGGTTCAAACTTGCCAGCTGCTCTGCAGGAGGAAAGAGCTGGTGATTTGCTCCCATAAAGATAACAGCCTTGGAAACCCTATGGGACAATTCTACTCTGTCCTATAGGGTCACTGCGAGTTGGAATCCACTCGATGGCACACAAGAACAACAACTTGCTAAATGGTGAGAAAATAAATTTCTGTTTGTTAAAGGCACCCACTGGTGGTATCTCTGTTATAGCAGCTCTAGGTGACTAAGACAGTGGGTCACACAGCATTAACTGTGCTGGTGACTAAGAGAGCTTTTTGCTGTAGGTGTTTTTCGAATATAAAAATGTGTATGCGGACGGGCAACCTCGTCAAATTAGTTTGAGAAACTCATAGTCAAGCAGAATTAAACAAGTTCTTCGTTGCAGAAATTATCAAAATATTTTAAAGTCCTTGATGAAAGTGCACGTGGAGAATATAAAATTTTTTATTTTCTGAATTTGCCTCAGAAATAGAATTAAAAAAAAAGAACTTCATTTGGGATTAGTGTGCTATGAAAGCACGTTTTGGAAAATGCTCATGAAAACTTTTTCACGCATGTGGAGACGTCAGGTTTCCTGTATTTTGATGGCCACTGTAGCCTCATGGGAAACCCTGATAGTGTAGTGGTTAAGAGCTACAGCTGCTAACCAAGAGGTTGACAGTTCAAATCCACCAGGTGCTCCTTGGAAACTCTCTGGGACATTTCTACTCTGTCCTATAGGGTCTCTATGAGTTGGAATTGACTCGACGGCAACAGTTTTTTTTTGTTTGTTTTTATAGCCTCATACCATACTATGTGCCTTACTGGAGCTTAGCATATACATCAAAAGGGGGATGTTAAGAAAGAAGAAGTATTTGAAAAATATAATAACTCTTCCCACCTATCTTTTATGTTGATTTTTTTAAAATTTCTATTGTGGGAAAATAAACTGTAACAAAACATTTCAACCATTTTTAAGTGTACAATTCGGGAACAATTGCTCTATTCACCATGCTATGTAACTATCACCATTATCAAGTATACCACCAAGGACTAGGGGCAGGATTTATCTGAACATTGGAATGGGCGTATCACCAAGCGTACCACCTAAGCAATACTCCCCCATTTCTCCCTCTTACCCTCTCTGGTAAGCACGAATAAACTTTGATCTTAATGAATTTACTTCTTCTGGATATTTCATTTAAGTGGGATCATACAACATTTGTTGAAATGGGACTTTTAAGGAGAATAAATAAAAGTCTTGCAAGTGAATCTCAGGCAAGTGATAAGAAGGTTTCTGCCTGCAACTCAGAGTTCCTGGATGGTGTAAATAATTAATGCACTTGGTCTCTAACCAAAAGGATGGAGGTTCGAGTCCACCCAGAAGCATCTCAGAAGAAAGGCCTGACTCTTTACTTTCAAAAAATCAGCCACGAAAACCCTACAGAGCCCGTACCGTTCTACTCTGACACACAGAGTGTGGCCATGAGTTGGGGTTGACTCCGTGGCAACTGATGATCCCACAACTCACAGAGCTAGTGGAGGGACTAGCATGCACGTCTCCTACACCCACTAGGAGGAGGAAACCCAGCGGAAGAGCAGCTATTGCCCTGGGTAGCTGGTCCAGCATGCAGGAGAAGCAGAATCTTCTAGTCCAGGCATTGCCAAGAGCACCTGCTCTACCTTCAAGTGGCCTCTCCCACGCAGGGTTATCACTTGGGTCAAACTCTAACCCAAGAGTGTGCTCAGAATTGGCTCAAATGTCAGTCACCTCAAAGATACAATATCCTGGCCACATCTGTTCCCCCCTTCCCATCCTCTTTCTCATTTTGGGCAGCTTTTCCTTTTAGAATTTGAAGTCCCTGAGTGGTGCAAATGGTTAATGTGTTTGGTTGCCATCTGAAAGGCTGCAGGCTTGAGTCTACCCAGAGGCACCTCGGAAGAAAGTCGTGGCTATCCGCTTCTGAAAACTCAGGCCTTGGGAGCCCTCCGGAGCACAGTTCTACCCGGAGGCGCATGTCGTATTTTATGCTTCAAATCTAACTTCCTTCCTTCTTTTCCTCCTCCTCTCCCTTCTTCCTTCCTTTCTTCAATCTCTGTTTTTATTCTTTCTTCTTTCCTTTTTGTAAAAACCTCCTTTCCTGCTCTTAGTCCTTTAAGCAGGAGGAGCTACGCTGGAGGACAGAGAGACAGGAGCCTGTGGGGGTGATGAAGCATTCCACGGCCTTCTCTGGTGTTGTTTGGTGCCTCCCAGGAAATAGTCAGTGCTTCTGTGTGCACTGCAGCCTATCAGCTCTGCAAAAGTGATTCCAAAACTAGATTTAGGTTTATCAGCGATTTAACTTGCAAATTGCCTTTTTGCTTCCCTGGGATTCCAGCTAAGGTTATTAGAAGTAAAGTTGGACAATTCCCTCTTGCTCTTCTCCTTAAGTTCAGACTTTTCATTATGTGCTCCTGTGATAATTTTTCTTACAAAAGAAACTGAGAAAATATCGCTGAAATATTTGGGTTCTCTTTTGATTTCTTTTGCATTCCTTGTTCAGATCCACAAGAAAATTATTTCAGAGATCTTTCGTGAATGTGTTCGGAGGTCAGACAGTAGTGGGGATAGAAACATGCTAGGCGTTATGAAGGCAGGGAAGCATATGCCTGATAACAGCTTAGCAAAGAATGCAAAGGTCATTCTACAAGGTGTATACAGGGCTATGGAAGCAAAGAAGAACAAGAAAGTTATTACAGGTTAGGGCATAAAGTTAGCAGTAGCACTTAAGTTGGCCTTAAGCTGATCGATCCCAAAGTAAATTACTGGATAGCTGGATGCATAGGGAACGCTACAAGCAGGGAACAGGGACAGCAAAAATGTAGCGACAGGGAGAGAAGTGTCTGAGGATTCTGCTCTGACACCCTTGGGCGCCATGGGAAATTTTCCCTTCTGTGAATACAACAGTAAATGAAACCGTGGTACTTAATTTACAGAAATGTTATGACAACCATGTGAGACGATGAGTTTAAAAATGTGTAGCATATTTCTTGGTGTAGAGAGGGCACTTAATAGATGTAAGCTGTCATTCTTGCTGCAATTCAGGAAAAAAAAAAAAAGGTGAGAACTTTGATGTGTCTGGACCAGAGTTGTTGGGAAATTTGTAGAATCAGAAACTTAGGTTGGAGCCAAAGTGTAGAGGCCTAGAATATCTTACTAAGTAGTGTAGATTTTATTTCGTTGGCACGATTTTGAACACAACCATGGCATTTTCACCTATATGCTTAAAAGGTAGTTACTAGAAATGTCTAGAATGTTTGGGATAGAGAAAAGATTAGAGACAGAAATCAAACGGAAGCATCCAGAAAGCTTGGATCATGTAGGACACAAAACAAAGAGAAGAGCTAGCTAGTAAATGTGAGAGAGTGAACAGCTTGTGGTAACAGTCAGCATCACGAAGGTAATAACATTTTCCTTCATCATTCATTCAAAGCTATTTCTGGAGCCCTTGCTGTGTTCTGCGTACCATTCCAGGTGCTGATGACATAGGAAAAGGTACAGATATTCGTCCAGCTTATATTCAATTGTTGTTGTTAGGTGCTGTTGAATCAGTTCCAACTCACACCAACCCTACGTACGATGGCACTAAAAGTGCCCGGTCCTGCGCCATCCTCACAATCATTGTTATGCTCGAGCTCATTGTTGTAACCACTGCGTCAGTCCATCTCCTTGAGGGTCTTCCTTTTTTTTCAATCACCCTCTACTTTACCAAGCATGATGTCCTTCTGCAGGGACTGATCCTGGCTGATAACATGTCCGAATTGTGTGAGACAGAGTCCATATTCAATCAGGAGAAGCCATATGTTAGACAAACAGTGAACACATAAATAAATACTTTCAGATATAGTATGTAGTAAGTATAATGATGATGAAAAAAGACATATTTTAAAGAGATAAACAGTGGCTGGAAGACAGGCTACTCCAGTTAGCTTAGTCAGATAAGAATATTTATGTTTTTCATGCTACACTTGTATTTGAGGATAAGTTCTGAAAATGTAAAGATTAAACAATTTCCCCTTCGATTTTACTAAGTTCGTAAGCTCTTCACATCCTCTATCAAAGACTGTCTCATAGATCTGAGAAGATTGCGGCTAAAGCACTGGAGACCGAGTAGAGACCATACTGGAGTCTCTCCAATCCTGCAAGAAATATTGTTTTACTTGCTCCAACTCATTTTGTGAACCAAAATATAAATAATGAATTATTGGTCTTAAAGTTCTAGGGTTCTGCATTGTAAAATACTCTACCTACTCCATTTGGGTCCTTGATGGAGTTTCCTAAAAAATGCACTGAGGATATAAAAATGATAGGATATGTTTTTTACATTATATAACTTCATACATTTTATTGAACTTAATTCCAGAGAAGGCTGTTTCATGCTTCTGCTGGCTTCAGGTCTTTCTTTCCTTCTCTCTTTTTTTTTTTTTTTCAGTAATGACTTACAGAAACTGCCCTTGAGTAGGATCCAACACATGGCAATCTGATGTGCAATCGACCAAAACACTGCCCAGTCCTGAGCCATCCTCATGAACTGTTGCATACTGGACTGTTTCGGATCAATAGGGTTTTCACCGGCTAATTACAAAGCTGGTATTTTGAGTAGATCTTGTTTCCTCTTTTTCTTTTAATCTGAAATTATGGATACTGTAATCCACTTACAAATTTGTAAATAATTTTATTTTTGAAAAGTTATATATGTATATATATATATAGCTTAAAAACACACAATGAAACCTCTGAGAGCTGGTACTCAACAGGGCTACCTTGCTTTTCCAAATCTCACAGGATTTCCACCTTTGACAGGGCGCAGTCTTATCACTTTCCTATCGCTAGTCTTACTGGAAAATATTTGAGTTGTATGTATACAGGCTGTCCCCGGTTTATGACAGAGTTCCTTTCCTAAGTCTGTCTTTAAGTTGAATTTATACATAAATCGGAACAGTTAAGTATGGTTCACATCTAACGTCAGTCAAATGTTTATCTTAGTATACAGTATATAGGTACCTTCCTATGCATAAAAAGTATTATTAATGAAACACTTCCAAGTACACTAAAACATCTTTAACGTAATAATACGGTAATAATGGTAATAATATTTTGATGCATGCCACAAAGTAGTGCCCATTTGTATTATGAAGTACTACCTGTTTGTATGTACCTCAAATTTTCAATATAATAGGTTTTACGAGGGTTGGTTTGTAACTAAGGGTTGTACGTAAGTCGGACATTCATAACCTGGGGACTGCCTGTATATATCTATACCTACACCTGTACCTATCTCTCTCTCTCTATCTACATCTATATCTGTATCTCTATATCTGTATCTCTATATCTGTCTCTATCTCTGTCTCTCTATCTCTATCTATATCATCTGTATCTATATCTAATCTGTCTACATACGTCTCCTCACTGTGAAATCAGTAATTAATTCTTATTTTTACTTTAATCTGACATCTTGCCTGAGAAAATATTATGAAAACATTTTTTTCATTGTACTTTAGATGAAGGTTTACAGAACAAACTAGTTTCTCATTAAACAGTACACATATTGTTCTATGACATTGGTTAGCCTCACCACATGACAAAAACGTATTTTTGAGGCTATTTTATCTTTTTTAAATAAACTTTATTAAGGGATAATCTATATATGATAAAATTCAAGATTTTAAACACACTGTAATGAGTTTTGTCTAATGTATATAGCCACGCAATTTCCATCTTAGACATTAGAGAAACCATTTCAATCACTCTTGAAAATAATATTCCTTATGTCCCTTCCCAGTCAATCACAGCTGGAGCCCCAGCTTGAGGCACTTACTGATCTCCTCAGTGTCACTAGAGACTAAATTTATCAGTACTTAGTTTCATATGAATGAAAAAATAAAGAACACTTGCTTTTATTTCTGGCCTCTTTCACACAGCATAAAGATTTTTTTTTTAAGATTCATTTATATTGTCCTATGTAGAAGTAATGGAGCCCTAGTGGCACAGTGGTTAAGAGCTTGGCTACTAATCAAAAGGCTGGCAGTTCAAATCCACCAGCTGCTCCTTGGAAACGCTATGGAGCAGTTCTAAACTGTCCTGTAAGGTTGCTATGAGTTGAAATTGACTGCAATGAGTTTTGGAAACCCTGGTGGCGTAGTGGTTAAGAGCTATGGCTGCTAATCATAGGCCAGCAGTTCGAATCCACCAGTCGCTCCTTGGAAACTCTATGGGGCAGCTCTACTCTGTCCTGTAGGGTCACTATGAGTTGGAATTTACTCGACGATTTTTTTTTTTTTACATATAAGTAATTTATTCCTTAATAATGCTGGTTAGTATTCCATTGTGTAAATATACTATTGTTGTTGTTAGTCACCAGGCAATTCTCACTCATGGCCATGCCCTGTGGGCAGAGTAGAGCTACTCCATAGGGGTTTTAAGGCTGTGATCTTTCAGAAGCAGATTACCAGGCCTGTCGTCTGAGACATGCCTCTACTTGGGTTGGAACCACCAACCTTTTGACTAGTCAAATGCTTAACTATTTGCACCAACCAAACCCAAAAACTCTTTGCTGTCAAGTTGATTTTGATTCATAGCGACCCTATAGGACAGAGTACAGCTGCCCCACAGGGTTTCCAAGAAGCACCTAGTGGATTCAAACTGCTGATCTTTTTGGTTAGCAGCTGTAGCGCTTAACAACTACACCACCAGGGTTTCCGCACCAGCCAAGGAATCCCATAAATATACAAAAATGTGCTCATAAATTCACTTGGTGATGGACGTGTGGGCTGTTTCCAGTTTTTGGCTATTTTGAATAAAGCTGCCATAAACATTTGGGTACAATTCTGTATGTGAACATATGTTCTCAGTACTCTTGGGTAAATACTTTGAAGTGGAATTTTTGATATGCATTTTATGTATATGTTAAACTTCATGAGCAATTGCCAAAGACTTTTTCAAAGTTGTAACATTTTATCGTTCTACCAGCGAAGTTTGAAGGTTCTGGTTTCATGTCGTTCCCAGCATTTGCCATTTTTAGGTGTTTAATTTTAAACATTCTGCTTTGTTTATTGTGATTTCTCATTATAGTTTAAACTTTCATTTTCCTGCAGACTAGTTTGTGAGCACTTTTTCGTATGCTTAGAGGCCATTTTTATATTTTATTTATGGAGGGTCAGTTCAAATCTTGTGCTTGTTTAATTTTTTTTGCCTTTGTATTTGAAGTATAAAAGCTTAAGGGCTTTTTAAATATTTCGTATATGCATCTTTGATAGATAAATGTGTTCTGACTATTTTCTCCCAGTCTCTAGAATGCATTCCTGTTTTATTATTATCTTTGAAAGAGAAGTTTTTGATTGTGATGAATTTCTGTTGGCTGGGTTTTATCTTAGTTATGACATTTTGTCAAAATCATTTTCAGCATCTTGAGATAATTATATGGCATTTAACTTCTGGTTTTTTAATATGGTAAATTACATTTATTGACCTGGTATCCTGTAATGAGCCTCAGTTAGAGTTATGGTGTCTTGTTATTTTTTTCAAAATGTTTGCTAATATTTTGTAGAAGATTTTTGTTTGTGTTCACAAGGAATATAAGTAATTATTTTCCTTGTTATATCTTTGTCTATTTTTTATATGAAGGTGATAAAACAAGTTTAGAAAATTGCACCCTTCTAATTTCTGGAAGACTCTGTACACAAAAAAATCAGAGCAAGTCCACTAGAGCCAAAATATGACCTTGAATATATCCCACCTGAATTTAGAGACCATCTGAAGAATAGATTTGATGCATTGAACACTAGTGACCGAAGACCAGACGAGTTGTGGAATGACATCAAGGACATCATCCATGAAGAGGTCACTGAAAAGACAAGAAAGAAAGAGAAGACCAAATGGATGTCAGAGGAGACTCTGAAACTTGCTCTTGAGCATCGAGCAGCTAAAGCAAAAGGAAGAATTGATGAAGTAAAAGAACTGAACAGAAGATTTCAAAGGACATCTTGAGAAGACAAAGTATTATAATGACATGTGCAAAGAGCTGGAGATGCAAAACCAAAAGGAAGAACACGCTCAGCATTTCTCAAGCTGAAAGAACTGAAGAAAAAATTTAAGCCTCGAGTTGCAGGAGTGAAAGATTCCATGGGGAAAATATTAAATGACGCAGGAAGCATAGATGAAAGGAATACACAGAGTCATCATACCAAAAAGAATTAGTCTATATTCAACCATTTCAAGAGGTAGCATATGATCAGGAACCAATGTTACTGAAGGAAGAAGTCCAAGCTGCTCTGAAGGCATTGGCAAAACACAAGGCTCCAGGAACTGATGGAATATCGATTGAGATGTTTCAACCAACAGATGCAGCGCTGGAGGTGCTCACTTGTCTATGCCAAAAAATATGGAAGACAGCTTCCTGGCCAACTGACTGGAAGAGATCCATATTTATGCCTATTCCCAAGAAAGGTGATCCAACCGAATGTGGAAATTATAGAATATCATTAATATCACAAGGAAGCAAAATTTGCTGAAGATCCTTCAAAAACGGCTGCAGCAGTATATCGACAGGGAACTGTCAGAAATTCAGGCTGGTTTCAGAAGAGGACATGGAACCAGGGATATCATTGCTGATGTCAGATGGATCCTGGCTGAAAGTAGAGAATACCAGAAGGATGTTTAAAAAAAAAAAAAAAATTATTGACTATGCAAAGGTATTGGACTGTGTGGATCATAACAAACTATGGATAACACTGCAAAGAATGAGAATTCCAGAACACTTAATTGTGCTCATGAGGAACCTTTACACAGATCAAGAGGCAGTTGTTCGGACAGAACAAGGGCATACTGATTGCTTTAATGTCAGGAAAGGTGTGCATCAGGGTTGCATTCTTTCACCATACCTATTCAATCTGTATGCTGAGGAAATAATACGAGAAGCTGAACTTGATGAAGAAGAACGGGGCATCAGGATTGGAGGAAGACTCATTAACTACCTGCGTTATGCAGATGACACAACCTTGCTTGCTGAAAGTGAAGAGGACTTGAAGCACTTACTAATGAAGATCAAAGACAACAGCCTTCAGTGTGGATTACACCTCTACATAAGGAAGACAAAAATCCTCACAACTGGACTAATGAGCAACATCATGATAAACGGAGAAAAGATTGAAAGTTGTCAAGGATTTCATTTGACTTGGATCCACAATCAACAGCCATGGAAGCAGCAGTCGAGAAACCAAAAGACGCATTGCATTAGGTAAACCTGCTGTAAAGGGCCTCTTCAAAGTGCTGAAGAGCAAAGATGTCACCCTGAAGACTAAGGTGCGCCTGACCCAAGCCATGGTATTTTCAATCGCATCATATGCACGTGAAAGCCGGACAATAAATAAGGAAGACCGAAGAAGAATTGACGCCTTTGAATTGTGGTGTTGGCGAAGAATATTGAATATACCATGGACTGCCCAAAGAACGAACAAATCTGTCTTGGAAGAAGTGCGGCAGAATGCTCCTTAAAGGCAAGGATGGCGAGACTGTGTCTTACATACTTTGGACATGTTGTCAGGAGGGATCAGTCCCTGGAGAAGGACATCATGCTTGGCAGAGTACAGGGTCAGCGGAAAAGAGGAAGACCCTCTAAGAGGTGGATTGACACAGCGGCTGCAACAATGAGCTCAAGGATAACAACGATTTTAAGGATGGCGCAGGACCGGGCAGTGTTTCGTTCTGTTGCGCATAGGGTCGCTATAGTCAGAACCAACTCGATGGCACCGAACAACAACAACTGTACACAAAAGTGGTTTTAATTTAGTTCCCAAAAGTTTGATTGTATTGACCAATAAGTCCATCTAGATATGACATTTGCACAACATTTGAGTGTGAAGAGTTTAACTTATAAATTTAATTTCTTGATTTGATGTAACGCTATTTAGGTTTTTTTTTTTTTTTGAGACAGTTCTAAAAATTTGTTTTATGCTTCATGTCCAACCTATCTTAGTTATCAGTTGTATTGACAAAAAGGCATTTGTAACATCCTCTTAAACCTGTTGTCATCAAGTCAATTCTGGCTCGTAGTGATTCTGTAGGACAGAGTAGAGCTGCCTCATAGTTTCTAAGGAGCGTCTGATACATTCAAACTGCTAACCTTTTAGTTAGCAGACATAGCACTTAACCACTACACCACCAGGGTTTCCAGTACTCTCTTATTACCCTTGTATTGTTTGTAATACTTATAGTAATGTCCCTTCTGTAATGTGCACATATGTGCATGTATGTGTGTCTTTTTTTATTGATTATTGTTGGGTAATTATTGTGAGGTCTCTAGCAAATACCCTGAGTGTTCAGAGAGGACTCTTCATTCTGGACGGTTGGAGCTTAAATGTCTAACCAAGCAAAACCCTGGGAATTATTAGATTTTGAGGTTCCTGATCATTTTCCTGTTTCTTTATGGAGTTTCAACCTATGCATTCAGAGCTTAGTATCCAACAAAGACTCAAGGAAATCCCGGTGTGTGTGTGTGTGTGTGTGTGTGTGTATATATATGGAGCACTTTATATGCATTGCTTTCTTCTCTCCAAACCAAAAAAACCAAATCCGTTGCTGTTAAGTTTTTTCTGACTCATAGCAACGCTGTAGCCCTGGTAGCGCAGGGGTTAAAAGCACAGCTGCCAACCAAAAGGTTGGCAGTTCAAATCTACCAGCCACTCCTTGGAAACCCTATGGGGCAGCTCTACTCTGTCCTATAGGGTCATTATGAGTCAGATTCCTTTCCCAGAGCTCTGCAATTTCTAGTTGTCATGGCCTCCTTGAACTTCACTTTACTCTCTGTCTTCCAATTTCTGAGAGACCACTGTGTTCTGCTCTGGATTACACTCTCTACTTCACAGTTCATAATGACCCTCTGTGGTAAAATCCAGAGCTATTATGATTACTTTTTTGTTTCCCTTTTCTTAGGCATGGCAGTCATATGATGTTGCTTGTTATTCAATGTCTGAAACTGTTGTTTTATACATTTTGTACAGATTCTAGTTTTTTTTTTTTTTTAATGGAAGGAGGGTAAGCTCCAGACCTTATTCTCTCCCACATGATCAAAAGCAGAATTAGGACTTTTTTTTTTTTTTTAAATATGAACAACAGATGTTTAAAGTGGATCTAGAACCTACCAGCATTTTCACATATCATTAACAGATTTTCCTCAGGGATTGCTCATTCCCTTAACAGATCATACATTTGGTTTTTTCTCACCTGATTAATAGTCTGACATGTGTAGTCATATGTACGTGTGTCTTAGTTATCTAGTGCTGCTATAACAGAAATACCACAAGTGGATGGCTTCAACAAACGGAAGTTTATTATCTCCTGGTTTGGGAAGATAGAAGTCCAAATTCAGGGTACCAGCTCCAGGGAAAGGCTTTCCCTCTCTGTTGGCTCTGAAGGAAGGTCCTTGTCATCAATCTTGTTCTGGTCTAGGAGATTCTCCATGCAGACACTCTGGGTCCAAAGGACTTGCTCTGCTCCTTATACTGCTTTCTTGGTGGTGTAAGGTCTCCATGTCTCTCTGCTCACTTCTCTTTCATATCTCAAAAGAGATTGGGTTAAGACTCAACCTGCTCTTATAGATTGAGTCCTGCCCTATTAACATAACTGCCACTAATCCTACATCATTAACACCATTGTTGTTGTTGCTGTTGTTAGGTGCCGTCGAGTCGGTTCCGACTCATAGTGACCCTATGCACAACAGAACGAAACACTGCCCGGTCCTGCGCCATCCTTACAATAGTTGTTATCCTCGAGCCCATTGTTGCAGCCACTGTGTCAATCCACCTCGTTGAGGGTCTTCCTCTTTTCCACTGACCCTGTACTCTGCCAAGCATGATGTCCTTCTCCAGGGACTGATCCCTCCTGACAACATGTCCAAAGTATGTAAGACGCAGTCTCGCCATCCTTTACAACACATAGAAAAATCACATCAGATGAGAAAATGGTAGACAATCACACAATACTGGAAATCATGGCCTAGCCAAGTTGACACACAATTTTGGGAGACACAATTCAATCCACGACAATGTGTAGGTAAATGCATGTATATATATGTGATAATAACTACTCTATTTCATTGACTGCCATTTAAATTTAAATAATACTTACTTTTGGAAAAATGCCTGGAAACTTAGATGGTCTCTAAACCAAAAACCAAACCCATTGCCGTTGAGTAGATTCTGACTCAGAGACCCTGGAAGGACAGAGTAGAACTGCCCCATACTGTTTGCAGGGCTGTAAATCTTTAAGAAAGCTGACAGCTACATCTTTCTCCCACTGAGGGGATGGTGGGTTCAAACTGTCAACCTTTCGGTTAGCAACCAAGTGCTTAACCACTGCATGACCAGGGCTCCTAGATGGACTCTAGAGAATCTTTCGTCTCATTGTAGGTCATGGTTTGCAATAGCACTATTCAGATTGTGGTCCATAGATCAGCATCAGCATTTACGAACTTATTGAAATGTAAATTTATGGGCCTATCTTAGACCTTCTGGTTCAGAATTTCTGAATGTGGTGCCAAGGAGTTTGTATTTTAAGTAGGCCAGTAGTTTTAACTGATGCCCACTAAAGTCTGAGAAACACTAACACTGAATAGGAAACCCTGGCAGTGTAGTGGTTAAGTGTTACAGCTGCTAAACAAAAGGTCAGCAGTTCAAATCCACCAGGTGCTCCTTGGAAACTCTTTGGAGCAGTTCTACTCTGTCCAATAAGTTGCTATGAGTCGGAATTGACTTGACGTCAATGGTCTCTTTAACATTGGATGAGAGCCTTAGCTTAATAACAGAAAAAACAAAAACAAAACTGAGTTTGTAGTTCTCTCATTCATAAATCGTGTGATATTGGCAATATATATTTTTAATTTCTCTGAAGTAATTTTTAGTGTACAGAATCCACAGTGTCCTTTACAGACTACATTGAGAAAATAAATAAACAAAACCTGACAAATAAAGATGCTTAATTAATATTATTTCTTTTCACAACCACTTCCACATATTCTAACACCCTCACCATATGCTTCTAGCCTTCCTCTGCCCTTCTCTGGAATAGCAAGGAAAAAAAAGGTCTAAATAAGTCCATAATACTTTTTGAGAAGCAGCTGGAAAGAATTGAAAGAATCTCTGTCTTCATTTTAGAAGACTAATTTCCCAACTTCTTTCTAATTTCTGAGTTTGTGTTTTTGGCAAGTGACTTAAGTTATCTTCTCCTTTCTCATCTGTGAAATAGAGATTATAATATCCACAGCACGCGATCTTGGATAAAATCTACGAAGAGGTGAATCTGCATATCAAGATGCATAGTTCAGAGTATACTTGGGGTTTTAAAAAGAAATGCATGCTTAAAAGATTCTGAGAAAATCCTAATGGTCCATGAAGAGAAATAGTTTATGAAGGTAATGCTCGTTTTTCCTATTTAGAAAATACACAGAAGAATTAGAAAAAAAAAAAAAATGGGAGTTGATAAATATTGAAGAAGAGGTATTATCTCCAATTTTCCAACCTGTGGAACCGTAATGTTTAAGCAGGAGAGGGAGGAAAAGTCAGTAAAGATTTCAAAAAATAAACTTTAGCAAGTCAGTCAGTGCCCCTGCCCATTTTCTGTGAAGTGGAAATTAAGATACTTCATCAAATGATTTATTATGATATATGTCACCCCCCCACTCTATGTTGAAAGTTATTGTCTCACAGATGACTATGAATTATGTTGATAACACACTTAAGTTCAGTGTTGAGAAAAAATGGCATCAAAATTATTAGATCTCTTTCATAATAAGAGTTAAGCCCAACATGGCTATAAACACATTGTGGTTACTTTGGCAAAATTTCGCATGGTTAAATTTCCCATTTAGCCACAAGTGGCATATGAAAACAGTTCATTGCCTACATGAATTTTCTTTTCCCTGACCATCATTGTCGTACATTTCACAATTATTTGATTGTGCCATAGAATTTGCCATTTACACACAAGGTGCTGGTAAGATATATCTGCAGTATTCGTCTACCCAAACCGTTTAACAGTTTATATTATCTATACTGTGTACGGAGCCCTGGTGACACTGTGGTTAAGCATTTAGGTGCTAACCAAAAAGTCATCAGTTCTAATCCATCAGCCTCTCTCTTGAAACCCTATGGGGCAGTTCTACTCTGCCCGATAGGGTTGCGATGAGTCAAAACCAACTTGATGGCAACTGGTTTGGCTTTGGTATACTATCTATACAGACCTAGTGCAAGGTGAACTAAGTTGCCACCCGAAGCGGCCTGGTTACTTAGCCCCTTATTGTTAATTTTTATACTGGATGAATTCCCCACAAAATGTAACATTAGGAAAAGTATGTCTGATACTGTAAATTTACCCATAGCTCAATAAAGAGCATGCATCTATTTATTCACCAAAGCATATATGGCCTTCAGAACGGCATTAACATCAAGATTCCGTAACAGGAGAAAAGGAATACATGTGCAGATGGTGCCTTGCCATTTATCACTAAGCCACAAACAATTACCCTGAAAATATTGAGATTAATAGGCCCGTTTAGTGAGAGAGCTAATTGCGAGAGGCATTGGGGTAAATCTGAGCTATTTTCCATACCAAAAGTTTTCTCTAGGGCAATTGCATTTTCTACAGAGTTATAACCAACTCACCAGTGCCAGAATCTTTTTTTTTTTTTTTTTTTCATTTTCCTACAATTTTAGCATGCCTCATTTTATGGGAATATGATTATCTTGGGACTGTGGGGTTATGAGGAACCTTGGTGGTACAGTGGTTAAGAACTCAGAGGCTGATGAAGGGTGGGCAGTTGAAATCCATCAGCTGCTCCTTAGAAGCTCTAAGGAACGCTAATTACTTACATCATTTTAAGGAGAAATTTAGTTTTCCTCCTGAATTCTCTCTTTCTTTATACTTCAGAGCCTAACATAACCCAGCATGTTTTGGTAGTGGTTTCCAATTAATGAATATTCATGAACAGTGAACACCTGAGAATTTAGAATTTTTTCTGTGTTGATAAGTGAGGGATCTGATATCAGCTTCCTTAAGTCAATATGCTGTAAACAAAGCCAGACAAAGAAGTTCTATGGCAAGGGCATAGTCTATGAGACTCCAGAATAACGTGGAATAATAGAAAATCAGGAGACTAAGGTCAGAAGACACAATCAAGCCCAAGGTCTCTCACTAGTCATGTGATTCTGCACAAGTCAACTGTTGTCTCTACCCCTTTTAACTGAAATGAGGTTTAAGATCGTGGAACTCAGGTGACAATCAAATAGGACCATATATGAGTCACTTAGCACAAAACATGGCATAAATGTTAGTTTTGTTTGTTTCCTGACAACTGGGCAATTATGCTCATCTCACTCAGAAATAAACTGTTAAACATCTGGTACATGGATTGGATTGTGTCCCCCACAAATGTGTGTCAAATTAGCTAGGCCAATGATTCCCAGTATTATGTGATTGTCCACCATTTTGTCATCTGATGTGGTTTTCCTGTGAGTTGTAAATCCTGCCTCTATGATGCTAATGAGGCAGGACTCAGTCTACAAGATTAGGTTGTATCCTGAGTCAATATCTTTTGAGATGTAAAAGAAAGAAGCTAGCAGAGAGACAGGGGACCTCCTTATCACCAAGCAAGAAGAGCCAGGAGAGTGCATCCTTTAGACCTGGGGTCCCTGATCTGAGAAGCTCCTAGACTAGGAGAAGATTGATGACAAGGACTTTCCCCCAGAGTCAACAGAGAAAGAAAGCTTTTCCTGGGAGTCGACACCATGAATTTGGGCTTCCAGCCTCCTAAACTATGAAAGAATAAGCTTCTATTTGATAAAGCTATCCACTTGTGGTATTTCTGTTATAGCAGCACTAGACACTTGGGGCTAGAAAGTAAAATTCAGTAGGAAGAATTGCTATGTTGGAAGTCAGAACATTCTTAGACTTCTGCTAAAAAGAAGATATTTTTAAGTTGTATTTACTTGATTACTTGTTAATAAGTTGTATTCTCTATGAAACACCCATAGAAGATTAAGTATGGCAAATACTTCTTATTTTAAGTACTATAATTTTCTTCTCACATAAACTACAATGTAGTAATATTAGAGTTGGAGCAACTTAATGGAGGGAGTTACGGAAGAAAATTGAAATCATTAAGGTAAATACCATCCTATGTAACTTAGATTACCTATTTAAACGACTTGATTTAACATTTTTTGATTAGCTATAGCTAGACACAGCAGGCATTCCTTAGCAACTAGAAGCAAACCAAAAGTACTTAGAATCATATTTTCTTCTTTAACTTTACTTTAGCTAGAAATCAGAAGAATAAGCATATTTCCTCATGGCTATGCATTAACCTGTTCAGCCAAATTACTCTTGCTCTACAAGTGTCCGTTCTTGAAAAAAATGAAATAGACAAAAAAAAAAAAAGACTAAAGAAAAACATAAAGGCATATTCATTTCTCAGTATTCCACGACTATTTTTTTTTTATATAGCTAGAGAAATAACTATAATCCAGTACTTCCCACACTCTGTGATAAAAGAGAAGTGTTTTCTTTTGCCTTCATTTCAGTCTTTAAGGACTGATGCTTTTGCAAAGCGCAATAAATACATTAACAGTAAAAGAAAATTTTAAGAAGAAACGAGAAACAGGCTGCACTTTTTTTGCTATTATTAGATTAATGGCATGCTATTAATCTATCAAATTGCTAAACAATTACCAAAATTTTTCCTCTTGGCTTCTGAACTTATACCCTCACTAATGACAATAAACCATCTAGCTGGGGGACAGTTACCAGGCTGCAGCAAGACTTTGAATAGCAAACACGTTTTCTGTAAAGGGCCAGTTAGTAATTATTTTAGGCTTTGTGTGTCAGTTAGTCTTTGTCACAACTACTCGACTCCTCTGTTGAAGCATGAAAGAAGCTACAGACAAGACATAAATGAATGATCATCACTGTGTGTTCCAATAAAACTTTATTTATAAAAAGAAATGGTGGCCTAGATTTGGCCAATAGGCTGTAGTGTGCTGATTTCTGCTCTAAGCTATGACATTTGTGGCACCAATTGATGTAACACATGAGAGAAGATTCTGAGATATTGATATACTAGATTGTCAGGGCAAATAATGTCAAGAATAGGTGGAAACTTCTATCAGGATTGATGGGATGGTGTGGGTAGTTGGTGAAAGGAGATAACCCAAGGATCCAAGGCATGACTCAGGATAAAAGTAATGAAAAGCTGGAAGGAAAAAGCATTCTGTTGCATACGAGCAGAGAAAAGATTCTATGTCTGGATGTAAGTGGGATCAACGTACGTCACATGTTGGTTAAGACCTAAAACTCTGAAGCCAGTCAGTCCTAAGTTGAAATCCTGGATCCATCATTTATTAATCCATTAAGAAAGATGAGTAAGTGAATTTGGGGAAGTTTCATCTCTTCCTTTAGACTGTGTTTTCAATGGGAAACTAAGCTACTTAAAGAGATGTTGGGAGAATTAAACGACATAATACAGGTGTAGCATTTAGCACTCTCTCTGACATAGTAGGTGTTCAATAAATGTTGCCTATTTTTAGCTTTAGGATAAATCTTGTATATGAGAGATTGAGGAGCAATTACTATTATTATTATTTTGGACACTTTGTATGCTATAATCAAGATGATATTTTAGAGTCTCAGGTAAGAGATACCAAAGGAATTTTGTTAAGAAGTAGAGCCTTGCTGTTAATCATGAGACCTGGTTATATTCCAAGTTTTATCTAACTACATTCCAGTTTTCACTATCTTGCAACTCTGATCAATTTTCCTCTGTCTATTCAAATTTAACATAAGGTGATAGAGTCAACCAAATACTTCTTCCTTTTACAATGTAGGCTCTTTGTGTAATGGTGGGAATGCTGGGCTAAGACATAAACTTTAGCTTTGAGTCTGGACTTCACCACTCACTATATCTGTGATCAAAGGTATTCCTTAAATGTTCCAGGCATCATTTCTTAACCCGTTAAAATGAAGTTTTGAACTGACGGTCTTTAAGACATTATGCGCCTTAACAATAGCATATTATAAACTGATTATTCACATCCAAATAAAGCTACTAAATTACTAACTTCTATATAACAACTTGGGAACCCTGATAGTGTAGTGGTTAAGTGCTACAGCTGCTACCCAAAATGTTGGCAGTTCGAATCCACCAGGCTCTCCTTGGAACCTCTGTGGGGCAGTTCTACTCTGTCCTAAAGGGTTGCTATGAGGCAGAATCCACTTGATGGCAATAGGTTTTTTGGTTATATAACAACTTATACTGTTCAGGGCTGTAAAAACTTTGCTCTAATTATCAGAAAGAGAGTATACGTAGCAAACAAAATGCCTTTTTTTGTTTTACATATTCTATTTGGAATTTTCTTCTCCTCAAGGTACATCTTAATGTAGGCCACAAAAATGGGTAAATTGTCTGCCGTTTGTGGAATGTTCCAACTTGACGGTGGAAGCTTGGTATTCAGTTCTTAGCCCTTGGAATCTTTAACATAATAACTGATTCTAGGCTTACGTTACCAGTGATCCTTCTCCCTACAAATATGTGAGCAAAATGATGGGCACAAAGCACATAAAAATATTCCCTTGTGCCAGATTTATCTTTGCTGATAATTTTCTGTATGAATATATAACTATGACACTTTAGAGTGTGTCATTCTTTCTTCCAAGTATTACCTGGATGTATAATGTCCTGCTTTTTTTTTTTTTTAGTTGAAGAGATATTATTCGGAAATACCTAGATAATCAGGAAAAAAAAAATACTGCTGCCTTATCTGAAATTCTGGTCTGGTCTAAGTGATAATAACGCCCAGGGCATGAATATAGAACAGCAGATGGATCAGTGGTTAAGCACTCAGCTGGTGACCAAAAGGTTGGTGATTCAAACCCACCAACTGCTCTGTGGGAGAAAGATGTGGCAGTCTTTTCTGTAAAGATTTAGAGCTTTGGAAACTTTATGGAGGCAGTTCTACTCTGTCCTATACAGCCGCTGTGAGTTGGAATCGGCTTGACGGAAATGGATTTTTTGGGTTTAGTGAGAAAGAAGAGTGGTCTAAGAGATTGGGAACAATGTAACATGCCATAGCAACAGGGCAGAGAGAGGAGGTTTCCAGTGAGGAGATCTTGTGGAATTCGTGACTTTGGAAGGAAAAACAGAGAAGATTCTGAGTGGCCTAATTACCGCCCCAAAAAGTCATTGCATGAAAATCCTAGAAAAGACATTAAGAGAATTAGATGATACATTAATAGTGATTATATGCATTTAATACATATTTAACTATATACACATTGACGTTGCTGCTGAAATAAATGAAAGACTAACTTACGAATACTGGATTTATACATAAGTTCTCTGTTTCTGCTTTCTATTAACACAGTCTTACATAGTATGAGTTGGTGGCTAACTGTCCTTGGCTATGGACTCTATGGGACACCAAATATGGACACTTACTCAGAGAAGAAGCAAGGAAGTGGGGAGGAGAGGAGTATGGCTTCATCAGTAAGTAGTGAGGAGAGTGAGATGCATTTGCTTTTTTAACAAATAGTATTTAAATTCCTGTCACATGCCAGCTGGCTTATGTACAATAAATAGTGCACTACCATCTTGATTCTCTTATAGGGAGCCCTGGTGGCGCAGTGGTTAAGAGCTGTGGTGAGCTACATCTGCTAACCAAAATGTGGGTAGTCCAAATCCACCAAGCTCCTCCTTGGAAAACCTACGAGGCAGTTCTACTCTGTCCTATAGGATCAGCATGAGTCAGAATCGACTCGACAGCAATTGGTTTGGTTTGGTTTATATGTAAATACACACTAGATAGATTAGATAGATAGATAGATAGATAGATAGATAGATAGATAGATAGATAGATAGATAGATAGATAGATAGATAGATAGATAGATAGATAGATAGATAGATAGATAGATAGATTGATAGATAGATGATAGATTGATAGATAGATGATAGATAGATGATAGATAGATATAGATAGATAGATAGATAGATAGATAGATAGATAGATAGATAGATAGATAGATAGATAGATAGATAGATAGATAGATAGATAGATAGATAGATAGATAGACAGACAGATAGATAGATAGATAGATAGATAGATGATAGATAGATGATAGATGATAGATAGATAGATAGATAGATAGATAGATAGATAGATAGATAGATAGATAGATAGATAGATAGATAGATAGATGATTGATAGATAGATAGATAGATAGATAGATAGATAGATAGATAGATAGATAGATAGATAGATAGATAGATAGATAGATAGATAGATAGATAGATAGATAGATAGATAGATAGATAGATAGATTAGACAGACAGACAGACAGACAGACAGACAGACAGACAGACAGACAGACAGAGATGAAAATACTGTCATGGGAAGGAAGAGAACGAATACAAAGATTTATTCAAATGTGGGCCCTTAAGTTGGTTGATTTTTTTTTAGAAGCTAGGCAAGATACTGTCATAAACTTCAAAAAGGAGTAACCAGTTAGGTATCTCTTTAGTTCTTTGGTAGACTAACACATATTTTTTACCAAAAATCCATCCTGACCTCCATCACCTAGTTATACTTTTGAAATTTTTGACTGCTTTAAAAATCACACCAAAAATGTAAATGCAGGAGCAGTCACTTCAGAAAGTACAGAAATATAAAATTACCATGACTGTATCACCATGAGGTAGCCATTCTTAATATGAGAAATGAGAGAGTAAAGGAGAAGAGAGACATTAAGAGAGAAAGACATAAAGAAACAGAGAGACTATTACATTTATAAATACATTTTAATTTTTCTTATTAAAATCCAGGAATGACAAAAATCATGCAAATATTTTTGCTATCTTACTTAATGTTCAGTCTTGAGAATTTTTTCATAATCTTAAGTATGTTTTGAGGGTGCCTGCACAAAATCTGATGACGTGGCTTGATAAAAACAATGTATTAAGTTGTGTGATAATACATGTTATGCTGCCTTTGAGTTCTACTATCACAAATAACAGCCAGATAAATGTGATTGTGCATGCATATTTTTATATATCGATTTCTTAGGATAATTCTTGGAAATATTTAAAGTTACTTTTTCAAAGATTATAAATATTATTAACGATTTTGACATACGCATTGCTTTACTTACCTTGAGAATGATTACATTTAACATTTTCTTAAAATAATGTCATTCACTCCTATGGACAGCTTATCTGTGTGTCCATCTCTTTACACATCTAAGAACAGGATATCATAATATCCTAAACCTTATTCTGTTTGGTAAACCACTGCTTTTCTCTGTCTTCTTTCCTTCCTTCCTTTCTTCCACCTTCTATCCCTCTCTCTCTCTTCCTTCCTTCTTTTTCCTTCTTTTTCTCCTCTCTGTTCCTGATTGTCAGTGTTGTCCTAGAATGCAAGTATACTTTTTTTTTTACATCTACAATGATTTTTAAAATATCTACTTTCAGAGTAGAATGAAATTTATACTATAATGCAATTTATCAACCTACTCTCTCTGTTCTTACTGTTTCACACTGCTCCAGATATTACGTTTACCCAGTAGGTAATCAACAGATATGCAGGGAATAAATGAATGAAAAAATTAATACTATATAACTTCAAATGAGTGTGAATGTAGCCATTTGGGTATTATTTCTAGAATATGAAATGTTGATTGTTTTTCAGTTTTTTTTTTTTTTAAATCTTGACTTCAGTAGCAACTGAAATATTTGAAATACAGTGTTCATAATAGATATTTAAACTTGTTACTTTTTATACAAAATTAGGCAAGTTTCAGTTTTTTTTTTTTTTTTTAGGCAAGTTTCAGATGGCTTATCAAGATTACATCGTTTGTGATGCATTGTGTATTCTTTTGAAAAACTAACAAGGGCCCATGAGAAAGTAGCCCTATCAGACTTACCCTCCCATGCCAAACAGTTACCAGTCCTGGGACGATGAAAGCATGTGAGAGGAGGCTCACTGAGTATTTCCCTCAGTGCACATTCTAAACCATTGCTCTTTGAATGTGGTAGTTTTATGGGACAGAAGTACACCGTTCTGGTTTGCCACAGCGACTGAAATTTGGAGCAGCAGAGAAAAGTACCCAAGAAATCTGTATAAAAATTTTCTCTCATCTTCAGTTGAATCCTAAGCTGAACATATATAAGGTAGGAAGCTATAAGACTAGAGAACAGAGATCATGCAGGATTGGGAAAATGTTGGAACCCAGGCCCAGACAGATGAAGGCATCGTGATGACGATACCGGACATTCAGCTGAGACTCATGAATCGTTATCCTAAAGAAACAATGTCAAAGCTAAAACAGAACAACCCTAATAAACCTTAAAACACAACATCAAGATGATCAATATAAGCATATTGTATTTCAAGCGAAAAAGACGAAGAACATAATAATAAAACTTAACAATCATTAGAGAAAGATGACAATGCAGAATCTCTACATGCATGCTAAAACGTAAAGAGAAAAAAATGTGAAAAAAATAGGAAACACATGAAAAATTTGGAAAAACAAAACAACATATGAGATATATGTGAAACAGCCAAAATATATAACCTACGAGGGGATACTTCATGGCTTAAAGTCAGGAAAGGTGTGCGTCAGGGTTGTATCATTTCAGTATACATATTCAATCTGTGTGCTGAACAAATAATCTGAGAGGCTGGACTATATGAAGAGGAACAGGGAATCAGGATTGGAGAAAAACTCATTAACAATCTGCTTTGTTCAGATGATGCAACCTTACCTGCTGAAAGTGAAGAGTACTTGAAGCACTTACTGATGAAGATCAAAAACTACAGCCTTCAGTATGGATTACACCTCAACGTGAAAACAAAAATCCTCACAACTGGACCAATAAACAAAATCATGACAAATGGAGAAGAGACTGAAGTTGTTGAGGATTTCATTTTACTTGAATCCACAATCAACACACACGGAAGCAGCAGTCAAGAAATTAAAAGACGCATTGCATTGGGCAAATCTACTGCAAAAAAACCTCTTTAAAGTGTGAAAAAGTGAAGATGTCACTTTAAGGACTAAGGTGCTCCTGACCCAAGCCATGGTGTTTTCAATTGCTTCATATGTATGCAAAAGCTGGACAGTGAATAAAGAAGACCAAAGAAAAATTGACACCTTTCAACTATGGTGTTGGAGAAGAATATTCAGTATATCATGAACTGCCAAAAGAATAAACAAATTTGTCTTGGAAGAAATATAGCCAAAATGCTCTTTAGAGGCGAGAATGGTGAGATCGTCTCACATACTTTGGACATGTTATCAGGGGGATCAGTTCCTGGAGAAGGGCATCATGCTTGGTAAGGTACAAGGTCAGCGAAAAAGAGGAAGACCCTCAATGGGATGGACTGACACAGTGGCTGCAACAATGGGCTCAAGCATAACAAAGATTACGAGGATGGTGCAGGATCAGGCAGTGTTTCATTCTGTTACGTATAAAGTCACTATGAGTTGGAATTGACTTGACGGCACCTAACAACAACAACAATACATGTAATTGGAATCTAACATTGAGATGATATATAGGGCTAGAATACATATTGGAACAAATATTAACTAAAAAAAATCAAACTTTAATGAAAGATATAAATGCATGAGTTCAAGAAGCTCAACAAATGCCAAGTGGTATAAAACCCAAGTGGCCATATTACCCTGGTACTGCTAAAGTCACTAAATTCAGGTCAATATACAAAAAGTAATTATATTTATATACATTAATAAAGAATGAAAAATTATATTTTAGGCATATCTTTTACAATAGCATTAAAATATAAAAACAGCAGAAATTTTAAAAAAATGTTTAAAAACTATAATAAAAAATGCATAAGACCTCAACATTGAAAACAACCAATCATTGCTAAATGAAATTGTAAAAATGACTCCATGAAGGAATAATCCTTGTTCAAGATTCAGTTTATTAAGAGATTAATTTCTTCAAATTTGCATACAGCTCAAATGTGATTCTACTCAAAATTTTAGAAACAACTATTTTCTGTGGTGGAAATTAATAATATAATTCTAGAATTTACATACAAATGCAAAAAAGTATGGAAGACAACTCTGAAGAAGGACAAAGTTTGAGGACTTTCACTACCATATTTCAAGATTTACTATAAATGCACAGCAATTAAGAGAGTATGATATTCAGCACAGTTATTACAGAATAAACAAGTGAGAGAAAATAAAATTTAGAAATAGATATACACATATAAATGCACTTGATTTATAAAATAGGTTCTACTGAAGTTAAGAAGCAATAAATTATATTTTCAATAAATGGTGCTAGGGCTATTTTTTGGAAAAGAAAAGAACTTTGACCTACACTTTACATCAAACATAAACTAATTTAAAATGGATCATAGATGTATAGGTCTATGAAAGGTAAAACAATAAATCTCCAAAAAGAAGATATAGGAAACTAGCATTATGACTGTATAAAATCAAAATATTGATAAAGTGTATTTCTTTGAAATTAAGATCTTTCATTTGTTGAAGTTAGGTTAGCTATAACACTCAGTGAAGATATTTGAAATAAATGTATTTTAAAAAGAATATAAACAAATACTAAAAATCAATTATTAAAAATTCAAGAACCACATTAAAAATTGGGAAAATACTTGAACAAGCAAAAAAAAAAAAAAGATATCCAAATGACTAATAAGTATATAAAAATTTCAATATAATTATTTGTCACAGAAATGCAAATTAAAATCTCAGTGTGAAACCACCACACAATTTAGTCAATGACAAAAATTGAGAAGACTGACAATGTCAAGTGTTGATGAAGACACAGAGCAACTGGAATTCTCATATAGAGTAGGTAGGAATGGAAATTAGTTCAACTACTTTGGATAACTTCTAGCAATATCTGTTAAATCTAAGTACATCTATAACTTATGACCTAACAATCCCCTTCTTAGGTATATACCGTATAAAAACAAGTGCTTATGCCCACAAAGTGTATGTTTAATAATGTTCTAGATATTTTATGCACAGTAGCCTAAAATTAGGAACAACTCAAATATCTATCAGAAAGAGAATGGCTAAGTAGTAGCTTATTTATTAAATCAATAAGAAAAATGCAAAGAAAAACATGAGTAAATCTCACAAAAAGTGTACTGAATAAAAGAACCCAGGCATACAAGAATTATGTATTATATTATTCTACTCATATGAAGTGGGAGACTAGACAAAATTAATCTATGATTTTAGAAAGCAATATTTTTTTACCTCTTGGAAGGACCGTGAAAGAATATTCTGGGGGTGAAATACATATTTTATATACTAAGTGATACCAAAAAAAAGAAAAACAACCCATTGCTGTAGTCAATTCCAACTCATAGTGACCCTATAGGACAGAGTAGAACTGCTCCACAGAGCTTCCAAGGAGCACCTGGTGGATTTGAACTGCCAACCTTTTGGTTAACAGCAATAACACTTAACCACTACACCGCCAGGGCTTCCATATTGAGTGATGGTTACACTGACATAACCAAAAAACCAAACCCCTTGCTGTCCAGTCAATTCCAACTCATAGCAACCCTGTAGGACAGAGTAGAACCGCCCCATACGGTTTCCAAGGAGTGCCTGGTGGATTCAAACTGCCAATCTTTTGTTTAGCAGCTGAGCTCTTAACCACTGCCCCACCTGTAAAATTGTATTAAGATGGACACTTAAGGTTCATCTTGACATTTGGATCAATATGTACCAATTTATTTTTTAAAAGTGATACTTAAATGGTGTCATGACGTGTTTATTTGGAGATCGAGTTATACCGTGCTTGTTTGTAAGCTGAATGCTGTGTTATGTAAAAATAGAGACTGAGTAGATTGGGCCTTCCTTCAACACTGGTTTTCAGCAATTTAATTAAAATGAATCATGTTGTGGTTTTCTTTACATTTCTTCTGTTCTGGATTTGGTGATCTTTGTGGGTTCATGGATTTATAGATTTTATTAAATTCGTAAAAATAAAATACAGGCCACTGTTTCCTCAAAGTAATTGTATATTTGTTTGTTGTCCTCTCTCCTATTATGGTTTCACAGGACATCCCAGTTAATTGGTCTCATAACATGTTTAGTGGTTCTGTTCTACCTCCTAGTTCATTGTGTAGTGTCTGGGATCTAAAAAGCTTGCAAGCAAATATCCAAGGCACAATAATTGGTCTGTATTTGCTTGGAGCAACAGAGGAAGAAGAATCAGAAACAAGAGGAGGATATGGAATGTGTGGCTAATTGCTCCCATGAACAACCCCCTCCTTTGCCATGAGACCAGAAGAACTGGATGGTGCCTGGCAACCATCCCTGAACATTTTGATCAAAGATTCCATAGAAGCATCCTGATCAAAAGGAGAGAAATGCAGAAAAGAATTTAAAATTCTTCTGGACTCCACACTTTCTGGAGCCATGGGGGCTAGTTAAACCCCTGAAACTACTGCCTTGAGATAATCATAAACTTTACACCAAAAAACATCCCCTGAAGTCTTCTAAAAATCAAATAATAGCTTAACTTGTGAAAAATGTCAGCCTTGACCATTATGCTTTTCAAAGAACTATCTATATGGGATTGAATTGATGATAGCAACTCGAAAGATTAGGCAGGAACCTTAGGGGGCAGTGAGTTTATGTTAATGAGGGAGGAACAACTCAGAAAAGGAGGGTGAGAATGGGTGCACAACTCGAAGAATATAATCACTGTCACTGAATTGAACATGTAGAAACTCTTGAGTTGGTGTATGTTTTGTTGTTTATACTCTGAACAACAATGAAATAAAAATAAAATAAATTTCTTGTTGTACAACTATGACATTGGTATTTATTCAGCTGAAAAGATTTTCGTTAATGTACCTTTCTTCGCCTATTCTCTTTATTCCTTAGCACAGATAAAGCTAGAGAATCATGATTGTTTGCTAAAAGGACTATGAACTTGGTTGACAGGGCTCTACTGGATGTGAGTTCTAGTTACTCCATTCACTAGCTTTGAGAGCTTAAGGGATCTGCATAACTAATCTGAAACTCAGCTTCTTTCACTATAAAAAGGGGATGAAGTACAAACACCCATTTTAAATATTCACTGTAAGAAATAATGAATGCATTGCATGAAATGTAGTGTCTGGCATATACTTGAAGCAAAAATATGAGAATGACAGCTTATAGAAGCCTGTGTGCTAAAGAACAGGACAGAATCATGAAAATAGCTCATATAGGAACTGTGTGAAATTGAGGAAAGAAGACAGGGCTTGAGTGTAGGAGGACAGTGATCAAAAGCCCTTCCTTAAAAAGTTTACTTGACTCTATGAGCCTCTGTTTTCTCATTTTTGTAATGAAATGTTTTAATTAGTTAATTTTGAAAGACTTTTCTAAAAGTGGAGTTCATTATCTGGGTCTGTTTAATATTGCATGTTAAACTAAGTAAGTCACATATAAAGTTCAAGTTTTGCTGTTATTTATTTTTCTTATTAAGCACTTGCCAAGAATAGACTTTTCGTGGATTACTTGCTATCATAGAAAGAGGTTCTTGTGCTATTGTAGAAGTATTTTAAAGCAAACAACTTCTTTTCTTTTTGGGGTCTTACCATGTAAAAGATTGTTAGCCAGCTTCATTTTATTTCATAAGGCATCTGTGAAGTATTTCTTTGTATTTATTTATCTCAGTAAATTTGCTTGAATGGGGAGTCTCTACAAAGACATTTATTCAATAAAATTTCCCCAATCTTTCCAGCATGGAAGCATGGAGATCCTGGAGAATGGCTCTCCAAAAGTCCGAAATAAAAATTAGTGAGACTGTGGAAACTTATCCAAAGTTAAACTCTGATTTTTTGCAGCACTTAGAGGAAATTGTGAAACCACATAGGAAATAGAAAAAAAAAACTATTAAAAACAAAGACTGCTTACATTTGTGTTAATTCAAAATGTGGAAAGTGCCCATGAAAGGTATATTGTTTTATGATTATTCCTGTATGCTATTAAGATCTTGACAGCTGATAATGAAAGCATTCATATATAAAAGAAATCAAAAGCTAAAAAAAAAAAGACTTTTCAATACTATCCATCATTCTGCAATTATATCATCACTCAGGAGACTTTCTGCTATGCTTCTATCTACCTGCACATACACTGTGTTCAATTTCTTCTCCACCAGTCAGACCAAGCAGGATGCTGGAGTATGTTGGATTACTGGTTTCAGGAGGCTGATCAGGAGAGGAGAGGAAGAGGGCCTAGTCTTTTGCCTGTTAGAGTCAAAGGCAATCTGAGGGATAGTGACTGTCTTAGAGACTGTCTAGAGAAGCAAAACCAGTGAAGTGTGTAAATATATACAGAGATTTGTATCAAGAAAATGGCTCACAAGGTTGTAGAGGCTGTAATATCCCAAGTCTGTGGGTCAGGCTGAAGGTTTCTCCTGATTCTTGTAGTCACAGAGGCTGGTGAACCCAAGATGGGCATCTCAGACAGCAGGGCTTTTGCTCACAGGCTTCAAAGACCAACGGATCCCAAGATCAGCAGGCAAGATGGCTGGTAAGCTGCTAGCTCAAGTCCCAAGGAGTGGAGGTCAGATGAACAGGAGCCAGCTGCAGGATTCAGAGCCAACAAAGCCTGTGAGCCTTGCCAGAAATTCTACCTATGTTGAATGCAGGCCACATCCCCAAGGAAACACTCTTTCAACTGATCGGTTACTCACAGCGGATCCCATCATGGAGGTGATCATATTATATCAAATCTCATCATGGAAGTGATCACATCAACATGTGCTGGTCAAACTATATCATAACTGCCAAGTCACTGAGAATCATGGCCCAGCCAAGCTGATGCACAACCTTAATGATCACAGTGACAAATGCTAGATGGTAAAGAAAGACACCTGGATCAATGTGCATCATTTCACAAAGGCTAAACAAGAGCCAGATGGCATGTTAATGAATAGGAATAACCAAAGATACTTTAAGATAGATTAAATTAAAAATTATCCTCATGTTCCAAAACAATATTGCAAGACTTTTTACCAAGCATTTTCATTTAAATTTTTTTTTAATTTTAATAACTTATTATAATTCTGTTCACTTCATCTGACATAACTGTAACATAAATTTTATACCATTAAATTTTTATATAGAAAACACAGTTCTTTGCAATTCCATTTCCCCCTTTTCAGCAAAAGCATGGAAAAAAATGAAATGGAGAAGTGAGAGGATTTATTTTCACCTGTCATCTTCATTTATCACAGTAATCTCTTGTTGAGTCATACTGCTTTTATCTTTCTCTTTATGCAGTTTTTTCCCATCCAAATGCAGTTTTTTTCCCACACAATACCCAAAAAGAGGCCTTATTAAAATTTAGTGACAGAACGTCACCCTCAACACTCTCCATATCATTCAGAATATAAACCCATGCCTTGTTCATGCTCTACAACACCATTATCTAGATTCTGCTACCTCTACGGCCTCACCTCTTACAGCTTTCTTAAATATTTTCTACTCTACTTTTCATCAGTCACACTGGTTTTTTCTTCCCCCAAAGTTTGGCAGTTCATATTATCCTGGTAACAAACCAGACAAACATGTCACAAGAAAAGTAAACCACAGACTTGTATAACTTATATATCGGCACAGCAATTCTCAATCAAATACTAGCAAATGAAATCCATCAGAATATGGTTTAAAAAACATGACCAAGTGAGATTGATCAGAAGACTGCAGAGTTGGTTTAATATCTAAAAATAAAGACAGGACTAAAACTTATAATTATCTTAATACATGCAAGAAAGCATTTGACAAAATTCACCATCCTTTAATGATAAAAAAAAAAAGAAGAAAATGGAGTTTTCTCAAACTGATATACGCCATTTATGAAATAGCCATACCTAACATCATCTGTAATTGTGAAAAACTGAACACTTTCTTCCAAGACCCCTAACAAAACAAGAATATCTGCTTTCACTACATATATTTAACATCAGTGGAGGTTCTAGCCCAGCCAAGTAGACAACAAAAAGATTAAAAAATAAAATAAAAGCATCCAGATTAGAAAGAAAGAAGTAAAATACCTTTATCTGGAGGTGCCAACTAAATGGTGACAAGTTTCTCTGTCAAGAATTATAAGAGCCCAGGATAGGAAACCAAGAAAGAGGGACTTTGCTGAGGTTATTAGGTTAGGTTACGTCTATATGAACTGGTTGTCTCAGCAGAGGCTGGAGTAACGTTTCAGCATGGAGGATGTAAGTTGGCCAACGCCTCACTCAAACTTGACTGGTAACCTGGCCCCATTTAAAAGAATATGGCCAGAAGCACCTAGAACACACAGTAGAGTACTGGATCGCTCCCTCTAATATATGCCCCTCATTTCTTCTCTCCAAAAATAGGTGTTCTTTCTTTATAACACCCAGGTGTGTTTCCATACTTCCACTCTTGATTTTTTTTTTTTTTTTTGAGGACTCCTTTTTCTGACATTTGTTCAGACAGATCAATCCCCTTCAAATCTCTGAGGAAAAAAAAAAAAAAAAGTTGCCATCGAGTTGATTCTGACTCATAGCAACACTATAGGACAGAGTAGAACTGCCCCATAGGGTTTCCAAGTCTGTAATTGTTACAGAATCAGACTGCCACTTCTCCTGTGGAGCAGCTGGTGATTTCCAACAGTTGACCTTAAAGTTAGCATCGAAGCACTTAGCATCTGTGCTACCAGGGCTGTAAAAAAAGCACCCACAACAGCCTTAGGTAAAAGACAATCCTATGTGTGGCTAGAGATCCTGAGAGATCTCGGTCACCTTATTAATGTTGGATGATAAATCAAACAAAACCTGATAAATTTTGATGAATGGGAACACATATATTTCATCCATAAAAAAAACCTTAGGTAGTAGTTAAAACTTTATTGAGTGTATACTGAATATTTGAAAATGCAAACGAAACATTTCATTCTATCTTAAAAAAAAAAATTCTAATGTCAACTAAAAAGCTACTTTCTATTCCTAGGAAACCCTGGTGGCTTAGTGGTTAAGAGCTACAGCTGCTAACCAAAAGGTCGGCAGTACAAATCCACCAGGCCCTCTTGGAAACACTATGGGGTGGTTCTACTCTGTTCTGTAGGGTCGCTGTGAGTCAGAATTGACTCGTTGGCAAAGTGTTTGGTTTGGGGTTTTTTCTATTTCTTAGTTCCGAAATCTGCACGTTGGTAGAAGCCTAAGTGGAAATGCGTCCCCACCAACCTCTTCATCTCTTTCTGAGAGTACTCTGGGCTTCAGTGACCCATATGGAGTAGAATCTGGTCTGTTCAGAGAAGCTGTTGAGTGTCCTTGCTCTTGGAAAACCCTCAAGCTACATCAGTAACATCTCAATCAATAAACTTACACCCTACCTACCATGTCTTTTCAAACTAATATCTGAGTTCCCAGTATTTCTTACCATACCCCATAGCCTAGAAGTTTGCCAGCATTTGAATTATAGATAACACAGTTTTTCCAGACTAGTAATATTTTGAGTCCCTCGTAGCACCAACAGTTAAGCTCTTGACTACTAACCCAAAGGCTGGCAGTTCAATTCCACCCAGAAGTGGATTATTTCAAACTGCAGGACAAGTCACAATCTTCCACAATTAACTTCTTGGGCAGGGCTGGGGGTGGTTAACCTTAGGTCCTGAACTCTGCCCTTCAGTTACCCAGACTGACATGTTGATCTCTTAAAATGGTAAAAACACCATCCGTTAATACTTGAATACAACTTTATCATTTCCACATAGATGTGTGCATATGCAAGCACACACACACGTAAAACAACGTGTCAAAAAATAGGCCGATGCCTTCTTTCTCCCAAAGTGGTGAGAACCAGGCTACATTATCTCAGGATTCACCTGTAGTTTGCCGAAATTTAATTACCTCTTTATGGATATATTCCACCAACAAATATGTTCTAAATTCTGAAAGTTGCCTAGCTTGTAGGAGTACCAAGATTTTCCCAAAAACATATTCTTTCATTCTCATCTGTGACAGACCAAGGATCCAAGCAGTTCTGGAGCAGAACATTACTCACACCACCATTTGTTGCATCTTCTAAGACACTGTGCCATACAGCTAAAATACATTTAAAAATAGAGTGGCTATGTCATAAATCATGTCTTTGACTTTAACCACCCACTGCATTGGGATTTCTGTAAGAAAATCCATTTCATTTCGATAATTTCTTTTCAGAATCTAATGTAACTTTTTTTATATGACTCATATCATATCATCATAATCAATAGATCAAATTATTAGCCTACTGCAGGTTTCACCCTTACCTGAAATTTGTCTTCAGTGCCTGATAGGAGAAATAATGATGTTGTGATATGACAGACATTGGGTTATGAGGCTTCAAATATAGATATCCATCTACTAAGGCCAAGGGAATGAAAGTATACATACAAAAGGGTGAGTTTGACCCTTACCAAAGGAGGGGCCTGTGAAGTGTCTAGGCCTTGGGTAATCAACCAATTCCAGGTACATTTCTAACAACTATTATTTCTAATGTCCCTGGGTGGTGCAGATGGTCAACATGCTGGGCTGATAACTGAAAGACTGGCAACTCAAGCCCACCCAGAGGCTCCTTGGAAGAAAGGCTTAGTGGCCTGCTCCCAAAAAATCAGTCACTGAAAACTCTATGGAGCACATTTCTATTCTGACATACATCATGAGGTCTTTATAAGTTTTAATTAACTAAAGTTGAAATTAATTCGAAGGCAAATCAGTCAGTGTTCTTGTGTTTTGTTTGTTTTACCATTGCCCAACTTGGCTAATAGAGCATTAGTTAACAATTTTGTGCCCCACCCAACTTGAGCTTTCTCTTTATTACAGAATTAAAAACAAAACAACATGTAAACATAACAAAACAAAGAAATCCTTTCATATATTAGGAATACTTAAAGAGTAATTGACTAATTGCTGGAGATTGACCCCGAACTAGCTAGAAAAAAAAAAGAAATTTCTGGAGACCCAGCCTTTAGGGAGACCCCTCATTTTCATGAAGTCCAACAAGTTCTCAGTGTGAAGACCATGGAAACATCCTTTCCTCCTTCTGGTAAGGAGACAGGAAAGTAATCATTTTAAAATACTCCCAGAGCAATGTGATCTACTTACCAAGAGAAAAACTATTTTACCGGAGCCTAGGCAACATGTTGTTGTTAGGTGCAGTCCAGTTGGCCTGACTCATGGATATCCCATACACAGTGGAATAAAACACTGCCTAGTCCTTGGGCCTTCCCTGATCAAGAGCAGATCATATCATTGTGACCCACTGGGTTTTCATTGTTTAACTTCCAGATCACGGGTATTCTTTCCTAGTCCATCTTAGTCTGGAAGATCCATTGAAACCTGTTCAGCATCATAGCCACATGCAAGCCACCACTGACAGAGTGGTGGCTACATGTTAAGTGTATTGTCTGGGGATTGAACCCTCATCTCTCACATGGAAAAGAGAATTCTACTACTACTGAGCCACCAGTGCCTCATGTGGGGGAAGGAAAATACTCAACTTCAGCCACCTCTAGCTTTCCTGTTTCACCTAAAGAGTGGGGGAAAAAGTTAAAATATAAAAAGTGTTAGACCCTGAGGGAGCAGGAGAGCAGTGGGATGCAGACCCCAAATTCTCATAAAAAGACCAGATTTAATGGTCTGACTGAGACTAGAAGGACCCCAGTGTTCATGGTCCCCAGACCTTCTGTTGGCTCAGGATAGGAACCATTCCCAAAGCCAACTCTTCAGACATGGATTGGACTGGACAATGGGTTGGAGAGGGACGCTGGTGAGGAGTGAGCTTCTTGGATCAGGCGGGCACTTGAGACTATGTTGGCATCTCCTGCCTGGAGGGGAGATGAGAGGGTAGAGGGGGTTAGAAGCTGGCAAAACGGACAGGTAAACAGAGAGTGAAGGGAAGGAGCAGACTGTCTCAATAGGGAGAGAGTAATTGGGAGTATGTAGCAAGGTGTATATAAGTTTTTTATGTGAGAGGCTGACTTGCTTTGTAAACTTTTAAAGCACGGTAAAAATTAAAAAAAAAAAAAAAGTGTTAATGTAGGATCCTAGACATTGAAAATGATAGCACACTGAAGGCAGCTTGTGATGCTGACTGTCTAGAGGCAGAGGCATACCTGCTGAGCTAAAGGAGCTGTAAAACTTCTAAGAGATTCTATGTTCAGCTCCTGAGTTTTATTGTTTTGTTCACCTGGTGGTATATCAGTTGTCACCAATTTTACAACTTCTTTCTTTATTGTCTGGAATGGACAGTTGTTCTAACACTGTGCCCTCAACCAGGGCCATTTTCTCCCAGGGGATATATGACAATATCTGGAGATATTTTTTATTGTCAGAACTAGAAAAGGCGGTGCTAATGAAATTTAGTGAGTAGAAGCCAGGGACGCTGATAAAAACCTACAATGTACAGAACAGCTCCCACAACTAAGAATTATCTGTCTCAATATATGAATAGGGCTAAGGTAGAGAAATATTGATCTATCAACAATAAACATGCACATTTCTTTACGATATTTTACGATATTTGGAGAAGAAATGATCAATGGGGTTATAACAGTAGTTCTCGTATTTGATTTAAAAAAGAAAAAAAAAAAACCTGTTGCTATTGAATTGATTCCGACTGATAATGACCCTAGAGGACAAAGTAGAACTGCCCCTTAGGGTTTTCAAGGCTGTAATCTTTATGGGAGCAGATTGCCACATCTGTCTCCTAGGGAGTGGCTGGTGGGTTCAAACAGCCAACCCATCAGTTAGGAGCCAAACGCTCGACCACTGTGCCACCAGGGCTCCATTATATTTGATTAGATATCAGAATTACCTGTCGAGCTTTCAAGAGCAATATATTCTTGGACACTTTCCAAGACCTGCCAAATCAGTGATTTAGGGCTTATACCTGTGCATTTCAAAGGAATAGTTGCCTCTATTAGGTACCCATGCTTGAGAATAACTCAGATAATATTTCCATCCCTGGTCTATTCGAGAAAAGGGATTTTGTTTTCTTATTCTGTTTGTTCTTATGAAGAGTTTTTATTGATCTATTTGCTAAATTCTGCCTCCAAGCATACCTGGAAAATAAAATAGAAAAAAAAAAAGTATTCTCCATCAAAATGTGACATCTCTACACATGAATTGAGGGATCAAGATAATGATTTAGGTTATTAAAGTAATAGATACCATGGGAATTGTTGACACAGTTATGGTATGCTACTATCTAGAGTTCAAATGAATTCATTTCCAAGGGGCTTACATTGATTGCCATAGTGATGAAACATAAGAAAACATTTTTCAACTTCTATTAAAATTAAGCCTCATCCTTATTGCCTCTGCAATTTTTTTTATTAAAATAGCACTCTAGCTCAAGTAACTGAATTAAAGTAACATAAATATTTCAATATTTTTCTTCTTAACAATTTTTAAAAAAATAAAACCATACCGATTTTCTGACTTTAATAATATATGTGTTTTTCTAAGAAAATAAGTCATAAAATACATGAGGAAAACAAATGCGAATACGCATTTTTCTCTAGTTAAAAATTGGAAACATTTCATTCCTTATCCTTCTATCTTTCATGTATGTGCATAAATATACGTACATAGCATTTACTTAATTTTAAAAAATAATAATTCAAACAGCTTTTTTATGGTCATTGTGGAGTAGCAAGTATTGAACTAACTCTCATGCCAGAAATTTTTATGAAAGTTGAAATAATTCTATAAGTATTAATATAATTGAATCTGTGTTTTAAAACATTCCAAGAAAAAGAGACGGAAAGAAAGAAGAATATCCCACCCTCAAATGACTTCAAATTAGTCTTCCTAAACATTAAGGAAGGAAAAATACCACTATTATACAACCTCAGCTAAAAAATCAAATGAGAGACCCTTTCCAGTTCATTTTATGGAGCTGGCATAACTCTGATACCGAACTTCACAAGAAAATCACAAGAAATGGAAATTACAGGCCAATATTTACCAAGAACATGCATGTACGGTGATAGGTAAACATAATGAAACCCTTAGCAGATAAGGCTTATTCCCAGGCTGTAAAACCTGTTTAACACTTGACAACCAGTAAGCAGAAAATTCATGATCATCTTAATAGAGACATAAAAGTATACTGGTAAGTTTGAATGTTGTTGTTGTCGGTAGGGGCCATAGAGTCCATTCCAACTCATAGCAACCCTATGTACAACAAGACAAAACACTGCCCAGTCCTGAGCCATCCTCACTATCGTTGCTATGTTTGAGCCCATTGTTGCAGCCACCGGGTCAGTCTATCTAACTGAGGATCTTTTTCTTTTTCATTGACCTTTTACTTTACCAAGTATGATGTCCTTCTCCAGGGACTGTTCCCTCTTGATAACATGTCCAAAGCGCATGAGACGAAGTTTTGCCATCCTCCCTTCTAAGGAGCATTCTGCCTATACTCCTTCCAAGACAGATTTTTTTGTTCTTCTGGCAGTCCAGGGTATATTCAATATCTTTGCCAACACCATAATTCAAAGGCATCAATTCTTTTTCTTAAATCAAATATATATGTATATGTATATATCTTTCAGCTAACTGAGGATAGAAAGGGAGAATAGAAACAGAATAGAAAGAAACCTACACTCTGAGTTCTTCACAATAAACTTACAACTAACACTGTACTTAACTCTTCTCTCCTGCTTTGAGAAAAAAAAAAACAAGGACGTAACTATCACAATTCTAGCCAACATTTTATTGAAGGAAATGAGGAAAGAAGAAAAAAAGTAAAAGGTCTAAAATTTAAAAAGGAAGAAATGATGTCATCATTTCAGAGCAACGTTATTTCAGTAAAAATTCCAACAGAATAAACATTTAGAATCAGTAAGTTAAGTCTGGCAAATTCAACGTTCTCGAAGTTAATACACAAAAATATCATCTCCTCTCCCAGTGCCGTCAAGTCAATTCTGACTCATATATCTCCTTATAAAATCAAACAAACAAGTTCAAAATTATATCAAGCTCAGAATTTACAGTTGCACCAAACAGCAGCAGATACCTAGGACATATCTAAGTAAAACAGTACAAGTTGTCTACAGTGAGAAGTCGAAGATATTGCTAAAGGAATTAAGGAAGATTTAAATAAATGCTCATGGGCTGGAAGAGTCAATATTAACATTTCTGTTCTCCTTAAATTGGCCTAACTGATGTGCCACTTTAATTCAACCCCAGTCAAGGTTCAGGTAGGTTATGAATTATAAGGAATACTGAAAAGTCAAAACAATCTTGAAGAAGAAGACATTCAAAATTGGAAGACTTTTAAGACCAAAAATAAAAACATACTATTAAACTAAATAAATAAGACTATGCTATGTTAGTCCCAGGACAGAGAAATAGACCGCTAGAAGAGGATGGAAAGTTTAAAAATAGACCCACGTATCAGTAGTTGTTTTATTTTATACATATGTAAAGATTCCTCTGTAGTTTAGAGCAAGGAGAGTAATTAGTCTTTTCAAAAAGTGATGCTGGAACCACTGAGTATCAGTAAAAAAAAAAATAAACCTTTAACACTTCCTCATACGACCTTATTTTACACAAATAACACGCACCTTCTACGTTTGTTTGCTAAATATGCCCCCTACCCCTCAAGTATTTTCATAAATGACATTATGCCAGGTTTTTTTTTTTTTTTTACATGTGTGGCAAAAAAAAAATAACATAGTAAGCTTAGGAACATACCCTCACAGAGAGGGAGTATCTGGCAAAGAAACATGGAAGGAGCATGTAATTTTTATAAATATATGTATTCACAATAATTTTTTCAAGAAGGATCATGGTCCTAAATGGTAAAGGTAAAATGATATAGATTTCAGAGAAAACATAAGAGGATAAAATGTTCAAGAACTTGAGAGATATAAAGCTTTCTTAAAAAGGACATTGTTGTTATTGTTAAAAAAAAATAGGTGCCATAAAGTCAGTCCTGGTCATAGGAATCCCATGAACCTCAGAACGAAATGTCACCCAGTCTTGCACCATCCTCACAATTGTTGCTTTGTTGAGCCCAATGTTGCAGCCACTGCATCAGGTCATCTCACTGAGGGTCTGCCTACCTCTTTTTGGCTGACCAACTACTTTACCAAGCATGATGCCCTTCACAAGGCACTAAACAAACAAAAGAATAATAAATTTGAAATTCAACATTAAAAAACCTTTGAGATAGTGTAAATATAACCCACAGAGTGGGAGAACATAGTCATGATACACATATATGACACAGTACTTATGTCCAGAATATGTAAAGGACTACAAATACAATTGTTTTTAATTTTTTAGTGTGATGTTTTAAAAATAATTTATTTCGCATTTCTTTGTTGCTGAGGATATACACAGCAGAACATACACCAATTCATCACTTTCTATGTGTACAATTCAATGACATTGATTACATTCTTTGGTTGTGCAACCATTCTCACCTTTTTTGAATCGTTCCTCCCCCGTTAACGTAAACTCAGTGCCCCTTAAGTTTCCTATCTAATCTTCTGAGTTGCTGTTTTCAGTTTGATCCTACATAGATACTTCTTAGAAGAGCAAAAAAAATTAAAAAAAAAAAAAGCATTGCCCCATAGGGTTTCCAAGGAGCAGAAGGTGGATTCGAACTGCTGACCTTTTGGTTAGCAGCCATAGCTCTTAACTACTGCTCCACCAGGGCTCCTAGTGCTCTTTTAATAACCTTTTTTACTAGCTAAAGCTAAACTATTGTTGGTTTTAAGAAGCATTCAGGAGATATTTTTGGTTTAAGGTTTAAATATTATCTCAGGGCAATAGTTTCAAGGATTCATTCCCTAAAATCTGGATTCTACAAAAATTTAAAAATTCTGTTCTACATTTTCTCCCTTTTGATCAGGATTTTTCTATAGAAGCTGACCAAAATCCTTGAACAGGCACTTCATCAATGAGAATACCCACATAGACAAAGAGCACATAAAATTTGATTAGAATCCTCATTTATCATGGAACTGCAAATTTAAATGACTGTGCACCTATCAAGATGACAAAAAATAAAATGACGGAATATACTTGTGTTAGTGGGGAAGTAAAGAAATTAAAACTGGCACATGTTGCTCATTGTATTGTAAACCAGTAAAATCATTCTAGAAAGCTCTTTGTCAGTATCTAAAAACAGTAAACATACATTTACCCATACCCAGAAAATCACTCTTAGTTATATACACAAGAATATTTAAAGCAGCTTTATTCGTATTATCCCAAAACTGAAACGATGTGTCCACAGGAGAATGAGTAAACGCATTCTCGTGTATTCAGTTTATATTAAGCAGTAATAAAAACAATAACAAAACTACTGATACACAGAGCAGGAAGGACTAATCTCACATATGTACTATGGAGCAATCAATGTTAATAGAAATCAGAATAAATGGTAACTGGAAGGATTGAATGATTTCTCCTTTTCTGAAACACTGTAGTTCAATCCATCCAAATATTTCAGGCTAACAGAGACAGGAGAGGTAAAATTAGTAAATCACCATTTTGCAACCCCTTATAAACAATAAATCTAGGCAATGATAGTCAGTGGATGTTAAAACCACTAGATGAACGGAAAGGTTAATGGAAAATTTTATAAGGGATGAATCAGGCTGAAAACATCTGAATCTACTTATCAATCTTAACTTGACAATAATAGCGACAGACAGACATTATGAAACTCCTGATGTGATGCCAAAAGGAAGACTTTACCAATGAAGAAATATTGCTGCCCTAAAAAAATATGCTTGAATCTTATCAAGCCTCTTGCACCGTCAGCTGACATAATGGGGAAGAGATCAGAATTTTCTAAGGTCAAATGACTCAATTGAAAGTGGGGATTCAATTTTAAATTTAAAAAGATTTAAGAGCTATTTCAAATAAAAGTAAGCATGGAACTTTTTCGTAGTCCAATTTTTAACAAACTATGTATAAAAAGACATTTTGAGATAATTGGGGAAATTTGAACATGAACTGGGTATCAGATATTATTAAAGGGTTACTCTAAATTTTGTGCAGTGTAATAATGATATTTTGGTTATGTTTGAATAGTTCCTGATCTGATAATTACATATACTGAAATATCTATGGGTGAAATGATATGATACCTGGGATTTGCCTTTCGATACTTCAACGTCAACAAAAAACAGAATTGGAAGAGGATAAAACAAGATGGGCTATAATTGTTGAAGTTTGTTGATAGATACCTGCACCTTCATTATACGATTCATTATACGATACAGTATGGTAGTCTCTATTTTCACGTATGTTTGACAATTTCCGTTAAGCAATTGAGATCTTCATTTTCAATATTTATTATTCATTTTCAAGGTATTATTTTGAAAAAGAGAAGCATCTTCTTTTCATTTCATAAATTCTCGAAAAGAGAATTTTGTTTCCAGAAATATTTTAGTTCTCAAGGCCTTGGTTAGATACGACCCTAAATTCCTTTTTAAAATATCGGGTCTAGATTATCTAGGATAAATTAATGTAAAAACTTAAAGGCTTTCCTGGTGTTTTGAAGTTTAATGAGCTAGGGAGAGACAGAGAGAGGGAGAGAGAAAGAAGTTATCATCCATTACTTTCCTTTCGTTAAATAATTAGTAAATACACCACAATCAAAAATACCCATTATGAAGTAGACTTAAGCAAATAACAGAAGGTTTGTTAAAGAAATTGAATCAACATATTTATTCTGGGTGAAAATCAGAAACCAATCAAAAAAAAAGGTAAAAAGACAAAACTCCACAAATGCCAGTAGACTTTTGTACATCCACAATCAATGTTTCTGCCTGTTTTGACTTCATTCACGCTTTGAATAGCACACCGGATTTTCTCAGTTTTCGAGAACACATTCTACTGTGGAGAAAGAACAGATGTGTTACGTGTTTATTTATCTTAGAATCTCGAGGATCATACTGAAGGCAGGAACACCATGGAGAAATGAACGGTTTATTTTGTGAGAGAATTTTAAAAGAACCAACATGTATATTAGAGACGGGACTTACAAAATAGTGAAATCAAAGGACAGAATGCAATTAATTACCTTTCATGCTGGCTTTAAAGACACCATGAGAACCAGTATTTAAATAAGCCTAAGGCAGAAGCCTCTATAACAAGCTCTTGCTTACAGTCCTCAATAAGTGACTCAGTTTTCCTGGAAGAGTTACCTATTCTCTGCCTCAATTCTCCTTTAAACAGATGGAGTAATCCCCATCTGTAAAATGCAAAGACAGAGTAAGACAAAATAGGAAATTGCTTTGACCTTTAAGAATAAATATATTCTGCAAAGTCACAAGTATTTCTAAACCATTTAAAAATAATTCATACTGGTGTTTAAGATACTAAGAACCCAAATGCATAAATGCAAAATTATTTCACATATTCATATTTTGAACTGAATTGTATGACTTCCATGACTTGGTCATTGGTATTAAGAAAAGAGTTTAATTAAAAAAAAATCAAATACATTATTGCTTTATATATAACATATGACAAATGTGGAATGTTTTACTTCTCTAAGAAATGCAAGCCAAATGTGATAAAATGTTGGGAATTTTCAGAGCTATAAGATTATATAGAACCATTGATTATATCATTCTCTAAATATTTCTCTATATATGAAATATTAATTATAATTTTAAGAAAATATATACAGATAATATTTTTGGCATCGAGTAACAGAAAATTATAATCTTTTGTATTCCTTAAAGATAACTTATTATTATTACACATAACACAAATTCTAAAGGCATATTGGTTTCAAAATAAAAGAAGTCTAAGGGTATATTGGTTCCAGAATTGCTTAATTCGACAAAGATATAGAACACCATTCTTTTTTTCCTTTCTCCTTTGTTATCCATGGCTACAGAAGTTGTAGGCCTTGCGTTGAGAACTGTGGACATCTGGTGGAAAAAGGAAGATTCTCTTCTGGTCTTTTCTCTGATTCTCCGTCCTCCCCTTCCTCTTTCTCTCTACTTCCCTCTCTCTCTTTTCTGGAAAAATAATACTTTCTCCAGGAGCCACTCTCTTCTCTAAAAAAGATTTCTTCATGTCATTTTGCTTAGAAAAGATCAGATACTAAGGGGTAAACCAGTAATTGCCAACTAGGGGATGACTATGATTGAGTCAGACCAAACCAAATTTCCCTCACTTTTTTTCTTTTCTTGACCTGTGATTATAAGCAGAGTTCACTGTAAATTCAGGTGAAAGGGCTTGTTGATATTGATATTCACAGCCCAATGCCCTTTGCTACGTTGGAGGTTACAGAGTACATATTCCTTCAATTTTGGTTTAACCAGTGTCTGAGACCATGTTGAAACGTCCCTTTGCATGCTATAGAATGTACTAGACTTCTTGATGTAGTTCTCGTTGTTGTTGTCAGTCAAAGGGATTTCAAAATTGGCATCTTCTTGTGATGTTGGGCTGTGGTTCTTCTTTGACCTATGTACATCCATTCCTGAGGAGGACTTTTCCCCCTTTTTGATGACCCAAATGTCCTGTGACTCTAATTTGTGAACGCTTCCTCTCTGCGCAGAGACACATTTGCTCTCCTATGCCTTTCAGGATCAAAGATCTGTCCCTGGCACAGTCTCTTCTGCCTACTGAATGCACAGAGAAGCAGAAGGAAGTAGAAGTACTTGGGCATATTTTGCTGTTTTTCCCATATCCCATTTGTTTACCGTCTCTGAGCATTTCTGTAGCCTCTGTCTGTTTTCCCCCAGCATACTGCTTCCCCCAGCAGCATACCAAATGCACAATGTTTAAAGGGTGACTTCGAACAGATTCAGTCACTAGGAAATGTGATAAGCTTCTGCCTTTGACTTGCAAGGCATGTAGCATCTAGGTGAACATCATTACCAGGCCAGGAATTTAAAGAGTATTTCCCTTTCTTATAACCAATCCTCGTGGTCAAACATTTCTTTAACACCTCTACTCAAAAGAAGCATGCATTTATTTCTCTGTGATTTGCCTCAAATGATTGTATATGCTTCTTATTTTAGTAGGAAAAATATATTTCATCCACTTTGATTTATTCTCTAGGAAGTTCAATGCTTTGATTTTACTTAAATTTTATTCTTCTGGTAATGGCATTTTCCTTGGCTTTTTAATTAATTTCCTAAAGCACTTTTTAGGGGAGGATCAGGCATAATCTTTTTTTTTTTTTGAATTAAAATTAACACATAGTGAAGTGCACCAATCTTAGGTATGCAATAAACAAATTCTGTTGAAGGTATACACTTGTGTGAACACTACACTGATTAAGATATAGAGTATTTCTATGACCATACAAAATACACTTACACCCTTTTGCAGTTAATAGCACTTCCCATCGGCAACCACACTCCATATATCCATCACTATAAATTGGTGTCACCAATATTACAACTTCACATAAATGGAAGCATACGGTACAACCTTTTTACTTCTTAAACTCATTATAGTGTTTTTGAGATTCATCCATGTTGTTACCTGTATCAGTTGCTCTTTTTTTTTTTTTTTTACTGTTGGATAGAATTACATTTTATGAATATTTATTAATCTATTCTCCAGTTGATGGGCATTTTAGTTGTTGTAAGTAGTATTTTTGTTTTCATTTTCAAATTAATTGCCATTGGTATAGAGACACAAAATCGATTGTTTTATATCATGGATTTTACACACTGAGAAATTGCTGAATTCACTTTTTAGGTCTAGTTGTATAGATTTCTTAGATTTTTTTGTGTGTGTGAAAAATCATGCCATCTGCAAATAAAGAAGTTCCAGTTTTTCCTTTCTTAATTTTTTGTCCTTTTATTTCTCTCAATACCTTTATTGTACTGGTTAGGATTTCAAATACAGTATTATATACCAGTGGTATGAAGAGACATCTTTACCTATTTTTAATCAGAGGAGAAATAGTTCAATATGTTAACATTAATTATGATCTTAATAGTGGGCTTATTTTTATGCCCTTTTTCAGACTGAAAATGTACCGTTCTATTCCTGGTTTGTCGAGAGCTTTTGTCATGCATGGATGGTAAATTTTTTTCAGATGTTTTGTCTGAATCTATTCAGATGATCATAGAGTTTTTCTCCTTTAGTCTGTTAATATGATAAATTACATTGACTGATTTTCTAATATGAATCCAAACTTGCAGTACTGGAAAAAAATCCCACATATTCATGATATATTTTTATATTGACGGATTCCATTTGCTGATATTTTGTTAGGAATGTTTGCATTCGTAATCATGAGGGATATTGGTCTGTGAATTATTTATTGTGATGCCCTTTCAGGGTTTGGTATGAGGATTTAACTGCCCTTATCAAAACAATTTGAGTCTCTACTAATGTCAGAGTGAAGTAATGCTTCCAATTTTAGCCACTTACCGACATGTGCCTTGATTTTCCTCAGTGTTCTCGAAACAGCATCCCATCTCTCTTCTCTTAATTGTCAAAAATGTATCAGTTATACATTTCGTACCACCATTTACCTACCTCTCATTCACTACCATATCCTTTGTAATCAAGCTACTTTCACTATTACTCTACTGAAAGTCTTTGGTGACTTCCTAGGTGACAAACATGATGGGCTCATTCTCAGTGAAAATTTGGTTTCTGTATTTAATTCGGTATTGTTGATCTCTCTTATTGTATGATCCTCAGTCAATGCCTGCCTCGCTGGCTTCTCTCAGTCTCCCTTATTTTCCTTACCCTTGATTAGCTCCCCTCTTTAATCTTCTTACTTCACATTTTCATTCTGTGTCATATCATTCTTTCTCTTGTTTGCAACTTTGCAAATTATTGTCAAAGCTAGTTTCAAACCTGAGCTCCAATCCTATATTTCAACTTTCTTCCTCTTCCTCTATATCTATGACCATCTCAGGACAAATACTTTTCAAGCAGAACACGTCACATTATCTTCAAAATTGCTCCTTTTCTGAGCTCCAAATGTCCTTCCGTGTCAACAGTCCCATGCCCATTACCTAGACTAAAAATCATAAATTTTCCTACAACTTTGGTTTCTCTTACTCTCTGATGTTGTAGTGTGCCATCAAATAGATTTTGACTCTTAGCAACCCTATACAACAGAGTAGACAGGTTTCCTAGGCTGCAATCTTTACAGGAGCAGATCAGCAGGTCTTTCTCCCATGGAGCCACTGGGTGGGCTCAAATCACAGACCTCTCAGTTACAGGCAGTCAACTGATGGTACCTATGAATCCTAGCCCTGTCATTCTTGTCATATCAGAAATTTTCTCAAGTCTCACTGTTGAGGTTTTTCTTGCAGCTTTCCCAGAGTACTACATTGACCTTTTCATTTGTCTCTTTCTTCCAGGCTTCCACATTCCAATACATCTTAAACATTTCTATGAATTTTGTCATTTGAACACCCATGTCAGGTCTCACTATTCTCCTCCTCAAAAATCTTTATTATCACATCAAGTTAGAAAGGAGTCCCACATCCGAAAGCTGTAATTCAAGAAACTCCACAATCTACGCCCTGTTAATAATTTCTACATATTTTCTGTATAATCCTATCCAGTATTGTAACTCAAAAACTTATTTTTCTTTGTCACATATATTCATGAAACCATTTCTGTGCTAATTTTAACTTGTTCATCTGGATTTTCATTCTCTCTTCCCACTATGTACTACAGTGTAGTGGTAAACAATGCAAACACTGAAGTATATCTGGATAAACTCAAGACCTGTCTCAAATATTTACTAGCTCTCTAAACCTGAAAGTTACTTAACCTTTAGTTCCCTTGTGTAAAATAAGGGTAATAATAGTACCTGCCTAAGAGGGTTTTATGAGGATTAAGTATGCTAATATATGCAAAGAATATAGAAGAGTACCTTGCACACAGGAAACATTTCTAAGTATTTGCCATTGCTATTATGCAAACACAAGGCATAAGAGCAATAATAGTTTAAAAGCTATCCCTTCAAAAGGATTGGCTGTTTCACACTAAAAAAAAAAAAAAAAATTCTTTCTTTCTCTCCATAAATTATCTTCACTCACTTAGTGGTAATTATTATTCTGATTGTGTGTTATGTTTTCTATCAGATTATACTATTTTTGAGGGTAGGACCCAAGTTCAATTCTCTTCTGTTATCTCAAAATACATAGAAGATTATCTTGCACATGGTAAAACCACAATAAACATTTGTTGAATGAGTGGCTTATTCTTCACTGATTTGCTTTCTTTAAGAAAAGCCGCCATTCGTAGACCTGATCTCAACCATTAAACTATGTCCTTGAGTAAAATGTAAAGAGGCATAGTCTAAGGATATTGTTGTGCCTGAGTCTGGGGCAGCAATATACATTATGAACCAACCGAGGCCACATCACATCTTTGTCTGTCTCAAACCTCATGAAGAGTTTTAAGCTAATGGCATTCGTCCCCATTAACTCTTCACCATTGTGATTTTACTGAAATTATGAAAAGGTTTTATCATATCTCTGGAGATTCTAACTTGGAAGTGAAAACCTTTAGAGTGTCTATAGAACTTTCATTTTGGTTAAAATAAATAACCAAATTTATTTGTTAATTTTTATATAATTTTAAAAGATTAATATTATTAATGTAATAATTTTTAGTTATTAATCTTGTTCTTACTAAAATAAATATCCAAATTTATTTGGAATAGAAAGATGCCTTTCTATTCTATGATGTGGCATATAACAAGATTTTACTAAGAGGGAAAAAAGGGGGGGCATAGAATCGCAGCATTTTACAACTAGAAAAACTCTGAAATCATGTGATGCAAGCAATAAGTTTGAAAATGTGGCAAATGAGATCCAGTTGGATAACTGGTCTTGTCTAGTGAATTGTCAGCAATTTTGAACCAAATCAAAATCTTACGTACTTCAGTACACTTCTTCCCAATCTCTTTTTATGTATAAATGACTTGAAGAACAGCTACCGCTCTATATATGTTTTATTTTTATAAGAAAAAACATAATCACAAAAAATTGACCCCAAGTCTTAAATGCCAGCAAGCAGCCATCTAAGATGCATCAATTGGTCTCAACCCACCTGAATCAAAGGAGAATGAAGAACACCAAGGACACAAGGCGATTATGAGCCCAAGAGACAGAAAAGACCACAGGAACCAGATACTACATCATCCTGAGACCAGAAGAAGTAGATGGTGCCTGGCTATAACTGATGACTGCCCTGACAGGGAACACAACAGAGAACCCCTGAGGGAGCAGGACAGCAGTTGGGTGCAGACACCAAATTCTCATAAGACCAGACTTAATGGTCTGACTGAGACCAGAATGGCCCTCATGGTCATGGCCCCCAGACCTTCTGTTTGCTCAGGACAGGAACCATTCCCGAAGCCAACTCTTCAGACATGGATTGGACTGGACAATGGGTTGGACAGGGATGCTGGTGAGGAGTGAACTTCTTGGATCAGGTGGACACTTGGGAGTATGTTGGCATCTCCTGCCTGAAGGTGAGATGAGAGGATGGAAGGGGCTAGAAGCTGGTGAAATGTACACGAGAAGAGAGAGTGGGCTGTCTCATTAGGGGGAGAGTAATTGGGAGTGTGTAGCAAGGTGTATATGGGTTTTTGTGTGAGAGACTGACTTGATTTGTAAACTTTCACTTAAAGCACAATAAAAATTATATAAAAAAAAATTGACCCCAAGTTATTTAGCATCAGAAAGAATTGGAAGTGTAGCATAGGATTATAAAGACAATCTTAGTAGATATAGTATATTCGCCTTTGGCAGACAAGAGGAAATTGGCATCTTGGAGAGAAAAATCTAAGCATTGGGCTGGGAAGTATAATAGCTCTTTTGAAAATTCAGCTTTTAAAGGAGAAACGCTCTCAAAAGTTAGAGTTGGGTTGCTGTTAGCATTCATGGTAAGATGACAATTGCTGGCTAGAATAAGTCAGCTCTAACTCAGAAGTAAACACCGAGATGAAATTCTTGTGCAAGTGACTTATGAAGCACGTGTTACTAGCTCAGTATAAATAAATTACAGAAGAACAGGAAAGGGGAGAAAACTAAGGAAGCTGCCATCTCAGACCATGATTTCTCAGAGGACTGATTTCTGCCTGATTTTGCAGGACTCTGCAGCTCAGATTCTGCCAAAAGGGAGCAGGGCTTTCCTCTAACTTCACATGACAGTCATTGATTAACTGCATCCCAGGTTTTGTGTTCTGAATAGAAGAGTCACAGGTACTGGTCATTGAAAAATTCACAGGAGAAAGGCAAAATACAGAAATTATAAATAGAGAACCAATGAAATCTGGCTGGCGCACCAACTTTGCCTATAGCATCTTTTTTTTTTCCTCCTATTGACTCAAATAATCTCGAAATGGAATGAATAACAAGAAACCCCACTGTAAATAGTAATTACAAGGGCTTTACCAAGCTTTGTCCATATCTTCAGTATGAATGACCCAAGTAGTAGGAAGAGATAAAATCGAGCCAAAAAAAAAAAAAACCTAACAAATGAACAAACAAAACCGTTGCTATAAAGGCAGTTCAGACTCATGGCGACCCTGCGTGTGTCAGAGAAGTGTGCTCCACAGAGTTTTTAATGGCCGCTTTTTCAGAAGTAGCTCACTAGACCTTTCTTCTGAGACTCAAATCACCAAAATTTCCTTTAGCAATCCGGGGCTTAAAAGTTTGCACCAGAGGCTACCATGTGCTTAATTCAACTATGATTTTGTCCAGTTGTTGTCATCACACACACTCACGCACACACACACACACACACACACACGTGATATCTGCTCACAGTGGAGGGGAATCAGGGGGAGCTGCACCATACTAAATTTTTAACGGTGACTTACATGCAGAGAACCGTAAATTTCAACTTAAATTTGATATACAAACGGCTATGTCTCACAATGAAGACTTGGTGGTGTAGTGGTTAAGAGCTCAGCTGCTAACCAACAGGTCAGCAGTTCAAATCCACCAGCTGCTCCATGGAAACCCTATGCGGAAGTTCTATTCTGTGCTATAGGGTTGCTATTAGTCAGAATCGACTTGATGGCAACAGGTCATGTTTCATAAGCTGGTGTGGCATATATTCTAGAAGCCTTGGACATAAAGAAGGACGAGCTCTTGGGACTTAACCAACTCCAGGGGAAGAATACCCAGGCAGGAAAAGATTGCCTTAGTAAGAAAGACTTAGCCTTTGAAATGGAGAAGTAATCCATCATATTGTCTGCTGTTCAAATTTTCTACCAATCAGTGTCCACTAAGACCTAGGAAGAGAAAGGTAGCTATGAGGAAAAATTGAAAAGAGTGTCTAAAAGTTATAAAATATTGGGGCTGAAGCTCATCATTTGATTGCTTCTTTAACAGAACACCCAGCAGCTTCGGCAACTTTTGAACTCCAGTATTAGCACACGTGGGGCTTTACTTAAAGCTCCCAGGACATATAGAGGTTTCAATTCACACTAGCCTGAAGACCTGCATGAGCAGTCGGGGCATGCAAATCAGAAATATTTATGTTTTCACTGTTCTCATTAATGGTTGCCAATTACTGAGGAGAGAGAATTGTTACAACTCAAGTGCCTGTCTTTTATACCATCTGATATTTCTACTGTTACATAATCATTTCCCTCTAATGCTCATTGGAATTAAGAGGCATAAACCAATGCTTATTCCAGCATCTATTTTTTTTTAAACAGCCTGGACCGTATTTGATCAATGTGTGTCTTTTATTCTCCTGTGATCGTACACATTGCAGAATCCTTTCTCCGTCCTTAAAAGGAAAGAATTATATTGTATGTTTTAAAAATGTTAAATGTTTACAAAAATATTACGTGGAATTTTCAGTCTTTTAGCTGAGTATTTTACACTTCTCACCTACTGCACTGTGATGGAACTATTATAAAAACCCATTGCCTTCAAGTTGATTCCAACTCATAGCAACTCTATGGGTGTATATAGCCATGTTTGGTAAAGTGCAGGACCTGCAAAAAACGAGGAAAGCCCTCCATGAGATGGGCTGGCATGACTGCAACACTGGGCTCAAACATACTAACAACTGTGAAGATGACACAGGACTGGGCACCGTTTCGTTCTATTACACATAAGGCTTCCATAAGCTGGAACCTGCTTGATGGTAACTAACAACAAAAACATATCCACGAGGTGTGTATCTCTGTGTGGTTGTGTATCTCTGTCTGTGTCTCTATTTGTATCTACGGACACATTCAAACAACAACAACAAACCAAACCCATTGACATGGAGCCGATTCCGACTCACAGTGGCCCTACAGGACAGAGTAGAACTGCCCCATAAGGTTCCCAAAGAGCAGCTGGTGGATTAGAACTGCTGACCTTTGGTTAGCAGCCAAGCTCTGAACCACGGCACCACCAGGGCTCCTATGGATACATAGAGGTGACCTAAATTCACTGGTTCCTGACCCATACCAATAAGTGAAATTTTCATTAAATATTAACAATTTATTGTCTACTGATAACATGATGATATGCCAAATACGCCCTGTTCATGTAGATTGCTGGTAACAAATCCAAATGTGTGTGTGTGTGTGTGTGTGTGTGTAGGTGCGTGTGTGCATATGTATGGGGGGGTGAGTGCTTGTATTAGCTGATTTAATAACGACGGCTATTTTCTTTAAGTGTTCTCTAAGAGTAGATATTTTAGTTGTAAATATTCAATTCGTTCATGGCCATTTAAATTCTTATAGATGAAATTTACGCACTCATATTCAGAACAGAAAGGTATTAGAATTATCTGAAAATATACATCTGAACCTCAAAGAGGAAGAGGATGATAAAACCTTGTAATTTAGAGGTAAATTTCACTTACAAATAGTTTGACTGATTTGAACGTTATCTCCCTTCCTGCCCAATTTTCTCCCAAAGTCCATTCTAACTCCAATGCATGGTTTCTCGTCTAGGACCAGAGAAATCTACCCTGCAAAAGTGAAAAGGTGTCTTATGTTAGTAACACTTCTCTACTATTTCTTTAGACCGAAATACAAAATTTATTTGACAACACAGATGGAAGTATAATGATGGCTTACTGATTTTTATTTTTCACACGTTTCTACTAAAGCTTTCAGATTCAGATTTTATGTGAAAACCTCTGTATTTGTAAACTACATATCCTTGGTTTCAGTCTCTTTATCAAATGGTTCCGGGTCTTTGCTGAAGTCATCCGTGAAGATAAGGAATGACGTTTTGCTGGCGGTGCACTTTCTATCACAGTAACAAGCCTGAACTTCTCTTTTGTGGAATGACCCCTAAATGGGTACAGCAGGGAGCGAGGAGCATCTATCAAGGTGAATGAATACTATTTTAGTAGGTGAAGCAAACCGTTTGCTCTGTCAACCTACTTTTTTGCTTCAGTGATGATAGGGCCTTTTAGGGACTCAAATCTGTCTCACATACCATACGTGATAAATTTCCATTTGTTTTGCCTACACACAGACATCTGGATTTTCTCTTGCTGGCTTTTCTTCCTACAGAAGTTTCTAAAATTCAAATTCTTCATGCTTTACCTTAGACCCTTTCTTGCTGAGGCTTCCAACACATTTCTGGGGTTTAGTTCAATATAACAAGACTTGTTCTTTACAAACGCAGATGAAACAATATAATAGACCTTTCTACGTTCTTTTAGGGCTCTCTTGCGGTATGACTACAGACAATATTTTTTGAACCTAAGGTTGGTTTTTAACTCTATTGGTATCAATTCCCAGTCACAAATGCCCCTCTCCTTCTGCCAACTCTCAGTAATATCATTTGTAATTTGCTGAATTCTGATTTCCTCACTGAGACTTCACTTGCAGCTGCTCCTTTTCTCTCTCCAATGTTGTGGTTTTGTAATCAATTACAGTATTCATTCTGCATACGCTGTCTTGTTCAGCAAGCAGAAACGTCTCATTTTTTATAAAAACCCATCATTTTATCTCACAGGAGGCTAGTGAAGCATGCACCATTGTAATCTTGAAATGTTAACTTCTTCCAGGACCAAAATGTTGGGGGTCTTGTTTCGCCATGGTGAACCACAACCAAAGCTAGCCAGAAAGCCACACACAAGTTCTACAGAAGTGTTAAAGCTCAAGGGAGGACAAATAAGAAGCTGCAATTAAACTCATTTCTGTTATTCTTTTAGTCTGGAATCCTATATACCAATGCTGTGTACTTACAGGAGCCAAGAATTTAGAGTCTGACAATGCTTTTTTTAGAATCCTTGCTCTATCACTGTGTCAACCACTATTACTATAAGTGATATGTAAGCAACAAAACTATATATGTGTGCATAGATGGGTTTATATATAAACAAATTTAATTAATGTTTATTTCTATTTCTAAATAAGTGAATGGGATATTAAATGTGTGCCTGTGCATGTATACATGTAAATATAAAAGAATATATATATATACATGTATATATGACAGCATCAAACAACAAAAACAACATATATATGTGTGTGTGTGTGTGTGTGTGTGTGTATGTATGTATAAAACCAAATCCATTGGCAACAAGTCGATTCTGACTTATAGAGACCCTATAGGACAAGGTAAAACTTTTCCATAGGGTTTCTAAGGCTATAAATCTTTACGGAAGCAGGCTACCATATCTTTCTCCCACAGAGAGGCTAGTGGGTTCAGACTGCCAACATTTTCGTTAGCATCTGAACACTTAATGACTGTGCCAACACATATATATATACAAAAACCCAGTACCCAGTGCCATTGAGTCAATTCCGGCTATATATATATACACACACACACATATATATACATATGCACACACACATATACACAACAAAAACATGTGTGTGTGTGTGTGTGTGTGTATACACACATATGGGGGCCTGGTGGTTAAAGCACTTGGCTACTAACCGAAAGGGCATCAGTTCAAACCCACCAGCCTCTCCGCAGGAGAAAGATGTAGCAGTCAACTTCTATAAGGATTTACAGCCTTGGAAACCCTATTGGGCAGTTCTGTGCTGCCCAATAGGGTCGCTATGAGCTGGAATTGACTTCAGGCCAATTGGTCTGGTTTTGGTTTTGGATGTACACACACACACACACACACACACACACACACACATATGTATATGTATACATATATGTACACATATACTGCATTTTTATGCAAATAATGAGTGTTCTTTGTTTGCCAATTATGCTCTCTCCTTGCAGGTATTTTTGTAAGTCTGCTATGCTAATTTTTTTTTACAGAAACATGTAAAAAAAAATGGCATAGAGCTTACAAAAATACGTCTTGGGGGAAGGTCAATGTTTGCAAAAAAAGTGGAAAACGTGAGTTATTAGCATTAAAATATGGGACATATGTGTATATATATACTTTCGTGTGTGTATGTATATGTGTGTGTATTCATTTGTGTGTGTATATATATATACACACACACACCAGCTGCCATAGAATGAAATCAAAGTCCTGATGAGCTCGCGTGTTTCAGGGTAGAACTGGACTCAATAAGGCTGTGACCTTTTGGAAGTAGATCTCCAGACTTTTCTTTTGAAGTGCCTTTGAGTGTTTTTTTTTTTTTTTAGTGTGTTCAAGTGCCAACCGTTAGGTTAGTAGTCACTCACTTAACCATTGTACCACCCAGGCATAGATATATATATATATCAAAATTATTTAGAGATTTAATATTAGGTCATTTAAAAAAAGTAATAGTACCCATCAGGTTCCCTGAATAGCACATACACTTTACACACAACTACTAACCAAATGGTTGGTGATCGGAACGTGCCCAGCTGCACCGTGGAAGAAAGGCCTAGCTATATGTTTCTGTTAAGCTTACAGACAAGAAATCATTATGGAGCTCAGCTCTACTCTGTAGCAGGTGAGGTTACCATGAGTCAGAATCAACTTGACAGCAATGGGTACTGGGTACCAGTAGTGTTCAACAGAAAGTAGAAACTCAATGGTAATTGAGAAAAAATACGGTATGGAGATGTGCTGTCCTGTACTGTAGCTACTAGTCACATGTGGCTATTTAATTTTAATTAAAATGGAAAAAAAATTAAAAATTCCACTCCTCAGAACACTGGTCACATTTCGAGTGCTCAGTAGCTACATGTAACTAGTATCTAGCCTACTGGACTGTACAGAAATTTCAAAGAACATAGCCTTTTGTACTAAATGGACCTGATTTCAAATTGTGGCTCTACCACCATTAGTTGAATCATCTTGATAAGCTTATTTTATTTTATCTATCAAGTGTCGTGGAAACCCTGGTGGTGTAGTGGTTAAGAGCTACAGCTGCTAACCAAAAGGTCAGCAGTTTGAATCCACCAGGCACTCTTTGGAGACTCTATGGGGAAGTTCTACTCTGTCCTCTAAGGTCACTATGAGTCAGAATTGACTCGACAGCAATGGGTTTGGCTTTGGTATTGTCATATTGTTGATGACTTTTGATTTGAAATTCATAGAACATCTATTTAACAAAGGCCTTGAAGGTCATAGAATTGTGGGACAACTTAGCCACTTAAAAAACCAAGGAAGATCCAGTGATGTAGCCCCAGAATTCAAATTATTTTAAATCTCTCCCTGTGACAAAAATTTGCTCCATTTGCAAGTTGATGTCATGGTTTTTTGTTCCCAGCCAGTTTTTTCCACTTGTCGCATGACTTGTTTCTCAGAGGAAAGGCCTTTGCCACCTCAGATTTAGCTAGAGATGTTCAAAGAATCCCCGTCTCCAATGCTATCCCCTGACTACACCGCTTAGCATGGTTGAAGAGGACGAAGTCCAGTGATATTGCGATGAACACAGCATAGACCAATTCCAGAAGCCAGACAAGCTTCCTCACATAAGATTGCAGCTGTTATTCAGATCAATGATAATGCAGTTTTCCAAAAGAAGCCTGAGAAGCCAAACATGTATGTCCTTTAGTTGATTCCTGAGCCAAGCAGAGTACACAATGGCATCTATAATAAGTTATATGATCCATGCCTTGCAGGGGTGTTGTGAGGAGTAAATGAAAGGGCGTAGATGAAGCACCATTTAAAATACCTAACTCATATAAATGATAATTATTGGTTGTCTTTCTATGACTCCTTAATACTTAGGAAGATACCCAAAGACGTAGGAGTCCTTCACCTCTCTCTCTTCCTAGATAGGATCTTATATAAGTATAGGAACTGTCTAACTCTTCTTCTGGAAACCCTTTATTCAAGCTCCAACTTTCTTTCAAAACTCTTCCATAAATTTTCTTTCCCAATCAGACCATGCCCCCTTCACTAATTCACTGTGTTTTATCTCCCTCAAATGCTTGCCAACTTTTTCTTCATCTATTCTAATTGTAGTAAACTCTGACGTTTTTCTTCCCCTTCATTTCCCTGTGGAGTATTTGGTGATAGCCACTGTTCACCATGGCTGCATTTTCTTTCCTGAAACCTCATAGCAACTACTGCACACATCTTGGTTGTAGTTAGGATGCACTTCACTAATTTTCTGATATATTTTTTCTCCTTTAAATATCTCTGAATATGGAGAGGCGGAGCCAAGATGGCGGACTAGGCAGACGCTACCTCGGATCCCTCTTACAACAAAGACACGGAAAAACAAGTGAATCGATCACATACATAACAATCTACGAACCCTGAACAACAAACACAGATTTAGAGACGGAGAACGAACTAATACGGGGAAGCAGCGATTGTTTCCAGAGCCTGGAGCCAGCATACCAGTCAGGTACGGCACAAGCACAGAGACCTGCTCCACCCCCCTGAACTAACCCCGGGAGGGGGACTAGCCGGTTCCACGGGCGGCGTGGGACGCAGCCGTTAGGAGAAGTCCCCGGGAGGCAGTGACTGATCTTGGAGCAGAAAGAGCAGCACCCGAGCCGGGGAACCGTCCCACAGGGATTTGGACTGCACGCAGGCGGCTTCATTAACATCTGAATAGCCTGAGCCAGAGGGAGAACTCTGATAGGGATCTGACTGCAGTTTTTTTTTAGCGGATTTTCTGGAAAAACTAGTTTCCCAGTGATGGCTCGGAGACAACAATCCATATCAAACCACTTAAAGAAGCAGACCGTGACAGCTTCTCCAACTCCCCAAACAAAAGAATCAAAATCTTTCCCAAATGAAGATACAATTTTGGAATTATCAGATACAGAATATAAAAAACTAATTTACAGAATGCTTAATGATATCACAAATGAAATTAGGATATCTGCAGAAAAAGCCAAGGAACACACTGATAAAACTGTTGAAGAACTCAAAAAGATTATTCAAGAACATACTGGAAAAATTAATAAGTTGCAAGAATCCATAGAGAGACAACATGTAGAAATCCAAAAGATTAACAATAAAATAACAGAATTAGACAACACACTAGGAAGTCAGAGGAGCAGACTCGAGCAATTAGAATGCAGACTGGGACATCTGGAGGACCAGGGAATCAACACCAACATAGCTGAAAAAAAATCAGATAAAAGAATTAAAAAAAATGAAGAAACCCTAAGAATTATGTGGGACTCTATCAAGAAGGATAACCTGCGGGTGATTGGAGTCCCAGAACAGGGAGGGGGGACAGAAAACACAGAGAAAATAGTTGAAGAACTTTTGACAGAAAACTTCCCTGACATCATGAAAAACGAAAGGATATCTATCCAAGATGCTCATCGAACCCCATTTAAGATTGATCCAAAAAGAAAAACACCAAGACATATTATCATCAAACTCACCAAAACCAAAGATAAACAGAAAATTTTAAAAGCAGCCAGGGAGAAAAGAAAGGTTTCCTTCAAGGGAGAATCAATAAGAATATGTTCTGACTACTCAGCAGAAACCATGCAGGCAAGAAGGGAATGGGACGACATATACAGAACACTGAAGGAGAAGAACTGCCAACCAAGGATCATATATCCAGCAAAACTCTCTCTGAAATATGAAGGCGAAATTAAGATATTTACAGACAAACACAAGTTTAGAGAATTTGCAAAAACCAAACCAAAGCTACAAGAAATACTAAAGGATATTGTTTGGTCAGAGAACCAATAATATCAGATATCAGCACAACACAAGGTCACAAAACAGAACGTCCTGATATCAACTCAAATAGGGAAATCACAAAAACAAACAAATTAAGATTAATTAAAAAAAAATACACATAACAGGGAATCATGGAAGTCAATAGGTAAAAGATCACAATAATCAAAAAGAGGGACTAAATACAGGAGGCATTGAACTGCCATATGGAGAGTGATACAAGGCGATATAGAACAAGACAAGTTAGGTTTTTACTTAGAAAAATAGGGGTATATAATGAGGTAACCACAAAAAGGTATAACAACTCTATAACTCAAGACAAAAACCAAGAAAAACGTAACGACTCAACTAACATAAAGTCAAACACTATGAAAGTGAGGATCTCACAATTTACTAAGAAAAACGCCTCAGCACAAAAAAGTATGTGGAAAAATGAAATTGTCAACAACACACATAAAAAGGCATCAAAATGACAGCACTAAAAACTTATTTATCTATAATTACCCTGAATGTAAATGGACTAAATGCACCAATAAAGAGACAGAGAGTCACAGACTGGATAAAGAAACACGATCCATCTATATGCTGCCTACAAGAGACACACCTTAGACTTAGAGACACAAACAAACTAAAACTCAAAGGATGGAAAAAAGTATATCAAGCAAACAATAAGCAAAAAAGAAGAGGAGTAGCAATATTAATTTCTGACAAAATAGACTTTAGACTTAAATCCACCACAAAGGATAAAGAAGGACACTATATAATGATAAAAGGTACAATTGATCAGGAAGACATAACCATATTAAATATTTACGCACCCAATGACAGGGCTGCAAGATATATAAATCAAATTTTAACAGAACTGAAAAGCGAGATAGATACCTCCACAATTATAGTAGGAGACTTCAACACACCCCTTTCGGAGAAGGACAGGACATCCAGTAAGAAGCTCAACAGAGACACGGAAGATCTAATTACAACAATCAACCAACTTGACCTCATTGACTTATACAGAACTCTCCACCCAACTGCTGCAAAATATACTTTTTTTTCTAGCGCACATGGAACATTCTCTAGAATAGACCACATATTAGGTCATAAAACAAACCTTTGCAGAGTCCAAAACATCGAAATATTACAAAGCATCTTCTCAGACCACAAGGCAATAAAACTAGAGATCAATAACAGAAGAACGAGGGAAAAGAAATCAAATACTTGGAAAATGAACAACACCCTCCTGAAAAAAGACTGGGTTATAGAAGACATCAAGGAGGGAATAAGGAAATTCATAGACAGCAACGAGAATGAAAATACTTCCTATCAAAACCTCTGGGACACAGCAAAAGCAGTGCTCAGAGGTCAATTTATATCAATAAATGCACACATACAAAAAGAAGAAAGAGCCAAAATCAGAGAACTGTCCCTACAACTTGAACAAATAGAAAGTGAGCAACAAAAGAATCCATCAGGCACCAGAAGAAAACAAATAATAAAAATTAGAGCTGAACTAAATGAATTAGAGAACAGAAAAACAATTGAAAGAATTAACAAAGCCAAAAGCTGGTTCTTTGAAAAAATTAACAAAATTGATAAACCATTGGCTAGACTGACTAAAGAAATACAGGAAAGGAAACAAATAACCCGAATAAGAAATGAGAAGGACCACATCACAACAGAACCAAATGAAATTAAAAGAATCATTTCAGATTATTATGAAAAATTGTACTCTAACAAATTTGAAAACCTAGAAGAAATGGATGAATTCCTTGAAAAACACTACCTACCTAAACTAACACATTCAGAAGCAGAACAACTAAATAGACCCATAACAAAAAAAGAGATTGAAACGGTAATCAAAAAACTCCCAACAAAAAAAAGTCCTGGCCCGGACGGCTTCACTGCAGAGTTCTACCAAATTTTCAGAGAAGAGTTAACACCACTACTACTAAAGGTATTCCAAAGCATAGAAAATGACGGAATACTACCCAACTCATTCTATGAAGCCACCATCTCCCTGATACCAAAACCAGGTAAAGACATTACAAAAAAAGAAAATTATAGACCTATATCCCTCATGAACATTGATGCAAAAATCCTCAACAAAATTCTAGCCAATAGAATCCAACAACACATCAAAAAAATAATTCACCCTGATCAAGTGGGATTTATACCAGGTATGCAAGGCTGGTTTAATATCAGAAAAACCATTAATGTAATCCATCACATAAATAAAACAAAAGACAAAAACCACATGATCTTATCAATTGATGCAGAAAAGGCATTTGACAAAGTCCAACACCCATTTATGATAAAAACTCTTACCAAAATAGGAATTGAAGGAAAATTCCTCAACATAATAAAGGGCATCTATGCAAAGCCAACAGCCAATATCACTCTAAATGGAGAGAACCTGAAAGCATTTCCCTTGAGAACGGGAACCAGACAAGGATGCCCTTTATCACCGCTCTTATTCAACATCGTGTTGGAAGTCTTAGCCAGGGCAATCAGGCTAGACAAAGAAATAAAAGGTATCCGGATTGGCAAGGAAGAAGTAAAGTTATCACTATTTGCAGATGACATGATTATATACACAGAAAACCCTAAGGAATCCTCCAGAAAACTACTGAAACTAATAGAAGAGTTTGGCAGAGTCTCAGGTTATAAAATAAACATACAAAATCACTTGGATTCCTCTACATCAACAAAAAGAACACCGAAGAGGAAATAACCAAATCAATACCATTCACGGTAGCCCCCAAGAAGATAAGATACTTAGGAATAAATCTTACCAAGGATGTAAAAGACCTATACAAAGAAAACTACAAAGCTCTACTACAAGAAATTCAAAAGGACATACTTAAGTGGAAAAACATACCTTGCTCATGGATAGGAAGACTTAACATAGTAAAAATGTCTATTCTACCAAAAGCCATCTATACATTTAACGCACTTCCGATCCAAATTCCAATGTCATATTTTAAGGGGATAGAGAAACAAATCACCAATTTCATATGGAAGGGAAAAAAGCCCCGGATAAGCAAAGCACTACTGAAAAAGAAGAAGAAAGTGGGAGGCCTCACCTTACCTGACTTCAGAACCTATTATACAGCCACAGTAGTCAAAACAGCCTGGTATTGGTACAACAACAGACACATAGACCAATGGAACAGAATTGAGAACCCAGACATAGATCCATCCACGTATGAGCAGCTGATATTTGACAAAGGACCAGTGTCAATTAACTGGGGAAAAGACAGCCTTTTTAACAAATGGTGCTGGCATAACTGGATATCCATTTGCAAAAAAATGAAACAGGACCCATACCTCACACCATGCACAAAAACTAACTCCAAGTGGATCAAAGACCTAAACATAAAGACTAAAACGATAAAGATCATGGAAGAAAAAATTGGGACAACCCTAGGAGCCCTAATACAAGGTATAAACAGAATACAAAACATTACCAAAAATGATGAAGAGAAACCCGATAATTGGGAGCTCCTAAAAATCAAACACCTATGCTCATCTAAAGACTTCACCAAAAGAGTAAAAAGACCACCTACAGATTGGGAAAGAATTTTCAGCTATGACATCTCCGACCAGCGCCTGATCTCTAAAATCTACATGATTCTGTCAAAACTCAACCACAAAAAGACAAACAACCCAATCAAGAAGTGGGCAAAGGATATGAACACACATTTCTCTAAAGAAGATATTCAGGCAGCCAACAGATACATGAGAAAATGCTCTCGATCATTAGCCATTAGAGAAATGCAAATTAAAACTACGATGAGATTCCATCTCACACCAGCAAGGCTGGCATTAATCCAAAAAACACAAAATAATAAATGTTGGAGAGGCTGCGGAGAGATTGGAACTCTCATACACTGCTGGTGGGAATGTAAAATGGTACAACCACTTTGGAAATCTATCTGGCGTTATCTTAAACAGTTAGAAATAGAACTACCATACAACCCAGAAATCCCACTCCTCGGAATATACCCTAGAGATACAAGAGCCTTCATACAAACAGATATATGCACACCCATGTTTATTGCAGCTCTGTTTACAATAGCAAAAAGTTGGAAGCAACCAAGGTGTCCATCAACGGATGAATGGGTAAATAAATTGTGGTATATTCACACAATGGAATACTACGCATCGATAAAGAACAGTGACGAATCTCTGAAACATTTCATAACATGGAGGAACCTGGAAGGCATTATGCTGAGCGAAATGAGTCAGAGGCAAAAGGACAAATACTGTATAAGACCACTATTATAAGATCTTGAGAAATAGTAAACCTGAGAAGAACACATACTTTTGTGGTTACGAGGGGGGGAGGGAGGGAGGGTGGGAGAGGGTTTTTTTATTGATTAATCAGTAGATAAGAACTGCTTTAGGTGAAGGGAAAGACAACACTCAATACATGGAAGGTCAGCTCAATTGGACTGGACCAAAAGCAAAGAAGTTTCCGGGATAAAATGAATGCTTCAAAGCTCAGCGGAGCAAGCGCGGGGGTCTGGGGAACATGGTTTGCGGGGACTTCTAAGTCAATTGGCAAAATAATTCTATTATGAAATCATTCTGCATCCCACTTTGAAATGTGGCGTCTGGGGTCTTAAATGCTAACAAGCAGCCATCTAAGATGCAGCAATTGGTCTCAACCCACCTGGAGCAAAGGAAAATGAAGAACACCAAGCCCACATGACAACTAAGAGCCCAAGAGACAGAAAGGGCCACATGAACCAGAGACCTACATCATCCTGAGACCAGAAGAACTAGTTGGTGCCCGGCCACAATCGATGACTGCCCTGACAGGGAGCTCAGCAGAGGACCCCTGAGGGAGCAGGAGAGCAGTGGGATGCAGACCCCAAATTCTCATAAGAAGACCAAACTTAATGGTCTGACTGAGACTGGAGGAATCCCGGCGGTCATGCTCTCCAGACCTTCTGTTGACACAGGACAGGAACCATCCCTGAAGACAACTCATCAGACATGAAAGGGACTGGTCAGCGGGTGGGAGAGAGACGCTGATGAAGAGTGAGCTAATTATATCAGGTGTACACTTGAGATTGTGTTGGCAACTCTTGTCTGGAGGGGGGATGGGAGGATAGAGAGAGAGGGAAGCCGGCAAAATTGTCAAGAAAGGAGAGACTGAAAGGGCTGACTCAAGACGGGGAGAGTAAGTGGGAGTAGGGAGTGAGATGTATGTAAACTTATATGTGACAGACTGATTGGATTTGTAAACGTTCACTTGAAGCTTAATAAAAGTTATTATAAAAAAAAAAAAAAATATCTCTGAATATGGACTGTGTCTTAATATTGATGGTACTGCATAATCTCTGTTGGCTTGGAAGAAAACCCAGGGTATAACAGTAAAGTCCTTTTTTAACTCACAAGAAGCAAATAATTTTGGGGAGGAGTTGGATTAAATGTTGGATTAGACAATGTCTTTACTGCCTAAATAATAGCAAATAAAAAATGTATTCCATATGTTAGAATATTGACTTATTAAATACCTCTGATTCATCAAGTTCCTCCTATTATCAGCAAACCTTTATAGAACATTTGAGACCTGAAGCTTTTAACTATGTGAAAAGATTATTTCATAAAGATAGGCCTTACCACAAAAGAATATGAACACATTTTGTGGATCTTGATAAATATCGTCCACTTGTTTTACAAAATGGTTTTCTCAATTTACGATTCTACCTGAAATGCATTTGCACTTTCTAGGTAAGTGTTTTGAAATAATGTTAAATCATTCCAGAGTCAGAGAATGTGTACCAAGTCTTGGATTTTCAAATATCCCATTTTGTTTCCACTGTTCATTCTTGGTTACATGAAATGCACACAACCGGACCTTATACGGGCTCCTATTTTCAATCACCCGTGAGTTAGTGCACTACTTGTTAGAGACCTAAGCAACCTCAGTAACATGGGAGAAGTTCTTGATTTCAGCTTGCTTTCTGTTCTTCATCTAATCTCAAAATTCTGATATCAGGCTAGAATTCAGCACTGTTAACATGTACACATATAGAAGTCTACAGTGGAATTACTGAATCAGAAACCATGTTAAAGCCACTAATTTATTCTCTAGGCTGGGCTGTACAATGTGTAGTTTAAAGGGCATCACCTGGGAGCTTGTTAAACATGTAGACTCTCAGGCCATCCTCCAGGCATATCATATTAGAAACTTCAAATTAAGGGTCTCCTATGATTCGGGGGAACACTGGTGGCCTAGTGATTGATTAAGTGCTTACAGCTGCTAATCAAAAGGTCAGCAGTTCGAATCCATTGGAAACTCTGTGGGGCAGTTCTACTCTGTTCTATAGGGTTGCTATGAGTCAGAATCTGGGTAGCAACGAGTTTGGTCTTTTTTTTTTTTTTTTGGTTTTATGATTCATATGTATATTAATTAACACTTGAGAATCATCGATGTAGGTGATTATGAAGTCAGGGTTGAGAAAATACTGGTCTAAATTCTTCACTGTTTAACAATTGTTATCTTTTTTGTAGATGGCAAACTCAATGAAGTCTAGAGAGAGGGATACCTTTTCCCTATGTAATTCTGCACTTCCTACGTGAAATTCTTTTTGAATTTACTGTCACATATGCAATTTTTATGATTTAACACTGTTAAACTTACTGTGTCAGTTACTACTTTTTAAGTCCGTGTGCCCTCCTCTGCTATTCTAAATTGATTCGCTTTCTTACATTAATGGCAAAATGTCAAGAATCATTCTCCATATGGCCTGCGTGGTCACTTGCCCAGATTTTTTATTTTTAAGGGGACTTTGTGGCAAAAAGCGTGAAGCAAATGGCTTTACTGTTTAAAATGTCTGTATACCACAAAGATAATACTTAGTGACAACTCACTCAAATACGGTCTCTGAGGAATAAGGTGTGAAATCTGTTCATTCATTCAATAAATGTTTAATGAGGACCTACGACTTCTTAGATTTAAATGCTAAGGATATCACAGTGAATGAGAAGAATAAAAAGCCTCTTTATCACAGAAAGTTTGGATTGGCAAACAGAAAATACGCAATAGGCAAGGAAAGAAATAACGACAACAATCTGAGATAGTGACAATGACTTGGAATAGAAGAGGACAATGAGGTAGAGTGGCAGGGAGCGTGATAATGAAGTGGTGGGTTGCTATTTCTCTATAGAACAATGCTACTTCTCACACGTAGCAAATCATAAGTCTTTGGTTAGTACTATGGTATCAACCTGGCATTATCTGTGGCTATCTCATGCTATTGTTTCCATTGAAAGTCAGTTTTCATTACTCTTGGATTAAAGCACAGGATTAAAATAATATGCTTTGATAAGAAAATTCTTGCAACATCCAGAATGTATGATTCAATGATAGTAAGATAAGGAGGAAGGAAAATCTGGTTGCCTCAAAAAATATAAATAAGTTCAGCTGCTAAACCACAGATTTCTATATTAACATACCCGTTGCCTTCAAGTCAATTGCAAATTCCAGCAAACCTACAGGACAGAGCAGAACCGTCCCTTAAGGTTTCCAAGCAGTGGCTAGTGGATCTGAACTGCAGCCAAACTCTTAACCACTGTGCCACCACTGCTCCTTATTTTAATATATGACTTGCTTATTTAGAAACAAATTGACTGCGCTAAGTTGTTTTCCATAAATGGTAATTAATTTTCCCTAGCTTACATGTTTTCTAAATGAAAAACAAACAAACTAAAACCAGATTGCTGCTCAGGAATTTGTAACTTTTCAGTGTAAATGGTTCCTCTTGTAACTTCTGGCTTACTAATGACAAAGAAAATAAGCAGAGGAGAACTAGACACAGATCTATAAAAAACAAACGAACAAACACAATACTTGCTGAGAAGAAGCAACAATTTGAAGTGAGAAAAATGTGGGACAAATAGAGCAAACCCAAATGGAAATATTTTAACTATTGTGGACCCAACCAGTAAACCAGTTGCTGTCAAGTCAATCCCAACTCATTGGGACCCCACGTGTGTCAGAGTAGAATCGTGCTCCATGCGGTTTTCAATGGCTAATTTTTCAAAAGTAGATTGCCAAGCCTTACTTTTCAGTTGCCTCTGGGTGAACTCAAACCTCCAACCTTTTGGTTTGCAGCCAAGCACATTGATATTTTCACCATTCAGAGTCTCCATTGTGAACCCAATGCTCTCAAAATTATTTGTAAAGAATGCTCAAGGAACGCAAGGTCATGCCCGTAGGGTTTCTTTCTGACTCAGCATATCTACCCTGCTGATGAGATAGGAAGTAAGTTCAGAAAGAAGAGTAGATGTAGGTGTGCATCGGGGTTGTATTCTTTCACCATACCTATTCAATCTGTATGCTGAGCAAATAATACAAGAAGCTGGATTACATGAAGAAGAACGGGGCATCAGGATTGGAGGAAGACTCATTCACAACCTGCGTTATGCAGATGACACAAACTTGCTTACTGAAAGCGAGGAGGACCTGAAGCACTTACTAATGAAGATCAAAGACCACAGCTTTCAGTATGGATTACACCTCAACGTAAAAATCCAATCTCCAGTGGACATAAAGAAAACAAAAATCCTCACAACTGGACCAATAAGCAACATCATGATAAATGGAGAAAAGATTGAAGTTGTCAAGGATTTCATTTGACTTGGATCCACAATCAAACAGCCACGGAAGCAGCAGTCAAGAAATCAAAAGACGCACTGCATTGGGTAAATCTGCTGCAAAGGACCTCTTTAAAGTGTTGAAGACCAAAGATGTCACCTTGAAGGCTAAGGTGCGCCTGACCCAAGCCATGGTATTTTCAATCGCATCTTATGCATGTGAAAGCTGGACAATGAATAAGGAAGACTGAAGAACTGATGCCTTTGAATTGTGGTGTTTGCAAAGAATATTGAATATACCATGGACTGCCAAAAGGATGAACAAATCTGTCTTAGAAGAAGTACAACCAGAGTGCTCCTTAGAAGCAAGGATGGCGAGACTGCGTCTTACATACTTTGGACGTGTTGTCAGGAGGGATCAGTCCCTGGAGAAGGACATCATGCTTGGCAGAGTACAGGGTCAGGGGAAAAGAGGAAGACCTTCAACAAGGTAGATTGACACAGTGGCTGCAACAATGAGCTCAACCATAACGATGATTGTGAGGATGGCTCAGGACAGGGCAGTGTTTTGTTCTGTTGTGCGTAGGGTCACTATGAATCAGAATCGACTTGATGGCACCTAACAACAACAACATATACTATGTGGAAACCCTGGTGGCATATTGGCTAAGAGGTCTGTTATTAACCAAAAGGTCAGCAGTTCAAATCCACCAGGCACTCCTTGGAAACTCTGTGGGGCAGTTCTACTTCATCCTATAGGGTTGCTTTGAGTCAGAATCAACTTGATCGCAACAGGCATGTACTATAAACAAAATACTGTATAGCTATAACATATATGTGAATAGGACGCTGACACAACCAGAAAATAAAACTAAAAAACATATCCTCTCTGGAAACACAGAGAAGAAACCACCTAAAGTGAGTTTCTTCTGGGACTGTTTCCTTACTCCTTTATGTTGTTGTTCTTAGGTGCCGTTGAGTCAATTCCAACTCATAGTGACCCTACATACAATAGAACAAAACATTGTCCTGTCCTGCCTCATCCTCACAATTGTTATGCTTCAACCCATTGTTGCAGCCAATCAATCTCCTTGAGGGTATTCCTCTTTTTTGCTGATGCTTTATTTTACCAAGCATGATGTCTTTCTTCAGGGAGTGGTCCCTCCTGTTAACATGTTCAAAGTACGTGAGATCAAGTTTCGCCATCCTTGCTTCCAATGAGCATCCTGGTTGTATTTCTTCCAAGACAGACTGGCTCATTCTTCTGCTTCTGGCAGTCCATGGTATATTCAATATTCTTCACAAAACACCATAATTCAAAGGTATCAATTCTTGGGTCAGGTGCACCTTAGTCCTCAAAGTGACATCTTCACTTTTCAACATTTTAAAGAGGTCTTTTGCAGTAGATTTGCCCAATGCAACACATCCTCTGATTTCCTGATCACTGCCCCCATGGGCTTCACTGTGGATCCAAGTAATGTGAAATCCTTGAAAGCTTCAATCTTTTCTCCATTAATCCTGCTGTTGCTTATTGGGCCAGTAGTGAGGATTTTTGTTTTCTTTATGTTGAGGTGCAATCAATACTGAAGGTTGTAGTCTTTGATCTTCATCAGTAAGTGCTTCAAGTCCTCTCTACTTTCAGCAAACAAGTTTGTGCCACCTGCACATCGCAGGTTGTTAATAAGTCTTCCTCCAGTCTTGATGCGTTGTTCTTCTTCACGTAGTCCAGCCACTTGGATTATTTGCTCAGCATACAGACTAGGTAAGTATGGTGAAAGGATACAGTGCTGATGTACACCTCTCCTTACTTTAAACCACACAGTATCCCCTTGTTCTGTTTGAATGACTGCCTCTTGGTCTATGTACAGATTCCTCATGAGCACAATTAAGTGTTCTGGAACTCCCATTCTTCACAATAATATCCATAATTTGTTATGATCCACACAGTTGAATGCCTTGCATACTCAATAAAACACAGGTAAAAACCTTTCTGGTATTCTCTCCTTTTAGCCAATATCCATCTGATATCATTAATGATATCCGTGGCTCTAAGTCCTCTTCTGTACCCAGCTTGAGCTTCTGGCAGTTCCCTGTCTATGTACTGCTGTTACTGCTTTTGAATGATCTTCATCAAAATTTTACTTGAGTGCGATATTAGTGATATTCTTCAGTAATTTCCACATTCAGTCGGATCTACTTTCTTTGGAATAGGCATAAATATGGATCTCTTCCTGTCAGTTGGCCAAGAAGCTATCTTCCAAATTTCTTGACACAGATAAGTGAGCACCTCCAGTGCTGCATTCATTTGTTGAAACATCTCAAACAGTATCCCGTCAGTTTCTGGAGCTTTGTTTTTCACCATTCCCTTCAGCCCTTCAGTGCAGCTTGGACTTCATCTTTCAGTACCATTGGTATCTTGATCATATGCTGCCTCCTGAAATGGTTGAACATAGACTAATTCATTTTTGGTAGAGTGACTCCGTGTATTCCTCCCATCTTCTTTTGATGCTTCCCGCATCATTCAGTATTTTCCCAGTAGAGTCTGAATTCTGAACAAAATATTTGCCCCAATTTTTTTCAGAAGTAGAATACCAGGTCCTTTTTCCTAGTCTGTCTTAGGAATCTCCGCTGAAAACTGTCTACCATGGGTAACCCTGCTGGTGTTTGAAATACCGGCAAAATAGCTTCCAGCATCACAGCAACATACAAGCCATCGCAGTAGGACAAAGTGACAGATGCACAGGGATTCCTTTATCTATAACCAGTTGTCTATTTGGTCATCTAAGAAAAATCTAAAAATATAGACAGTAGATTGTGAACATTTCAAACATAATCCCTACAAATTGTTCTATAAAAAAACACTAGGTATTGATAGATCTCTCTCCCTTTCTCTCTTTTTCCCTCTTTCCCCATTGTTCTGTAGTACTACTTTGGTGTTCCAATTCCAACTCATAGTGACCCTGTAGGACAGAGTAGAACTGACCCATAGGGTGTCCAAGGCTGCAATCTTTATAGGAATAGGTCATAAGGTTTTTTTGTCCTCCCATGGTGGACTTTTCAGTTAGCCAGTAAAAAAACCCACTGCCGTCAAGCCGATTCCGACTTATAGCAACCCTACAGGACAGAGTAGAACTGCCCCATAGAGTTTCCAAGGAGCACCTGGTGGATTTGAACTGCCAGCCATTTGGTTAGCAGCTGTAGCACTTAACCACTATGCCACCAGGGTTTCCTTTCAGTTAGCAGTAGAGAGCTTAACCATTGCACTACCAGGGCTCCCTGTACTACTACCACACTTCACCATCATCATCATCATCATCAAAATAAATATACATGCAAAAAGGGGTAAGAAAATGACTATTATGATATAAAGGAAAATCTATCTTTGTAATAAAATTATAATAAATGTAGAAAACAAAAATAATTTTCATATAGAATTAGATATTATGCATATTTAGTACAATTTAAGAAAATATTACTCTGAAAAAAGAGATAAACAATTAGATTATTTGAAAAGAGATCACCTGTGAACTGGCAGAAATAATAAAATAATCTAAGAATAAAAACACATAATTTACAAATTTAAAACAATAATATGATCAGTAACAAACAAGCACAAATAGACAATTGACATAAAGGAAAACCTTGAGGACTCTCTAAAACGCAGAGTAAAGCAAGCAGAACCACACGTGAGGTGTAAGTGAGTAAATATGGAAGACCGAGAAGCTATATGGGGCGTTCTTCTGTCTGACAAGTGACAGTTTATAAACAAATAATAGGGTATCTTTCCTCGGTTGAAGAAAAAATCAGATTTATAGATTATAAAGGAGCCCGCATTAAAATTTAGGGAAGGGGGGAGAAAACTTAAGCATAGCCTGGTAAAACTAAAATTTTTAAGAATCAAGAAAAAAATTTCTAAAAATATATGGGCTTTGGAGAATTAAAAATGAACAACAAAAAGCATATTAAAAAGTTGCAAACAAAGGCATCAGCTAGTTTCAGCCTCAGTGAAGTTCAAAATGGAACAAAATAAATAGAGGCATTTACGGACTAACAGTCAAATTTATGATGCAATAATGCTTTGCTCAGCCAAGTTATTGTAAATACAAGTACACATTGGGGAGGCAGGGGGGAAATGTTAGACATGTAAAAACCTGTTGCTGTTGGGTCAGTTCTGACTCATGGCAACCCTATGTGTCACAGAGTAAACTGCTCCATAGGGTTTTCTTGGCTGTAATCTTTGCAAATGCTGTTTGTCAGGTCTTTCTTCCACAGTGGCAATGGGTGGGTTCGAACAACCAACCTTCAGGTTAGTAGTTGAGTGCAAATCATTTGTGCCACCCAGGGGCTTTAGACATATAAGGACCAATGAAATAAACTCTTGAGTTTCAGTCCTGGAAGAAAAAAAAAAATAAGCTATGAACCAACCATTAGAAATCAAAGCAATGATAGAGCTTTAGATTTTTTAAAAATATGATTGATGACATTCACCCCTGAAACCTGTAAATAGAATTCATTCTAAATACATGGAAATAAGCTTACAAAATAGAATGCAAATGTCATTAATAACTCTTAAAATAATGCATACAAAAATGTCAAAATGATTTAATCATGAACCTAGGACCTTAATTATTTATAAATTTAAACCGTAATTTAAAAAAAAAAAAGGAAGAAAGGAATTGAGTACGACAGAAGTAGGATAAAATAAACTACTTTTTTAAAAACTTTATCTCTCATGAAAGAAATTTAATAGAAACAGTTTTCAATTGTTAAAACTAGAAAACAAGATCTCATATCTCAAGTGGTGTGTATATCTTATTTTTTGGAAAAACTATGGAAAATATTTTAAACATAGTTCATATAGAAAGCATCTAAAAACTTACAGAAAAGAGCCAAGAGTTCTGTGATTTTACATGGAAGGTAGACTAACTTACCTTGAAAAATGTTCTCAATATAAATAGCTAAATATTATGAAAAAATAAGACAAAATATTTTAAATCACTAGCTGAGCTTACAAAATAAAAGAAAGTTTACTGGTGATACACAAAACTTTTGTACTGATATTCAAAGAAGTTTTACTCAAATAGAATCTAAAACTGGAACAATCCCCATGTCTATGAACAGGTAAATAGATGAACAAATTGTGGCTTATTCATAAAATGGATTATTACTCAGTAATGAAAAAAAATGAACTAGTGTACACCAATGATCATTGCAGCATTATTCACAATAGCCAGACGGTGGAAATAACTCAAGCATCCATCAACAGATAAATGGATAAATAAAATGTGAAATATATGCATATTATTCAGCCATAAAGAGAAATGAAGTTCTGATATATGCTGTGACACTGAAGAACCCTGGAAATATTAAGCTGAGTGAAAAAATTCAGCACAGAAGGCACGTATTGAATGATCTCACTTACATAAAATATCCAGAATAGCCAAATGCCTGGAGACCAAAGTCTATTGTGATTAGCATGGGTGAACGGGATGAAGGAATACTAAGGTATCTCTTAAGGATCATGAAAAAATTTGGAAATGATAGTGGTGATGGTCACACAATATGGTAAATACGCCCTGTCCTCACTTATCAACACGCTTAGGTTTCAAAGACCAGGTCATTATGCGAAATTGGTGTTACGCAAAAAATGAAAGATAACCACATCAGATCAGAAAATGAAGGATGACTGCATCATAACATAATCACCAGAGTACATCATAACACAACTGTGCAATTATATCATTATGAAACTGTCAAACCAGCGAGAATCAGGACTCAGCCAAGTTGATAAATTACTTTAAGCGTCGAAGCCAGCATTACTCTTGCCTCACACTTGGTGTTCATTACTGTCAGATGTATGTCATTAATGCACAAAATAGTTGGGTAGTAGTTTTTTACTATTGTCATAAATGTGAAATATCGGATAATGAGATAGCCGATAAGTGAGGAAAAGGTGTAAAATTGGTGTCCCAAAATTGTAGACATAGGGATGGTAGAAATGGCAAATGTTCTGTTGTATGTATTTCATCACAATAACATTTTTAAAAAAGAATTAATCACTGATACATGAACCAATATGGATGGATCTCAAAAATATTATAGTGAGTGAAAGAAAATCAGCATAAAATAACATGTAGTGTATCATTCCACGTATAAGAAGTTACAGAAAAGAAAACTAAGTAAAAGTGATAAACACAAGAACATTGATAGCCTGGTGACAGAGTGACTGATTATAAAGAGACAGAGAAAACTTACCAGGGTAATAGAGATTGCTCTGTATCTTAATCCAGGTGTTGGTTATGCCCCTTTGAACCATACACTATACATTTTATTGTGTAAGTATTACCTCAATAAAGAAAAATTCCAAGGGTGCTATAATTCTATTGTGTAAATACCAAAACAAAACTGTTGTGGTCAAGTCGATTCCCATTCATTGCGATCCTATAGAACAGAGTACAACTGCCCCATAGTTTCCAAGGCAGTAGTCCTTACAAAAGCAGACTGCCACATCTTTCTCATGAAGAACAGCCGTTGAGTTCGAACAACTAGTCTTTCAGTTTGCAGCCTAACACTTAAGCACTGTGCCACCAGAGCTCCTAATGTGTAGATAACCAAAACCAAACCAAACCCAGTGTCATCGAGTTGATTCCAACTCATAGCGACCCTATAGGACAGAGCAGAACTGCCTCATAGAGTTTCCAAGGAGCACCTGGGGGATTCAAACTGCTGACCCTTTGGTTAGCAGCTGTAGCACTTAACCACTACACCACCAGGATTTCCAATGTGTAGAGTGAAATAAAACATTAATAATCTCATATTTTCCATAATGATGATTTAAATTTTTCTGTAAAGATGTTTCTTTCGCTCCAACGTGTCTTTAAAGGTATCCCCTAAGGCCTCTTTCTTTTTTTTCCCTACCCTCTCTCTATAACTTCATCCTTGCCACAAAAAGTATTAAAGTAGTACGTATAGCACTAAGGTAGTAAGATCAGAGATGGAGATGGCATGAAATTCCAGAACAAAATATAACCGAGAGAAAACAATTAGAAACAAAGGTTATAATGTGACCAAGATTCTAAGATTGGGCAACAATGCAAGAAGAAAGAAGGCAAAGACAATTGATAAACACTAACATGGTTCCATGGAAACCCTGGTGGCATAGTGGTTAAGAGCTTGTCCGTTAACCGAAAGGTTGGCAATTTGAATTCATTAGCTTCTCATTGGACACTCTGTGGGGCAGTTCTACTCTGTCCTATATGGTCGCCAGGAGTTGGAATTGACTCGAGGGAGGTGGTTTGTTTGTGTTTGGTTTTAGTATGGTTGCTAGTCAGTGTTGTACCCACAGGGGTTGGGAATTTCAACTTGTCTTAAAGTGCAAGTTAATTCAATCACCTGATAGTTACCACTATTGAACTGGGGGTAATTTTGTGTTTGGTAGTACAGTTGAAATATAAACTATTCCATCATTTAATAAGGTTATACTTCATGACTTAGCATAGTTGAAATAACTATAGCAATATTATTATACTGAACTTGAACAAACAGTACTAAAACAGAGGTTCTTTTAAGGCAGTGATCTAATTGTGTCAGTTTTATTGTCTTCCTAGGCAGGCACTTATCATCTAATTCTCATATATTGGGATCTTTTATTAATATTATGGTTTGCTTCCTGCTTTACAAAGAGATTAAAATCCAGTATCAATGAGGATAACTGAAGAATGGCAAGTAATATCATTGGTGTTTTTTACAAATTTATGCAACATGGAATTTGCCTTTTGCTGAGCAAATAGTTTGTCTGCCAGTTATTTTTATAAAATACAAATATGATCTTCTAACTCCTGTACTTAACTTTTTAATGATTTTTTTTAATTATCTATATATATTAAAATTAAAATTCTAGTATTGGTCCAAAAGCATTTAATAATCAGGCACCTACCTATATAATTCATGTACTTATTAATATGCCATATCGCCAAGCCTGATCCTTTTGAGACAGATAGGGTTAACTGTGCCAGCGGCTGAACAAAGGAACTATTAAAAGATTACCATCTAGAAGTTGGGTAAGCAAAAACCCACCCTGTCAACATGTGATAAGATTGAAACAACCCATGAATTACTACCTCCTTCTTAGTGTTTTTCTAGTCCCCTCATCCTTTACAGGCTCCGCATGAACATAAGAACAAAGTGTGACCTCTGTTTAACCTCCCTTATCCCTCCAAAGATGGCGGTGTAATGCTGACGATCAAGTGCGCTTACGCTATATCGCCCCATAATAAGTGATGCCGAGGGCTGCCGAGAGGACTCCATCTTGAATATCAGCGGGCTGCGTCCTAGATTCCAGATGCACGCACAACCGAATTAGCATACACCGCCATTCTGAGAAGTACCGGCCCCTTCAAAGAAGCCCACTAAATATCCATTACTCTGTTGTCTCCACCAAACCCGTATAAGCCCTAGCCTTGCTCCCCTTTTCTAGTCAGTCTTTTGGAGAGACTTAGATCCTCACTGACTCCTTTTGCTTGACTCAAGCAAAATAAAGTTTGCTGAAGATAAAGTTTGTCTTTTGCGTGTATTCTTACTCGGGAAAAGACAAGGACCCTTTGTGTCAGATTGGCAATTGGCAACACTTTTACCAAAATTTTTCATCTCCTCCTTGCCCGGTAAATATACACTTCTAATAAGAAGGCTTCTCTGTTGTCCTGGATTGAATTGTGTACCCCCAAAAAATGTGCCAACTTGGTTTGGCCACGATTCCCAGTATTGTGTGGCTGTCCTCCATTCTGTGATTGTAATTTTATGTTTAAGAGGATTAAGGTGGGGTAGTAACACCCTCACCCAGGTCACATCCCTGATCCAGTGTAAAGGGAGTTACCCTGGGGTATGGCTTATATCACCTTTTCTCTCTCATGAGATAAAAAGGAAAGTGAAGTGAGCAGAGATGGGGGGCATCGTGCCACCAAGAAAGCAGTGCTGGGAGCAGATCGTGTCCTTTGGACCCAGGGTTCCTGCACAGAGAGGCTCCTAGTTTCCAAGAAGACTGATGACAAGGACCTTCCTCCAGAGCCGACAGAAAGAGAAAACTTTCTCCTGCAGCCAGTGCCCTGAATTTGGACTTCTAGCCTACTAGACTGTGAGACAAAAAATTACTCTTTGTTAAAGTTATCCATTTGTGGTATTTCTGTTATAGCAGCACTAGATGACTAAGACACATACCTATCCATACGAATTAGCCAAAAATCTAGCATCTCCTCTATTCTCTGTGTTACAATTTGTCTATGTGCCTCTCTTCCTTATTGTCCTCCAAAGTAATGACTATTCGGACTTCCATTACCAAATACTAATTTCGCCTTATTAGATGCTGAGCCTTCTTGGGTGTGAATCCTCTTTGTATCTACAGAGCTCAGCTCAATGCCCAGTACGCAATAAATGGTTAATTAATGATTAAATACTTGAAAGAATAAATGAACAGTAAAATAATTGGCAGAAAGTGAGTTGGGCTCATTTGACTGACTTCCACAGGTCAGATAGCAAACAAGTATGAAAGACAAAGTCAATACCCACTCAGACATTCATTCTGTTTTATTAGTGTTCTGTTAAGTGCATTTAACCCACATTGATGAGGCATACATCACAGATTGCTGTCTGTTTTTTAATTTCTAAATAAAGCTTTATGGATTCTGAGAAGAAGGATAGATACGTTTGACAAGTTTCTCCCATCCGTTGATAACTTTCTGCTGCTGCCCTTCGAAGTGCAGCAGAAGTAGGGAAGCTATTTAGTTAGTGTAGGATTTTCAAATATGGTAGATACTCTTTGTGTGCCAGTTTTAAGTTCTGCTTCCTTTGCACAATAATAACAATGCCTTGTAAGGAAAATTTTGACTCTGAAATGCAACATATCTTTATTATAGAAAAAAGAGGTAGCACAATTAAGTTTTTTGTTTTTTCTTCAATGAACTGTTTTATATAAAGTGAAGCCCTGGTGTTGCAATGGTTAATAGCTCAGCTGCTAACCAAAAGGTTGGCAGTTCAAATCCACCAGCTGCTCCTTGGAAACACTACCGGGCAATTGTACTCTGTCCTATAGCGTTGCTGTGGCAATGGGGATTTTTTTTTTTTTTTTTTTTGGTGTTATATAAGGAAAGAGTTCATCTTGTGTGTAACCAATAAATAGTAAACCCTTCTCACACACCCATACATATACAATAACAAAAACAATGTATTTTATAAAAAAGGGATAAATCAAATTAGTTCATACTTTGTTGTAAAAACAGTAATTTATCCTAAGATGCAAGATGCCACTTTTTCATTTATTCTAAGTCAGTTATTTTGTATCTGATCCTACATAATGAATATTACATATGTGCCTGAGGGCTATTTTTGTTGATACCCTATACAATTAAATACATAATAGATTAATTGTGCATTTATTCAACAGATATTTATCAAGAGAAAGTTACCCACTTTTAACAGAAATGTTCCTTCTTTTAATTCAATTTATAATCTAACAATTATTAACACAATGAAAAAATTGAATATATATATGTTTAGTTTCTCCATAGCTTAGTTTCCTATGTTGGGTGTTAATAATTGAACAACATAATCCTATCAATCTTAAAATTAGGTCATCATCTTAAAATTGTAGCGAATAAGTGGGGGGAACGCCATGTACCTTAAAAAAACCAGAAAAGGAGTCCAATGTCACCAATTCCAGCTCTGCAACCCTTGATGAACACTGGTTTCTAGTCTACAGCTGAAATATCTTAGAATTTCAGAACAACTAATCAGGCACTTTTCCGATGTGTTTCATTGTTGTTTTAATCTGTAATGCAAAGCAGATCAGAGATAATGTCTTGGCCAACTTCAATGTATCTTGTATGTCAGGCTCCTCATTAAAAGTTGGAGATTCAAAGGCCTCATGCTAACTGTGTTAATTTAATATTTTTCCCCTTTCACTAAACCATCACGGAAATTGAGAGTTTTTTTTTCAGTCTCCAGTGTGCCTCATCTGTATTGTTTTGAAAAGTGTCAAGTAGCTTTTTTTTTTCTAGATCTTGAAAGTCAAGAAAACATAATCTACACACACCCACACTCATTCAAACACACAAACAAAATAGATACAGATTTGAACAAACCAAACAGCACTGAAACAAGTGTTCAGCATGCTTAAAATAGCTCCTCAGATTATTATCAATACAAAGCAAAACAAAAACCTAACACCGTATACATAGAAAACCAAAAAGCCAAAACCTGTTGCCACTAAATGGATTCCAACTAATAGCAACCCTATTGGACAGAGCAGAAACAGACTGACACATCCTTCTCCCACAGAGTGGCTGGTGAGTTCAAACCGCCGACTGTTTGGTTAGCAGCCCAGCACTTAATCACTGTGCCGTCACAGTTCCTTTGTTTTATTTTTACACGGAAGTTAATATGATGCATATACGTGTTTGTGTGTATACATATATGTGTTCGTATGTGTATATATGTGTATATATATTCTATATCAAAATGAGTTTATTTTGTATTTATTGCATAACTGTGGTTTTCAGTTCTTTATCAGCCTGCTTTATTTGAAAAAACCCAAACTTATAAGATATTTATATTTATATAAGATATCAGGAATTCTTGTGTGGTGAAAACATTTAAGCATTATTTGACTACTGGATAAAAAGTTTGGCAGTTCAAAACTACCCAGAGGCACCTAGGAAGACAGGTCTGGCAATCTGCTCCCAAAAGATCACAGCCTTGAAAACCCTATGGAGCAGTTCTACTCTGCACACACGGGGTCACCATGAGTTAAAATCGGCTCAAGGCAACTAATAATAATAACATATCAGATATCAGTCGCATAATTTGTAAGTCCTGTCCTACAGTCCTTAGACTACTTTAACATTAAGGTTTGCTTAGTTCCTTCTCTCTAAGTAAATTGAAGAGCCTCAAAATCTTTTCTAGGCAGCACCAATCAAATAACTTCTTCCATGAGACATTGCTGATTATTCCAATTAGAAATGGGTACTCCCTAAAGTCGGTGAAAAAGAAGGAGAAGCTCAAGGAGACGGATTGACACAATGGCTGCAACAATGGGCTCAAACACAGTAACAATTGTGAGATGGTGCAGGACTGGGCAGTGTTTTATTCTGTTGTGTATAGGGTCGCTATGAGTCAGAACCAACCCGAGGGCACCTAACGACAACTCCCTAATTAACCTCCCAGGCACTCATCTGTAGCTCCCTTATGACCTTCATTTATTCATTTCTTTCAATCAGTCAATCTCTCTTAAAACATTAATTTATCCACTCAATTGTCCTTACTTAAAAATTTTGTGGAGACATTTAAAATATATATACTCATATATTTATTTTAAAATGCATAAAACAAGCCCTACTCCTGTGAAGCATGACAAGACAGACATAAAAACAAATTTAAAGGTATCCTATGTTCCCTGATATGGAGAGTTCAGAGAAGGCTTTACTAAAGGAAGTTTTTTTGAACTGAGTTGTGAAGTTAAGTGTTACTTCTTTAAATGGCAAGTGGTGTGAGCCATTACAGCCAGTGAGAATTGCAAATTCAAATATTAGTAGGAATGAAACAGCATGGTGTTTATTTAGTCTTGAATGTGTTGGGGGAGAAAGAGAAACTGATGTGAAGAGATGCATGGGGTCAGGTCATGCAGTGCCTTTGGAGTTCAATAAGAATTTTGGACTGTGCAAAACTAAATTAGCACACATATTCTCCCCATCTCCTGCATTTCCTGTCTTGGCTAATGGAATATCCATCCATCTAGTCATTCAGAGCAGAAATTTTAGAAAGATCTGAGATTCCTATCTTTCCCATATCCAGACATTCAGATGGTAGCTTTATCTCTCTAATCCACACCTTCTCTCTCTCTCCAAAATCCAGTGTACTTTTATTATGTAAAGTAGGCTAATAAAGATCTGAAAGCCACAGAGTTAAGCTCTTATCGTTTTTTTCCTTGATTATTTAAATAACGCATAAGTGTTTTATCTGCTTAGTATTCTATTACCCCATCCATTCACCACAATGCTTCACAACAAATCTCTAAAAAAAACGTATAAAGTTATAATAATCTCACTGAGCTGCTGAATGATATTTATTACCTCTGGTTACACTTACATGTGAATTTGTTTTTCTTCTTTTCTTTTTTTAAAGCATTGTGAGTTCCTGGAGGGCAAAAGCAATTAGTTACCTTTGTGTCCTCTGTTGTAATGTGATACTGGCTAATGGTGAGATTTAATAAATATCTGTTGAACTGATAAATAAGCAAATATTCGTGAATTTTATTAAAGCCTCCAAATGAGCCCTCTTAAAAACAAATTAACAGAAGGCTTTATTTCAGTCTTTGCTTTCCTCGTCTTCCCAATCTCATCTATTAATTTCAATTACTGGATTCTTTATCTTCATTTTTTTCCCCCATATCTTCTACTGCAAAGCAAAGGAAAAAGCTATAAAAGATTAATCAAACCCTAGGTACCTTATTAGCCTGCTACTAAGTCTTCGTAAAGATCAGCTTTCTAAATCATTAAGTCCACTCTTTGGGTTTGACTGTAGAATCCCATGTGATTGTACACACCGTTCCATTAAGTATTGTGGAATATAGTTGTCCTTGCAACCAGCATAACGTTATTAATCATCAATTAACAATGAGTGGAAATGTGTGGCCTATACCTTACAAAACGTTTTCTCACACTGTTTCTTTTCTTAACACTATGTTTTCATTTTCATCAAAATTCTAGAGAATAACTCGTTCAATAGGTAGGTGTTACGTGATCACTTTCATGCTACTTCACAAGGTGCTGAGGATGGCAAAACTTATTTTTAGGTAAAATTTATTCTAGGAGTTCAAGTTTATTCAGGAAAAGGAAATATATACAATCCACACTGAAGATTATATACATATTATCATGTGGAGTCTACATGAGTGCCAATGACCGACATACAAAATGATGAGGTTACTTGGAGAGGGGCTCATAGTAGAAAACGGGACAATATATTTTGTATTTACAGGGAAGGAAAAGATTAAGCTTTCCCATCATTGGTGAAAAATTTACTGTAAGGATGAAAAGAACAGCCTACTTAGAAAACTCTCTCTCTCTTATACTCGCTCTAAAGAAATCTTTGTACCTACAAAACCATTTTGGATTTCAGGGGGATGAAAGACAGATGTACATACTTGAGTAAATAGAATGACGCAGCTAGAAACCAACTGGGAAAAAACTCCTGAATCAGTTCTGAAGAAGAAGGCTAAGCAGAAATAAAGGGAAAATAGTAGGTGGATCGATAACCTCTGTATCAATCAATCGACAGGGTCAATAGCATTAAACTTGGGAAAATAGAAATATCTCCGTGGCTCCTGATGAATGTTAAGTTGTTCACAGATAGTTCATCTCTCTTTTTGCTTGGGAGCTATAAACACGTATTGAGCATATATGTGGTGGAAACAATGTTATGTGTTTGCTTCAACCAGTTTCATGGCCCCATGTCCTAAGCTCATGAAAAATCGTATGTCCCATATTATTTGGTCTTGGGTATGGCCTTGGGAGTAGTTTTGGCCAAAAAAAGAAAAATATATATATATGAGCATGAATGACAAGGGTCACTTCCAGGACTCTACACAATTCTCCTTCTATCTCCCTATATTTAGACAAACACACCTTATATTCAGATGGTCAAAACTCAGGGACTGAATTTCAAGTCATCCCTGATAATGGCATAGAAGAGCACTGTCCTAGACAGTTACCTACCTGTGATGTGAAGGGAATTGTACCAAATTCTGGCGCTACAGAGCTGTAAGACATGTTACCTGTCTTGGAGGAGGTATATGTCTGAATAGGTCTCTCTTTACATAAACAGATAGAAATACAAGGTTCTAGATGGCCCGTAAATTATAGTGGAATTTAGAAGGAAGTACAAAAAATGGTGCGATGGAATCAATAAGAAAGCTTTGTAGTAGACACACAAGACTCGGGAATCTCAAAGAAAGAGGGCTTCAGTAAGTGGAAATCATCCTTGAAGCAAGTGTCAGAGGCAGGGGAAATAAAAGGAAGTGAGGTCAGAGAAAGGCAGAGGGAGTGATATTTAGTGGGATGCACCTTATATCCCATGAGTCATTGGTGATTCACTGGTAGAAATCCCTGCCTTCCTCACCTGTGGGAGGCACAGGTTTGATTCCCAGCCAATGCACCTCGTACATAGCCACCACTTATCTGTCAGCGGAGGCTGTGTGTGGCTACGCTGCTGAATAGGTTTCAGCAGAGATTCCAGACTAAGGTGGACAAGGAACAAAGGCCTGGCAACCTACTTTTGAAATCAGCCAATGGAAACCTCATGGATCACAACGGCCCAATCTGCATAGAGACACTATGCAGTTGGGGGTCTAACTGGACGGCAGCTAACAACAACAACAACCTTATATCTGAGAGTTAGAAAGGGCAACAAAGAATGGGTTTTATGAGAAGTATTCCCTCATAACAGGAACAGAATTTGCCTGAGGGGCAACCAAAAGGCAGATAGGCCTGTAATGCCAGGCAGAGTTTTTCAGTGGTTTTTGTCTGTACTCATGAAGGAGAGAGGGGAGACCTGAAAGGACAACCGATCGAAGAGTAACAGAATACATTTATTTGGGTTATAAAAATCAAACCGTCTATGTAACTAGTATACTTTCTGGTCTGTGCTTATAGCTGGAAGTATTTACATTTCATTAAAATTATAAAAGCAAAAGTTTCACATATAAAAATTTCTTGCTTTCTACCTTGGCTAAATAACTTCATTCTTTTCCACAAGTAATACATTTCTATTACAGAGAATTCAATATAAAATTCTAACTAACGCAGAAAAACACAAACACAAAAAATATAAAATCACCCCAAATTCCATCTAATGCATTAACTTTAGCTGAATCTCATCCTAGACACACCTTTATCTATCTATGTCTGCCTGTCTGCCTGTCTGTCTACCCATCCATCTATCTATCCGTCCACCTGTCCACCCGTCCACCCGTCCATCCATCTATCAGTCTATCTACTGATCTAAATGAACGTAGTGAGACAAGAGAGATAGTGTCATAAAAATTCTGTAACGCTAAACCTGTTACTTTATATGAAACCAAATTTCAACTGAATGAATCCATAAAATTTAAGTCACCTGAAAACAGTCTGTAAGGTTAGTACGTTTTGGGCCACTTTTTTAATCCTTCAGAAATGAGAGTCAATTTTTCAACTGCATGCTTCAATTTTAGAGAGGGGTATTTGAATTTCTGCTCAAAATGATTGGATAGTCGTCTTCTACTTCCTTCTTCCATCCCCCATCTGCCAACTTTTGTAAGTTATTATTATTTATACATTGTCAAAGTTTATAAAATCCACATTCTGCTTTACAACCTTCATTTCCAGGGATGTTGGGTATTAATTCTGTTTTTAAACAGGTTCAGTGTTCTCCACCAGTCCTTTTATGACAGGTTTTCCATTTCAGATTTTATTTTGTTTTGCTTCATCACTTAGTTGACTGGAGTTATTTATCAAATTTTTTTCCCCCAAAATGGCCCATAAATGTTGTATTCCCTGAGTTTCTGCATGCCTGAAAATATCTGTCATTTTGTATTGTTTTGTCCTGTTTTATTGCACTTGAAGGACAATTTGGTTATGTGTAAAATCATAGCTCTGGGTTTTATTTTCCCTCAGAACTTTGTAACTATTTTTCCATTATCTTTTGGCATTTAACGGTGCTGTGGAAAAATCTAAGCCCAGGCGGAAATTTAATTTTTCCCTTTAGGTGACTAGTTTTCTTCCTTCCATTTATCTGAAAAATGTTTTCTTTATACTTGTTTGCTAATTTAAATATGTACCATTGTCAGTTGTTCTATACCAATTTTTCTATGAATTAATTCTTAATATATTTTAATTTCTCCCTTTATTCCTTCCTATTGTGTCCTGAATGCTGGATTTGGTTTCACTTTGAGGTGTTCTACTCCAAGGACCAAAATTGTGTTGTATCATCACCATCTGACATTTAAAATTACCACCTTCATTTTTGTTGCTTTGATCTTATCATTTAATCTGAGTTCAGTATGATTTTTTTAAAACCTTTCCTTATGCCCGTAATTTAATTTTAATTCACATCTTTGTAGTTTCTTGCTGTTTCTAAATTATTCATTAGTTCTAGAAAGGGTTTTATTTTCCTAACTTCACAATATCCCTTTTTACATCATTTTATTTTATTATTATCTCATCTTTGAGTTCCACTTTTTAATGATTCATCATGTTTATTAAGTTTCATAAGAGAGGGAATGCATTCTGTTCTGAGAGCTATATTTCCATCTGATGCATGTCCAGTGTGTTTCTTTTTAAATATAGATTTCTATTTTTTCTTGTGACACACGTGCAGCTTTGTCATAACCTTTTCTTTCCTCTTGATAATGCTTAACGCTGACAACTCTGTCCAAATTGTCTCATTGCATAGCGTCGATTAAGTTTCCTTTATTTGCTTACTGTCATGCCCTGTGATGTTTATTTTTCCCCTACACTATGGCTTGAGGACTTAGGATTTTTGTCCCAGGCTCATTTGTGTGGCTTGATGACAAGTTGGTAGGTTAGACAAGTGAGTGTCATTCGTCTTGTGACAAGCATAGTATGTATTAGAGTAAATATGCTTGATCATTGTCTTAGTCAAGGTTCTCTAGAGAAACAAAACCAGTGAGATGTGTGCATATACAGAGAATGAGATTTACTTCAAGGGGTTGGCTCACATGATTGTGAGGTCTGGCAAGTCCAAGGTCATGAGATAGACTAGAGACTCCTGCTAGGTCACAAGATTGTGGGACCTGGTAAGTCCAAAATTTGTATGTCAGGTGGCAGGCCGAAGACATCTGCAGGCTTTCTCTCTCAGATCTATAGGTCAGGCAACAGAAGAAGTTCAAAGTGAGAAGACAGCACATTTTGCTGTAATATCTATTTATAGTATAAAGGCAGACCATACCCTAACGAAGCTTCCATTTCGACTGATCGATTGATTACATTACATTAGATTACATTATGAAATAACAACAAGTCTATGTTTGGCCAAACCACTGGGAATCATAGCCTAGTCAAGCTGACACATGAAATTAACCATCACAATCATCTCTTTGGAGAAAGGGTTCTTTTCTCCTAGTGAAGTCTTGGTCTCCTGGTCTCATGGAAGACAGTCTCGTGAATTCAGGTAGTCCCCAAATTCATACTGGGAAAAATCAGTTCAAACTATTGACATCTGTCATTCCACTTATTTCTCCCCAGAAGGCCTTCAGTTCTAACTTCCCACTTCACATGCCATTCTCTAGCCATTAAAAGAGGGGAAAGATAAATAGAATTCCTCCATCTATTTCTCTCCAAATTAGGGTGTTAAGTGAGAGTTCTCAAGAGTACCCACAAATAATGCTTCTGGTATACCAAAAAAAAACCAAACCCATTGCTGTCGAGTTGATTCTGACTCATAGCTACCCCATAGGACAGAGTAGAACTGCCCCATAGAGCTTCTCAGGAGTGCCTGGTAGATTCGAACCACCTACCGTCTGGCTACCAGCCGTAGCTCTTAACCACTACACCACAAGGACATCTGGTATGGGCTGAGGTTAAAGCAGCAGTAAGGTAAAACCTTTGGTTTCTTTCCTTGGCTGCTTGCTCCTTCTTGAATTTGTCACCCTGTGCTTGTACCACTTAATTTGGTTGTTTTTAGTGAGTGTGTATTTGTCTTTATCATTTTTGTCTATTTGATTATACTGTACTCTGTTACCCTTACTCAGAAATTCCCACTCATTTGCTCTTCTCTTGGTCTTTTATGAGCCTACTTCATATTAAAAACCAAACCAAAGTAGTTGTGGTCGAATTGATTCCATGGTTGACCCTACGTGTGTCAGAGTAGAACTGTGCTGCATAGGGTTTTCAATGGCTGAGACATTTTGGAAGTAGCTTGCTAAGCCATTCTTCTAAAGGTCCTCTGGATGGATTTGAACCACTAATCTTTAGGTTCGTAACTGAGTGCTTGATAATCTGTTTATCAGCAGCTAAGGAGGAAGAAAAATGAAAACATAGGCCTGAACCTTAGACCTACAACTGAGTATGCTCCTATCCCTAAGATAAAAGAAAATGGCTCAGATGATAAGAAGTGAAGAGAAAACGAAGAGGGGGAAGAAATTTTAGATAGATACACTGGAGCTTTCTCTTTGAGATGAAGATAACCTTGGCCATAAGGATTAAGAAAGGTCTGCTAGTAAGAAGAATATGGGATGAAAGAACAAGAACCAAAGGATTCTATGTTCTGAAAAGAGAGGTTGAGATATAGAAATAAAACTCATATGGAGTTTTTGTTTTGTTTGAATTCTTGTGAGTGTAGCTGATATAGGCCATGAAGTCTGAAGGTTTCACTAAAACATGTGGATATAATTTGAAGAGAAAACACTGTGCAATGAAAATACATAGTCAATTTACTAAATAGTCTGGACTTTGGGTGTACACACGGAACATGTCTTTATCTTTCTCACTCATTGCATTCAAACATGATTTGTTGGGAACTCTTGTCTTTGCCCTTCAGCAGATCCCACAGATTTATAGTCACTTTAGTTATTAGGGAAACCCTGGTGGTGTAGTGGTTAAGTGCCACGGCTGCTAGCCAAAGCGTCGGCAGTTCAAATCCACCAGGTGCTCCTTGGAAACTCTATGGGGCAGGTCTACTCTGTCCTATAGGGTCGCTATGAGTCGGAATAGACTCGATGGCACTGGGTTTGGCTTTTGGTTATTTTAGTTATTAGAGCCTCATTTTGATATTCAAGACTCAATTTTACTATTAAAAAGTTTCAGCTAGTTTAAATTGAAACTTCAGTCACATGCTCAGTTCAAAGATTTTCTTCTCCCCTTAGAATAGCCTTGACACATGGCTTGGGGACTTTCAGTGAGTAAAGGGAAAATGTTCTCTTTTTCACTCATTCTCCACTTCCTTTTCTTTCCTTCTGACTTCTCGAGGACCAGGCCAGGGAGGAGAGGAGAGTAGGAATTGTGACTATTTCTTTGACCCTGACCCTGACAGGCCACCCGATAGATTCTTTCGGTTAAGGTCCTCCAAATCTTGTAGCCACTTTCTTGGACATAGTCGCATCAATATTGCTCAACCTTATCTTTCATCTGCTTGTCCTCAGGGAACTCACACATCTTCTCCATGCCAAACATTGGGAATATAGTCTTGTTGTTCTTTTCTGTGGACCTTTCTCTCCAAGCGGCTGGAGTCAGCGCCCTACCTTCTCAAGTCTCAGATAAAGCAGGCACCAGTTTCGTCCTTTCCATCTTCCTTTGAACTCCAGGTGTCACATGTAATGTGCTCCTGAAAACTCTTTTAATGTGTTTCTGCTGATTGTATGTGGAGTTTATCAGACATCTCTCTGTGGAGTACAGTACCAGCCTCTCCTTGCATACACTCCGAAATTAATCAGCATTTACCTTTTCCTCCCGTGCTTTGGGGAGCTTGAACAACATACTTCCCCCTGTAGAAGAAAGAGCAAATACCATTGCATTCTCCATTAGGTTGACTCCATTAATGATTCACCCACTTCCAAACTCTAGTCTTCTGGAAGATTTATTTGGCCAAATTTTAGTAGGTCCTGAAAGGATTTATACAGTTTTCCTTTAACACGGGGGGGGGGGGGGGGCATGGTTACCATCTATTACCCTCAGTGTTTTTGACTTTAACAAAAATTCTGAATGTCTGGTACAACAGGAAATGACCCGCTCAATATCTTCTAATAATAACTTTAGGTCTTTGATATGGTTCTTTAATAAAATAAACAAATAACGTGCAGATGTTTTGTAATAAGGTTTAATAAGGACTGGAAAAGGTAGTTTATACTGTTGACAAAAATGTTTAACTTAACATGCAAATTTTAAATATTTTATGAAGAAATTTCACAGTTTTTTTTTTTCATTTCATGTGCATAAAACTTCTCTTGAGGAGGTCAAAATAAATATTCCTTTTTTCCTTAAAGGTGATGTTGCAGAGACTCCAAGTTATTATGTAACTTGCTCAGAGTCACATACTTCTTAAGGGTTATGATCATAAATTAGAATGTTAGTCTTCTACCTAATCTTTTACATTTCCATTAAACAGCTCTCTATCTAAACTAGGAAATCTAATTACTGATTTTAATTTTTGTGCATAAAGAACATAACGTGTTTTATGATTGTACTTTTTATACACATTTTTAATTTAAGAATTAAGCCTATGTTTCTCTCCCTCAGGACCCAAGTTTCTTTCTACAGAAGAAGGTAGAGAGTGGCCCAGAGAGCTAAAATTAAAAAAAAAAAAATTATTATAAGCAATCAATAAATAATTGTTTACATTTTAAGGAGAATTGTAAGTACTTCCAATCAGATGATTTTTTTTTTTTTTAAATCAGGAGAGGAGCATTTCACAGATGAAAGCCTACAACAGGTAAATAAATGTTCCTTAGAAAACATGACTACAGGCACCAAAATAATTTAACCACTATTTCTACATACTTTAGTATTTCTACATAATAGTCAGCCCCGGTTGTTGCTTAACATGGGAGAGAACTCACGCATCTTCAAAGTTTTGTTGTTGAGAGCAATAAACTTCCATCCCCTACTTCAGACTTTCATGTGGAAGTATATGCATTAGTCCTGAGAATAGGAATGACTTACTTATCTAATGGGAGAGTTTTAGAGAGGACATGGACATGTATATATTAGTCCCTGCTCCTTCCCTCCTTGGCACCTGACTTTAGACACCAGGCGTTTGGGTCTTTTACCATGGGGTAAAGTCTCTGTCCTTGTGATTGATGGTAATCATAGAGGGTCTATGGATTTGAGGGATAAATTCAATTAAATAATTGTTAGAACCTAGTACTTTGGTCTACAAACCTTGGACATGAATAGAACATGAGCACAAAATCACACTTCAAGTTAAAGGCATTTGTTGTATCCAAGCCATGGTGATTTTTGTCTTGACAGTTTGCTGCAACCTGCCTGAGCAGCTGAAAGCCTGAAGCGACGTGATATTTTGACCATCCTGTGCCTTTGTAGCTCATGACAGCTTTGACCATTGGGGAGTGTCTGTTTATAGGCAAGTAGGGCTAAATACGCCTTAGCCAAACATCAGAGCAAGCAGATTGGTGGCAGGGTGCGCTTGACCCAAACCTGAGCAAGCTTCACAACCACGACAGCCATCAAAGGCAGGCTACAGCTGTCTACCCACAAACTGCACAGATGCAGAATGGACAGAAATTATAAGAAAGACTGAGACTCATTAAATCTTGTTAGACATTACCAAAACAAACAAATAAACCTGTTGCCATCAAGTCAATTCTGACTCATAGTGAGCCCATAGGACAGAATAGGACTGCCCCACAGGGTTTCCAAGGAATGGCTGGTGAATTTGAACTTCCAACCTTTTGGTTAGCAGCCTAAAGTATAACCACTGTAGGAATTTCCACCTTTTCCAGCAGAGTCTGTAAGTAGCTATTTCAAACTGCGTATCAGTCGGGTATCCAATGTGCCTGGTCATCTGGCGCATTCACTGTTGATACTGCTGGCCTGTTGTCCCATCCTGTTTAACATTTATTGCCTGGATGATAGATAAATTATACAGTTGCCGTATCTATTGATCACTAAGGTGTAAGCTTTAAATTATTAATGAGTGGCCTAGGTAAGCAGAATCATCAGAGTTCCCCACATTTTGTTCCTTTTGATAGTGTGTGAACTGCGTTTAGAACTCAGGTAGGTAACAATACAAAGAGAAGATAACCACTCAGACCCATGAGGCTTATCCACAGTGTCTCTGTAAATAGAGGTTATATAATAGAAGTTTTTGAACATACACAAAATTAAAGATGATATTAAAAAAGTATCTTCAGGTATCTAGTTTGAATAGTTCAGTCTATTTTTTTTTAAATATTATGCGTATTAGTATTTTTAACACATGAAGACTTTCTAAACTTAATACTGTAAACAATCCAAGATTATCAATCATAATTTCTTAATAGCATTGAATACAGTGTCCACATTCAATTCTCCATTTTTCCCAAAATGTCTTCATAGGTTTGTTTTAATAAGGGTCCAACCAAGGTTCCCACACTGAAATGCACTGATATATCTCTGAAGTCTCTTCTTATCTAGAGCAGTTTCCCTCCACATTTATACATTATAGAAGCTGGGTCATTTCTCTGGTGTAATTTTCCACATGCTGTAAAATCTATTATATATCATTGTCCTCTATCCCTTGAATATCTTAGAGGATTGGCAGGTAGGTACTGAATCTGTTTAGATTAGGTACAAAAATAAATAAATAAATAAATAATTTGCAGGTGATTTTGAGTGTTTCCTTTATTGTGTACTCTTAGTGCCTTAAAGATTGAAGAGTTGGTACAAATGATGTCAGCCTGATACCATCATTTGAAAGTTCCAATTATCGTGTACCTAATGGTTAGCAGGGAAACCCTGGTAATTTGGTGGTTAAGAGCTATGGCTATTAACCAAAAGGTCAGCCGTTCAAATCCACCAGGTGCTCCTTGGAAACCCTATGGGGCAGTTCTACTCTTCAGGGTCTACTCTTTAGGGTCACTATGAGTCAGAATCAACTCGATGGTAATGGGTTTGGGTTTTGGTTAATGGTTAGCAGACATTGGTGTTCATTGCTTTAATCCATTATTTCATTTAAGTTGTATCATACATCCCTTCTGAATTTATTAGCTGTGGTTCTTATATTAAGGTGACATTTTAGCTCATCAGATCTTTGATTAGTCCGAAAATAGTTCTTACAAGAAAGACCAGACAAATGTTGGCTTCTTTCTCTTTGTTTATTTTAGATGAAGTCATAGTTAGCCTGGTTTACAGAATGATTTAAAAAAAAAAAAAAAATAGAGGATGCCTTAAGTATGGAATTATTCAACGCAGCAGTAAGGATGATTAGAAATTTACAACAATTGCTTTTGGCCAAATCAGAACCTATTGATCTCATATCCCCCCCATAAGAAAATTCACAACACACGATTTAGGATTATATTAGAAAAACTAATGTTTTTGCCAGAAAAGAAGGAAAAAATATAATCAAATCCAACAAACAAGACCAGGTAGGTGTAAGATATAGAAGAAAAAGTATAAGAAGCAAATTGACACGTTAAAAACTCATTCGAGTTTTTCCAGGCCCCCCAAAATACGGATAAGGAGCCTTTGTCATTAGCCTAAGCATTTCCCTAGCAAGGGACCGTGGGAACAGCAAGCAACCCAGCGCTCAAAATGCAAGCTTACGGGGAGCTCAGGAGCTATGCTCCTAAACAGCACCACACTCAGTGCAGTACTAGGAGACAAGGAACCCAGAACTCAGAGCGAAACCAAAATGAGAATTCCGAATAGGCAAGAAAGTCTCTAAACACGAGCCCATGACTGCACTGTCCCCATTGAACATACATAGTTTTGCACTCTCTGAAGAAAGCGAAAATAATCCATAATGCCAAAATTATCCTCTGGCTGGGCTATTTTGCCCAATTGACTGAAATTCACAGTCCTTGAACTTCGGATAACAGCTATCAATCGACTGACACTGGCAATGTTCAGTTGCAAGGACTTTGTCCATCTACTTTCCTACAAGACAACAGAGAGTTTCTGCTCTGGTCTTTGGCAACACTGAAGACGCAGTTCTAAAAATGTAATTTTTCCTGGGATAACAGCTCTAGGCCTAGAAGGTGATTTATTTATTTTTCTCACATTGGTAGGTGTGAATCTAGTGCTACAATAACTTTTGTATTATGTTAACTTTTTGGATTCTTTGAAAAGAAAAGCATATCTGAAATTTTGTTTTGAATTCTGAGACCTTGAAAGAAATACAACTATGAAGTAAGATATAGGCCAGGCTTCAGGGGCTTTAAGTAAGGACCTCTTGGAACCCTCACTGGAAACTGGACAGACTAAGAAATTGAGAGTAAGAATTCTGAATTTAGATTTCTCTTCACTTAAACTCACAAGGTCATTAAATCTCTACACATTAATTAGCAAGGGGATTTAATATTTGGATTTTAATTCCTCCCCATGAATTGATGATGGGAGGGCTCTTAAATTTAGTTGTGAACATCTTAAGGTTGCCTCTTTTTATTGGTGTTCCTTACTCAAAATGTCATCTGCTTAGTAATAATTGAGGTAGACTTTCCAATATTTTAGTAAATAACCAAAAGACAATTGCGACAGTAGAGATTATAAATACAGAGAATCTAACGCTGGAACTTAGGAGAAATAAATATTAGTTATAAAGTATGTAATATTAATGACAAATAATGATATAGTCTTTAAATGGGACATCATATAATTGCTTCATGTATTAATTATTTTATTATTGGCTCTAGGCCCTCTTGCCACAAAGAGAGCTAGACTAAGAAAAACCAACCTGGAAGTGAGCTAATGGAATGTTCTTATTTTGTTTCATAAGAAAAGTCAAGCAAATAAATGTGAGAAGGAAGAGACTACCTCTCCTTGTTCTCCACTGCCAACTCAAAATCCAGGTATATCAATCAAAAACAGGGAGAATGCAATTCTCAACTGTGCGAGAACTATCTGCGAAATAAATGGTCCACCACCAACTCTATGCTGTATGTCAAACAGTCTTCCATATTCAACATTCATTCCAACACCACCATACTATTTTCATAAAACCAGACAGAATAAAAAGCAGATAAATCAAATTTCAAGGATAAGTTTGAAAATTTTGAACTTAATCCCTAGTACAATAATGGCAAAAAATATACTGTGGACTGACAGAAGAATAGGCAAATCAGTCTCAGAAGAAACACAGTCTTAGAAGCCAGAACATAGACTTTGGTTCACTCACCTTGGATATAACATTAGGAAAGGCCAGTCTCTAGAAAAGGATATCACGGTTGGTAGAGGGTCAGTGATAACTAGCGAAACCCTCAATGAGTTGGATTGACGCAGTGGTCACAACAATGAACTCAAACATACCAATGATCATGAAGATGACACAGGACCAAGCTACGTGTTTTTCTGTTTTATGTAAGGTCGGTTTGAGCTGGCGCCCACTCGATGACAACTAACAACAACCACAACAATCATTAAAAACAGTGTGGATCACGTGGTCGCTTTGAGTCAGAATCCACTGGACAGTACACAACAACAGCAATGGAACAATATAAATTAGCAAAAGTAAAGGTGAAAAGCAAAAACAAAAACAAATAAAAAAACAAACTAAAAACAGTTGTCCCTAAAATAACAGTTAGGGAGAAAAAATACAAAACAGAAATAATAGCAAAACCATTTTAAAAAATCTTAAAGATGGATGATTTAAGGCTGAAATATAATTTACCTATAACTCTATAGCTATAATTATAACTAAGTATATATCTTTTTTTTTTTTAATATATCTACCTATACACACAAACACATACGCACACAGGCAGAAAAATAACCTCTTATTAGAATAAAATTGATTTTTGTATTGGAGCAAACAGATATGAGTGAACCCCTGGTTATGCTAATTAGTTGCTGCATGATCTTGGGCAATTTATTTAACCTTATTAAACTTTTGCTTCCTCATTTATCAGGTGGGGGTCATTATAGTCCTCAATTAGTTATCTATTTATTGCTATGTAACAAATTACCCACAACTTAGCTGCTTAAAACAAACAAACAAGACATATTACCTTACCCATTTTCTGAGGTTGGGAAATCCAGGAGCAATTTTGCTGATGCCTCTTGCTCAGGTTCTTTCACGAGGTTGCAGTTACACTGTTTTTAGCCAGGGTTGCAATCACTTGAAGGCTCGACTTGGGGAGAATCTATTCCAAGCTCATACCTGTCCCTCTTGGCAGGATACAGTTCCTTGCTGACTTCCCTGAAGTTTCTCACCAAGTTGGTCTCCCCACAGGCTGCCTGCCTGTCTTCATGACATGGTAACTGGAGCAAATGAGCCAAGAGAGGAAGAAAGCACAAGACAGAAGACACAGTAATTTATACCCTAATCTTAGAAGGAAGATATCATTACTTCTTAATGTTAGTTGCCACTGGATGAATTCTGACTCATGATGACCCCATGTGTAGAACTCTCCATAGGATTTTCAAAGCTGTGATCTTTCTGAAGCAGATTACCATACCTGTCTTCCAAGGTGCCTCTGGGTGGGTTTGAACTGCCAACCTTTCAGCTAGTAGTGCAGTGCTTAACCATTTTCACCACCCAGGGAATCCTCATTACTTCTATGATGTTCAGCTGGTCACACATAACAGCTCTGGTTCAAAATGGAAAGAGATTGCACAAGGATATATAAACACCAGTAGGTGTGTATTTTCCAGGCTCCACTTAATTGCTTTAGCTCTTTTGTTAAAAAATCAATTGGCTGTATATATGTGGGACAATTGCTGGACTCTCTAATGTGTTGCTTGTATTTTTAACTTTACGCTGTTACCACAACACCTTCATTACTGTGGCTTTATAGTAATTCGTGAAATCAGATGGAGTAAGCCCTCCAACTTTGTTCTTCCTCAAAACTAACTTATTTCGGTAAAATTTCAGAATCAACTTACAAATTTCCACACAAAATCCCCCCTGGGATTTCTATTAAGTTAAATCTATCAATCAACTTGGGGGGGGGGATATCTTAACAATATTAGGTCTTCCGGAAACCCTGGTGGCATAGTGGGTGAGACCTACAGCTGCTAACCAAAAGGTCAGCAGGTGATCCTTGGAAACTCTATGGAGCAGTTCTACTCTGTCCTATAGGGTCACCATGAGTCGGAATCGACTCGACATCAATAGGTTTTGTTTGGTTTTGTCTGTAAACATGGTACACCTTTCCATGGGGTGGGGGAAAGGAGCTTTGGGTAGGGAGAGACACAGACTACATAACACTTCTCAGAGGCTGAAGAGGAGTTCTCGAGTCAAAGTCATCACTAAAGAGGCCTCATCCAGAACTAGCACCCGCACTGGTATCCCCGCTGTGTTCATCCGCTGGATGGGAAATACCCAGAAGAGACATAAGCCTGGTTTCAAAGTAAACATGGCAGGGGGTAAAGGGCTAGCAGGAGGATCTATCAATCAACTAGGCTTTTCACAAACGGGGATTTGAGCCGTGGCTTTCCATGGACTGCAAAAAACATTTAGATCATTGGTTTTTTTACTTGTTGGACTTTTCAAATATAAGTATTTAATGCTATATTTTTTCTCTAAAGATAGCCTCAGGTGCATCCGATACATTGGTATATGCTGTATCCTATTCTCTGTGCAAAACGTTTTCTAATTCCATTTGCAATGTCTTCTTTGGCCCATAGTTTACTTAGCAGTGCAGTGTTTAACTTATTTTAAAAATTATGATTTTCCAGGTGTATTTTTGTTATTAATTTCTAATTTAATTATGCTTTGGTCACAGAATATATATACTGTGCATTAATTTAATCTGTCTTAAATTTATTAAATCTTGTTTTGTGGCCTAGCATACCATCTGTATGCACGCGAATCTGTATTCTGCTGTTGTCGCATAATGCATTCTATAAGTGTCATCTAGGTCATGTTGATCGGTAGCAGTGTTCAAATGTTATATAGTCTTATTGATCCTTGCCTTTTGTTCTATCAGTTTTGAAAAAGAAGATTTAAATGCAATTGTGAATTAATATGAGAGAAGACAAGGCATTAGGGTATAAATCCTGACAAGTGTTAGATTTTTGTGAGGAGAATTTATGAAATCATAACAACTCTCCTAGATAGAAGGATTTTTGATAAGGTTAAGGCTAACTTTAAGCCTCCTTGACCATGTTATTATTCAGCAACAAATGAAAAGAGATGCATCATTCAACAAAACAAAGATAGTTATACAAAAAAATAAACATGTATGCATGTATAAAGAGCTGGAATTTACTCAGTGATTGCTTTTGTATATAGGAGAACAATAAAACCATAAACTTAGTATGATTCTATAATTTATTTCTAGAAAATGCACAACTTCTACACCCCTGCAAGTGCAGTAAGTCTTCATACATGCATATATAAAAACAGAAAATGAGAGTGAGTGAAAGAGATGCAATGCATTCCATCACTTATTCAGAAGTAGTGTTGTATCAGCCAAGTTTTTGGTGGCCTGGATCCCCTAGAAGAGTTGTCTTCACACCTCATTTCCATTACATCTCCCTTGACCAAGGTGATGGAACTGATGGTGGTTAAAAGGCTGACAAGACTGAGACTTGGGGGGCATGTACAGACCGGGCTGGGTACTCTTCATAAAGCATGGCATAGTAGTGCCAAGTGTACACAAGGGCATGTGTCCTAGCTGCTAGTAGAATAGATTGTCTATCAGAGGCAGCCTTCACTCACCAGCTCTGCCTAGGTGAATCTAGAAAAAGGAGGATGGATGATAAAAGTGCAATCAGGATCCTAGAAATTATTGCCCAGTAGCGATGCTAGGATATGGAGGATTTATATTAAGCCTCAATGAAGTGGAAATATCTGCCAGGAAAACAAATGTTGGTGCTTCCAAAAGCCACTCTGGAGCTCCATTTTCTTTTTTTTTTTTTCTTCCGAAATAAGAACTCTGCTTATAAAAAGTGCCTGAACTCCATTTTTTTTTTTCTTTCAAAATAGGAACTCTGCCTATAAAAACTGCCTAGGGTAATTATATTCATTCACCTAAGATGTTGATTAAAATACATATAGTAAAGTTCTCTCCATATTTGGTAACATAAACTCCTTAGACCTGGCTGTTCTAGTCCATAAAGCAGGCATAGTAATTATGCATAGACATATTTTAGGACTCAAATGAATAGTATGCATAAATCACCTGGCATTAAGCAAGCCTCCATAAGCATACGTGTACATATTCTTCTTTTCCAGTATAATGATAGAGCTGGGGATGCTCTTGCTGGTAAATCAGAAGAAAAATTACATATTTTGTTCTTGAAGATATTATTACTCATATTTCCAATGGTTGGCCTCTCTCATCAAGGCTGAAAACAGCCTCACGCATAATTGGTAAATACTTAGCCCCTAACAGCTCAGCTCACCTTTGCACGATTAGTCCAGGTTTTTTGAGTGCAGGGTTAGTAACTCCAAGGGGCAAAGTTTTAATTTCAGCTTGGGACAATTGGATTAAAAAAGAAAAATAAATAGGTAAACAAGCAAAACAACTCTGCTCTACGCCCAAGACTACACACCTAACCATGATAAACCATCCCTCATTCTAAAGTGCTCTTTGTCAAAAGAAGCCACCATGATGATTGCAGGAAATTAGGTAAGCAGTCCATTACTGCTGCAGATAAAAGTAAGCTTGAGTTAGATGACTAAGGGCAAAATTATTTGTCTACGACCACACTGTCTTCTCCAGAGAGAACAAATCTAAGCAGGAGTTGTGAGCTATAGTTGGAGTAGCAACAATGGAGCAAGTCGGTGACAGTTAGAAGGTAAGGGAAAGCAGCCGTTTGGGATTGTATTTTTGTTTCTCTAGCTTGTCAGGAAGGATTTGTGACTAGGAAGAGTATAACAAATAATTATTAAAAATGGATTAATTGAAATATTCTTGAAGGATTAAAGAAAAAAGTCTCTAGATGAACTAACTGGGTTTGGTTTTCCTCATCCAGAGACATTATGTTCCAGAATATTGAGAAAACTTGCAGAGAGAAAGATGAATTTCAATCATCTTTGAGGAAATAGGGAGAGGTTGTCACAACCTGAAATTAAGAAAATGCCATTCTTATTTTTTTAAAAAAGAAGAAAGAAAACACAATAAGCTATAAGTTATACAGTTATGTAATTGATGAAAATCTTTTATGAAAGCTGTATTATATTTTTAGGAAAAAAAAGTATCAAACATTTAGAGCAGGCAAGAAACTGCTAAGACCAAGTGAAGCCAGACAAACTTCATACATTTTTGTGTCTATTTATTTACTGGATAAAATCAGTCTGCTTTGTTCAAGACTGCTGTGGAAGTGCTATAATAGGGATTGAATAAGATTTTCCCCAGAACTCTAATGGTATTAATGCAATTAAAATGGAGAATGGCAAAAATCAAAAAAAAAAAACCAAACCCAGTGCCATTGAGTCAATTCTGACTCATAGCGACCCTACAGGTCAGAGTAGAACTGCCCCATAGAGTTTCCAAGGAGTGCCTGGAGGATCCGAACTGCTGACCCTTTGGTTAACAGCCATAGTACTTAACCACTACACCACCAAGGTTTCCTGGAGAATGGCAGAGAAGGTAAACAGTGTGCTGTTTAAAAACGTTTCCTAGAAAATGTTGATTAATGGATCAATATTTCCCAATTAAATATTGCAGTTCTGTGCTCTCAACTTGTTTTCATCAGAAGTACAGATGAGACTACACAGAATATCCTTATAAATGTGGAGGTAAAACAACACTAGGGATGATTGCTAATACTTCAGGTAACAATTTTAACAATCCAAGTATATACCAAAAGTATACAACAATGGCGCAATGTCTATTTTAAGTAATTAAATCAATAATGCACAGTTACAAGATACAAACTATATATCAGGATGATGTGGGTAAAGATTCACATCAGTCAGTGAGAAAGAGATGTAGGTGGGTTGCCTGCAAGGGCAATATGAACAAAGGAATAAGTTGGCAGCTGTAAGTTAACGCAAACTTGTCTTTCATCAATAATGGAATAGTATGAAAAACAAGCATGTTTTCTTCTAAGGGGAGACCTGGTGAGAGGCAAGAAGGACCTGAGCTCTGGGGAGCATCAGGCGTGATTTGAAATCCTAGATGGATGACTCTTGACAAGTTTACTTAAACTTTTGATACCTCAGTCCCCTCGGTTTTGAATTGGGGAAAATAATATGATTGTCTTCATGGCTGCTAGAGATTAAATAACAACAAGCAGAGAAATTTTGTAGCACACACTTGTCATTTGAAAAAAATTTGACAAACTACTATTGCTATTATTATTGGGGTTGTAGTTATAGTCATGGAAACCCTGGTGGCATAGTGGTTAAGTGCTGCTGCTGCTAACCAAAATGTCTGCAGTTCGAATCCGCCAGGCACTTCTTGGAAACTCTATGGGGAAGTTCTACCCAGTCCTGTAGGGTCGCTATGAGCCGGAACCGACTCTACGGCAGTAGATAGTAGGTTAGTTATAGTCATATTCTATGGCCTTGGGCCTTTTCTTTGCCTTCCATTTGCCAGTAAGAACTCAATATCTAACACAGTCTCCTGAGTGTTTAGGAGACACTGCCCCCACTGTAGGAAGCCCTGGTGGTGCGATGGTTAAGCATTGGGGTGCTAGCCAAAGGGTCAGCAGTTTGAATCCACCAGCTGCTCCTTGGAAACACTATGGAGCAATTCTACTCTATCATATGGGGTCATTATGAGTTAGAATTGACTTGACAGCAATGGGTTTGGTTTTTGGTTTTGTCCCCATTGTATCCTCTACAATTAGTGTTGTTTTATCCACAATAATATTTCTCAAAATAGCCCCTTTCCATTACATTTTCCAAGATCAAGTTAAAGTCCTCCTTAGCCTCACCCTGGTGGCAACAGTAGAATTTCCACGTACCATGTGGAAGACCTGGTTCGATTCCTGGCCAATGCACCCTCAAGCATAGCCACTACCAATTTGTCAGTGGAGGTCTGCATGTCATTATTATGCCGAACATGTTTCATCAGAGCTTTCAGGCTAAGATGGAACAGAAGAAAGACCTAGCAATGTACTTCTAAAAATCAGCCAATGAAAAACCTAATGGATCACAATGGTCCTGCATCCAATCATGGGAGTGGCTCAGGACCAGGCAGTGGTTGTGCGTGGGGTTGCGATGAGTTGGAACCCAACTGGAGAACAGATCACAACAACAAAAACAATGAATCTCATCCTCCATTTATTCAGGAATCCCCGCCAAATTAATCTGTCCAAAACCCATTTTTAAAATACCATTGCTGTCCTCTAGAACATATAATGTCATACTCCCATCCTCAGAGAAACATCAGCTCTCTGATTTCGACCCTGGTCCTTCACGGTCTCCTCATGCTGTCACAGCAGCGTTGGCTGCCCCCACTCTGCTTCAGGACTCTTTGTTTTGTCTCAGTCTCAATGCCTTTATCTTTCTTGGGCTCCAGGTGAGCATTTTTTCCTTTTGTCACCCTCCTTATCTTTGCTGACGTTATTTCCATGAAGTTAAATTATCTACTCTTGAAGCTTCCCTTATTTCTCCAGCTTACATTGATCCTGTTGTCCCACATCTATCATCCTGCATTTAATTATACAATTCCTAGCTATGCCAGGTTATTGTTAAGTTTTATTGCGGATGTTTATTTATCATCTCTAACCCAGTTACCCTAGCTAGATATTAGGAATATATGCCATCTCCTTTTTTTTTTTTTAATATCCTCAGTATACAGCAAAACACTGTGTACAACTTTGTAAAGTAGGTAGCTGTTAAGTATATTGAATCAATTAATTAAGCTGCTAATCAATAGTGCACCCATGCTACGGCTCAGAATCATGTAAGTCCAATAGTATGTAAAATAGCATCAGTTTATTAAGCAAACTCCAGGGATACAAATCAGATTATCTGCAGGGAAAGACTTTTTCCTTATCCACAAATGTTTCTCATTCACACTACGTGCTAAGAGTGTTTTACTCACATTATACTCCATGTGCAAATATGTGAACTTCTTCTCCTTCCTGTCTCTGATGACTTCATCAAACAGCTAGAACGGAGGCCTGGATTCCCCCCTGAAGTCCCAACATGACTTAATTTACCCCTGAAGCAGAGACACAGCTACCAATTGCCAGCGTTTTCTGCTCTAGCATGCAAATCTTTTTCAAGCTTATTCTAAAGTATGAAGAAGAAGAAGGGGATGGGGGGAAAGAGCACTGGACTTTCCTATGTTCTTCCCTGAGGCTTACTTAGAACAATGAGCTGGGTACAGTGCTGTACATCAAACTGCTGAGCTACTAGAAGAATTGAAACCTCAGGAAGCGTAAGAGCCAAGGGAGCTATTAGCAGGCTTCTAAGCTCAGAGCTTAACATTCAGGATAGGGCTCGTGTCCCAGGTTCCTCCAGAATGTGATTTGTCTTGATTCTTTTCCATTTGGATGTGAGAAAGTATGAGGGAGGCTGAAGCAGTTGGAGAGGGGGGGAACGTGTGTCTAGAATGATGACACATTTAAAAATATCATTGGAGAAGCCCTGAGCACTCTAGCTATGGATTCTAAATATAGTTATGCCAACAGGAGAGAGAGGCACCCATTGACCTTTGAGAAATTGTTTCTAACACCATGTAAAGATGACTCGCCCGGGGAGTGGGGAGGTTAGTCTGTGATGTGCCATTTCAGCATTTTCTTAACAAAGCCTTCAAAGACAGTTCCTCTCCAGAAAGCCACACCCTACTTCTTGGAGAAGAGAGGAATAACCACACATACACAAAGAATTCATAGCATTACATCTTTGTTAATTCCCTCCAAAAATAAACCCACTTTTTGTTATAAAAAGGCTTTCTAGGTAATGTATCTTATCAGCAAAAGGAAAGTTTTAAAAATATGCAGCAAGCAAGCATTATTTCATCTCGCACATACATTGACTTAAATATTTTCTCTATTAGTTTTTTTTTTTTTAATTAGAGTTCCTAAAAATAGTGCCATGTAAAACATATTTTTAACAGGCAAAACAATAAATTGGGCAGGATCATTGGACAGAAAAACTTATTACATTTTTTTTTTCTATTGGAATACACATAAGCAAACATTTATATGTTGTTGTTGTGGTTAGGTGCCATCAAGTCAGTTCTGACTCATAACGACCCTATAGGGCAGAGTAGAACTGCCCAATAGGGTTTCCAAGGAGCAGCTGGTGGATTCAAACTGCCAACTTTTTGATCATCATTGAACACTTAACCGGTTTGCCACCAGGGCTCCAAGCAGACACAGAGTTCCCCCAAGTGTCAATTAAAATTAAACCTCTTGGAACCTACTATGAAAGGTGAGTGTGAAAATATGTTACAGTCCTTTCCCATCGCACATGTATTGTGTTGCCTGGATTTACTGCATTAATGGCTTCATGTTCGTAAATTGATTCTTACCCAGCACTATTTAAAAACTTCCTCTGGTGCACTAACTCTAGCAAACTTGCCATCTGTGTCTCTTAGGAAGAATTTCAAATTTAGTCAGCTCTTGCTGTCATTCTAAGTTTTTAGCCTGGCCTCTTCTATGGATTCATTTCTCCACGTCCTTAATTCTAGAGGTGGGTGAGGAGTAGGAATGGAGAAACGTAGACCCGGCTGACTTGTTAGCAAGAGTAGGAAACAGGAAAAATCTCTTACCTCTGCCTTCATTTTGAAAAATTGGTGCCTTTGAATTGTGGCATTGGCAGAAAATATTGAATATACCATGGACTGCTAGAAGAACGAACAAGTCTGTCTTGGAAGAAGTACAGCTAGTGTGCTCCTTGAAAGTGACAATGGCAAGACTTCATCTTATGTATTTTGGACGTGTTATCAAGAGGGACCAGTCCCTGGAGAAAGACATCATATTTAGGAAAGTAGAGGGTCAGTGAAATAGAGGAAGACCCTCATCTAGATGGATTGACACAGTGGCTGCAACAATTGGTTCAAACATAGCAACAATTGTGAGGATGGGGCAGGACTGAGCAGTGTTTCATTCTGTTGTACACAGGGTAGCTATAAGTCAGAACTGACTTGACTGCACCTAACAACAACAACTACCTTCATTTAGTGGTGATAGTTTGGTATTCTAACTCCAGCTTCTCCTTTTTCCCTCCTCACTCCCCTTCAAAGCAAGGAGTCATCAAGATACTACTACCGCACGTGCCACTGCCATTGGTGAAGCCAAAGTTATAGACATGCTAAAGGAAGAGCCACTTCTGCAGAGAAGCAGCACCAACAGGCATGATTCCATAAGTCTCCAGCAGAGTGAATCAGTCAGTGGTTCCTCAGGCCTGAATTTGTTCCCTCCGCCTGCAGTATAGACAGCTAGGTCTATGAAACCTGTTTATTTTTACTTCCCTTTGAGTCTCAATCTTCTCATTTTATCTTGATATGATGAACAATGTCTTCTCTCTCTGATTTTTGTTTCTGATGCTTTTGAAATTCTAATTTATCCTTTATTTCTCTTCTTGTCTCTTTTCTTGTCTACTTTGTCTATTTGTATTCTCCTGTCCTCCCTCCAAAATTAGGAAAATACATAAAATATATTTAAAAAATTACACATTGTTTTGTTAGTTATAGAAAAAGTAGATTATTTTAAATAAATATTGATGGCTGAAATTTTTTTTTTTTTTAAATTATAAATTGTCCCTACTTCAAGTTTCAGTGAAGTTCGTCTTTTTATTTTGGTGCTTTTGATGTTAGTGTCAAAATCCAGGTTACAGCACTGTCAGTTTTTGAATTTCCTCTATAGTTAATATATATGGAGACACTCAAAGTGATTAGAAAAAAATAAATGGGTAACAAATTTCAGTGAATTTTAGGATCCCTCATCTATCATCAATTAAACTAAACAGTCCTCCCAAAAATGTCAGATGACTCTCGTGAGGACTCTTAATTTATGTAAAATACATGGCATTTTTTTTTTTCTTCCCCTCAATATAGGTAATAACATTACAAATCTAGACTCAAAACAGTATCTAAATACCAGGAAGCCTTCTATCTCAGCTGAGGACCAATTAATTGAAATTGATAAGAATGACCAGTCTGGTTTGAAAGAAAAGCATGAGTAAATCAGTACTTAGAACTATACTCTGCCAAGGCTAACAGATGGAAAAATAGTAAAATGTTTATGTTCAAAATAACTATGAATGCAAATTAAGCCATCTTTATTATCTGTGTCAGGCATTGGTAGAATTTTCATCTTCCAAATGAGTCCCGGGTTTGACACCCAGCAATGCACCTCGTGTGCAGACACCACCCATATCTTAGTGGAGGTTTGCATGTTGCTATGATACTGAACAGATTTCAGTAGAGCTTCCAGACTAAGACAGACAAGGAAAAAGGCCTGGCAACCTACTTCCAAAAACTAGTCAGTGAGAATCCTGTGGATTGCAGTAGTCTGATCCACAACCGATCACAGGGATGGCCAAGCACTAGACAGTGTTTCATTCTGTTGTGCATGGGGTCACCATGAGTCAGGGACAACCTGATGGGAGCTAATTACTCAACAATTTCCCACATACGACTGAATGAACAAAAAACCAAAAAAAAACCAAACCCAGTGCCGTCCAGCCGCAAATATGAATTTCATATGGCCCTTTATTTTTGCTTAACTAAATTTTGAAGTCACTGAATTGTGCCTAGGTCATTTTTACATCGTCAGACACGCAAACATGCATGCAAATTCAAGAATGTAACAGCTTTTAATTATAGGGAAAAGGCCCTTTGACATACCTAATACTTTAGGTTTTCAAACATTTTGTTTCCATTTACCTATCCTTACATTTTGTTAAAGTATAAAATTCGAGGCTGGTCTTTGGGGCAGAGCCAAACTGGTGACAAGCAATTTGGAATTGTTAAATGGAAGAAAAGAAAAGAGAAGGTGATGGAGGAGGTGGAAGGTCTGAGAATGAAGCACTATTTGAACTCATTGGTAACATCACAGTCTTAATACCATGGTTAGAAAAGTCTTTAGCTTCGTGCTGAGTTCAACTGCATTTTCTCACCTTCTGGTATCTTTTTATTCTCCAATACCTCATCTGATTCTCCCCACTTACCTTATTATATTAATAAGTATTAACATTAAATTAACAAATATTTTCTTATCAAGACTCTTAATGCTTAGTGACCAAGTATGAAATGGTGATGATAAAAAGAATGGAAAAATAATTCCTCTAATACATTTTATGGGAGTGTCCTGCTTTCAACATCCATCTATCTCTTTGGGATGAATGGATTCTCAAAAGCCGTTTTTCAAAAGATGTTCCCAGAAACATGAAGTATGAATGCTACTAGGGTTTTAAGTTATTGAACTAATATTACAAAGAATTTTCAACATCTTTCCATTTGACTAAGTAATAGGCTAGTCCAGTAAAAAGACAACTGATTTTGGAGTCAGGAGACTGATTCCCCTTGTTGCCCCGACTATAAACCAACTTTGTAACCTTGGACAAGCTATGTAATCTTGCTTTAGTAGTTCTGATTTGTAAATTGCTATCTTTATTTTCTCTGATTTTTTAAATTGGTGTGTTAAGAGTAGACAATTTTTATAAGCATTTCCTTCCCTTGGTTTTCTCCATCTTTCCATATTAATAAAGACTTGAGCTTTCTCATGAAAAGTTGTTGTGTGCCACCAGGTTGATTCTAATTCATAGTTGACTCTATAGGACAGAGGAGAACTTCTCCACAGGGTTTCCTAGGCTGCAATTTATATGGGAGCAGACAGCCAGGTCTTTAATCCTGAGGAGCAGCTGATGGGTTCAAACTGCTGACCTTTCAGTTATTAGGTGAGTGCTTAATCATTGCACCACCAGGACTCCAGCCCAGTTTTGCAAACCATCCCTCACAACAGGTCTTCAAGACTATTTGGGTGATCTCCGTGAGAATTAATTGAACAATAGTGTTATGAATTTGTATGTTAGGAAAATAAGGGACCATACACCATATGATGTTTAAGCGATCACTAGTAGAAAGTTTTTACTTGTGTTCTTACTAGCATCTTCTTGGTATTTATTTGTTGTATTTATTTGAGAAAGTGTACGTATGCCTAGATGCAAATGGTTAAGCACTTGATTACTAACCAAAACGTTGGCAGTTTGAACCCACCCAGAAATGCCTTGAAAGACAGGCTTGGTGATTTGTTTCTAAAAGGTCACAGCCTTGAAAACCCTGTGCAATGGCTCTACTCTGCACACATGGGCCACCGTGACTGAGAATCTACTCAACAGTAAGTAACAACAACACCTGGATGATTTGGAAATTTATTTATTTAAAAATTGATGCTTTTACTTGGCCTTTTGAGAGAAGCTACTCAAAATCTGAAAATGACTATTACTGAAGTAAATGATTCACAAATAAGTAAAAAGCTAAAACCACAATTTTCCCACAAAAATTTAGAAGGAGCAAATGATTATTTTTAGCCAAATTTAGTCCAGTATAATTTACACACAGTAAAAGGCACCCTTTTTGGTGTACGTTTCTATGAGTTTTGATTGACTATTAGTCATGTAACTATTACCACAATCAAGATACAGAGTATGTCCATGAGTCCCCAAAATTCTCCTATCTCTTTTTAATCAATCTCTCTCCCTAATCCCAGACCCTAAATCTGTTATCCACATCTAATGTTTTTCATATAAATGGAATCATACATTATGTAATGTTTTGGATCTGACATCTTTTATTTAGCATAATATTTTTGAGGTTAATATTTGATACTCTGTCTACTAAGTAGTTTTTCTTTTCTTGGTTATTAAATATTATCCCATCTACGCAATGGAAATACTTCTGTTTGTTTATCCATTTATATGTTGGGTTGTTTGCAGTTTTGACGGTTGTGTTTAGAGCTACTATGAGTCTTTGCTTAGAGATTTTGTACGGACATAAGTTTTTATCCGTCTGTGGTAAATATCTAGGTCTAGGACTGCAAAATTATATAGTATATGGTGTATGGTAACTATATGGTAATTATGTGGTAACTTCATAGGAAACTGTCAAACTGTTTTCCAAAATAGCCAGAGCATTTTGAAGTCCCACCAACAATGTATGAAGTTCCAGTTGCTTCCCATCCTGACCTGTTATTCTGCATTCTAATTACTATCACCTTCTTTTTTTTTTTTTTTTAGCATTAACCCACCCACCCATCCCCCATTCACCCATCCATCTATCGGTCCAGCCATCTTTGTGTGTGCGTGTGTGTGTGAAAGCCCTCAATAAGGCCTGATTAACCAAACCCACTGCCGTCGAGTTGATTCCAACTCATAGCGACCCTATAGCGACCCTATAGGAGAACATGTATAATTGATGTAAATTCCTTTTTATACATTTGGTAGAATTCTCCAGTGAAATCATATGGGCCTGAATATTTCTTTGGGGGATTTTTTTTTTAATTACAAGTTCTATTTTCTTAATAGTACAGGGCTAATCAAACTACTTAATATTGAGTGCAATATGACAGTCTGTGTTTTCTGAGAAATATTTCTTTTTTAAGTTGTCAAATATATGCATGTACAGTTGTTCATCCAGAAAAAAAAAAAAAAACCCAATGCCATCGAGTCCATTCCGACTCATAGCAACCCTATAGGACAGAGTATCCTTTTGATGTCTGTAGGGTTTGTAGTGATATCATCTGTTCCATTCTGGATTTGGGTAGTTCACGTTTCTTTATTTCTTGACAGTCTTTCTACAGATCTTTCCATTTTGTTGATGTTTTCAAAAAAACAGCTCTTTTGGAACCCCTGAAACTATGGTTCCCGAACATACTGTTAACCCAGAACTGAAACCTTTCCTGAAGCCCACTTTTCAGACAAGAATAGACAGGACTATAAAATAAAAAATTATACATTTGAGGAGTGTGCTTCTTAGTTCAATCAGATATACGAGACCAAATGTGCCTCTCATGTCCAAAAGCAGGGTAAGAAGGCAGGAAGGGGCAGGAACTGGTTGAATGGACACCAAAATCCAGGGTGGGAAGGGGAGTGTGCTGCCACATTATAGGAATTGCAACTAGTGTCACAAAACAGTATGTGTACAAATTCTTGAATGAGAAATCGACTTGAGCTGTAGACTTTCACCTAAAGCACAATAATAAAAAAGCCCTTTTTTTAATGATTTACTCTATAGTTTTCCTAGACTCATTTTCATTAATTTCTGATTTTATTTTTATAATTTCCATGATTCTAGTTGCTTTGAGATCATTTTGCTCTTCTTTTGCTCTGTTTCTGAGGTTAGAATTTAGATTACTGATTTAAGATGCTTGCTTTTTTCTAATGTATGCATTTATTGCTTTAAATTTCCCTCTATTCTGGACACTTGATATAAAAGAAATCATATGATAAGTGCCTTTTGTGTTCGGCTTCTTTCATAATGTTTTCAAGGGCCCTTTGTGTTGTAGCATGCATCAGTACATCATTCCTTTTTATGGCTGAATAATATTCCATTTTATGGATATTACCATTTTTTTATTTATCTATTCATCAGTTAATGGACAAATGGGTTGTTTCAACATTTTGGCTATTAAGTACGATGCTGTTATAAGCATTCACATACAAGTTTTTATGTGAACTTATGTCTTTATTTCTCTGGTGTATATACCTAGGAGTGGAATTTCTAGGTCATAATTTAACTTTTTGGAGGGATTTCCAAACTGTTTTCATAAGTAGATCCACATTCGACCTTCCTACCAATAACATATAAGGGCAAACAATTCGTTTTAAGCTATTCAGATTCTATGGTCCCTAGTTGGTCTTCCTTTCTGCAACGTCCAGAGGCTTCTTATGTTTGTTTCATAGATACATAAGCATGGTTTTTAATTGTACTAAAATAAGGAATAGGGAAATGTACATGGATCTCATTTCTCAAAAGTTCAGGTCTTCCATTCTTTAATCTGTTCACATCTTTAAGTGTAGAGTGAGTTGCCTGCATATAATACATTGTTAAGTCTTCCTTTTTTTAATCCAATCTGATGTTGGATATCAGGGTATATGTAATAGAATTGTTGATAATGTTAGAATGTAACTCTATCAACTTGCTTTTTGTTTTCTGTTTGTCCTATCTGTCCTTTGGTCTGTTTTCCCACTTTTTCTTATGTATTTAGATAAACTAAATATATTTTTAAGATTCTGTTACATCTCCATTGTGATCTCATTAGCTATAACTTTTCTTGTTGTTATATAGCAGTTTCATTAAGGTATAAATAAAAATATAGATATAAATATTGTATATACATATATATTTGTTGTTGTCGTTAGGTATCATCAAGCTTTTTCAGACTCATACTGACCCTATGTGCAACAGAATGAAACACTGCCTGGTTCTGTGCCATCCTCTCAATCATTGCTATATTTGAGCCTATTGTTGCAGCCACTGTGTCAGTCCATCTTGCTGAGGGTCTTCCTCTTTTTCACTGACCCTCTACCTTAGCAAGCATGATGTCCTTCTCCTGGCACTGGTCCCTCCTGAAAACATGCCTAAAGTACATGAGACAAAGTCTTGTCATCCTCACTTCCAAGGGGCATTCTGGCTGTACTTCTTCCAGGAGATACTTGTCCATTCTTAAGGCAGTCCATGGTATATTCAACATTATTTGCCAACATCATAATTCAAAGCCATCAATTCTTCTCAGGTCTTCCCTTTTCATTGTCCAGCTGTCGTATGTATATGAGGCGATTGAAAATAACATGGCTTCTATCTGAATGGCACCACAGAAGAAATGCCTGGAGATCTGCTTTCATAAAGTTTATAGCCAAAAAATCCTACGGAGCAGTCCTACTCTATAATACATGGTCTCCATGAGTCAGGATGAGCTCAGTGGTAATGGGTTTAATAAGAAATATTAAGACCAGAAGTTATCAAACTATCTGGAGTCAGAAAAAACCTTTAAATGCCGTTCTGTGGCTCAAGAGGAAACTCTAGTTTTAGAACATCTTCCAATCAAGGAACATGAGCTGAAAGAGTAGGACAAACAACCTACTCTCAAATAAGCTCATTTCTAATGAAATATTCCTTGTAGTTTCCTATTAAACTGATATTTTTTGGTTTTTTCTGTGTAGGTTTCTTGCAGAGAGAGACAAATGACCTTTACTGTCATTTTTGCAATCAAAACTGCTGAACAATTGCTTTTTATAAAAGGGTTAATTTAGTGTTTTCCTTAAAATCACTCAGATTCTGATAATTACTATTTTTCTTAGGTGTCATAACAATAGATTTACTTCCTTCTATATTCTAAGTATAAATAAGAAGCTAATATAATGAACACATCCAAGGACTCAAAGCACAGGTACTTTAGATGAGGAGTAAATTGACATGGTTTTCACCAGGTAATAATAGCTACTGCCAGACAATTAGCAAAAACAAACAAACAAAATACAAACAAGTATGTATTTTGTGCAACTCCCTTAAATGCATTGTGTATAACCCCAAATATTGTTTATTTGATGAGTTGATTGTCATTGTTTATTTGATGAGTCTCTTATAATACCTATATCCAAGCAAGAGAGTCAAAATATAAATATTGTTTGTTATCTGTTGGTTGGTTGATAATTTTAAATCACCAAGTAATGTATGCAAAAGCTATTCTAGAACTTCACTTCATGTTTGGGACTTAGCTCAGCAATTTATTACCTCTACCCACTCCTGACTTGCATTCCTTTGCTGACTGCCAAATCCCTGGCTCTGCCCTAGGAAGGAAGATGGGGATGCTGGGAAGCTCAAGAATGATACAGAGTACTGCCTTAAAAATTATTTGATATTTATTTAAAAGTAATAGAAGAAAAAGTTGAAAATGTAATTGTTTTCTCTCTCTCTTTTTTTTTTTTTTTTTTTTAGGCTCTATTAAAATATCTTTAGTGCTAAACTACCGTGACAAAATGTCACCTATCTGTCAAAACAGCGTGTAAACTAAGGGTTCTTAATCGAGAGTCTTAGGCACATTCTAAACCCTCGATACACATAAATTATTATTAGGATTGTGTTATAAAGATTTCTGCCATTGAAAGTTTAATAAATATTTACCGAGTGTCCACTGTGTGTCAGACCCTGTTCCATCCTTTCATTCTGAAAATATAATATAGCATGGTATTGAACACGAACAAGAAAGAACAGTACTCATAATTGCAACAAAATCTGTTAAAAGAAATTAATATTAACAACCCTAGACTTTTATGGAGGCTTTAATTAAATGGAAAATGTCAAGGAAAGAAAATACAACTAAGCCTAGTTGAACCTAAGCCTTACTGTTATTACCACACAAAACTCCAGTGTTATATACTGAGCAATCCTAAAGCTCTAAGGCAAAGATCCACTTTGTGGCTTGATAATGAAGTTCAATTATAAAAGTTAAACTATTTCCCAAACTTAGAATTTATCTAACACATAATTCCAACCTTGACTTTTTCTATCAAATTGTTTAATGAAAGTAGTCTTATCAATTGGACTTCAACTGACAGGTATGGCCTTGCCTCATTAACTCACCAAGATATGGGATCTCAATAGGAAGTTCTTCTCTATTATAGGGATTTTGGGTCATTTTTCAAAGGCTGGATCTTGCCAAATATATTGACTTCTTGGAAGAATGTTTTTTTCTTTTCTGACAGAGCAGGGGATTTTCATGGTTTGATCTCCTTTGGTTAACTCTGAATATATGAATTTAGTAAATAGCATTCAAGGCCTTTCTGCAGTCATGAGAGCTATAGCTGAAAAATGCCAAGCTCTTTTGGTATGGCTGAAAAAGGTAGAATCCTGGGGGTGCACACTATATGAGCTTTCAATGCAGAAGAAGTGCTTTTACAAGCTTTAATTTTTCCGATAGACAATATTTAAAAGCAATGTAGAACACTTACTTCTTTCCAATGAACTTAAAATTTAAGTATGAATTCAAAATAATTTTCATGCTTATAAAAGACAACATTCACAATTTAGGCATTGGCAAAGATGACCTTAGTGATTAGGAAGGAAATAAAAGAGCCTGAAATGAACTGAAAGAGTATGGTAATATATCTGAGCATTTTCAGTTAATAACACCTTGGAGCATAAATGAGTTTATCACACTAGCTCCAATTAGCCAATTAGCCTTAGGATTCTAAAAAAGTGTCAAATACTTTCTAAACCATGAGATGGTACGAGAGAAATTAGAAGCAGGTGGGATATTTTGCTTTTGTAATAGGACAAATACAGTTAGTTGTTTATAATAGCTGGGTGTCAGCATAGGACATGGACAAAGTGAAAGGAAGGAATACAATGAAAGGCACAAGAGGATATAATAGTACGGTAGACATTTTGAAGGTAAAGCTATTTCATATCCTTCTTCTGAAGTCTACATAGCTTAATGCAGGACTTATTTAGAACAAAATTATCATTGTTTTTCTTGCCATTGAGTTGGCTCTGACTTACAGCAACCCCATGTACAACCAAACAAAATGTTGCCCAGTCTGGCACCATCTTCATGATCAAGTCCATTGCTGCAGTCACTGTGTGTTTTGAGTGATTTCCAATCTAGGAGGCTCAACTTCCAGCACTACATAGGACACTATTCTGTTGTAATCCATAGGGTTTTCATTGGCTAATTTTCAGAAGTAGATGACAAGGCATTTCTTTCTAGTCTATCTTAGTCTGGAAGCTCTGTAGAACCCTCTCCACCATGGGTGACCCTGCTAGTATTTGAAACAATAATGGCATAGCTTCCATCATCATAATAACACAAAAGCCACCACAGTACAACAGACTGACGACAGGGGGTGGAGCACAAAATGAGTATTCAGTCAACACACATGGACATATTAGCTGATAAAAATGTTTCCAAAATATGCTACATCTACTTGCTCATTTTTTTCTAGGGATTCTTTAGTGAAGAACATGTAAGATAACAGACATTAAACAAAACACCAAGGAGGCAGAAAGGGAAAAGTGTCAGCTGGGAATCCCTGCCTACCAAGCATAAAATTAGCAAGAAAAATTGCCAATCTTTTCTTTATGAAGGGCTGAAATTAAATTATGTGGGAACATAATTGAGGAAATATCGACTGGAGAAGTCAGCTGGTTTCACATAGGTAATCCCAAGTAGGCAGTTCCTTGATGTAGGTACCATGTACTAGGGTGTGATCCTCAGCTAGGAAGGCTCAAAAATGTGATTATTAGTACACTTAGAGGTAATTGGGGCTGACTCACAAAGTCATAAGAGAACCCGGTATAACAAAAAATTCTGATTTTATGATATGCATAAATCTCAAGACATCATTCATATTTTTACCTCATACAAATATATAAGTGAAGTACAACTTTTCATAGTGAGGGTGTGTTTTACTTTTCGGCTATGAAGTTTGTTATGAATGGGCTTGGGAACATCAATTCACATTTGGTACTTCTTATGGTGCTTATTGGAGCCCTGGTGGTGCAGCGGTTAGGAGCTCAGCTGCTAACCAAAACGTCAGCAGTTCAAATTCATCAGCTGCTCCTTGGAAATCCTATAGGGGAGTTCTACTCCCACCTATAGGGTCACTATAAGTTGGAACTGACTCCAAGACCATGGGTTTTGAGTATGGTGCTTATTACAAAGAAATGTTAGATCCTAAGGCTTAAAAATAATTTGCTCCATCTTCTGCCTGATTTCTGAACCATTTGGCATTGAACTTGGAAAGGAGTTTGATCACCTTGCACAATACTTAAGCTCAGAATGAAGCTGTTCAGAATTACTGCTCAATGTGCTACACCTTTGTTCCCTGTGCTTGATATTGTACTCAGTTACACACTTACATCAGTGAGCTTTTCTGGTGGTAGAAAGAACGGCTGTCAGAACATCTATTTAAACACAGAGAAGTGAAAAATTCAACACCTCATGGAAAAATCCCTGATGTTTTTAATGGAATTGCCAGTGCCAGAAAATAGAATTCATCTTGCCTTGGTAAATGACAAAATGACAAGTACAATCTATCTTTTGGATTATTCCCTCTGGTACCTTATGTTGAACAATACTTTGCTTACATCAAGAATTATGACCTATTGGTCATACCAATTATTCACTACCCCTTGCCTATTCCATGACTTAATTTCCCCCTTGTCCAGTTTAAATAGTGCATTATTGTAACTTGTTACACCCACCCTCAAATTCCTTGCCACTGTACTCCTTCATAATATAAGACCGCAAGAAATCCACCCAATATGATATAGCCTGTTGGTACAGTGGTTAAGTGCAGAGCTGCTAACCAAAAGGTCTGTAGTTCAAATCCATCTACCCTCTGGAAACTCTATGGAGCAGTTCTACTCTCTCCTATAGGGTTGCTATGAATTGGAATCCACTCAGCAGCAATGAGATTGGTGTTTTTTTTTTTTTTTTTTTCATATGATATAGCATTCTACCTACTCTGTACCTGAACTTGGATGGATGAATATGGCTAAAGAAGAATGTTCATTTACCTAGTCTATTTCCTTTTTCTCTTTTTTGGACAGAAATTATTTCTCTAACTTCAGATCTTCATATCCTTCCCATACTCATTTTCAGCTAATGACTTCATTTCCTATTTCAATGATAAAAGAGAACAGCAGGATAGCATTTGCATACACTACCATTTCCCAGCTTACCTTACTCAATACCCGTAGACCCTGCCTTCCTTCCAACTACAGTGAATTACGATGAATTCTGAGCCCCTAGAAAGCCCCTAGCTAAGACCAATTCTTCCCCGGAGCTGTATTATATCCACTTGTGCCTACTAAAGAATATTCCTTTTTCTCTTCTTCAACATCTATTTTTGCTGCTCTTTAGAAATGTTTTTAATGGCTCCATATAAACGCAAAAAAATAAATAACAGTAACAATAAAAACACACCTCTCTCCTTATCATACAAACACATATGGTTTCCAAACTATTTCTCTGCCTTTGCAGAAAAACTACTAACACAAGTTGTCTATGCTTTCTGTTAAGTGCTCTCTGATTATTCTCTTTTGACTACATTCCTGACAAAATCTTTATCCCCACCACTCCAAGGAAATGACTCATCAAAATCACCAACACCCTCCAAGTTGTCACGTCAAATGTTAACATTCAGCCAACTTTTTTTAACCAATTCAGCATCATTCTCTTCAATGGGCTTCCAGACAATCTGTCTGGGCTCTCTTTCTAGCTATTTGGTGATTTTTTCTCTTCTCATTTTTTAGATCATTCTCATATGCCCAATCTCTAAACATCGGCATGCTCAGGATTTGGTCCCATGACACCTTCATGTTTCTATCTATAAGCATCCAAGCGCTCCCTAACATCTCACAACATGGATGAATCTGGAAGGCATCATGCTGAGTAAAATAAGTCAATCACAAAAGGACAAATATTATATGAGACCACTACTATAAAAGTTCATGAATGGTTTACACACAAAAAGAAACAATCTTTGATGGTTATGAGGGAGGGGAGGAGTGGAGATATGGAAAAACACTAAAGAGACAATAGATAAGTGATAACTTTGGTGAAGGGTAAGACAGTACACAATACTGGGGAAGCCAGAACAACTAGTCCAAGGCAAGGTCATGGAAGCATCATAGACACATCCCAACTCCCTGAGGGACTGAATCGAGTGGCTGAGGGCTGTGGGGACCATCATTTCAGGGAACATCTAGCTCAGTTGGCATAACATAGTTTATAAAGGAAATGTTCTACAATCTACTTTGGTGAATAGCGTCTGGGGTCTTAAAAGCCTGTGAGCGGCCATCTAAGATATTCCACTGGTCTCACCCCTTCAGAAACAAGGGAGAATGAAGAAAATTAAAGAAAAGATACAAGGGAAAGATTAGTCCAAAGGACTAATGGACCACAACTACCATGGCTTCCACCAGACTGAGTCCAGAACAACTAGGTGGTACCTGGCTACCACCACTGACTGTTCTGACAGGGATTACAATAGAGGGTCCCAGACAGAACCGGAGAAAAATGTAGAAAAAATTCTAACTCGCAAAAAAAGACCAGACTTACTGGCCTGACAGAGACTGGAAAACCCCAAAAGTGTGGCCCTCAGACACCTTTTTAGCTCAGTAATGAAGTCACTCCCGAGATTCACCCTTCAGCCATAGGTTAGAAACACCCATAAAACAAAATGAGACTGAAGGTGCACATCAGCCCAGGCGCAAGTATGGAAAGGAAGGTGGGGACAGGAAAGCTGGTAATAGGGAACCCAAGGTTGAGAGGGGAGAGGGTTGACATGCCGTGGGGCTGTTAACCAATGTCATAAAACAATATTTGTACTAACAGTTTAGTGAGAAGCTACTTCTGTAAACCTTCATCTAAAGTACAATAAAATTTAAAAAAATAGCAGTGTGACCTTCCACAACCAAACTCTCTGTAATACAGTCATTTCTCCCACCCATGCCACATTCCATCCTTAACAATCGTATCTCAGTGCTCCCCCTCCATGGCAATGAATTTAATATATTATACCAGCTCTACTATTTCTTAGCTATGTAACTTTCAGCAAAATATTTAGCAGAATGCCATGGTTTCAGTATTTATAAAATGGGAATAATATTAATAATTATTTCATAATATTGGCATGAGGATTAAACAATTTGATATACACAACATGCTTAGAACATGCACGGCAAGTAAGTGTTATTTTGTCCCCGAGTGACGCAATCAGCTAAGTGTTCATTTACTAATCAAAGTCTGGCAGCTCTAACCTACGCAGAGATGTTCCAGAAGAAAAGCCTGGCGATCTGCTTCCAAAAGCTCACACCCTTGGAAACCCTGTGGGATGCAGTTCCACTCTGCGTACATGGGGCCACCATGAGTTGGAATCGACTTGATGGCAAGAGGTTTGATTTGGGTCTTTAGTAATACTATTATTACTATCGCTATCATCATCATCATCATGTTGAGTCATGCATCTCTACAAGGCCATCTCTTTCTTGCCAACCTGAGGAAACACTCTATGAGAAATGGAACTTTTTTATTTCTCCTGTTGTATCGTAATGTCTTCCTTAGAGCATAGTACATACAGGTGGCTAAGAAATATTATTTGACTCAAAGGTGACTCATTTATGAAAAGGTAGTAAATGAGTTTTTAATTGTTTGCCATTCAGAAGGAAGCAGTTATTTTTGTGCCCTTATCTTGCTTAGAACTTTTTCTTTTTACACAGAAGTCTCCTACATTTCATTAGTTAATTGCTCCTCCAATGCCAAGTTTCCACTCTATTCATCATTGTATTTTTAAAACTTTAATTCAATGGCTATTGCTTTCTAGGGATAGTTTTGAATTTCCTGTTATGTTTCTGAATACACATAAAAATCTAAAAAACTCAGTTATGTCCAGGAACCATGAAATAATAGTTTCCTCCTTGTAATGCAATAAAGCAAGAAAAGCTTAGCTAAAGTATTGAAATATCAATATGCCAATCGCTTAACTCTCAGACTGTTTCTAGGGAACAATTCTTATTTAGCATACTCTTGTGAATCAACAAGCAACTTTCTATGGGAATATATTACTTCAAGTACACAAATGATTACTAATTGAATGCAGTGTTTTTGTTTTGTTTTATAATGGCTATTGGTTATTAGGCTATTCGAGCTTGGCTGCTAACCAAAAGGATGGCAGTTCAAATTCTCCAGCAGCTTCTTGGAAACTCTGTGGGGTAGTTCTACTCCATCCTGTAGGGTTGCTATGAGTCAACGACGGATGGCAACGGGTTTGGTTTTGGTTTATTAGGTTATTCCGCCTAGGCAGATGGAAGAGACATCAAATTGTTTTCTAATTCATGAAAAAATGCTGATACATCAATTCAAATAAAATAAAATAACTTCCTCAAAATAGAAAATGCAATACTTCTTTAAATAAGAATTATTTTTCTGTAATGATTCCTGTGATTTGTAATTGGATAACAATAAAGACAAATGTGGTGTAAAAGGTTCCCATAAAAATAATGTAACTCATTACTACATTTTTTCTCTATAATTTTTTTGGATGGCCTGTGTTTTCAGTATCGGACTACATGTTCCTAATTGAGCATGTTTAAAATTTGGGTTGGTAATATGAATTTTGAGAATTATGCTCTGGTAATACAAGCCAGCAATGAGGTGAGTGCACTGTGGCACCCCTATCTGTGGTATGACAACGTACCAATGAGAGCTAGATAAATAATTTATTGTTGGTTCCTTTCCATTAGGTTTCATGGACAGCTTCTATATGACACAGAAAAACCAAAACAAACCCATCAGGGCTCCCTAACTATCACACAGGAAAGCCATAATTATGCTTGTAAGCCTTACCCAGAAAAATTGTAAGCCTTATCTCACAGAAATAAAGGGAGAAAAAAAAAGGCAAAAGCTTAGAAAACTAACACATCCAGGAAGCATCACCTAAAAGAAGTCTCAACCTACACAACTATGAGGCACCTACTCAGGTCTGCTGAGCTTCACGCATTACAAACGAGATCCACCTTGATGCTAAATGCATTAGAACTGGGTTAGCATCTTCCCTCTTAGGTCCAGAGGCATAAAGAGTGGCTGGCATATAGTTAATACAACAGTAAAGGAAGAGGTAAATTTGCCCTTACCAACGACAGACGACTCACTTGAGACATATCCGGTTTCACCTTCCCTACTAAGTATTTCAGATTTTATTTTACTTCTTGAGTTTCTACAAAACATCTTAATAACAAAATAAAATTCTTGAGAATTGCCAAACTCTCTTAAAGGTGTGGGGTGGGGGGTTATGGGAACGGGCAGATTAATAAGCTGAATGCAGTCTTTCCCAGGGAATATTTTAATGGGCCAAAAGAGCAGGTGACCTACATAGAGAGATATTAGTGTTCCCACATCATCTCATAATATCTCTGTTTATCAACAACACAGTGCAGTTTCATATAGATCTCTTTTAAAATATAATTTTTTTTTTGCCCTCAGGCTAGAAAATGGAGTTACCATTGACTTTTATAAGTTTCCACTTGAGGTCACCCTTCCTTGGGCAGTAGCAAGATCATTAAAGAAGGTGTTTCACTGTGAAAAACCAACAATTTTCCACAACTATCCTGTGCCCTTTGTAGTTGGGGAAAAATGTTCGTTCATGTCAGAGGGTGCCAGCCCTCTCTGACTGTGGCCAGGTGTCATGTCTTTGGTAATGAAGAAAGCCTACCTGCTTCCCCCCGACTTTATTAACTCTTTGGAACTTCTGAAAAGATTCGAGTCACACCACAGCCCACTGATCAAATTTTGAAAAAATGCAATGTTTTAGAGTTCGACTTCCACATTCTAAATATTAGAAAATACTCTTAGATAATTTTTGTTTATGTAATGTTTAATTTTTGGACTGATTCAAGTGAAGGTTTTGCTGTTATTTTAGAGTGCTGGTATTTCAGTCTCAATAGGAGGAAAGAGTAAAGGGAAAAAAAGGAACCAAAATTTCCTTGTTCTTTACTTTTTATTCAAATTCTTCTTGAATAATTACATACACGTTATGTTTCTCTTTTCCTACTCTTATTTTTTTTTTTTTTTACTTTGTTCTCTTATTCTTTTTCTTCTTTCATCTATCTTAACTCAGAACTGCAATTGACCTTGGATCTGAACACAGAGAATGAAAAGCAAAGCAAAACAATAACCCCAAATTCTACATATTAACATACTTTCTTGTTTATATTCCTCTTCATTTTTTATGTAAGAGCATGTTTATTTTAATAAGCAAAAGGTTACAATTTTATATTGAAATGTGTACCATTCAGGGGAAGATTACATATTCCTTTATATTCACAGTCAAGGATCAAGTGATTTTTACAGCGGATGTGAACAATTGGTAATAATTACATTGACATCTTTTACGGCAATTAGCCTGTCTTGCTTGTGTTAGCAACTACTGAAGTAATCTCCCTTCCTATAAATTATCCATAATGTCTAGAACAATGCATGCTTCACTACTTGAGAATTTCTTTTTTCATTTTCTGAATACATTTCCATAAAATAAATCTTGGAAACAAATGTGTGCAGGACTACATTTCTAAATTTATTACTTCGCTAAAGTAAACGTCAGTAGAATTATTGAGGTAAAGCTATATAAGGTTATGCCATTATTTGATTGGCATTTCTAGATTTTTCTAAGCATAAGAATTAATCTTTGAAATAGCTTCGTTGTCCAGTGTAGGTAATTACCAGTATAACCATTTCCTCTGAATTGAAGTCTTTGATGTGTGTGTGTGTGTGTTTAACTTTCTTTTCAATTACTAATGGATAATTGTAAAATAAATAATGAAACTCAAGGAATGCCTAACAGGCTATATGAAACTGGCGTTATATCACTTATTTGGGAAAATGATTCATATTTCGTTACATAAATATTTCATTTTACCTTGCTACACTTAAAGTCAAGAGCGAAACATTAAAATCAAAACATTGCATCACAGTCAGTGATGTGATTTATAAACAGTCTTCATTTATAAAATTTTAAACTAGCTATTAAGTACTATAGTTTGAAAAAATTTATAAATTTAGAGACTATCTATCCATATACAACCAACCTACTGAAGTATTATAGTCATTTGAGATATATGTTTATTTGTTCATCTGTTTTTATATTTCAGAATATTTGTTGTTGTTGTTGTTAGGTGATGTTGAGTCGGCTCCTACTCATAGGGACCCTACACCCTGTGACCATACACCCTACATACAACAGGACAAAACACTTGCCCCATCCTGTGCCACCCACACTATCATTGTAATGCTTGAGCCCATTGTTGCAGCCACTGTGGCAATCAGAATGCTTAGTGATGGAAAATTTCATCTTCTCAATGATTCAGTTATTCATGTGTAGATTTACATATATTACCCTTCGCTGTTCTGAATAAGAAAAACGAGACTCTGCATGCCTGAATCTGTTGCAATATAATTAAAAACTTCCTGAAACAAATATAAAATGTCGAGGTGATCCATTTTAATATACACTTTTAATATGCCCATTCTGTACAAGTGTGTGCAATGGATTAAAAAAAAATACTGAACTGTAATTTATGCTTCAGTTTCAATGTAGATTATTGCTCAGGTTCATCTTTGAATGTTGAAACTTTTTGCAGTTGCTAAGGTAACATACTGCAGTGACACCCTGACTAAATACTATAAGATGGACTGACAAATGCCATTAATTTGACATATATATATATATTTTTTTTTTTCCCCAATGGGAATCAATGGTTAGATATTGACTTGGCTGTTCCAAAGCCTATTTGTTTTAAAAGTGATTTATCAGTCTTTCTGTATGGCAGCCTCCAAACCCCATGGCATGCAGTATAAATTTGTCCATTTAATACTATTAAATCTAGGTAAGCAGATCATTACCTGTCTGTTAGCTTGTCATATATGGTGGCCCGTGTGTTGCTATGATGCTGGAAGCTATGCCACCAATGTTTCAAATACCAACAGCATTATCCATGGTGGACAGGTTTCAACAGAGCTTGTAGACTAAGACAGGCTAGGAAGAAAGACCTAGCACTCTACTTCTGAAAATTCGTGAATTTTCACTGAAACCTTGTGGATCACAACAGAACATTGTGCAACATAGTGCTGGAAGGTGAGTCCCCTAGATTGGAAGTCACTCAAAATGTACAGGGATTGTAACAATAAACTCAAGCACACCAATGAGTGTGAAGATGGTGCAAGACTGGGCAACATTTGGTTCTGTTGTACATGGGGTCGCCATGAGTCTGAGCTGACTGGACGGTAACTAAAAACAACAATAAGTAGGCCAAATGTTTTTAAGCCACAAAGTGAATTAAAAAGTTATGTATGTTTTGGCGTCATCCAAAGGTGAGAATCAGAAAATATCTATCATAAAAATGTAGAAAGTACTCTATAGTGCGTTGGAAAATGTAACTGAAAACTCCAAACAATTTAAATAATACAATTAAAGATGTTGGACAATTATGTGATGGTGTTTTAGGTTACATACATAAAACATGCCATTAGCTCATGACAGAGACCTGTGTTTCTAGAGAAACAGAAAGAAAAAATCTTCAAGGGGAATTCTGTGCAATTGGAAATATTCATCACAGTATTTTAATCAGGAAACCCCCACTGCTCTGGGGAGACACAAAATCATTTATTGAGAATATATTGCCTGCCAAGCACTGTGCTAAGGGTTTCACCTAGATTTTATTTAGTCTTAATAATACCCTGTGAGGTATTACTTAGATAACTTCTACTTCATAGACAAAGACTCTCCGAAGCTCACTCCTGTTACGTAAATGAGAAAAATGCAGACATGCAGTAACTGGATTTGGGAAATGAGGGGTCTGGTCTGAGTCTAGAGTCTATCTGGACAGCCTGCCCCAGATCTTGCTCTTGAAGCTATTTATTTTATTCTTTTTTGTTGTTGCTAGATTTAAAAGAGGATTTGAACTTGCTACCCTAGTTTGCTGTTTTATTTAAAAGAAGAAATGATAGTGTTCATGTTACTTATTTTTCCCCCAGAAATAATTTATCTTCATTTAAACCCTGCCTGTGCCTTTTTTTTTTTTTTTTTTTTGGTGCCTGTTTTCATTTTGAGATTCAACAGTGTCTTATTACTGCCTTTCTCACATATTTAGTAATTTTTTATAAAATCAATTCTGTTGAGCTCTTTATTTTAATATTTTGCTGGGTAAGGTCATATATTTAACTGTGACTCATTTCTTTCTGTGACATTCAGCCATCATTTCTTACTGTACATAAGGGACTATAGATAATAAAAGGGGACATATTTGGAATAGTTCCCTACATTTCAGTATCTCAAAATCTTCCTGTTCTTCCAACAGAATTGCTAGGCTTTTCTGTTTGTCTCACTATACTTTTTCACATAAGCCATTCAGATCATTCATGAACAAGTGACTTTATTGCTAAACTGAATACCACCATTTATAGTCATTTGGTGATAAAAATAGGAACTAGCTATGTGTCCTGGCCAGCTCAATGACAGCTATCAACAATAATATGTGGCTGGGGGCAAGCAAATCATGTATTTTTCAGTAACTCAATGCCCTCCACTATAAAAATAAAATTGATGAATAATTCATAACTCACGGGATTAACCAGCACAGTACTGGGTACCTGGTAAACATGTACGTGTTTTCTCTCAGTGCCATTATTCTTACCCATATATTGCATTCAATGGTCCTGTTTTACTAATGCTTTATCTAGAAGACTAGACCTGATAGGTATATGGCATCTTCTAGAATGTTTACAAACATAGTCACATTTTTTATTCCCATATGTTGGCCTCACAGTTGCTTAGGATAATACATCAATCGCATGTTATTGTAGATATCAGTGTCGTGGCTGGCTTTCTTTTTAAATAGAATTGCTTTTGATTATTCCATAACCAAGCAGGAGAGCTATTCCTATCATAGAGAATATGCGGAGGAACAGGAAAAGCACTTTCAGGGGAATCAGTACTTGAAATTTCAAACCCCGCCTTGCCTTCTAATTTTGATTAAGCTGTTTAATTCTTTTTGCATCTCCATTTCCTCATGTACAAATAGGCCCAAGCGTGTCTTTACTTATGTCACAGGGCTGCTGTGAGGAAGAAACTAGTATATGCTTGCAAAAGTTTTTTGAAAAATAGAAAACATTATAAAATGCTAACCAGTAGCAATATTAGGAAATGGATATAAAGACCTCTGTTGGGTGTAAAGAATAAGAAACTTGTCTTTGTAATTATTGTTCTTTGACCTTATTTTACTTGGAAACATTTTAATTGAATGCTTTGTGTCAGGCTAGATTCATCCTTACCAATATTTTACCAGAATCTCAATTTCCTTTCAGAAAAAAAAAATAATAATAATAAAATTGGCATTTCGTGTTGACAAGAGTGATTTGGCTTCTTGGGAGGGTTAGATTTATTAAAGGTTACTACGACTTCTGAGATTATGTAAGGTCGCATTGACTCATCATGTCTAGTTTTATTAGAGAAAGGGGCATACAATGCCTGTATAAAAATGTTCATTCTCCCAGAGGTCAAGAACTAAGATGAAATAAATACATCACTTTAACAACAAAAAACAACTAACAGAAATAGATGTTTTAAGAGAGCTGTTAGTCTCCGAGAAACATCGTTTAAACATCACAACTGGGCCTATTAAATTTACATTTACTTTGCAGTCCCCTCTTTAACATACACTCTTTTTTTTTTTTTTTTTACTTTTTCTATTACTCTAGCTTAATATACTTAAAGAAGAAGGGCAGCTGATATATATTTTACAGAATTTTGTCTATTCTCTATTGTTCTCAAAATCCTTTTATAAATTTGACAGTAACGTACTTTCTGCATTGATTTCTTCTTTTCCATTTGGCAAATATTGATTTTTTGTTTCTTGCATTTACAACAGGACTCCATTTTGCTTAATTCTTTCTCTGTGAATCAGCACTGCTGACAATACAAGCTGAAACATCTAGAACTTGAAGAAATGTCTTTGACTGAACAGCCCTTCTGGAGCTAAAGGCATGAATACAAAGAAGCTTCTTAGTGGACTCCATGAAATTCACACAGATCATCTTCGTTTTAAAGGCTACAAATTGAAAAGAAATATTTATCGAGACTAACATGGAATCTTGAAAAAAAAAATGCTTGCATTAGCAATATCGATCTAGTCATTTTACTACAGTTCTCAATCATTGCCTGAAAAATCCATTTTCTCCTCACAAGAAACTGCCAAATCATAGTCAGTGCTGAGCAAGGGAACAGTGTTTTGACGTATATAAGACCACGCTTTCTCAGAGCGCTCTGATTGGGTCAAGGGTGGTCTTTGGGTGCAAGAAAAATCATTTTTGGGCAGCCCACTGATCCGTGAAGAATAGGCCAGAATAACAACAGGAAGAAAAGAATGAGATAATCAGATTTTCTCTCCAAGGAATTTGAAATAAGAAATAAATTGTGACAGCTAAAAGTGATATGGAAGAAAAAGAAAACTCATGAATACCATGTACAAGTATTGAGACCGCAGAAGCTGAGTAAACAGGAAAAGTGAGTTGGTTATGGGAAACGTGAATGTGTAGGCACAGGGACTGGAGCTTCACCATGTCAATGGCCAACAGTAGAGTCAAGATTTATTTTTGCATGTGCTGAAGTTCCTAGTCCAAAAAAACCAAACCCACTGCTGTCCAGTCAATTCCAACTCATAGCGACCCTATAGGACAGAGTAGAACTGCACCATAGAGTTTCCAAGGAGCACCTGCCGGATTCCAACTGCCAACCCTTTTGTTAGCAGCCGTAGCACTTAACCACTACCCATCAGGGTTTCCGAGAGCACACTTCTTTCCAGAACCCTCCTCAAGCTCCCATCTCTTTGCCTGTAGGTATTCACAGGTTGCTCCTCTGAAGGAGCTCATAGACTACCAGAGATACATTCATGAGCATTTTATAGAAGTGCGCATAAACCCAGTGTGGTAAACGTAACCAAAAAACAAGAACAAACCCTTGGCCATAGAGTCGATTCTGACTCATAGCAACCCCATGTGAACTGCTCCATAGGGTTTCCTAGACTGTAATTTTTTATAAATGCAGATTGCCAGGTCTTTCTCCTGTAGAGCCATTGCGTGAGTTTGAACTGCAGACCTTCCAGTTAGCACCCAAGCACTTTAATCCACGGTGCCATCCTTATGGTGAATACACACACACGCATACACACACACACACATTTATATATGTGTATATTTTTTATATGTATAGACAGAGAGCACACTGGAAGTCTGGAAAGACTTTAGCAGGTATCATGAGAATAAGTTTAAGAGGCAGAATGAGATCAAATTCATTGGGAACAGGAGAGTAGGCAAATGAGAATTTAATAACAATTTTCCCAAAGTTAAAAACTGACATTTGGCAAAATGAGATCTACTGGTTTATATCCTATGGTATAGCCTAGGGCAGAAACCAGACAAACACAAATCAGTGGACAGGATGTGTGTGCCAAAAGTCAGAATAAAAAGCTTAAGAAAGAAATAGACTGAAAAAAGTGAGGACATTTTTATTAAAAAAATACATAAAACACTAAGCTGATGACAGAATAGTATTTAATTTCAGACATGATTTCAACAAAGAGTTGGAAATTTATGGACTTAATTTTTGTGAAGCACCGTGTTGCTTGACATCAAGGATATTATTTCTAATTTTAACTTCAGTGCTTTCTACAACCTGAATTCAAGATTTTTGCATACTGTGCTTGTCCATTAAAAAAGACAATTTGAAAAAAATTTTGTTTCGTTAATAATTAATGTCATTGGTTTTAAGCCTGGAGTATGCTTTCCTCTGAATTTAGTTGTTCTTATAAACTACTTGCAAGTAAATATGGATATTAATGGTAGACCTATTTACTTGAACTAAGGAGCCCTGCTGGTACGGTGGTTAAGCACTCAGCTGCTAGCCTAAAGGTGGGCAGTTCAAACCCACAAGCCATTCAGCTGGAGAAAGATGTGGTAGACTCCTTATGTAAAGATTACAGCCTTGGAAACCCTATGGGGTGGTTCTACTCTGTCCTATAGGCTCTCTATGAGTTGGAATGACTCGACGTTAACAGGTTTGTTATTTTTGATATTTACTTGATAACAAATTAACCTTTATCTTCTTTAGTCTACTCTTATGTGAAACTGAACTATAGGCCCAGGACACTTCTCAAGTTTCTCTTCCGATTTTTAATTCTGGGAAATAACAGCCACCTGTTGGGCCCCTCTGAGTTAGAATCAACTCGACCGCAACAGGTTTAGTTTTTGGTTACATTATTTGAAATATATGTGTATATATATATATATTTCATTTTAAGTCAGTGAATTAACATATTAGGACACGTAATTTTATAATAACATTAGTAATTACAATTTTTTTTATTAACACTGGTGGCATAATGGTTAAGAGCTATGGCTGCTAACCAAAAGGCCTGCAGTTCAAATCCACCAGGCACTTCTTGGGAACTCTCTGGGGCAGTTCTACTCTGTCCTATAGGGTTGCTATGAGTTGGAATCAACTCAACAGCAACAGACAAAAGTCATATCTGCATATATGTGTGTGTAAATATAGATAGATGGATAGATAGATAGAGTTAGATATACTTATCCTTTAAAAAATAAATTATCTTTTTAAAAAATGAGTCACTTAATTTGTGTTTAAATCATGTCTTGTAAACCTTTCCATGCCAGTAAATATGGTCTTTCTTCTTTTTTAGAAAATTTAAAAAGTATATAGAGTATTAAGAAAAAACAAAAACAAAAAAACAAACCCATCACCATAGAGTCGATTCCGACTCATAGCGACCCTATAAGACAGAATAGAACTGCCCCCATAGAGTTTCCAAGGAGCGTCAGGTGGATTCAAACTGCCGACCATTTGGTTAGCAGCTGTAGCACTTAACCACTAAGCCACCAGGGTTTCCACAGAGTGTATAGATACATATAAAAACAAGTATATTATATGTAAAGGGGCTCTGGGTGGTGAAAACGGTTGAGTGCTTGACTACTAGCCAAAAGGTTGATGGTTGGAACCCACCCAGAGGCACCTTGGAAGATAGGTTGGGTGATCTGCTTCCAAAAGATAATAACCTTGAACGACCTATGAGGACACGTCTACTCTGCAGCACATGGGGTCACTTTGGCTTGTATGTAATGCCAAATGTTAGATTCTTCCTGCTTGCATAAATATCTTAGTACATAAATAAAGTTTGAAGCAGACCTGAATTTCAGTAGTAATTATATAAACCACTTCCGTGATTCTTAAAATCCTTCCCCGGTTGGAAGATATAAACTGGTAAAAAGAGCAGAAGAGTTTGGAAAAGATATTTATCAAGAACTGCTTCTCTCTGACCTCTCTTTCTGAACACACAGCAGGATGCTTCCATCTAAGCCAGTGGTTCTCAACATAAAGGCAAGTTTACCCCCCTGCAACATTTAACAATGTTTGGAGAAATTTTTGGTTATCACAACTGAGGACATGTTACTGTCCTACAATATGCAGGACAGCCCCTGAAAACAATGAATTACCCAGCCAAAATATCAATAATGCTGAGGTTAAGAAACCCAAGGCCACTTGGAACCACTTGAAAAGCTTTGGAATATGGTCCATGCAGTTGGGAAACAGAGAACAAGTGACAAATCCATGCCTCAGGTAGCTAAAGTAGATGGCGGATAGCAAACAGAGAAGGGTCAACTACCTGCTGTGATGTTACTACTTGGGATTCTGAAAGTTTTTGTGTCAAGTGACATGCGATTTTTTTTTTTTTTAAACTGGCCACCAGATATGAACTATAGGAAATTGGCATAGAAGGGTCATTTTGGGTCTCTGGTAGGACTGCCTAAAGGGGCATGGAGCTCTTGGACTAAAGAGGTTATAGGTTAGAAGTGTGTCATCTGCTGCCCGGGGACTGAGAAAGTAGCCCAAAGGCACCATCTGGAATAACTATGTCTTAGCTAGGTCAAGAGAGCTACATGGAAAAGGAACCTCCGGGAGCCTATGAAAACTCTCAGGGAGTGAATCAGCCTGTTCTTGAGGACAGAGAGTAGGTCAGAAGGAGGAGACATTACCCATGCTCCACCTTTCCAACTTTGGATTCCAGTCTGAGACAGGCTTGAGCTGGTACTGGACATTCTAACCATTGGGTTGAAACTGTGCCCTCAATAACAACAGATTAGTAATGCTGAGTATTTATCCTGTACCATAATGCTGTTGTTAGTTGCCCTTGAGTCAATTCCAACCCAGGGCAACACTGTACGTGCAGAGAAGAATGGTTCCATAGAGATTTTAAGGCTGTGACCTTTTGGAAGCAGATTGCTAGGGCTGTCTTCCAAGGCACCTCTGGGTGAGTTTGAAGCGCCAACGTTTTGTTTAGTAGCCCAGTGCTTAACCATTTGTGCCACTCAGGGTCTCCTATACATCATAATATATATAACTAATTCCCTATTTACTGTTGATGGATATTTAGGTTGCTTGTAATTTCTTGCTATTGTAAAAAATGGTGCATTGTATCTCTGTAGATTTCCTTTCCTTCCTTCCTTCCTTCCTTCTGTCTTTCTTTCTTTTAAAAAGTGAAAATGAATCATGATTCTTTTAAAAAGATAAAAATGGAAAGGCATTAATGATATGTCAATATCTTATTGAAAAAATATAGTTTTTAATGTCTTGATTTCACATCAGAAAACATGCAAGCACACATTTTCCATGTCCTATGAGTCGCTATGAGTCAGAATCGACTCGATGGCAATGGGTTTATGTGATTCCTTGCTAAAGGATAAGTTTACAGAAGGGGTCATCTTTTACACACTCAAGTCATAACAATAATAATAACAAATAATTAGAGTTAGCATTTATTAAACAGCTATTTTGTACCATTCTGCATAGAATTGATAGTGAAAACAGTACAACAAAGATGATATGACTATCCCTACTTTATAGAGGGAAGAATTGCAGGTCAATCAAAGAAGCTAATGGGATTGTTTGCACAAGGTCTCACCACTACTATGTTATGGAGTCAGGATGCCAAGCAAGATGCATCTTACTTCATTCTGACTCTATACATTTATTTTTATTTCCTTTAATGAATTCTGAGATAGATCCCTTTCCATACAAGCCCAACTACTTAATAATAGTTTCATTTATAGAGTGCTTTCCCATATAATTCACGTGACAATCTTATCAAATAGGTAAAATACATTATCCTTACTTTACAGATAAGAAAACTGAGGCAGTAGAATTTACATAATCTCCCCAAGGTCATAAGCCAATAAATGACAAAAATGTATTTGAATCCAGGCAGTGTGGCTCGATGTCTTTAATCTCATTCTCCACTGCCTCTCTATGAAGAAGAAGTTTAAAATTAGAGAATAGTGACTTGTGTTGCTCACTCTTGCATTGCCTGGCTTTTGTTTCTAAAGATATTTTCTTAAATAATCTTTGCAGTGGAACCTATCTACTCCAGCTAAATTTATATACTTTGCTTAAGACTTTAACTCATAATTCTAATGGGGAACCCAACTGTTATTAAACTCACAGATGGCTCAAACAGGTAAAAGGATAAGCTCAGTTGAGAAGAAAAACAGGGGAGTTGATTGTGTCCTTAGGAATAATTTTTCTGTAGATGCAGTTAAGAATTAAAAAAAAAGAAGAAAAAAACAGTAATTAGATAAAACAGCTGAATTAGCAGAATGATTTTCAGCCAAGTGGCCAACAAAATTAAAATCTTGAAAAGTAAATGGATGATAGATTTTATATATATTTTACAAACGACTTATTAAAAAGAGACTAATGGAGTCCTTATTATATAAATACTGTATGTACTGCAGAGAATTTAATAATTAAGCAAATAGCTTTAGATAAGATGTTCTGGGAAGATGAAAGCCTAGACATGTGCCTGAAGCCCTCTTTTACCAGTCCTAACCCTTTCAAGACCCAATTATTTTCTGCTTTGAATTTTTTGTTGATACTCTTTGTTTTCATTAGTGGAGTGCATGCTGAGTCATTGAGCATGTTTAAATTTTTAGTTGGTAATACAGATTTTGAGAATGTATGATTCGAAAATACATGATTTGTGGGACCCCATCTGGCCCACCAGTCTTGGGTAGCTGGCTTTATTGTGGGTACCTTCCATTTGGGTGCATGGTGCACCTCTGATTTTATCTAATACTCCAGCTATTTTGCTTCAACCAAAGTTTCTTTTGCCTTTCACTGTTACACAAGTCCCCATTAGAAGGAAGCAAATACTTTCAGCAGGAAAAGTATACTCTCAAAGAAGTCCAGAGGAATAAAAAGTGGATGGAATACTGTACGTTCAATGAATCACGAAAGGGTTAATCCAACTTACTCTCCAGAGTGGAGTATCTGTAGGTAGGTTACATCTGTAGACAGAATCTATGGAGTTTCTGTCAATTTTAACAATCTGACCCAGTCAAATTGAATAGAGTACGTACAGGACTTTCCTTCTTCTCTTCTCCACTGAGCCTGAACATAATGAAGGTAACTATCAGCCCAGTTCCAATGGAAGAACAAATGGTGTGTAGACAGCTTGCCCTTCAGAGAAGAGGAATGGCAGAATATATTGGACCTTCCTTGTTTGAGAGGAAATTTGGGGAAGGTGCACGGTTAGAATGAATTTTTAATTTTGCCTGAGACTAAATCCTATTATCTGTTGCTGTGAAAAAAAATCCTGTGAGAAAAAAAGGTTTCCACTTAGTGTTTGTTAAAAAAGAAATACGTTTGCAATTATATATGGTGAGCTCTAAAGACCGTGGTATCTACCACAACGTGTGGGTTTGCTGCTTGAGAGACCTCAATAGTCTACGTGCACTCTATGCAAGACGGAGTCATAGGCTGGCAAAGTAATCAACAACACTTTTAGGGGAATCCAGCAACTGGAGAGGGGAGAAACTACAGATTATCTAGAACAATAAGCTTCTAAAGAAAGAAAACTATCAGAAGATAGATTTCAACTTAAACAAGACAAAACATACAGAGAGAAAGACTTCAGTATGAATCTTATTTACTGACATTAAAAATTGTGATTTCAATATTTAAAAGTTCAAGAGTCTTCTCAAATGATTTGGTGGTATAGATATCCAGACAAATCTCCCTGAAAAAGAACACTTAAAAATGCTTAATTAAATGCTTTAAAAATATTATTTCAATTCACAACAGTGTTGAGAAGAAAGTTAGGAAAACCTTCAAAAGCTAGAAATAATTAACACACACACACACAAACTCAGTGGTATAAATTTGCCGCAAAGCTACCATTTGCCTTAAATGAAAAAAAAAAATTTATTTTATTTTATTTTATTTTACCATTTGCCTTAGAGACATAATAAACTGGATAAGGAATATAAATAACATACCTAATTACCTAAATAAATATGAGGGCATTGGAATTTTGTCAAAAATAACTATACAAAGTTTGGGGAAGTACAACAACAAATAACACTTCTGGAAATAAAATGATAAAGTAAATGCATTAAAACCTTAAGGATATGCTAAATGTCAGAGTAAACATAGCTGTAAGAGCAAATCATTCAACTGGAAGATAAATTTGCAGACATTATCCAAGAAAGATAAAAATGGAAAACATGATGTTGAAACACAAAGAACAGAGAATAAGAATATCCTCCAAGCAGAACAAAACAAAAGCTATGAAAAAGGAGTTCCAGAAAGCCACACATTCATATGAAGATGGAAGATATTTTTCTGTGAATTAACCAGAATTATATAAAACATATAAATCCTACGAGGCAAGAAGTTCAACAAATCCCATGCCTGACAAATAAAAAAGAATCCTTAATACATCATAATGAAGAGGTGAAATATAAAAAAACAAAGATAATATTTACAATAAAGTAACTTAGTAATAAATCTATCAAATTTATTCCAGAATGCTCCTTAGAAGTGACGATGCTGAGACTTCTTCTCATGTGTTTAGGACACGTTATCAGGAGGGACCAGTCCTTGGAGAAAGACATCATGCTTGGTAAAGTAGAGGATCAGTGAAAAGAGAAAGACCCTCGCTGAGATGGACTGACACAGTGGCTGCAACAATGGGCTCAGACAACAATGACTGTTAGGATGGTGCAGAATAGGGCGGTGTTTTCGTCCTGTAGGGTTGCCATGAGTCGGGACTGACTTAACAGCAGCTAACAACAACCTCAACAATCAAAACACGTGAAAGATCTGTGTGGGAAAGTACATAAAGCATTGTTGAAAGATGTTAAAGAAATTCTAAATAAGAGGAAAGATATATATATACATATAGGAGTTTGTAAGACTTATTACCTTAAAAGGTCAATTTTACCCAAATTTATCTATATTTCATGCAATTCCAATGAATATCCCAACTGGGGTTTCAGTGAAATTGACAAATTAGTACTAAAATTTATATTAAAAAAAAAAAAAACACTATTTGCCCACACCATCATCAGGAATAAGTTGTGCAGACTTGTTCTATCAGGTATCACAGTCCTACCGAAGCTAGGGTAATACGTATAATAAGATGTTGGTGCTGGAGTAGATAAATGGAATGGAAGTTAAAGTTCAGATATAGATGCATGCATTTATGGATATTTTATTTTAGACCAGTGTTTCCCTGCATATCAGTTAATAATTGACAGACATTTCAATAAATCGTCCTGGTACTTTCAATTATTCCTGTGGAATAAAACTGAAATTGAGTCTCATAATTACATTGTGCAGAAAATCAAATACACTGTGATCAAAAACCTACCAACCATTGCAGGTAGGAACGGTGGGAAAGAGAATTCATATACGATGTTTTGGAAATGTGAAATGTTAGGCTTTTTCTGTGGAAATACTGTGAAATTATTAAAATTAAAAAAAAGAAAATGGACACAGGGTCAACTCAACAGTCTCACTCCTGGGACTCTAGTGCATCAAAACAAAGTCACCAATACTTAAGACTATTTGTAATTTTGCTTATCACAACATTTTTATGGTGAGAATAAAGGAAGCAAAGTAGACAAAAGTCAATAGTGGAATTTTGGAATAAACTATAGAATTTTATCTAGCCATCAAAAAGATTCAATTAGTACCATTCTAGTTGACTTAGAGGGATCCCTGCTATATTTGTTAAACGAGAAAGGCAAAAAATATTAAGCATAAAAAATGCGACCTCACTTTTGCACAACCATAAAAATTCCAAAAATGTGAAAATACAGTTGTTGGTAATGAAATTTAAAAAAATGGAAAAATACCAACAGATCTCAATAATGGTTTTGAAGATGGGAAGTCTGGGAATAGAAAAACAGAAGGATAGTGGGGAGGTAGGTAAGGGGTAACAGAAAAATTTTTTAAACTTATGCTCACTTTTGCAATTTATTCCTGTTTATTTAAAAATGGTATGTGTGTACATCTGTTCATACAAAGCATTATAGCAAATGTCACCAAAATATTAGCCCTCTTTGTCTTTGAATGTGCAATTTTAGGTGATCATCCTAATACTCTTCTATATCATTTTAATTTTTTTTATGATTATATATACAAATAGAATTAGACAAGCAGAATTTTCATTGTGTGTGTGGGAGTAAGAATTATGCTCTACAAAGGGCATATCATACAAAAAAAAAGACCAGAAATGTAAGAAGTCCAAAACACTTAATCATAAACACTGAATAAGGGACTTCACTTGGTCTTGGCCCCAGATTCCAGTCTTGCCATACAACTAGCAAATGAACGAGTAAAATCATCCCTTAATTAAAGTCCAAATGAGATGTTCTAAATCATGCTTATCAAAAATGTCTAGTTCTTATGAGAATAAATTTGTTTTATCTGGGGAAGTTTCCAGAAGTAACAATTACTGGTGTAAAATAATAAGAAAAGTGGGAAGAAGGCTGAGTTAAAGAGCGTTTCATGGAATACTAAGTCTACATTACGTTCCTGATGGTTAGAGGATTTCTAGTGCTTACTAAAATATACTACCATAGGTGGTAATCATAGAGATTTACATATTTCAATTAATACTTTAAAACAAAATGAGCATTCAATGGTGAAATTAGTTGCAATCAATCTATTTTGCCTAATATTCTAAGGGCTTAACTTAATTTACAGCATATGCACTCGTAGGAGTAATGCCTAGGAATGTTCTCCATTCCAAAATGCCCTTACAAAAAGCCCTTCATGTCTTATTGAAAATCTCCAGTGTATTATAAATCAGTTTTACTTGGAAGCTAGATAAGCCTATCAGCCTATTAAACAAATGTTACTGAGAATTTCCTTTTTTTTACTGTATTTTAAATGAGAGTTTACACAAGAGTTTCCCATTCAACAATTCATACACAGATTGTTCAGTGACATTGTTTACTGTCCCTGCAATGTGTCAGCACTCTTCTCATTTCCACTCTGCCTTACTTGTTTCCATCCCTGTCCCTGTCCCTCTTTGCCTTCTCATCTTTGCTTTTGAGCCAATGCTGTCCGTTGGGTCTAGTATAACTGATCCCTTATGGGTGTCATTGTTTATTTTACAAGCCAATCTATTATTTCGCTGAAAGGTGACCTCTGAGAATGGCTTCACTTCCAGATTAAAGGGTTGTCTTAAGGTAACAGTCTCGGGGGTTACTCCAGCCTCCATCAGTCCAGTAAGTCTAGTATTTTTTTCTTTTTCATGAATTTGAGCTTTGTTCTACATTTTTATTCCATTCTAACTGGGATCTTCTAATGTGTCCCTGGTCAGAGAGGTCAGTAGTGGTGGCTGGGCACCATCTAGTTCTTCTGGTCTCAGGCTAGAGGATGCTGTGGTTCCTGTAGACCATTAATTCTGTGGACTAAATGTTTCTTTGAGTCTTTGATTTCTGTCACTCTCCTTTGCTCCAGACAGCAAGAGACTAATAGATGGCCTTAGATGGCTACTTGTAAGTTTTTTTTTTTTTTTATTTTAGATGCTACTCACCACAGTAGGATGTAGAACATTATCTTTGTGAATGGTTATTCCAATTGACCTAGATGTCCCCCAAGACTATACCCCTGAGCCTTCAAACCCAGTAACTCAGTACCATGAAGTGTTTCAATATGTCTAGGAAGTTTCCATAATTGTGCCTCCATGTGCTCTATCATATATATGAATATATATGCAGCATGTACAAATATGTATACACAAATGCCCACAACGATGCTTCTATATGCACACACATGAACTCCCATACACCCTCCCACACCTATATAGCATATATATCTACATACGTAACCACTCACCAATTTTGATTGTTATTACTGTCATTGCAGAACTGTATAAGGTTATTTTATCAATACTGTGTTTTGCAAAGAGGTAGTTATCATAGTCTGCTTTTGGACCATCTAGTGCATTGCACTTTGGCTTCCAATACAAAAGTATTTTTGATATATATGCCTGGAACATGTCTAAAGAACAATAATAAATTTGATGAGAACGTTTCATGGTAACCATGGTTCTTGTCGCTAAGAGCTTCTCTTTTTGGGTACACAGTTCCTTGCATCATTTCTAAATATGAGCTGCTAATGTAAGTGTTCTAAATCTATTTCTTCCTACCAGAAAAATAAATAAATAAACTGACCTCTCACACTGTTTCTGTTAACACTCTTTGAATCCTGGCTTGTACCCTCTGTCTCTCCCTATTACTCTCTAAGGATAGAGAGAAAGAACAAGTTTTGTTTTGTTTTGTTGTTGGCAGTGGAGGCAAATCTTTCTTTGTTCTGAAAAAGTTATGATGTTCCATTTTTTTCCCCCCAAAATGGGTAAAGAGATAGTATAGCAGCTGTGGCAATTTAACTCAAATGGATCATTATACTGGCAAACATATGTACCATAAGCTATAAAGGTAGATGCTTGTGAACCCATTGTATGGTGAAATTTTGCTTCCATGTTTGCTAAAACTTCACAGAGAGACTTTTTAAACTGAGCTTTGAAGGCTGAGTTAAAATTTCCAGGGTTGGGGAAGGAGGACAGTTATCACTGTATTATACAGTAGTGTAATAAATTTTAAAATAAATAATAATAAATTATAGCCACAATAATAACACAAAAATCATCCAATTTGGTACTTTGGGAGATGGAACTTATATTTTGCCAACCATCTATGCTTTGATTGGATGGAAAATTTCATCTTGGAAAAATTTTCATTTTTTAAATTGTTATGCTTATTTGTGGCCTAAGTTAAATTAGAAAATAGATATCCATTGCCCTGGGAGAGTAGCTTCTTAAAGACTTGACTCCTTCGTTTACAGAGCTAGAGAAAGGAATATGAGTAAGTTAATAATAGTGTCCAAAAGAGCTTTCTGGAAAGAAATAGATCAAAGCCCCACTTCTCTCCAAGTGACTCAAACCTCTCTGATGGATTGAGATGGTTTCAGTCATATTGTACTAGCAGAAAGGGACAAGACCAATCTTAAATGGAAATTCTTTATAAAGGAAGAGGTATGGGCTGGTGACTCTGTCTCAGTACCAGGAAACAGATATTAGAGGAAGAGTGCTAGTTCTGGTACAGTTTGCATCCCTGGATAGAAGCTCCCTTTTATCTCAGATATGCTGGCATAGTGGCCTCATTTCTTTTATTTTGGGTACAGGGGCTGACAATGAAGTGTAAATTGAAAGAATTCTAAATCTGAGAAACCCAAGTTCGTTGTACCAGTGGGAACTGGGCAAAATGCACACACCAGGGCAGAGATTAATAACACATCTTACTATTTGTGAATAATGAATAAGGCAGTTGCAAAAGGAAATCAGGGGCCCTTTTGGTATGAAAAGCTCCTTAATTCATTCACCATTCTCTCTGTCTCTCTCTTTCTCTCTCTCATTTGTTCATTTGCTTGCTTGCTCACTGTGACTGGACACTGAGGACTGAGTGAGCAAGCCCTGAGTCTTCCTGAACAACTCTAAAGGGAAAGAGGAAGTAGTTGAGCCTCAAAAGGGTAAACTTTGACCATCTACTAACATATTCATTGAGTATTCAAACAATTAAGTTTGAAATTAGAAAAGGAAATAGTATTTATGTTCCACACTGATGAAGGGTATGATATATTTCGATTTAAAAAAAAAGTGAACAAAAAAAAATCACATATGTATGTGAAAAAAGGTCTTCACCCAGCAAGACTAAATGTTTTAAAGTAATTAAGAGATTAAACTATGATTATTTAGAAAGTAGGCTTACATATAGTACAGCTTTTCCCCACAAAGCCAGATATATTTTACAGCATTCTAATGAAATAAATATGTTGAAACACTACCACATTTAAGCTCCTTCTTTAGCAAGGTCCATGTGTCACTTTGGTCCAGAGCTTTAAGCATAGCTGAGAAAGCATTACCAGAACAGACTGAGATTTTTAAAATTTGAATGAGCTGAAATGATAACCAAAAAGGAAAAAATTATGAGTCAGAGCACTGCTAGAAACTTAATCTCCCTCTTAGAAAACAAGGGCAGCATACATGTTGCATAGCAACAAACTTTTTTGCCCTCAGGTTTTGAGTACAGTTGGACATAGTACTTCTCTGCTCAAAAGTGGCAGCAGACCATGTAGCTTTGAATGTATATTGTTCCCCACAGTCCTGCCAATAATTCAGTTTCTGGCATCAGGCTCCTAAAAGGGCTCACTACACCTCTACTGTGTCTCCCATTCCATTTTAATATTTCCCATTCCATTCTTTGGCCTGTAATTTTTCCTGTTCCAGGTACCCAAATTATAGCTCTTTGGATCTGTTCCTGTTTTGCTTTACCGACGGTGACAGAAACGATTTGAATCTGTTTGAAGCCCTGCTTTGGGTAAGTGTCAGATTGATCCAGTTTCCTGATATAGCACCAGTCCGGGTTCACACCCATATTGCAAATTAAAATCACTTTATCTTCCACATTGCAGTATGATGGGCTACTTTTTTGTGGATTTCTGGCCATGGTCTTGTAACTCCCACCCAAGTGATTGGGCAGGACTGTGCAGTTATGGTAATTGTGGCCCACCAAAAAGTATGGCCGGATTTGCTATTCTGCTGGGTTTGAAATGAGCCATTTCAGAGGTGGGAAAGAGAAGACCCCACCATCACCCAGGAAGAACAGCCAGGAGCCAGCATGTCTTTTGGACCCGGGATCCCTTTGCTAAGCAGCTCCTGGACCCAGGAGACAGAGAGTGAGCTATAACCCTGAAGACAATGAGAAGCTGCAGCAGAAACCTGGAAGCAGACACCAGGCAGCAGGAGATGGCCTGGTGGTCTTCCTAGCCCACAGAGAGAGAAAGTTGAGTGTCTTTGGGCCAAGGCCTAAGGTGAGAGAGAGGCATGCCTGCCAGCATGGCTGGGAAGAGGTTGTCCTGATGGATGAACTGTATCCTGGAGTGTCCCTGAGCTTGAATTGTAACCTGTTAAAAAAAAAAGAAAAAAAAACCATAATTGTAAGTATGGTCTCTGAGTTCCATGCGGCCATTGCAATGAATTATTGAACCCAGCAGAGAAGTAGAGAGTGCCACAGAAGTGACGGTTGGTGTCAGAACTGGTAAAGATGGCAGAGAGAGGAGGCGTATTTGATCTCTGCTTCATATGAATCGGCCTTGGGCTGTTGGTCTTGATTCTCCTTTCCCATTGTGGGCTTGGAGGAGGTCAGACACTGCCCCTGCGTCATTTTTACGCACATTTATTCTCTTAGTGGTCTTTTTTATTTTACTTTTTCTTGATGGACTTCAGATTTACTTTCAAGTCAGTGCTCTAGGCAGTCACTATCAGTTAAATTAAAGATGTAAATAACTGCATATCTCTATATTAGGGAAATGAAAGAGGATTATTTAACAATGTTTTCCTGGTCGTAAATATATCACATGTTCATTACTACAACACTAGAAAATTCAAACTTAAAAATTATATTAAAATAACAGATATCAAAGCATCCAGATTTAAGACTATTAATATTTTAACATTAACTAAACATTTACACTACTTTTTTCTCTGTGTGTGTAAAATATATATACGCTTAATAAAATTGAGACAACCGTTCCCAGCTTTCTTTTTCCATTTGGCACTAAAAGCCACATATTCTTCAAATAGTCTTCAAAGCCATCATCTTTGATGTTACACGCTTTTTCTTTGTATGGATACGATATAAGTCAATTCCATCGCTCTCCAACTCTTGAACATTCATGATGTTTTAAATTGTTCCTTTTATAACAATGACAAATTCCTTATAAATAAATGTATACTCTATTTTCGCAAGATCTGGTGGTGACGGTGAGATTATGACTAATGCGTCACAGTGTGTTGAGCTAATGACGCAGATCCAGGGAAGACAAGTGTAATGATGTAGACCCAGGCTGGCAGAAAGGATGGTGTGAACAGGCTGCAACTGGGGTGGCTGGGACCTGGAATCTGAGCCCCAACTCTCCTTAACCAGGAAGGCCAGTGTGCAAAAACAGTCACGGAGCATAACATCTATGACAGGGTATCCATCTGTGATACCTGCAATATCTAGACGGAGATATTCATTCCTTTTATTATTGAAAATGTGTCAGGTTTCTATAATTTTTGTAAATTCCTCATATTGTTATTTTTTTCTCCCCTCTCACCCCAGTTCCATTCTCTGTACTCATTTATATACAAGAAGAAAGAAAGTAGAAGAAGAAAAAAATATTGATTTGCTTTGGGCTAGAGACTTAGAGAAGATACAATGTGATTTTTAAAAATAGATTATAAAGATCAAAACAGAATCCAGCTAAAGTGAGTTTCTGAATGTAAAAATGGGAACTGTTTTAGAGATAATTTTATGAGGACTGAACAGACATCATAAAACTGATGGGCAAAATAAACTTTAATTTATCGAATGAGCTTTTCAAATACATTATCTGATGTGTTCACTGATAGACCAAGCACTTGGGATATTACATATGCACACATAATTCTAATAATTTGGTAGAGTGGAAGCCCATCTCCCATGAACTGTCTGGTGTCCTTCCAAATTCACAAAAACGTAAAAGTGAAAGAGTCTGTAGCTGAGAGACGCGAAGGGGTACGTGCTTCCTTGAAGGAAAAAGAAATGTGTTTTCATCTCTCTTTGATAGAGGCAATGGTTTGTGATTTGAAAGTAAATGTTAGCAAATGCCTTATGGAGCCTATGGGAAGTAAGTTTAGTCAGGAAAAGTAAGAACTTCAGATCACTGGATGGATATTACCAAAAAGCTCTCCTGTATCACACTACACCTAATAATTGCTAGTTTATGACATTTTGATTACACGCCATTGAAACACAGTCATCAACATATAAACCAAAAAAAAAAGCCCACTGCCATCTAGTCAATTCCAACTCATAGCAACCCTATAGGACAGAGTAGAGATGCACTATAGGGTTTCCAATAAGCAGCTGGTGGATTCAAACTAAGAACCTTCTGGTTAGCAGCCGAGCTCTTAACCACTGGGCCACCAGAGCTCCTATAAACATATACAAAATGCTAACTATCTGCATTAACAATTTGGTTTTGTTACAAAAGTGTAACAAATTAAACATACATCTCACTGTTCTAAATTCAATGTTATTTCAAGATAAAAATTTCAAACTAAAACTATAAGCTGTTTAAGATTTAATCTTAGTCTCACAGTGATTTCAAAACGGAGAGCAAGAACACAGTGTGGTGCATAAAACAATGCACTGAGGTGAAAAAATGTTAGAAATTCTGTTTATATTCTAAGCTATTCCTTTTGTATTACTTTTTTTAGTGTGCTTTGATGTTAATGAATCCTGGGGGGGGTGAGTGCAAATGGTTAACATCCTAGGCTGCTAAGTGAAGAGTTGGAGGTTCTAGTCCAATCAGAGGCAAATCAGAAGACATGCCTTGCGATCTACTACAAAATCAGCCGTTGGAAACCCCATGGAGCACAGTTCTACTCTGACACACATGAAGCAACCATAAATCAGAATTGGTAGCAGATGATTATTGGTTTTACAATGGTTATAAAATACTAGCACAACAGTAAAACATTCCTATAATTAAAAAAAAAAAGTGTGTATAGATTGTATCTAATTAAAAAAAGAAGAGAGCAAAACTCTAATGGACTTTTCACGTTACTTGTGCAAAAGTAGCAAAACTTGTAGACTACTCATTTAAGTCATTGTCTTAGTTGCCTAGTGCTGCAGTAACAGATATGCAAGGGAGTCACTTTAAGGAATAAAAATTTATTTTTTCAGAGTTCTGCAAGCTAAAAGTCCAAACCGGGTCTCGATCATGTCCATTCCTTCTGTGAGCCTCTTCTAGTTTCTCATGTCTGCTAGAGACACTTCGCATTCTTTTGCTTGTAGACAATCCTCACATGTTGTCTGTCTTCCGCTTTGTGTGTGTGTGTGTCTGTGTCTATTCCAATCTTTTTATAAATCAGAAGTGATTAGGTTTAGAATCCACCATACACTGCCATGACCTCAACTGATTGATTGTTGATTGCATTACATTCGATTGAATTATGGAAAGTTATTGCATTATGGAATGTGATTACAGTACATTACATTGTTGTTATTGGATGCTGTGAAGTTGACTCCATCTTGAGACCTTACGTACAACAGAACAACGTATAGTCTTGTCCTGTGTCATCCTCACAACTCTGACCTGTCTGAGTCCATTATTGCTGCTGTTGTGCCAATCTATGTCACCTAAGGTCTCCCATACCCTCACTGACCCTCTACTTCACCAAACATGAACCAAAACTCCACCAGCAACTGATACCTCCTGATGGTGTGTCCAAAACAAGTGAGTCGGACAGTATTCTCTGGGATCCTTAAGGTCTTTATTGGCTAATATTCAGAGGCAGATTGTCAGGCTTTTCTTCCAAGTCTGTCTTAGTCTGGAAGCTGTGTTGAAACCTGGCCAACATGAGTGGCTTTGCTATCATTTGAAATAGTGATGACGGCTTCCAGCATCATAGCAACATGCAAGTCACCAAAGTATGGCACACTGACAAACAGGTGGAGGTTTATTGCATTAGATGTGAGATCATTACATCACATCACATCACATCACGTTTTATTATGGAAGGTAATCTGCTCTATCCAAGGCCAGCTGATTTAATGACATGTAAGTATTCCATGACAGCAACTAGACTAGGGTTTAACCAAACCTTTGGGAACCATAGGCAAGCCAAGATGACACATAAAATTAACTTATCATAGCCATATTTCAGTAATCCTAGTCATGAGAGTTTCACCTTGTCTCAATATAGCATAGTCCATCTTTAGATAATGTTCTGGAAATTTCCTGACATTTTCAGTTAAATATCTACTCATGTAATGCTCACTCATTGATTTCATTTATACCACTTTACAAAAAAAAAAAAAAAAAAACCTATTTTAACTTTCATATCAGAGCAAGTTATTTTTTTTAAAGTGTTCAAAAGCAAAGATGTCACTTTGAAACTAACGGACATGTGACCCAAGACATGGTATTTTCCATTGTCTTATATTCATGTGCAAGCTGGACAATGAATAAGGAATTGACACCTTTGAATTAAATGTTGGCAAAGAATATTGAATATACCATGGACTGCCAAAAGAATGAACAAATCTGTCTTAGAAGAAGTACAGCCAGAATTCTTCTTAGAAGGGAGCCTTGGACATGTTATCAGGAGGGACCAGTTCCAGGAGGACACTATGCTTGGTAAAGTAAATGGTCACTTGTAAGGTAAAAGGTGGTGCAGGCTACACCCCAGGGAAGCTCCATTTACACTGGATCAGGATTGTGACCTTAGTAAGGGTGTTACAATCCCACCCTAATCCTCTTTAACATAATCTAATCTTGCCTCTTTAACCACAGGTAGAGATTAGAATTAGGACACCTAGGAAAATTACAATCACAAAATGGAAGACAACCACACAATGCTGGGAATCATGGCCTAAACAAGTTGATACATATTTTGGAGGGACACAGTTCAACCCATGACAGGAGGCTGAAACAAAGGACATTAAAATATGTTGATGGGAAAAATGAATAATAGGAAAAGAAAGCAGGTAATATAATTTAAGCCAACAATGGAGTTAAGTGCTCAAAACAAATCTTGTAAGCTCTATTATAATTGCCAGAAACAGGCTACAGATTTAGTTGTACTATTTTCTAGAATAAATTGTGTGTGAGTGTGTGCACGCATGTATACGTGTGTACATACATGTGTATGTATCTGATCCTGATTTGGAGAAAGAGAACACAGAAAGCTTAAGGTCCCATTTTTGTCACTCTGTGAGAGGGTTTTATGGGAACATTTAAAGGATTTAATGTCACGGCCCTTCATGATGAATCTATCGTTTGTGCTTACTCTTTATAGAACGTTTGCTAAGAGGCAGCCCCAATGAATGATATATTAAGGTTGTCAAAGATCACAGCAATCACTCCAAAATTCATTTCTGAGCTTCTAAACCTGTGAAGTTTATGGACATTCAAGGGCCCCTCAGCCCTTAAATGTTCTTCTCTGTAGCTAATCATATTAAGCTATATTTTTTAAAAAATGGTGCTCCTGATCCCCTGCCCTGGCAAAGTCCGTTACTCTAGATCAGAACACTTCTGACACTGTACGAGAAATAGCTAATTTCCCAGGTGCTCTGATCTGAAGTCGTCATTCTTGGGCAACTTCAATCACAGTTAGTTGGAGTGTTAATGTAAGAAACTTGCTTAGACAGTGGATCTCTTTATGAGACTGAATTAGAGCTATACTGAGCTGTTGTTGTCAGGAGCCATCAAGTCAATTTTTGACTAATAGTGACCCCATGCAACAGAGAACTGCTCCATAGGGTTTCCTGGCTGTAATCTTTATGGAAGCAGATTGCCAGGTCTTCTTCCCATAGAGGCTGTGCACTTAACTGTTGTCCCACTAGGATTCCTTTAAATAGCTACAATAAATAAATGAAGAATATCGATTTAAAACAAAAAGAATACATAAAGTAGGGGAAAGAGAAAAAACCAACATCCCCATTATTTCTCCTCATGACTTATTTCTCTTGATAAATACAAAACAAAACAAAAAACAAAGGAATAATATATAGTTTCAAACACCAGATAAAAGAGAGCAAATTGCTTTCTGAGCCTATGTTTGACAAATTATATCACAGAATTCCATAACTACAGGTTTTCTTCTATTCACTATGAGGATATAAAAACTGACACAACTGACTCACCAGGACACATAGAAGACTTACTAGGTGCTTCTTCACTTACCCTGGTTTAAAAACCCTGGTGGCTTAGTGGTTAAGTGCTGCGGCTGGTAACCAAAGGGTCAGCAGTTCGAATCCGCCAGGCACTCCTTGGAAACTCTATGGGGCAGTTCTACTCTGTCCTATAGGGTTGCTACGAGTTGGAATTGACTTGACAGCACTGGGTTTGGTTTTTTTTTGTTTTAAGGAATGTACTTCCTAAGGAAATGTTTTTGGTATTTCCTTCCAAAAGCGATTTCCAATTTCTGAAGTAAAAAAAAAAAAAAAACTGTGTTTCTGACAGATAATATTTGTGAGGAAAAAGATAACTCTAAGAAAAGTAGTGTTTTACATTTAGATTTTAGGAAAAATCATGAATAAATACCAGCCATTGGAATACCAATAAATTAATTTTTTCCATTATGCTACACTGCCTATGTAAAGAGCACAAAAGAAAAGGTATATATTTAAGGAAAGATTAGAAAATAAATAGTTTTCCAGTTATAAATACTTATCAAATAATCTAAATCACTTCAGTGATAATGTAATCTTTAGGTAAAAATATGTGAAGAAATAAATATATGTATATAAAGTAAATATGCATAAAGAGTAAACTTGCTCACTGTAGAATGTTTAGAAAATTCACAAATGTTTAAAGAAAAATTAAAAATTTCAAGCAATTTGAACAACCCTAGATTCCACTGTTGACACTGGGTGAATCTCTTTCTAGTCATCTTACACATGTATATATAAGCATTTTTTTTTTAATTTACTTATTAGGTTAATTCTGACATTCTGATAATATTAATTCATTTTTACCATTCAGATTGTGTCAGTATGTATTGTCTCTAATTTTCGCATAACCATTTTCTCTGTAAGATCTTCTCAAATAAATAAGAATGCTTTCTCCACAGTGTTATAATTGGCAATGACCCATGCTTACTTACTTATATTTCCACTTTCAGTGCCTTGAGAGAGACATTTACCTAGCCCTCTCTGCCACAAATCACCAAGTTCTATAAATGGGCGTTGCGTCTTAGTTATCTATGAATCCCACTTAGTACCAAAGAAAAATGTCTTTATTGCTGTAGGCGTTCAGCTACTGTTGGTTGAGTTAAACACCAAGATTACAGAAGACTGACCTTGAGTAGATCTTAAGTGCTTAAAACTTTAATTAACATTTGACCAAACCATAATTGGAAGAGTTTGAAATAGCTATTCTAGATAAATGTAGTTAGAATCAACCAGAAGAGCACAATTTTTATATAAAGTCCTAGGCTGAGTCAGTGGAGTCTAGTGGACAATATTAACATCCATCCACCAGCCTAGTGCATTTGTTATCATGTGTGTCCATTGATGTTTACAGAGTATTCTTGGGTGAACTCTTCAAGCTTAGGAGAATAAAACCCATTTTTATTGTTTTTATGCCTCACTGAAAGAAATATATTTGAATTCCTTTAAAATACTTAATAACTTAATGGTTTTATGGGATATTGGATTCAGGTCATTATTTCCTTGCCATCTCTAGAATTTGTGGAGCAGTTAGTTCATTTAATCTGTGAACATTTTAAAATCAAGAATGCCATTCCTTTCACCTCATGTTACCTGAGAGAGCATTTCTCACTATTGTTTCCTTATCTTCCCATTAAAAAATAAATTCCCCAAATGGCATACATTAAGCATTATTAATGAGGGATAGGGATGTCTGGGATTCAGGGTACAGGAGCATAAGGCACTAATCTAACCTAGTTGCCAAGGGAATGTAACTCCTTTCTCTCTACCAAAATAAACCTGAGAAATGAAGGAGTGAGGTTTATTTATTATCCCGTATTTCTATGTCCTCAGGTACTTTATCTCAGAGGTTGCTTTCAAGGTGGTAAGATACATAAATGCAGCAAACCTCTTCAGTGTATACCCAGGAAACCCACTTATGCTTTTGTAAAATATCTACTCAAGTATTTTTTTAAAGACTACTTTATTAACACAGATTTATACAAAATAATAACAACTATAAAGGCTATAATATGATTTTTAATTATTTACTATATTATTGCTAATCATGGGTTCCGTAAAGGGTACTTTTGAGCGCAAAATTCTTGATAATTTAACACAAAGTTTAATATGATTTAATAATTTAGTACAAATGGTATTTACTAGCTCTGTTATTCTATGAACAGGTTTTAAAGTACATTTTATTATAAACCTCCCATAAGTGTTCAAGTACCATCAGAAATAAAATAAAAGCTGTCAGAAACTTTACCTTCAACAAATAAAAGGTAGGTTCAATGATTTGGAAGCTATAGTTTAAAATTATTAAGTCAATTGAAAGTTAATCTTTCTAGAGGTAACATATTTAACTAAGAAAAAAATTAGAGAATTTTATTTCCCTTTTGATTTTGAAAAAAATTATAGCCTCTGTATAAAAATAAATGAATCAAAGCAGTGAGATTGATTTTGTGTTCTCTTAAATTTTCTTACAGATTTAAAGCTATGATTATAAATTGATGAATCACAGAAAACTTCAGGAATTTCAATAAATTTGTTTTTAGTATTCTGTTAATTTCTAAAGACTAAACTTTGAAAGATTGCTATCACCTCAGTTAGCTGCTTTAATAAGTATTGCCAAAGGATTGTTCCTCTAATTAGTGTGGCCAATGCAAAGCAATAAAATACTACACAATATACAACCTGCGTTTATAAATCACCCATCTGCCCATCTAACTAAGATTCCCAGGGTCCCCTTCAGCTACAGAGTTCCTGAGTAGCTGGATGTAATTTATGAAGAAAAAGACAAAAAGCCTTTTAAATGTTGCCTCATGATCTAGAGCTTGTGATGAGAGAGAAATATAGGAGTTCCACATCGCTTGAAGAGCTATAAACCATTGTGCTTGCTTTAGCACTTATCAATTTTTAAGCACTGCGACAAGGCTTCCAGCAATCAATTATTCCCTGGCTCAGTGAGGAACTCAAAGCTACACCAGATAAACCAGAAATCAATGTTACTGCCTTGTGGCTGGTTTCTAAATATCTTTCTTCTCACCACATTGAAAATAAGCAAGACTAGAATCTTATTAGTCTGTGACAATTGTTTTTTTTACAGCCACCCCCCAATTAAAAAAAACAAAAAAAGTAAGTGGTTTCAAATGGGAAGAAAGCATGATTTTGCATTCATATAGCCTCCTTCCATTTTCCTTTTCTCAAATAAATACTGAAAACTGAGAAAATAAGGAATTTTTTTTTTCTGCCTTGCATGAATCTAGCTTGGATTGATAGACATATATTTCAGTTAAGCAACCATCTTTTACCATCTCATCTCTGTTAGATTGTTGTCAGGTCATGCACAAAGAGACATTTGGTAACCAGTACCATCTAGCATTTTCCCTCTGTCCATAGCCACTGGGACCAAGAGAAGTTCTTCTCAAAATTATAGATCAAGTAGAATCAATGCATCACAAATGTCTCCTTCTTTTTGTTCCTCTTATATTCTCACTCCAATTTTTATATTTTCTCATTTGACATTCTTAGATCCTTTGCCTACTATTTATAGTACTTCCACACAATTAAATCACTAGAATACTTGTTAGACTTCAGAAAAACTTTAGCCTGACTGAGCAAGTAGAGAAAAAAGTTCAGGAATGATGTTGAGAAATTGTGTAAAAAAAAGAAATATTGACTTTTTTTTAAACATTTCATTTTGAAAATATGTAGTTATTGCCTCAAGCATTTTGAACATATTCTGTCAAATGCCATTACAGATAAGAGCTCTATGTTAACCGAAGTAAGAACATAAAATTCTGACTACTATGCATATTATGTTGGTCTAAAGGTCATTAATATGCTTTTTGAAAGAATTCTTCTGTTAAAAATTATTAGTTAAATCTTAATACATGAAAATTTAAAAAATAATTTAGAAGTTTAGGGACTCCAAGAAGGAATACAGACCCTGACAAGAGGCTCTAACTGTATTACAAATGCATAAAACAATTTCACTAAAGAGGGTAAGAAGAAAAAGTACTGACCTAAGTAATTTTAGGAATGAATAGAGTATGTAAGATTAAAGTAAAAAGTACACATAAGTACTATTCTCTATTTGATAAAGATGTTTCCCACACGGGTATAGGTTAACAGTTCTGAAACCATTACACATATATACTGGAATTGTACAATTAAATAAGTAAATGGTGGATGGTAGAAGCCAGGTCTCTCACTTTTGGGGTGGGAGGTTAAAAATAAGTTAAGGAAGGAGACTGGAGTGACTACTCATAATGGATTAGAATTTGACGCAACAGTATAAATTCATGTTTAGCTTGTTATAGATACAGATGGTATCTCGAGGAGATGACCCTCCATTAACAGCAAGCATCTCTAATATACAATTCTTGGTTTCCAAATACCACTGCCAGTGATCCTTGGAGAAATGACTGGTTCTAGGGCTGAACAGAAAATATGTAAGGTGAGTGTGGAGCATCTTGTAATGACAAAAAGTAAGGAAGTGCTCAAAAAGAAAAATAAACCAAACCAAAAAAAAACACAATTATAAAATGGATGGGATATGCCAAAGAAACTCAGGGGCCAAATGAAAGAGCTCCCAATGCCCAAAGTGAGAACAATTGGAGCAAAAAAATGAATAAAGTAGTATTACATTATACTGCAAAATATAAAATAAATATCCATGAGTTCAAACCAATATAAATAAGAGAATGAGTTAATAAATGGAAGAGAAGATAATCTCTTGTGCAAAATTAAAAATTATTTATGTAGATACTTTGCCCTTGGGAAGGCAAAACTCCTCACTCCTCAGATATAGGCTGTGCATAATGACTTCCTTTCAAGGAGTACATACTGGAAAATGGGACAAGTAAAAAAGAATACAGAGCAGTAAAACACGTTATAATAATGATTATCTCTGTGATGAACATTTGGCTCTGGCATTTGAAAACTAGATCCATAGAGGAAACTTTCTGGAAGTTCCCTTCTTTTCTACTTCCTGATTTCATAGCTTCTGTTCATGTTACAGCCTTCTTAATAAAGAGGGTGTGAAGGATTCCTTCTTCCAGTTAATATGTAATGGAAAAAAGCACTGAATTAGAGTCAGTCAAGGATACTAGATAGGCCATCTAAAGCAAGGTCTTCTCTTCCTCTAGAAATAGAAAAGAAAATATTCTAAGTGTTTAATTTTAAAACCTGACTGCTCTATCTGTTTGGTGAAAAGAACTTTTGCTGCATAAGTGAATGATAAAAGGTGAATTTTGTATACATAAGGAGTCCCTGGGTAGCACAAACAGCTAAGCACTTGACCACTAGCTGAAAAGTTGGCAGTTCAAGCCCGCTCAGAGGCTCCTCAGAAGGCATACATGGCAATCTGTTTCAAAAAGTTCAATCTTGAAAACCCTTTGAAGAGCTGTTTCCAGTTAAGAGGGTGGCTTACATAAAGACAATATAATGACCCCTTACAACAAAGACTTCAGAAACTAAATAAAACAGACACAAATAATGACTTTGTATTCCTAAACATCAAATGGAAAGCTGAAGAATCATACTAAGAACTGACTGAAAGGACAGAGAGAATGAGACCAGCAGGAATGCAGAGATTCACAGATCACTCACGCCTTGACTTCCAGCCAGGTGCAGCACAGCCATTTTGGCAGAGCAGTAAGCATCATCCCCAGGTGAGTTACCTTGGAAGGCAACTTCTTAGAAGACAAGGCCAAAGGCAGAGATACTGTGTAAAAAAAAACCTGGAAAGAGATAAAGGGCTGTACTTTCTGCTAGCACCAACATGAAGGGACTAGGTTACGCTCAAGAGCTGTGGCAAGAGCCTGGTGCACTGACACCTCGTGTCTCACATAGAGGAAGAGACCTACTTTCACATCTACACATGATCCTCTAAGGGCAAACATATGCATGTTATGACATATGAACCCCCACATGTATGTGTGACCCACTATATCTACCAGTGAGAGAAAAATCACACCTAGCTACATGGCAGCACCAAAGTCATACATAGACCAATAATACAAAACAGCAACAATTAAACTAATACAAAGGGAGAGAAGCAATTTAAAGAGAAAGAAGCTAAGCTCCTGATATATCAAAATAAATCAAAAAGCAAAGAAAAACAAACATACTGTATACATATATAAAATAAAACCTTAATGTCTCTAAGACAGGAAAAAAAAAATAAATAAACAGGCAGGAAAAGACGGCTCAAGCAAATGAAAAAAATAAAGGGGCAGAAAAAGTCTCCAAGGAAAAACAGATAATAAAACTACCTAGTAAAGTCTTCAAAAAAATTAGCATTAAGCCTCCTTAAAGAGATCATGAAAACATGGCAAAAAGCCTAGAAGAATACAGGAATATAATTCAAGAACAAAATGACAAATTCAATAAAGAAATAGAATCCTTAAAAAAATAAATAAATAAAACTAGAAACTCAGAAGCTTAATAATAAAATAAAATAAATAAATAACTCAATGAAAGGAAACAGAAGTATAATTGAAACAATGGAAGGAAGAGTAAGCAAAACAGTGAACAAAATCTTTGCTATTACTTGATAAGAGAAACAAACAGAAAACAAGATTGAAGGAAAATGAAGAAATCCTATGGATTATGTGGGAAACCATCAAGAGGAATAATATGTGCTATCAGGAATTCCAGAAGAGGAAGAGTTAATAAAAAAAAAAAAAGTATGGAGAGAATTTTGAACAAATAATGGAAGAAAACTCCTCTAACATCATGAAAGACAAGTTCTTTATCCAAGAAGCTCAATGAACCGCACGTAGGATAGACTCCAAGAGAAACTCACTGAGGCATAATGTATTGAAACTTTCCAGATCCAAAGACAAAGAAAGAATTTTGTATGCAGAATGAGAAAAGAAAATTATCACCTACAAAGGGGCCTCAATAACAATAATGCTGATTTCTTATCAGAAACTATGCAGGCAAGAAGGCAATGGAATGAATACACAAAGTTCTGAAAGAAAAGAACTATCAAATGAAAGGAAAAGAAAACCTGCATATAAAAAGAACTCAGCACAGAAAGTAAAGAAGACTAAAGAAATCATTAACATCACACACACACACACACAAAATAACAGAATGACTGAAGTAAATCTTTCCCTATTGATAATCATACTGAATGTAAAGAGATTAGATGGTAAGGAGACAGAGTGTCACAGAACGGATAAATAAACATGACCCATCCACACGTTATCATTGTCTACGAGAGACGCATCATAGGCACAAACATATTTATAAGGTAAAAGTCAAGGGTAGGAAAAAACCAAGTGAACAATAACCAAAAGAGATTGGAGTGGGAATATTAATGTCTGACAAAATACTTTAAGTTAAAATCCATTATAAGACAGAAAGAAGGGTATCATATAATGATAAAAGGACCAAGTCACCGAGAAGGCAAAGCGATTATAAATACTTATTCACATAAGGCCAGAGCCCCAACATTTATAAAACAAACTTAACAGAATTAAAGACAAATAGATTTATAATAACAGTAGGAGTTTTTAATACCCTACTTTTGAAGAACCAGAAATAGAATCAATAAAGTCGTAGAAGACTCTGTTAGCTCTATTAACCAACTGGACCTAATATATACATATATATAGAGAGAGAACACACCATCCAAGAGCACATTCTTCTCCAGGGCTCACAGAACATTTTCCAGAATAGACCATATACTAGGCCAGAAAGCAAATCTCAATAAATTTAAAAAGATTGAAATAACACAAAGCATCTTGTCTGACCTTAATGGTATTGAGGTAGAAATTAATAACAGGAATAAGAAGGAAAAAATACACAGAAACTAAGTAACACTCTACTAAAACCTATTGGATCATAGAAGAAATCAAAAGGGAAATTAAAAAGGAAGATCTCAAATTAATAATTTCACCTGGCAACTTGAACAAATAGGAAAAAAAAAAAGGCAAAAGAAGACCAAATCTACCAAAAGAAAGGAAATAATAAAGATCAGAAACCCAAACTCATTGCCATCGAGTCGATTCCGACTCATAGCAACCCTATAAGACAGAGTAGAAATGCCCCATAGAGTTTCCAAGGATCACCTGTTTGATCAGGTGATCAGAACAGAGATAAATGAAATAAAATAATAATAATAATAAAGAATCCTTTAGGGGATCTTTGAAAGAATCGATAAAATAGACAAACCACTGGCTAGACTGACAAAGGAAAAAATTAAAAGATGTAAACAGCCAAAATAAGAAATAAAACTGGAGATATTACAATAGATCCAACTGAGTAAAGAGGATAATATCAGAATACTATGGAAAGTTGTACTCCAACGAATTTGAAAACCTAGATGAAATGGACGAATTTCTAGAAACACACTACCTAACTAAACTAACACAATTAGAGGTAGAAAATCTAAAAGCCCCAGTAACAAAAAATAAGATTGAAGATGTTATTAAAAAAAAAAAAAAAAACTCCAAACTACAACAACAAAAAGCCCAGGACCAGGTGGCTTTGCCAGGAAATTCCACCAAACATTCAGAGAAGAGTTGACTACTCTACTCAAACTTTTCCAAAACACAGAAGAGGAAGGAATATTCCCTAACTCATTCTATGAAGCCAGCATCAACCTGATACCAAAACCAGGCAGAGACATCACAAGACAAGAAAATATGTATTTTTGCAACAGCAACCAAAATACGTGCATGTTTATATATACATATATATGTATATACATCTATATAAGTTCATGTTTTATATCCTAGTCCAGTGAGTAGCTTCTGTAGTCTTAAAAGCTTATGAACGGCCATCTAAGATACAACCATTGGTTTCTACAACAAAAGAAAAGAAACTCAAGAATCAGTGGAGAAACCAGTCTAATTGTCTACATGAACCATGGCCTTCTCTATCCCGAGACCAGAAGAACTAGATGGTGCTCAGCTGCCACTACTCTAAGATCTGATCAGAATCAATGCAATGGCAAATAACAACAAGCAAGAAAATACCTCGTCATCATTTACATGTGACAGGGTGGCTTCATTATTTCATTCTTTATGGGTCTGATGGTTTCAGTAGTCGGTGTCAAAAATCGGTTTATTCCAGAACGCCTCCTTTAATTTATTAGTATTTAAAATTTAAACTTATTGACGTCCATTTTGTAATAGTTTTCGTACTGTATTTGTTGAGTAAATCAAAATTTATGCCAGGCCAGAAACTATTCCTGCACGTCTAATGTTCATAAATAAATGCATATTTTTACCTGTGTAATAAATTAGTGTATCATTTAAGAAGTAGAATATACTTAGGTGTAATTTCATACCGTGAATTTTATAAAAGTGAAGACATTTTGACATCGATGCTGTTCGGTGGCATTATTTAATAAAATATTTAATTAAATGACTTTTTTACTTAATGAAATATACTAGAAATTTTATTAATTAAATTAATTAAATCACATGAATTCAAGTTACACTGTAAAAAAAGTAGAACTTCTAAATTTTCTCGAAAAGAAACTTGAGGAAATCTTATATTACAGACGTAAAAAAGCCTACCGAAAGCAGCACTGGCAATCCCAAAGTCAAATAAAAAAAATTTTCAGAACCAGTAATTGCTTTAATTTTTTATGTAACTTTTCTAAATTAATATTTTAGGTAACAAAATTGTCAATATAGCTCAAAAATTAAAGAAATGTAGGTGTGAAAATGGATTCCCTCACCATACTATTTATTTTTCATTAAAAAAGAGACTTTTTTGGTATATATGGCATAGCTTAATAAAAAGTTATCATGAATGGGCAATTGCTGCAAATGGTAATGTGATATGTCTGATCAGAGCTTGAGGAGCCCTGGTGGTGCCGTGGGTTAAGCTATCGGCTGCTAACCAAACGGTCGGCTGTTCGAACACACCAGCCGCTCTGTGGAAGAAAAGACTTGGCAATCTGCTCCCAAGAGGACTGCAGCCTAGGATGCCCTCTGGGGCAGTTCTATTCTGTCACATGGGATTACTATGAGTCAGAATGAACTCGATGGCATCCAGAAGCAACAACAAACAGAACCGGTACTTAAAGCTCTACAGTCTCCATAAATCTCATCTTTCATTGAAAGACATATCCATTGCCTAAGATCATGTGATCATCCAGCCGTTACCAAGGAAAAATCTTTAGATACATTGGAATATACATATATATTTGTGAGCCAACAAGCTTTTCTTTAGTGTCCTGAGAACGCAACTTATTTGCAGTTCTAATACAAAACACCCTGCTAAGATATGTATACAAAGCACATATTAACTCTGATGTAACACTAGCATTTAGATTTAGTAATTTAACCTAAGTTTGATAATTACAGAATTGTTAGGTAATCGCTAAGCTACATCCTGACTAAGTCAGAAGAGTCAGAAAGACTTTCATCAGGGTGGCCTAAATATTGGTAGTCTACAAAATTTCAGTCTTCACCTTTTCTCTGTTCATTCTGAGCATACCTTCCAGGAAATTTGTCCATCCCTATGGCTTCAAATATTCCCCCAAATCTATGTTTAGTACTGATCTCTATCCCAATTGCTAGACCTTTACGAATGTCTGCATATGTACAAGTTATTTTCCTAAGACACATTAAAACCAACTTGGACAAACTCAAACAAATTGTTCACTTTTTTACACCAAAAAAAAAAAAAAATCTTTTTTTTTTTCTTTAATTATTCTTGATGCAATTTGTGTTCCTTAGAGAAATGATTGAGTCCAGATTTGGTCATGGAAAATATACTTCAAACCCTCAGAATGTGAGGTTGTGCCAGGGAACTAAAAAGGACTCAAACGCTGATGGGAACTTTTCACGAGAACTTGGGAGGCTTCCAATTGTGGGTAGCATTAAGTAACTTGGGATTTGTTAGTGTTTCTGTAGAAGTAAAATACTAGACACACCGACATCATGTGGAAGAATCATCATTTTGAAGCCTTTGGAGATCTAGCGAAATAAGACCTGGACAGGTTAAGACTACAAGGAGGAGAGTGTCTTCCATAATCGAGGTGACTCCTGCGGCCATTTTACCTTAGGGGTATTTTCTGATTCTGGACAGCAGCAAGCATCTGAGAATTCAGCATTGCCCTAGATGGGATTCATAGCTAGAGAATAAACCAAAAACAAAACCCACTGCTGTCGAGTTGATTCCAACTCATAGCAACCCTATAGGACAGGGTAGAACTGCCCCATAGAGTTTCCAAGGAGCGACTGGTGGATTTGAATTGCCAACCTCTTGATTAACAGCTGTAGCACTTAACCACTACGTCACCAGGGCTTCCAGCTAGAGAATAGAGAGACCAAAAGAATATTTGTTGTAGACATGGAGCTTGTCAAGAATTTGTCTGGATTTGCTTTCAGGAAAGAAGCTCAATTCTGAGTTACTGCAGAATAAGAGCTGAAATACCTAAGTGAGAAATATCTAAGACGTAATGATGTTTTTCACAATGTACTAAGTAAAATACTAGAGTTGACATCTGTAAAGAAGTTACTGTAGAAGATACAGGGCTCAGCTGAAAACTCTGGAGGGCTAGGGGTAAAGAAGAGGTCGACCTATGAAGACTGCAGACAGCGTCAACCTAGCACTATCCAGGATTAGATTAATGGGATCACACACCATTTTACCTGACAAGCAAAGGAAATAATGAACCTTTTCTGAGGGAATATAGCTTCATCTGGAGACTCTAAAATTTATATACACGGTATCCACTATTCAATAAAAATTTTTAAGATTCACCAGAAGATAAGAGTAACACCCTCAAATGATAATTTAAAAAGAAAATATAAAAGGACCTCTAATAGATAGTGGATATTGGAGTTAGTCGACAAGTACTATAAAATGATCTTCATTAAATATTCAAAAATACAAGAAAAGTTGGATAAAATAGAAGGATGGAGAATTTCAACAAATAAATTTAATCACTAAAAGTTGAATGGCTTTTATAACTTTTATATACTTTTATAACTGAGGTATAATAATGCCTGAAATTTAAAACTCATTAGAAATGGAAAACAACAGGTTATAAACAAGCAGATAGGAGTTGTGAAACCAGCATTACTCTGATATCAAAACTCAGACAAAGACATAACAAGAAAATATAAAGGGCACATAAATATCCTTTATGAATATTATATTCAATTATACATAAACAGGGTAGCATGGAATTCATCCCAGTAATACAAGATTAGTATAACATTCAATAATTAACATAATTTACAATGTTAATGGAATGAAAAAGAAAAAAAATATATATCAATAGATGCAAAAAGGGCAATTGACAAAATCTTCACATCTATTCCTGATAAACACTTTCGGCAAATTAAATATAGAAGGGTACTTCATAAAATCATAAGAAAAACCTCCAACTTGCAATTTGCTTTATGGTGAGTGGCGGAGTGCCTTTTCCCTAAGGTCAAGGACATCACTAGAACACCTGCTCTTACGGCTTCCATTCAAATTTATACTTCTACCTCCTTTCAAGGAGCATTCTGACTATACTTATTCCAGGACAGATTTGTTTGTTCTTCTCGCAGTCCATGGTATATTCAATATTCTTCGCCAACGTCATAATTCAAAGGCATCGATTCTTCTTCCATCTTCCTTATTCATTGTCCAGCTTTTGCATGCACGTGATGGGATTGAAAATACCATGGCTTGGCTCAGGCGTGCTTTAGTCCTCAAGTGATCTCTTTGCTTTGCAACAGTTTAAATAGGTCTTTTGTAGTTTGATTTCTTGACTGCGGCTTCCATGGGTGATGATTGTGGATCTGTTAAAATTAAATCTTTGACAACCTCAATTTTTTCTCCATTTATGATGATATTCCTTATTGGCCCAGTGTGGGGATTTTTGTTTTCTTTTTGTTGAGATGTAATCCATAACCATGACAATGAATGAATTCAATATAATGAATCTCACAGATATAATGTGGAACAAAAGAAGCCAAACTTAAGTACATTTTGTATAATTCCATTTATGAAATTTTTTTATAAAAAACAAGCCTATGGTATTCAAAGTGAAAAAATGCTTATCTTTCTTGGAGAATATTCATTAGAAGTGGATATAAGGGGTCTTCTGTGGTTCTGATAATTTCTGTTTATTATTACTTTTTATTTGGGTGCTAATGATACAGGCATACTTCATTTGTCAAATTGATCAGGCTAAATCATTACATTTTGTGCACTTTTGTGTACGTATGATGTAATTTAATATTTTTAGATGAACATAGAAACTACTATCCAGTTTTGTGATTATTTAATAATAAAAATATTAATGATGGTAATGGATTATAAAACATTGAATAATAAAAAAAAATCAAATAGTTTGCGTGATACTCAAAGCGGTAGGAGAATATTCTTCACTACTGGATAATGGCAACTAGGAAGTGTAGAAATCAGGGAAGAATTAGAAAAGTCATCATTTTGCAACAACTAATGCCATTGCAGATGTAGACAGGACTGAGCCTTAGACGTGACAATGTTCGTTGTCATAGAGTTGATTCTGACTCACGGTGGGCCTATGTGTTAAAATTAGGAGGTAAATCTTGCTGTGGAACAGGGTATTCAAGTGGTCTCAAATTATCTGCCACAGACTGCATGTTAATTATAAAAATAAAATGTAACTTTATACTGGAGCATTCTGGCAGAACACCAACTCAACCAATAATGGAAAAATTGCCGTTACATATTTCCTGATACAGTGCATTTAAAACGATTACCTATTATTGACCAAAACTGTTCATAATTAATATAATAATGAAGAAAATTCAGATAAATCTATATTCTGTGACTTTCTACAGAATAATTAGTTTTAACTCTTTAAGTGTATCATTGCCATAATTTTTTTTTTAATTAAAATTAAAAACAGAAAAAGAAGAAGGTGGAGAAACTTTTCTGAATTAAATGTGGTTAATAGCTATGGTAACTAAAAGGTCGGCAGTTCAAATCCATCAGCTGCTCCTTGGAAACCCTATGGAGCAGTTCTACTCTATCCTATGAGGCCGCTGTTCGAACTGATGGCAATGGATTTGGATTTTTTGAAGAAGACATGACCGCTAAATGCAATATATGAGCTTTGACTAAGTTCCAGATGCCACTGGCACTCTGCTTTAAAAAAAAAAGTTATAAAGACATTATTCAGAAATTAGGTAAATTTTATTTGGACTGTGTATAAGATAATACAATAATTGTTAAGTTTCTTGGGTATAATAACGGTGCTATAGTTATGTAGGAAACCCTGGTGGTGTGGCGGTTAAGTGCCGCGGCTGCTAACCGAGAGGTCGGCAGTTTGAATCCGCCAGGCGTTCCTTGGAAACTCTATGGTGCATTTCTACTCTGTCCTATGGAGTCGCTGAGTCGGAATTGACTCGATGGCACTGGGTTATAGTTATGTAGAAGAATGTCTTTTTTCTTAGGAAATACCTATGAAAGTTTAAGAGTGAAGTAAATTTTGCAATTTATTTTCAAATGTTTCCAGAGCTATGTTTTTGTACACCCACATGGCGTGGATGCATATGCGCGCTCGCCTGCGTGTATGTATGAGTGTGCGTGTATGTATACGTATATGAGACAGAGAGAGAATGGAATCAATACAATGTAGGACCCTGCCTCCAATCTATTTGGTATCAAAATAAGCCCTGTTGAATAGCAATACAACATAATCATCCAGGCCACTTACACTTACAAATATTGGAGGAATGAGAAATTTAAATCAAAGGTAATAGCCGTAGTAATATATAGGAGAAGAATATGCAAAGAAATGGAAACTTTTTAGGAAAATTAACAGAACCATCCATTACCATCCATAAAGACAGAAATTTGGGGTAAAGAGTGAAGAATGCACCTAAAAGTTTTTGCTTCAGGTTCCTGATTTGATTAGATTTTGGTGAGCCGTAGTGACACAGACAAAAAACAAAAGCCTTTCATTCTTTAATAGCGAATTTTCCTTTACAATTCGAATGATCATGGAAAAAGAGATTGTTTCAAATGGTATATAAGTCCACCTCTCTGATCTAGTCTCAGAGAATTATAACAACAGACGTATTTCCCATTGGCTTCATTACCATATTTTTGAAATAAATATTAGATTCTTAAAGAAAATCTGCTGTAGCAGGAGCTTTGAACAAACATTTTGTTACAGTTGTGAATGATGGATTTTTCATCTGTTTTTCACGTGTAGGATGTTTCCTTGCGCATTGAAATTATAGTGTGAAGTGAGCTGCATTCTTTCTGCATTCTTTTCTAGTTAGTGTTTACATGGAGCCAGTCTCAGCCTGATCATTTGCATGCAATCCTTTACATGTTTCTTTTGCTCCTTCTTCCAGCCCTGAAAGGTCAGCAAATATTACTGTCCTGCCTTGACAGTAGAGGTCACTAAAGTAAACTGAGAATAAGGACACCTTGCAAATGATCACAAAACCTTAGGTTCGGCACCTCCAACTCAGGGAGCGTGATTTGCATGTTCCTTGCCTGCCTCTTATGATAAAATCTCTTAACCCTTTAAGCATCTCCTTCACTTTTGATTGCTCCCAATATTCAATTCAATTCAATTCTTCAAAACTGTGTTGAACATCTCTTAGTGCCAGCCATGCCCAGCTTACCTGAGTGATATGAGTTGCTCAGTACCAGGCACAAAGACTCAATTATTACATAATTGAGTGAGTAAATGAAAGAATCCATGTATACATGATTGGATGCATAATCCAATTCCATTTTCAAAGGAATATGAAATCTAGGTGAGCAGGAAAGGAACAAATACGGAAAAACAATGAATATAAGACTAAAGCAATTTATCTGTTGGACTCTAAGGTCTATGGGAATACAGAATTTACATATTTTGACTGGCTACTTTATCTCTAGTGTCCAGTACAATGTCTGCCACATTTCAAGTCTCTAAGAAGTATATGTTAAAAAAAAAATAAAAAGTTCCTGTGCCAAATACATTGGCAAGGTAGGACTGTCTATCTAAGTACAACTTGAATTCAAAACACAAAAGTCATCACTAGACTTTCAATTAGGAAACAGAGAGCTGAGTCTTTAAGATGGAGTGCATTCTTGGTTTTGTATTATCATTATTTTTGGTGTATATACTGGTATAGACACCAAACTCGTCTCTCTATGCCACAGCCGCAAGATTATTCTCAAGGCAGAAGCCAGAGTGATCTTTTAAAGATGTAGGTCGGATTATGCCATCCTGCTCAAGGCCTTTCCCTTGCTTCCCTTCTTAGGCCGATCATTAAGTAGAAGTTCTTGCCGTGCCCTTCAAATCCTTTGCCCTTGGCCCTTTGCAATTCTCTGAACTCACTTACCACGTTTCTTCCCCTCGCTTACTCTGCTGCAGTTCTCCCCACTTTCTTGCTGTTTCCTGAAGAAGTCAAGCAAACTTCTGCCTCAGAGCCTTTAAACTTTATTCTTTGGGCCCAATAGCCACATAATTCTCATTCACATTTGCTCCCAATTAAGTTCACACGTCATTATATTAGTTATGCCTTCCCTGACCACCCTATATAAAATTTGTAAATTCCTGTTTACTGGGCTACTCCCAATTCGTCTTGCTTTATTTTTCTTTACAGCAATTATCACCATTTATATATTTCAACCTATGTATATGTTCATTCTCTCTTTCCCCTGCCAGAATGCAAGCTCCAAAAGAGGAGAGACTTGTCTGTTTTATTTCAATGTCATATACTTAGTGCCTCAGATATTCATGATGCATAGTTAATGCTCAATAAATAGAAAATGAAAAAGTAAAGCTATATTGGAAAATAAAATAAACTAAAACCAGTGAAGAGACATACAGAGATAAAGGGATTTCATGCTAAAAAAAAAAAAAAAAGTAAGAGTGAAAAAAAAGAAAAAAGTATGATATGCTCCCAAAAAATATAAGACTCATTTATGAATAATAGTAGTTTCAAAATAATTTCTTATGTGTATGGTATGGGTTGGGGTAATGTTGAATCATCATAAAATATGTCTCCCGTCTTAAAAGTCACCTCATGAAACTGCACGCAGCAGGTCTCTTATACTTGGAAAATAATTTGGAGACTATATAAGCAGTAGAGGATAATGAATGGTCTAGAGAGAAAAACAGGAATACAAGAAGCCACAGAAGAGGCACATGTATGTGGGAAACCTTTGGGAATAGTATTGGGAAAAAATAACAAATAAGGCAATCTAAACTCAAAATCTCCCATATCAGTTTTTACAAATTATAAAAAAAGAAAACAAAAATCAATGCTGTTGAGTAGATATGGACTCATAGCAACCCTATAGGACAGAGTGGAACTGCCCCCTAGGGTTTCCAAGTAGCGGCTGATGGATTTAAACTGCTGACTTTTTCAGTTAGCCACTGAGCTGTTAACCACTGTGCCACCAGGGCTCCAATAGTCTTTTAGGAAGATGCAAATCAAACCACTGTGACGTATCACTTAACCCATTAGAATGGCAATTATCAAAGGAAAAAAAAGGCCAATAACAATTGTTGACAAGAATGTGCAGAAATAGGAACCCTACAGCTTTGCTGGGGGGAATGTAAAATGGTGCAGCCACCGTGGCCTCAGCTTTGCCAGGATGTCAGTTAATCTGTGCCAGCTGGTTAGCAAGATGTGAATGTAAAATCAATTAAAAGAACTATTTCATTAAAAGATGAATTGTACCAGTCTATCTCCACATACTTTGGAGATAATCCACAGGTATTTATTGCCTCCTTTACAAAAAAGAAGGGAATTTGCAATCCCGTAATCTTTTTAGAACTTTTAACAATTTGCTGTGGTGGTCTCTCCAATCTCTATATAGTTCCTGAGACTCTCTTTTCTGCTTCATATATATCCTAAATAATTAAATCTTCATACTTTTTCTTTCTACTTTGACCTCTGGTAGCTCAGTGTTGAAGAGGGCAAAGAAACAAAGAACAATAGCCTCACAATAACAAGTTCCAAAGTACTATTTACTGTGGTCTTAGCTAGTGCCCAAGATCCAAATGCAAGGCACTGTGGTTAAACAGGTTAGACTAAGGGAGTAAGTAGGGTCTCCCGCCACCATTAACCTCAAAATCTTAATGCCAACTGGCCCTGAGCCTGAGGTCATAAGAAAACCCTTATGCTAAAATTATTATGTGAGACAGGGGGAAGCAGCAGGGCCAGATGCTGAGAAGGGATGAAGACCCTTATCTTTTCGGAAGAGGATACTAGAGAAAGTATCAAACTTATGTGCAGAACTTCTTAATGCATTGTGACCCTGTACACTAACGATTGTCACACAATCGGTCTCTTAGAATCAGAAAATTCATACCAGGAAATTCTCAGTGAGAGCAAGGATTATATAGAAAAAGAACAAGGAAAGAGCAGACTTCTGGACTTAATCTCTTGCTCCGAAACTCTGAGTAACTTCATTAACGAAAATAGAAAAGAAACAAAGAAAAGAGAATAAAGGGATAAAACACATTAGATTAGATCCATGATATCAGAATTGTTTACTTCAAGATCTCAGAATATTTATTTTCATTATCATGTTGCATTTTGGAGATTACGCATATGTCTTAAATTTGCCCCTAAGGGCGTCTGTGGGTGTCGTGGAGGTGTGGCATGAGGAAGTTAGACTCACGCATGAAGTCTAGAAAATAAAGAGAATTTGGTACTCACAGGCCCCAGAGAGGAAACTACAGCACACCTCCATGCAGGGCCACATAGGGGGTTGCACCAGGGGACAAGGCAACAGCTCTGGAACTGTAGGAGAAGGCTTATGTGTGGCGAGCAGGGTAGGGTCTAGGAGTTAGTGCACACTAATAAAAAACACACAAAAAAAGGTCATTTTAAAAGTTTCTAGGGCATTAGTGAGGGTAACTGGTGCCCTGGTGGTGAAGTGCTTAAGAGCTTGGCTGCTAACAAAAAGGTCAACAGTTGAATCCACTAGCCACTCCTTGGAAATCCTATGGGGCAATTCTACTCTGCCCTACTGGGTCATTATGAGTTGAAATCTACTGGGCGACAACAAGTTTGGGTTTTTTTTTGGTTTTTTCAGTGAGGGTAAAGAGAGAAAATTTTGTAACGGGCACCCATATAGGGCATGGCTCAGAGGGACAAGAAGTGCCTAAAGCCATTGAAAGACTGGGTTACAAAATAGTAACAGACTGTGATAACTGAAAACTATATAGGACGTGGCCAGTAGGGCCAGTTAGAGCCCACGGCTGTTGAAAGACTGGGTGAAGTGACAGGAACTGCCATGTCAGAAACTGAGTGAGAGGGGAAATTGATGGATGCTGAGGCAGGAAACTATGTAAGCCACAAATTGGCCTTAGGACAGCGTATATTCTGTGATTTGATGTTCTGAAGATATGTAAATTCTTCTGTCTTTATGTGTATTTTTTTTTCTTTTTTTAAATATTTTATTGATTTTTCAGTGAAAGTTTGGTTTTTTTTTTTCATTTCTTGATGTGGCATCACAACTCAGAAGCTATAAACAATAAATGGACGTATCACAACACTTGCTTCCATCATCCTCATCATTAAATTTGTGACACTGTTGTCCATGGTCCACGGGCACGCTGCTTATTGGATTGTCCAGGATTGAGGCGATGCGATCCCACTTGGAAGCAGAGGCACAATGGCCATATGCAGCACCTGTATTATGTTTGTAAGGAAGTCAATTTCATTGTAAGGAAGCCAATCTGCAGTGAAGAATAAGAGACAAAATAGAATTTGGAGAGTAGAGCAGACCAGACACGCAATTTGGCACTGAATTGATGAACAGCTAGCAGCTTCTAGAGGACATTTTTTGAAGTGGTATTTAGTACATGCACAGTGGTTCCAAGTAGGGAGGTTGTTAAAGGTTACAATCATGCTGGAAAAATAAAGTGGTCTACAAAAAGTGTACACGCATGATCCAAGAAGTCCATCTATCATTTATCAAGCCCCTGTGACTAGCACTAAAAAAAATAAAGAAGAAGAGCAGTATTCTTTTATAGGTGATTCCAAGAATCTCAGTTGCCTGGCACTTTTTAAATTTTACAATATGTTCTATGAAACATAAACATAGGTTTTATATATATATATATATATATATATATATATATATATATGTACAACCTATTTATTTATCTGTCCAATTGGAGTTCCAAGAATTAAAATCATTAAAAAAAAAAAAAAAAAACTCTTGCTAATTCTAAGAGGATGATTATTCAGCAATCATGTAATCAAATAGTTTTCAACCTGGAAGTGACCTTAGAGGTAGTTTAGCTCTATGTCATTATTTTAGAGATAAGGAGATTAAACCCCAGAGAGATAAAGTGATTTAACCCTAATGGTATGTTTTAAGTTAAAACATTATGGCTTCCATTTCTAAACCCCCCTTCATTCAACTTACTACTTCACCCTCTAATTTTTTTTCAACAAATTAAAAACACACCATTAGCTTGTTCACCTCCAACACCCTCTCAGGAGTAGTTATTTCTTTGTGAATCTTTTCCATTCACATAAACAGTCTGATCATTTGAAGAACCATTCAGAGTACGGTTGGGAATGAATTACTACTGACATTCAACCTCTTCAGAATCCTTGAGATGAGATTCGCACCCACATGGATTCCTAAATACAGTATCTTTTACAGACCTGATAAAAGAATAATCCAGGTGGAAAACTGTTCTGGAACATACACCTTTCCTGAAGCATTCTCCTTATCACTCTCCAGTGACCATTAAGCCAAAACGATATAAACTTGAACGTTGACCAGGGTCCCATAGGGCTGGGCTGCATGCAGAGCCAAAGTTCTCAGTCTCTCTCCCTCAGTGATTCCACTCCCATCTCCAGACACAGTCTTTCATCGGGTCATGTCTGGAACACAGTTGAACAAGGGAGAGCTACAGATTACCCAGGGAAACAAAATAATCCATTTAAAATGATAGCCTACCATTTAGAAAATGTAATAGTGGGTATCAGGAGAGCTTTTCTGGGTAAGTGTTGTAGTAGGAATGACTCATTGGATATTTCTGTATCCTTTTAAATGGATGCCCCCTTGGCTGTAATCAATGCTGATTTTTTTTTAATGTACAGCATATAAAAAGTACATTGTACGATATTTAACTCTCTTCTGTTGACAAGGAAATGCACATGCATTTTTGGGCCTCAAAGAAGGAATATTTCCTAGATTTCCTGTTTTATACCCTGTTGCACCAAAAGATTGATCATAATAATGTAATTATACACACAGGCACACACACACATTATTCCACACATGTACACACAGTCCTCAAGGTCAGAAGACAGGAGGACCCCCAGGTTAAGCAAATCACCAAACTGGCTGCTTTTGTAAACGAGAGCTTTCAACATAAAACCTTTCTGTGCCATGAGCCTGGGTTGTGGAAGCAAGAAAGAGGCACTGCTCACAAATTTAAATGGAAAGCAACACCCAGCCTAGTCATGTTAAACAGCATGTGTTCACAAATTCATTTTTCTCTTGCAAATTCTTGGAGCCCTTTCCTGCTTTCTCTGTTAGCCCATTCCTGAGAAGTCTTTTTGCATTGGAAGAGTCACCTTTATACTTAAGATGTATGACCTTAAGCAATTGTCCTACTTGTCCAGAGAGAACCAACAGGTTAGCACTACTTTGCGATGAACACATACTTCGGCCTTAACTTTACCTTTGCAGATATATAAATTTAATTTTTCTCAGTATGTCTAAACATAACCAGATTTACTCTAATGAAATATACAAATGGCTAATATAAGAATAAATTCTAAAACATTAAATCATAATGAGAACTACTGATTATTTCTGTGGGCTGGTTATCACAGTCTACACATTAAGGAATTATGTGCAGAGATCTAATATAATTTGAATTTTCCTTGATAAGCTCTGAAATCTTAACCGGAGATATTAACGGCTGGTAGCTTCAAAATGTAGTATCTCAAGGCAGCTATCTTGATGACAGGTATAAACCTGCTAAATGGACCATTCAGATGAGCTGATTAATGTATGTTCTGCATATGGAAGGTGCTAGAAACTTCTTGCAGGTCATTATTGCTCTGTTTAAAAATATTCTTTCTTCTGATTGCAGTAATATTGACTGGATTTAAGCTGTCTTAATCACAGTCACAATCTAATCACATCTTCTTGATAATCTCCGTGTACCTTGATTTCACTTCATATCTTCCGCAAGCTCTTCAGTCATACATTCATGAAGCATCCTGTGTTTATATCATGATGATAAATCGTTGAGTATTTCTTAATTGCTTTTTCAGTGTGTAATCTTGAACTTCAGTCTTAACCTTTTTACTTTGTTTCTGCTTAGTTTTAACTTTGAAATGGGAAAGCTTTCCATCTAGGTACTAAGATGAGATCATGGTCTTACCTCTTCTCCAAGCCAAGATTCTAAGTCAATGGAGAGCTCCAGAAAAACATTAGACACTAGAATTTTCTTCTCTGGTGCCAAGCTAAATGGATAGGAACAACCAACCCACAGATCTTGTGTTAGGCATAGGACATTCAAACAGGATAAGAAAATACCCTAGGCTGTGTTGATTACACAGACCACTGAAGAAGTCAGACAAATAAGAAAGCAATTAAAATACAGAGAGATAAGTGCAACGACATCAACGATGTCATGCTGTCAGGGAGAACAAAGGAAAAGTTCTTAATCCTGAATAAAGTGCAGTGTTCATGTGTTCACAGAAAAAAAGCTCTGCCCATCTTCACTCCTGTGGATTTTTTGTGGTGTTCCTTCTGCCTGGAATTTCTGATAATACCACCCATTTTTTAACCCCACTCACCCGCCCAAAAAAAAACCACTTATTTCTCTGTCCAAAACGTTTTCTTTCCCTTTTTCCAAAGCTGATATTTTTGTCAAGTTTTGCATCTCTTGTATTATTTAAATGATTAGTGTGACCAAAACAATGGCCATGAGCTTTTACAAATCCTCATGGCCAAGGGGAAATTTATTTGAAAAGGTTGTTTTAAAACAAACTGAAAAACATTCATGGTTTTTAACCTGAGGGTATTGCTGAATAAAAATATATTTGAAATTCTGTGAAAGCACAGTTAAACACTGAAAAATACAAAATCAGCAATACTAGAAACAGGTCTCTGCTAGAAATGTGACTTCTCAAGCTTTTTTGCATTGTAGCTACTCACGCAAGAGGAAAACCCTTGAAAATGTCTCCTTGCCCACCATTCTTTCCAAATTTGGTCTTTGTCCTGAGCCAAAGGGGTAGTGGCTTCTCTGCTCAACAACTTTAGGTAATCTGTCAAAAGTGAAGAGGTTAGAAAAAGCCAAATATTAAGAAAAATTACCCCTAAAAGTTCACCGGATTTCATGTAACTATTAGAAAAGGTCAACAGGTCTGTATGAGTGTAAGTTACATCAAGTACTATTGAAAAGTCCTACCAATCATACGCCAGATAATGTGAGACGCACTAAGATGCAGGACACAAGAGGTTTTGAGGGGCCCAATCAGGGAAGAAGTCCCCTGTCTTGTGTTAAGAAGCTTTGTTGTTGAAGGACCATGCGTGGCTTTGATAAATGAGCCAAACTCAAATCTTCCTTTAGTCAAGCCCTAGTGAATAGTTCTCTGAGTCTTTCTCACACCGTCTTCGCCTCTCTTCGCAAAACTCCTGATGAAAATGACACCCTCAGGGAGATTGCTACTAGAAACAATTGGTTACGGTGACAGCAACTCGGAGTGCTGGTTTTCCCAGTGACTGAGGCAGCTTTAACCTGGGCCACCCTGGATTTGAAACAAACACAGCACACAGTGTGCAGAGAATCACATATTGCACAAAATGAGGAAATTTTTTCTCTCTGTGCTTTCAGGAAAAAAGGTCAGTGCGGTCACTTGAGACTGGGTGCTTTTGTGATTTTTCTGTCTGATTAAACTTAAAATGTGGTGTCATTGAGCCAAGGAGCTTACGGGCAAATGAGAAATTCAGTGTGCATTGTTACAGAACAGAGCTAAATCCCATCTACAGGAAAGTGGCTGGGGAACTTGCTAATAGCAGAAGCTTGGTCCGCGGCAAGTATCTCATAACATATTGGAGAAAAAATAAAACTCTTTTTAAATTGTCAAAGACTAGGAAGTTTTCAATTACTTTTCTGTATATAAATCACATTTAGGTGAAAGAGCAACAGGGTAGGAAAAAAAGGAAATGAGAAGCAACTGAATTAATAAGGACCTTAGAGGATCCCATGACTCCACAAAGACAAAGATCAGAGCTGGTTCTTTGAGGTCAAGCTAGCATTTAGTAAGAATACTCATTAATCTGCAAGACAAGCAATATTGAAAGGAAAGCAGAGAGGAAGCGAGAAAGGGAAAAAGGGGAGAAATGGAAGGGAGAAAGGAGGAAGGGAAGAAGGAATGAGTAAGGGTAATGGGTCAGATGGGGCATCAACTGGGGCCATTTATTTGGAAAACCCAAAGTTTCAGGATATTAGTGCATTTCTCTGGGTAGACAAGAATGCCTTAAATAATAGATTTGCAAGGGGGAAGTTCTGCAATAAGGTAGAAACCAAACAAGCCATGAGAGCTCAAAACCAAATGTCTGCTTTGAAACACAGCCAAGTTACCTTGAACAAATAAACACAGCAGTTTGTTTTTCTGCTTTAAAATAGAGATGTTGTTTGTATTAAAAAATATATATACCATTAAGCTTTAAGAATTTCTGTTCATTTTGTTTTTTTCTGTTTTTTTTTAAACCTGAATATCTTAAAAAAAAAAATCAAAAAATGTACTTCTGTGAAACTCTTCACGTGACTCAGTAACTAATTTAGTACTTGAAAGTCCAATTTCTGACATTAGGTGCTATATGTCAGTTTTCAGCTGGATCTCAGTGGTAAATTTACCTTAGAGTATAATTAAAATCCTTAACAAATTATGTTCCATAAGTCCCTTCCTAATGCCCCCAAAGGATGCTCACAACGTTTATAAATTAATCCCTAAATCTGAACCACTGATGTTGTGCCTAATTGTTAAAAGAACAGCAAGTAAAAAAAAAATGGCGTTGAAGTTTATCTGGCATTTTATTTGCTAGCCTGTAGACTCACTAGATAAAGTCTATAGACTCATTTTACACCAACTCTTAAATATCAAAAACTGATTTCTCACATGAATTCTGACATTTCCTTTCTACAAAACCTCAATCAATAAGCTTGGTGTTTTTATTCTACGTTAAATGTCTACATCTACAAATTTTTCCTAAACCCTATATTCTCAAATCTTTTCCACTGTGCCGGTATTATTCTACATTCTTTGCTCTATGCTGAATATCAGTATTAGGGAATATTTTGGAGCTGTTAACTTCTTAGTGATTTTTCACAGTTGCCATGATTAAATTTCTCTGTTGAATTTATACTCATTGGTTTTTTCTACATCCGAATGGACCATTTAGAATTAAATGCTGCATAAATCCCTGAACTTGAGAGCATACTTTTGGAGGATCTAGATCATAGAAATATGACACCCTGCTCAGTTAATCAGTGCACCACATCTGTGTCTCTATGGAGATGAATTGGTGTGAGGTGGCCACTCAGCCACAGACTGTGGAGTATCATTTGACTCCAGTCTATCAGTGTGTCTCTAAAGTATGTACTGTGCATAGAGGGGATCTTTTCTTCCTCACTCAGCCCATCTATGATCATGCTCATTTTTCAAATTCCTTCTAGTCTTGACTTATATCTTTCACACAGAGATAGTGCTAACATGGTGGCTTGAGATATGTATATGGTCACAATTTTTTACCCACAGATTGTTCGATACCTTCAATTGTAGTTTGTCTTTACCTACATTCCTCTATCAATTAGCAATCCCCCAACTTGCTTATGTGTTTTCTACCTATTATTCATGGCACTGGTGGTTCCATAGATGAATTCTTGCCTTCCATGTAGGAGAATCGGGTTTGATTCCTGGCAACGTACCTTAGGCACAGCCACCACTAGTCTGTCTGTGGAGGCTGGGTTGTGTTGCTATAACGCTCAACAGGTCTCAGTGGAGCTTGCAGACTAAGACGGACTAAGGAGAGAGACTTGGTGATCTTCTTCTCAGTCAGTGATCCCTATGGATGACAAAAATCCAATCTGCAATTGATTGTGGGAATGGCACAAAACTGGGCAGTATTTCATGCCATTGTGCCTGTGGTCACCATGAATCAGGGTCCAACTTGACCACAGCTAATGACAACAAAAACCTATCACTTAAAACCAAGCTCTAATCTCTTCTCATTCTCTTAGAACATAACCCACATTCACCTCACTTTTCTCTGAAATTCCAAATGGGCCTTTTATCGTCCTTGTATTGAAAATTTCTTTCCCTATATATTTTCTAAGTACAATATGACTTATAACACAAGCTTATGTAATGTTTTCCCTAGCTATTTTATAACTTTAACATATAGTCACTGAAAGAATTTAAACTATCATACTTATTAAATCTTTCTCCTCCACCACACCCACACCATTTAATTCTAAATTGTAGAATGAGAGCAACTGCCCTTTCTCATAACATATAGTGCTCTGTTTAGTCATTAGTAAGATCAGTACATTTTCTCTTTTTGACTGTCAATCATTCAAGCAAAAGCAGTGAAATATTTGAAACATCAATTAGTTTCTCCTATGCCAAAACTCTAAACAAAAATAAAGATAAAGAAATAGATATAGATAAAGAAAACAAAAATCCTTACACCTGGACCAGACCAATAAACAACGTCATGACAAGAGGTGAAGAAATTAAAGTTGTCAAGGATTTCATTCTTTTTTGGATCAACAATCCATGCTCATGGAAGCAGAAGTCAAGAAATCAAAGGATGTATTGTATTGGGCAAATCTGGTACAAAAGACCTCTTTAAAGTGCTGAAAAGCAAAGATGTCACTTTGATGACTAAGGTGTACCTGACCCAAGCCATGACATTTTCAATTGCCTCATATGCATGCAAAAACTAGACAATGAAAAATGAACACCAAGGAAGAATTGACACACTTGAATTATGGTGTTGGTGAAAAATATTTAATATGCCATGGACTACTAGAAGTACAAACAAATTTGTCTTAGAGCAAGTACGGCAGAATATTCCTTAGAAGGGAGAATGGCAAAACTTTGTTTCACTTACTTTGGACATGTCATCAAGAAGGACCAATCCCTGGAGAAAGATATCATGCTTTTTAAATAGAGGGTCAACAAAAAAGTGAGAGACCCTGAATGAGATGGATTAACACAGTGGTTGCAACGACGGGATCAACCAGAACAACGATTGCGAGGGTGGTGCAGGACCAGGCAATGTTTTGTTCTGTTGTACATATAGGGTTGCTATGAGTCAGAGCCTATTTGACAGCACCTAATTTTTTTTTTTTTTTTAACAACAATTCTAAGTTTTATAGGTAGAATATTATTTGAAATGGAATGACAAGATTTTTCTTTGGGGGGCAAAGGTGGGGAAGGGAGGCAAAATCTTTTGCCAGCAAATCTCAACTTCCATCAATAAATGTTACTAACCCAGGGTAGGGGAATTATGTTCAACTAATGTGTCTCCTGACTCAGTATTTCCATTCCCTTAATCATTTCAATATAATTTAACCAATATTTCATGAGTATTGTCTACATCAGTTGCACCACTCGGGGTATTTGCCATCTAGTTGATTCCAACTCACAACTACAGCATAGGACAGAGTAAAATTGCCCCACGGGATTTACTAAAGCCTTCCGTAATCTTTACAGAAGCAGACTGCCATGTCTTTCTCCTGCAGGAAGCCCAGTAGGTTCAAACTGCCACCTTTTCAATTAGCAGCCAAGTGCTTAACTTCTGCCCCACCAGCGCTCCTTATTTTGAGCATAAAAAAAAGAAATAGAGATAGAGATATAATATAATCCCAACCCTCAGACCTGCCCCCTTCTGACAGTTGGGGGGATAAGACTGGAATTTATAAGGACAAGGTAAAAATATGTTACACTATATACACTGGTAAAGTAAAATTAAATGATTGTTCTATCCTAGTTATTTTGGTTTGTTTTATATTCCAGAAGAGCAATTTTTAATTCCAACTAGAGAAAGCTTGGTGGGAAAAGAGTATTATTTATACTGAGGTTTAGAGAATGAGTAAAATTTTGGCAGACATGAACAGGGTAAAGGTCTTCTAAGTCAGATGGAAACTCTTGAGCAAAGATGTTGTTGCTCTATTTCCAGAAAAAAAATGAGTGGGAAACCGCTTTATCTTCAGTGGTCATTGCTGTCAAATGGTTCTAAACGCTTCCTAACCTTTGTCAAATATATCAGTCGTCACTAAGGCCAATGATCCAGAAGCTGGTTCCTGCTCTGCAGTATTATCGAGACCACGGTCGGCAGGGTCTTCCCTGGGAGGCTAAAAGAAGAGAGCAAAATTTTAAAAACTACCACTCAATCTGCCCTGTAAGGCTGCCTGTCCCCTGTACCCGATAAATGACTTCTAAAGCTAGGGATCATTAGATCTGAAATTCTATCTTAAGAAGTAGAGGATTAAATGGAAAACATAAAGCTTCCTGAAGGCTAAGGACACATGTTCCTTGTTTTTAATTGAGGACATTCTTAAAACATGTAAATACCGAAATCATCTTAGCAGTCAACATTAAGCATGCCAAAGGGCAGACAATTTTGAGTAAAGGTTATAATCAAGATTGTTCTCTGCTATTTATGCTATCAAGAATACACACTTCCTGTGCTAGAAAGGGCTTCTGAATAGTTTAATCCCAACCATCTCATTTCACAGTGGTTAAACAAATTCCACAAGATTTCTTGTTAGAAGCTGTCAAGTCCATTCCAACTCATAGCAACCTTATGTATAACCGAATGAAACGTTACCTGGTCCTGCGCCATCCTCACAGTCATTGTTATGTTTGAGTCCATTGTTGCAGCCACTGTGTCAATCCATCTCATTGAGGATCTTCCTCTTTTTCACTGACCCTCTACTTTCTGAAGCGTGGCGTTCTTCTCCAGGGATTGATCCCTTCTGATAACATGCCCGAAGCATGTCTTGCCGTCTTCCCTCCTATGGAACATTCTGGTTGTACTTCTTCTAAGACAGATTTGTTCATTCTTGTAGTATACGGTATATGCAATATTCCTCTTCGACACCTTAATTCAAATGCATCAATTCTTCTTTAGTCTTCCTTAGCCACTGCCCAACTTTCCCATGCATGTGAGGTCATTGAAAATACCATGGCTTGGGTCAGGCGCACCTTAGTCCTCAAGGTAACATCTTTGCTTTTTTACACTTTAAAAAGGTCCTTTGCAGCAGATTTTCCCAATGAAGTATGTTGTCTGATTTTTTTTTATTGCTGCTTCCATGATTGTTGGTTGTGGATTCAAGTAAAATAAAATCCTTGAACACTTCAATATTTCCTCCATTTATCAGGATGTTGCTTATTGGTACAGTTGTGAGGATTTTTGTTTGCCTTATATTGAGGTGTAACCAAACTGAAGGCTGCAATCTTTAAAAAAAAAAAAAATTTTTTTAACCAAACTGAAGGCTGTAATCTTTGATCTTCATCAGTAAGTGCTACAAGTCCCTTTCACTTTCAGTATGCAAGGTTGTGTCATCTGCATGTCACAGGTTGTTAATTAATTCTCTTCCTATTCTGATGTCTCTTTCTTCTTCATAAAGCACATCTTCTGGGATTATTTGCTCAGCATACAGATTTAATAAGCCTGGTGAAAGGATACAACACTGGTGCAGAGATTCCTGATTTTAAACCAGGGAGCATTCCCTTGTTCTGTTAAACGATTGCCTCTTGACCGATGCACAGGTTCCGTATGAGCACAATTGTTTCAGAATTTCCATTCTTCAAAATGTTATTCATAATTTATTGTGATCCACAAGGTCAAATGCTTTTGCATATTCAATAAAGCATAAGTAATCATCACAAGATGAGAGAGAATAATCCTGCTGATGGTTGACTAGATAGTAGAGTGCAGGGATTTTATCCCCTAGTTTTGTATCCTTGCCTAACAGGCCCCCAAAAAACTTATTATTTCATCACTCTCCGTCTCCAATAGCCTCTGAAAGAAAATTTTTGAAAGAAGTAATTCGATTTACCTTAGAGTAACGCTTTGTTTAGATCACATGAATAATTGGAAATTTGTTGCTTTTGACATTTTCTATGGCAAAATATAACAGATTTTAGCCAAATACTGTCTACCTTTAGAGTCTCAGAAAAGCATTATGTCTTCTCTAAAATTAAGAAATTTCATGAAACATCACTACAGCAATATCTTGGCCCAGGAAGCTCTCAAAAAATACTGTATGTAAAATGCAATTGGCAGATATGACTTAATATGCAGATGTTTGGTTCATGATCTATTGATGCACAAATAAACAGAAAGGCATTCCTGCAAATAAAAAAAAAAGTGATTGTGATTCATCTATCTATTTGTAAACACAAAAAAAAAGCAAACAGAAACTCCTTTACATAGTTTCATATGAGCTCAGTTCTGTGTTAGCACTTTGACATACATTAGTTGTAGTACTAGAACACCCAGGCTTGTTTACAACAAAGCCTGTGCAATACATGAGGAAGGGCTTTTCAGTCCAAATAAGAAAACTCAGGAACTGGCTTAAGAGTGAACTAGACTCTTATCTGTAGCTTTATTCAGACATTTCTTTGGCATTTTTACAATGTTCTTTGTCAGAACGGAGCTGAAAGCTAGAATAGTCACAGAGGCCAGTGGAAGAGGAAAAAAAAAAAATTACACCATAGTGGTGAAGTGTATGGTCCCTGGCGCCAGATTACATGAATTCAAATCCCAGCTGTGCTAAGAAAACCAAAAACCAAACCGAGTGCCATCGAGTCAATTCCGACTCATAGCGACCCTAAAGGACAGAGTAGAACTGCCCCATAGAGTTTTCAAGGAGCGCCTGGTGGATTCAAACTGCCGACCCTTTGGTTTGTAGCCATAGCACTTAACCACTACCCACCAGGGTTTCCCCAGCCTATATGTGGGTTTTTTGACCATGGACCTATAACCTTCACTTTCTGTGCCTCCATTTTCTCATGTATAAAATTGGGCTACTAATTTTTTTTTTTTAATTGTATGCCACTGGGGTCAATGTGAGGATTAAAAAAATTAACAGGTATTGTGATAATTAGTGTTCAGTACGGGTTAGCTTTTATTATTAGACACATACATCAAAATGTAAAATGTACTGTGAAGAAACCCATTTGCTGACAAGTGTGAGGAGGCAGTCGGGGGTGAATACAGTGAATAAAAACCTGGAGAGAGTGCTCGTCTGACTCCTGGGCAAGCAGGTCAATGGCAGGAGAGAGTGCAAACTCCAGATAGTTGGAGCTCAGTCAGGAGCCCTAGCACCACAGTGACTAAGAGCTCCACTGCTAACCCAAATGTCGGTGGTTGGAACCCACCAGCCGCTCCTTGGGAGAAACACACAGTAATCTGTTTCCATAAAAATTACAGCCTTGGAAACCCTATGGGGCAGTTCTACTCTGTCTTATAGGGTCAGTATGAATAAAAATTGACTGGACAGTAATGGGTTCTTTCAGGAGCTTAATCATTTGGGGTCCATGAACAAAGAGCATGTGGATACTCAGGCATAGGGACGTGGATGTTGCTTAGAACTGTTTGCAGAGAGTAGGGCAATGAGCTCATTTTCAGGATGCCAGTCATTCCAAGGGTTGCAAATTGAGAACTGTAGGGCCTTTGTCTTAAAGAAAGCTGCTGAGGTCTTCAGCAAGTTACCAAAGAAGAAACACATTGAAGACAGAGTCATTGAAGCTGGAAAAAATATATATTGGGGCTTGATAGAGGAGAAAAGAGAAGCCACAATTTCTCTGGGCCTTAAGGTAGAGATAAAAACAGCAAGATTGATGTGTGCTGAATCATCTGAACTAGAAGATAGTTTTCAAAAGTTTCCTAAGGACCAATGTGATCCCTAGACCTTGGGTATATCGAGTGTTTTGGTTTTAATTATAAACCTGCAGATGGGAAGCAAGTGACCCCAGCTCTATGGAGCCCAGGAACCATAACACAGAGGACAAAGATGTAGGCATAGATGCTATAGTGGCATGGGAGGAAGATTCTGAAAGAGAAGGGAGGATGGGTTGGAACAGATGAAAAATGCAACAACAAAAAATATATGTATAGTGCAATTTTTAATACTGAAAAGAAAATGTTTGGTTAGACCTGTAAGATTGCCTACTTTCTACTTTTGTCGGGGGACAATCTAGTGTGTACCATTAATTTAATGCTTAAGGGATAAGAAAGACCCTGCTTACTACATTATTGGAATTTAACCACATGCATAAACATGAAATATCCGCTTACGCATGGTCACTTGCCAGAACTCACTTCAAAAGTTTCCAGAGATACTTCATAGGTCAAGTTCTAATACACAACAAACAAAATTATCCAAGAATGTCCTTTTCACTGAATAAGTCTACCAACAAATATTTATGGAGGGCTTACTGAATGTTCATCACTCATACTCACAGCGACCCTATAGAACAGAGTAGAACTGCCCCATAGAGTTTCCAAGGAGCACCTTGTTGGTTGGAACTGCCGACCCATTGATTAGCAGCTGTAGCACTTAGCCACAATGCCACCAGGGTTATGAGTTGGAATCGACCCGACAGCAAAGGGAATACTGTATGTTAGGCTCTGTGGTAATCTGGACAGTTACGGATATATAAGATTGCCCTCCCTCTCCTTGTCTTCCCAGAAGACTCGTGGGCAAATTTAATAATAGTAGTAATAATATATTAAAGACCTTGTAGTGTCTACAAGGTGTCTGATACTGTATTATCTACGGTGGTAGACAGTAGCAGTGAGCTGTGCCATCAGTTATCTAGACCCTAGGAGGGTGCTTACGTTGCTTAGATCTAACCTTAAGGTTATTGCTCTTTTCCACATCCCATCCCAACAAAAGTACCTTCAAACTTTGCTTAGCCCAGGCCAATGGGAAAACTCATACACATTTCCTACACATTTTCCAAATGATAAAGGAGTTATGCCAGATGGAGGAGGGTTGTTGTTGTATGCCATTAAGTTTATTCCGACTCATAGTGACCCTACGAGACAGAGTAGAACTGCCCCATACGGTTTCCAAGGAGCGGCTGGTAGATTCAAACTGATGACCTTTTGGTTAGCAACCACTTCTTCACCAGGGCTCTACCAAGGTGGAGGGGTAGCTTTCTGAAAATGTTTAAATTACCATGGTTAATCCACAATCTTTATTTCCACCCCAATTGCTTTTTTGTTTATGAAAAATATGTACACATGTATATATACAAAAGCTTACTTACCAATCATTGATTACTGTGTGCAAAGTATTATGAAAAATATTTTATAAATACTAACACATTTGATCTTCAGCACAAATCTAAGAGCTGTGTATTACTATTTTTTTTTTTTAAACGGAGGTTCAGAAAGATTATGTAACTTGCACAAAGGCATGCTGCTGCAAGAAAGTGGGGTTGGAATTCAGTTCTATCCCAGATACCTATCATCGCCCATCACGTGTTGCCCACTAAGTAACACCAGCTTAACGCCCAGTCTTCCAAAATGCTGTTCCAGGAGTATTATGTATACAAACAGCCACAGGTTTAGCACTCATTCTTCCAAGTACTCTGATATTCTGCAAGTCATGAAATGAGTCTCTGGAACTCCCTCATTCTCTTATTGGATGTAATTCACTTACTAATGGGGTCATCTGCAATAGCACCAAATACTTACATTCTCACATCATTTATATATATATACATACACATTTTTTCTCTATTAACATTTTCCTGTAGTATAGATTTCATTTTTTTTTACCTGAACTAAGTTAAGGGTTGTGTAACTGTTATTCTTTAGAACACAACAAACCAAAACTCAAAGGGATATTAAATGCAGTGTATTAACTGAATGTTTTAACTGTGTAGCAAATAAATAATAATTGTTAGACTGATAATCCAACATATGGACTCCTGATAGTAAATTTAACATGCAGAGCTTAATTAAAAAAAAAAAAAAAAAACACTAATATACTATCATGGCTTCAGTCAAAATTAAACAGGGAATATTTGGGTTTAAATGCAGCCATCGAGTTAGGTTTTGAAAGACATCTCTGCATGTAATTTTCTATCTTGGATTCAAACCTAGAACAACGTAAGAAGTGCCTCATAAACAGTGTCTAAAATTGAAACCCAATGTATTGTGTTTAAAATGATACCCGGTGTATGTTATTCAAAATTACTGTACTTAGTTTTAAATCACCCACTTCTTAGAGGTATAGAACGTGAACAAATGTATTGGAAACTGCTTCTTTTAAAAGGTCATTTTGTACATTGGCCTAATTAGCCAAGTTTCTAGTCAGTAGGATAGACACCCGTGAAATAAGCTCAATAAATCAAGTCTGTTGGAAATAAACAGGGCATTTCACATTTATCCACATGTAGCCGAATCTGCCTTTTAGTATCAGACTCTATTGTTGGATATTTTTGAGAAAACATTTCTCCTAGTACCTCTACATAATGGTAGGAAAACATATGTTTATCTAATTCTTTCACAGCTGAATTTCCCTTGTTTTTAAGATAAATGTATTTCTCCAACAATCTAAGTAAATAAAAATCTAGAATTGAGGGCAAGCAATAGTGAAAATATCAATGTACTGTGGGAAAACTGGCCTATTCTTGTAGTATATGGTCTTTGGGATCCTGGTGGCAAAGTGATTAAGCATTCGGCTGCTAACCAAAAGGGTCAGCAGTTCAAATCCACCAGCCACTCCTTGGAAACCCTATAGGCCAGCTCTACCCTGTCCTATAGGGTCACTATAAGTCTGAATCCACTCAACCGCAACAGGTTTGGGTTTTTTTTGTTTGTTTTTTTATGGTCTCTTTACTGACTGTTTTTAAATGCAGAATAAGGCTGCAACTTAGAATTCTATTAACAGCCTCAAATTCTGGGTATAAGAGTAACAAATATTAATAAAGAACAATAAGGATACTCCAACAGAATCTCATCCTGAATTTCTTTATAATTTTGTTGCAAAATGTCTTTTGAAAACTGCTGAGTTTCTGGGAGTTCTCAACCAAAAATCATTGCCCATTTGGAGTACAAGCAAAAGGGATATGAAGTGCTGCTGATGTCACAGCACTTAGAGGAGAGTCAGCTGGGGTCTTCTAACCAGCTCTCTGGTTTGAGAAACTTACTTGTCCAATCAGTGGAATAAATATCCCTTGGCCGTAATGTTATAAAAATGATCACTCTGAGATAAGGAGCCAAAGCTACCATAAATCTCCTTGGCAGAAGAAAAGATAAGTCCTACTCAAGGACAAAAACAAAAATGTTAATTTAGAATAATAAGAAAGTGAAAACAATTACAAATTTTAAAAAACTAATACCACCCATAATAAAAATAACTCATTGCCATCAAATCCATTCCAACTCATAGCGACTGTATTTGGAGTGAGTAGGACTGCCCTGCAGGGTTTTTAAGGAGCGGCTCATGGATTTGAACGGCTGACCTCTTGTTTAGCAGCCAATTAACCATGTACCACCAGGGCTTCAGTTACTACTGCAGTCATTACAAATATATTATCACTAGAACCCATTGTCCAAGGTCTTCCCTGGGGACGGAAAAGTCCAGTGTGCATGAAGGGCTCAAACCCTGAGATTCTCTGCTTTGCAGAAAATCTGCCTCCAGGAGGGACTGTCCATTTCTTGAGAAGAGAAAATTATTTCATCCACACTGTAGAAAAATGCTAAAACTATACCCTGACAGCACAATTTAGATTTACATCTTGTCTAAAAAGAAAGATTCCCTCTGGTCTGAAAACCAAATTTTATTGTGGGGAAAACTAGGAGAGAAAATTTGAAGGTTTAGGGAACAGGTCAGGGTTGTTTCTTAATGATTCAAATAAATCTTTAAATGCCGAATTTCAAGAATTGTACTATACTTCATTTTTCATGAAAGACAATGCTTCACACCACTCCTTTTGGAATCGATGTTTTATGTTTTGGATGGGTATTTTTTTTTAATGCAAGGTTACTCAAAACTCTGTTTATTTAATGTCCCTGCATAATGTATAAATCAAACAGCTGTACTTAATGCATATTATTGGAGGTTTTTTTTGTTTGTTTTTTGCATTCTCTGATCTCAGGGGACATCACAAAAGGAAGCTTACAAATCTTGAAATGCATTGGTTTCATGATTCGAACTGTTATAACAAGGCTGTGAATAGAGTTTATGTTTTCCTTATAGTTTCATCAGTCAGTAATTTTCATTATGCTAAGTCAACATTCCTCCAGAGGTTCCAAGCAAAAATATGGTTCAACAAAGCTGCAAGTAGGTACACCTGTTTTAAAAGGTTTTTAAATTATTTCTGTTATTCAAAAATGAATTACGAGTGTATTCCACCAACCGTCAGAAAAAAGAATTGTTTGTAAGAGATATTATGGGTAAATTATGTGTATGAAAATACTTGAAATGACAGAAAACCACATTTCAAGTGGTCAATAGTCACATGTGCCTAGTGGTTATCATATTGAACAAAGAAGCCGTCAAGTCGATTCCCGCTCACTGTGACCCTGTTGGGCAGAGTAGAACTGCCTCTTAAGGTTTCCAAGGAGGAGCTGGTGGATTCGAACTTCGGACCTTTTGGCCTAACCACTGTGCCATCAGGGCCCCCTTAACCAGTACTAATTAGTAAAAAAATGACATACAATAACATGAATGAATAAATTAAGAAAGAACAGATTTTGCGGAAAGAGGATTGAAAAAAAGATAAATGATAGACTTCAATAAAACTCCAAGCCTAAAATTATGTATCTGGCACTCTAAACGCTTCCTTTGAATTTGGACGATTTGTATTTTCTTAACCCACTCACTATTTTGTACAAAAACCGGTGTTACTCCTGATTTTTTTTTTTTTTCTTCTTCTTCTTTTGAATGGGTCTAGAACCAAATCATCAGTTTAAGATCTTTCAAAAAAAAAAAAAAAACTACTGATTATTTAATGAAAAGTATATTTCCAGTGCTACATCTCTGTGTTACTACAGACACTAGGGGCTCAAACTGGAAACAAACCAGAAGAGTTTTGATCATAACTCACCCAGATTTTATGTTGCTGAAGAGCTCAGATCTCCTGTGTAGCATAAACTGTTAAACTATTTCATTTAATCAGAAAAAAAAAAAAAATGAGAGTCCAGTAAATGTGCGATCTCATAAAATCTTCAGGCCTGTTTTTCAGCTACCGTAAATAATGCGATAACTGAGTTAATAAATAATAGCCAGGAGTGAAAGAACACAAGAAAGGAGCTGTAACAAGTGAAAAAAGATTTATTTTCACTGTAAATGAAAGAGTCAATCAGTTAATCATAGAATTCAAAAAGCTGGAAGGAATTATAAGAGACAATTCTTTGCTGGGGCTTTTCCGGGAAGGAAAGTTTTAATCTCCCTTCCCAACACTTTGGAATCACAAGGTTTTGCCTTTAGTCCTCCGTGGTGGGAACTGTAAAATCACAGGGGCCGCTATAAACAAGAGTCTCCTTAGGTAGCACGCAAGAGACATAACAACATCCTTTGAAACATCCTTTAGGTCTCATCCTTTAGGTCTCATTAATAATCAATCCATAAAACCCTTACTTCTTACCTAGTACTTCGCTATATCCTTAGGGTATTGGCAAAGAAATAAAATTTGTATAATATGCCCTTGGGGAGTGTAAGGTCACTTCAAGAGAATGTGGTCCGTGAAAGGGAAAATCAACTACCTCCAATAATCACAAAACTACATATTAATTTTGAGTGTCATTGTTGTTAGGGACCACTAAGTGTAGAGATATTAAAGATAGGCGGAATTCATGAAGGACTTCCTTAGAAATTCCTTGTCAATATGAAGTGACAGCCACATGTTTCAGTCTGCAGAAAGATAGCATATCAAAAATATAGTTTCTAATTTTATTTTATTTTACCTTTCTGGCGTCAATAATTTTCTGTGCGTTTCTCTCGGTTCCCCCACTACACTCCCGATTACTTTATGGGACACCAATGCCATGAATAATGCTGAGCCCTACTGAAGAAATTAGTAACTGTATATTGGTTAGTCAATTAATTTAAAAAGTTATTCTGCAAAAGAAAAAAATTTCATTAAAATGTAACTGTAAATTTTGTGGAGATGCCATTTTATGCTAGAGCCACAGAAAGTTTTAAAATAATATAAAATATTATCTGAACAGAGTAAAACCATATCATATAATGATTTAATGCTAAAAGAGTTAATTATCTGGGATGTTTCAATTTGAAAGACATCCAAGGCTACTCTTAATAACTGATGGGTTCCCCTGGTGCACCTTTTCAGGTAGTGGTGGACTTAACATTATGAAAATCATCAGAAATGGAGAGGAGGAAATGGCTAGTGTCACATGGTGATAGAGGACACTTCTCTCGGTATGACAATAAACATACCTGAATGCAGCTGTGATTAGGTGGAAAGTCTCGTGAAGAGACTGGAGTTCCCCATCCAGTAGGTGGAGGTTCCATTCAAATAAATAGATCGTTATCACTGTATCACTTTATTTCCCTGTACTGTGATCTATAACACATATACTGTAGTTAAAGTGGAAATGTTGGTGGTATAGTGGTTAATCAAAAGGTCAGCAGCTCGAATCCACCAAGTGCTCCTTGGAAACCCTATAGGGCAGTTCTACTCTGTTCTATAGGGTCGCTATTTGTCAGAATTGACTCCAATGCAACGGGTTGGGTTTGGTTATAGGTAAAGTATCTAAGCAGTAATTTTCTTTATTCATGTATACCTTGTACACATAGTGAGGTATACCGGGCAGCATTTACATTTCTGCACTATTGGGACTCGATCCAGGAAACAGGCTGGAAACTTAGGTTACAGTCAAAGCAAACAACAACTATGTGGAGAGGATGTATATCAGGTCAGAGACGCACCTGGGAGGCCGGAGTTTTTATAGGTCTTAGGTCAGACAATGGACAAATTGGAAAAATATGCTTATATGCATGTGGTTGGTTGCTGTTTTGCTTTTATGCCTCTGTCCTTAGGCCAGTGGCCCCTCAAGAGAGATGATAAGTATTGATAATCTATGTAATCTTGAAAATAATTTGAATTTTGCAAGTATTGGCTTAGTATTCCCTCTTTTTCAATTAGTTTAAGTTCCTTATGTGTATTTTTCAAATCACCAATTTCATTATTATTATTTGCCTAATTTGGTCTATTAGATATGGAGGAAATTATCTTAAAACTTCCAACAATTATTGTCAGTCTGTTGATTTCTCCTTGTAGGTCTACCAGTTTTTATTTTTATTTAGTAGGTACATAAACATTTGGGATTGACATATCTTCCTATTATACTGATTGTTTTATTTTTATAAAGTATCCCTTTCAGCTCTGATAATATTTCTTGCTTTACAGATTGGCCACTTTCTTTTGGTGAGTTATCTATGTGATATATCATTTTACTTCTTTCAATTTTCACTCTCAGATTCAGTGTTTGTACTGAAAACGTAATTCCTATTGGCAGGATAGTTTTCTTTTTTTTTTTTAAATCAATTCTGACAAAACATGTCTTTTACATGGAGTATTTGTTACATGTCTGGAGCCCTGGTGGCACAATGGCTAAACTCTCGTTTGCGAGTGAATAGGTTAATACTTGAAATACACTCAGGCCAGGCAATCTACTCCCATAAAGATTAAAGTCTACAAAACCCTATGGGGTAGTTCTACTCTGTCACGTGGGATCTCTATGAGTGGAAATCTACTCCACAACAGCTAACTGCAATATTTGTTACGTTTACATCTAATAAAAAGACTGATATATTTTATTTTTAACCCAGCAGTTTGCTATTTATTTTCTGTTTTTATATGTTCTCTGTTTACTTTCTCTTTCTTTGCCTTGGTTTTGATACTTCGGTTCTTGTTGCTGTTGTTAGTCATTTCTACTTCACGAGATTATAAATCAATATGCTTCTTTCTTGTCTAAATAGCAGAGAGATTGTAATAAAACCCGTTGTCGATTCTGACTCATAACAACCCTATAGGACAGAGTAGGATTGCCCTATAGGGTTTCCAAGCAGTGGCTGATGGATTTGAACTGCTGACCTTTTGGTTAGCACCCCAGCTCTTAACCACTACGCCACCAGAGCTCACTCTTAACTTATTATCCCAGCCACATAGTTTATCTTAAATTATTACAGTTACGTTTCTTGGACAATGCCAGACCTCCTCACACTTTAATTATCCTTTCCATTTCACATGGATTTAGTACTTTTGTTGTGATATATCCCAATTTTTTTATGTGTTTAAAAAGCCATAAAAATTTTTAGATTTACTCTCATATTCTTGTACAATTTTTTTTTTTTTTTCTTATACAGCCATGTAAGCCATGGGTCTATTTGTGAATATTTTGCCTCTGCTTGAATTAGATCAAGGTTTTATGGTTGTTTGGTTGTTGTTATTTTTAACAGTGTAAGATAATCACTTCTGGAGTTTTCAAATTTTGTTTCCAGAAACCTCTATTTTGTCTTCATTTTGAAAAATCTTTTGGCTGGTTATAAAACGATAGGTTTATAAGTACTTTTTCTAGCACTTTCAAGGAGTAATTTCATTGACTTTTGGCTACCAAAATTTCTGCTGAAACGTCCGATTTCAGTCTTTTTTTAATGACATTTTATAGTGTTTTTGTGAAAGTTTACACAGCAAATTGGATTCCCATTTAACAATTTCAGTACAAATTGTTCAGTGATATTAGTTACATTTTTCACAATGTGTCAACATTGTGTTTACTTGCTTTCTCTTTTTTTTTCCATTCTCCAGTGCTCTAGTTTCTCTGCCTCCTTATGTTCTCATATTTGCTTTAGAGTAATTGTTGACCTTTTGGTCTCATATAGATGTTTTTTTTAATGAAGCACTATACTCCCTGATAATATCCTTTATTTTGTTTGTCAATCTGTTATCTTGCTAAAAGGTGACCTCTGGAGATAGTTTCAGTTCATGACTCTCACTCCTTTGATGTAGTGCTTACTCTTAAAGTTGCAAGCTTTGTACATTCTCAGAGGAAATCTTCGGTGTTTACCATGGACTCCCACTTTGTCAGGCCTTGAACTCCATTGTTAGCTTGAAGTAATTGCAGAGATCTTTACACAGTTCTTTAGCTGTCCAGCTACTAATTTTTCCTTATTTTCTAAGGAGTTTCATCCTGAGCTTACACAGATTAAAAAAAAACAAACCCATTGCCATCGAGTCGATTCCGACTTATAGCTACCCTATAGGACAGAGTAGAACAGGCCCATGGAGTTTCCAAGGAGCACCTGGTGTATTTGAACTGCCGACCTTTTGGTTAGCAGCCATAGCTTTTAACCAGTACACCACCAGGATTTTCTTACATAGATTAGGAGTCAGCAAATATTTTGAGATAAAATTGCACACGTGAACTCATCTCTCTGTTTCCCACTTGCCTCAAGAGTCCTCGTTTCCCCGGTAAACTCAAATTTCAACCTCTGTCTCCTCAGCCCAGAAGGAGTGGGGCAGGCCGTGACCTCAGCTTTTTGCTCAGATTCTCTTTTCTCCACTACAAATTGGTAAATGCCCTGAGAGAGAAAGTGGAAGAGGTAAGATTTCCAATATTCGTCCTTATCGTGTTCCTCAATTTAATAGGAATGTATATATTTCACTCCTGAGTTTCCATGTTTCTTGTAGGTTTTTCATAGGTGGCACAGTGGTTAAGAGCTCAGCTGCTAACCAAAAGGTGGGCAGTTTGAATCCACCAGGCACTCCTTGGAAACCCTATGGGGCAGTTCTACTCTGTCTTATGGGGTCGCTATGAGTCAGAATCGACTGAACAGCAATGGGTTTGTCTTTTTTTTTAATTCCTTATTAGTTAGCATGTTGCAGTGTAGAATTCTATAATATTTTTCTGTTTCTATTGACATGATTTTGTTCTTCTATTCGATCCCTTATCAAGAGGAATCATATCTTTTTATTTTTGTAATATCGAACTATCTTCACTTTCCTGAGTTCAATCCTTCTTTGAAACTATGATTTCTAAAAAATATTACGTTGTTGTTTTTGTTATTGCTAGGTGCCGTTGAGGTGGTTCCAACTCATAGCAACCCTACGCACAACAGAATGAAACACTGCCCGGTCCTGAGCCATCCCTGCAATCGTTGTTATGCTTGAGTTCATTGCTGCAGCCACTGTGTCAATCCACCTCGTCTAAGGTCTTGCTCTCTTCTGCTGACCCTGTACTCTGCCAAGCATGATGTCCTTCTCCAGGGACTGATCCCTCCTGGCAATATGTCCAAAGTATGTAAGATGCAGTCTCGCCATCCTTTCCTCTAAGGAGCATTCTGGCCATATGTCTTCCACGACAGATTTGTTCATCAAAAGAACAAAAAATATTATGGCATATATATATTCTGCCAACTATGATTATCTAATATGTTATTATCTAGGGTTTTAGTATTTATATTTATAATTGTGCTAGAATTTTCTTTACCTCTTCTGTCCTTGTTCATTTTTCAACCACGGTTAGCTTAAAAAAAAAAAAAAAGATTCAGAAGCAATTCATTATTTTTGAGTGCAAAAAGAAGGTAACGTATGTTCTGTGCATGCTTGTTAATTAAAACTCAGTTGTAAACTGAGCATTTTTTGAAGAATATTTTTACTGATTTATCTTCCTTAAATTAATGATTATATTTCTCCTAAGTTTTCTGATATAGGGTGATATATATATGTAAATACTTTACATAAAATTTTTTATTATTTTCTATAACAGGTAAATTTTCAAAATTACTAGAGTTGTTCAAAATGTTTTTTTAAGATTTTTTTTTAATCTCCTGTAGATCTGTAAGTTCTTTTTTCTTATCAACCTTTTTAAGTAGTTTGATTCTCAGCCTGCTTTATGCTTAGGATGGTTTCTATTTCTTTGCATTATATTTCTTCCCTATGTACTCAATATTTTCTTCCTGATCTATCTCCTTCTGAGAAGTATATTTTAGAATCTTACTCTGTGATTTTGGACTTGTCAGTTTTTTAAATTATATAATCTCTAAATTTTTGCTTCACATATCCTGAGGCTATTTTATTAGCGTCATGAAAGTTCATGATTTAATACCTTTATGATGTACTGTCTTTATTATTATGATATGTAGATCTTTGTTTTTATTGATGGTTTTAAGAATCTGTTGTTATGTTATTGATGACCCATTACGGCCTAGTCAATTCCAACTCACAGCGACCCTGTAGGACAGAGTAGGACTGCTCCATAGAGTTTCCAAGAAGCAGCTGGTGGATTCCAACTGCCGATCTTTTGGTTAGCAATCGAACTCTGAGCCACTGTGCCACCTGGGCTTCATGTTGTTGATAATGGCACATTAACTTGAATTTTATTACTGTGTCTTCCATACCGTTATCTTCAACTTTTGTGCAATTGTGTTGTAAGTGCATCCTTTGCAAGTAGCAAAGGGGTTGTTTTGAGTGGGATTATCTGTCTTTTGAGGAGAGAATTTAGGGTATTTAAATTATTGGCATCTCAGACATGCTTGGAGTTTTTTATGCAGTCTTATTTTGTGTCTTATATTTTACATCATTTTCCTTGATTTTTTAAATTTTTCTTTTCTTAATCCTGTTGGATTTATAAATTTTCTTTATGTCAGTCTATCCTTTATTAGTTTGGATTCTGAGCATTCTACTTCTATTATTTAGTAAAAATTTATTTATATGCAGTTTATGACTTGCAAAATGTTCTTTGTGTTCTAAGTTTCCAGACTACCCTGTAGTTGCATTGAAGTCATGTGAGAGCTATACTTGACGGGCAATGAGAAAAAATTATTCCTTCTCTTCCATGATGAGAAAATTAAAAGATAGTGCACCTCTCTTTCCCTGCCTGTACAAAAACCTTGTAGGATACATGTTGTAGATGGCTTAGATTCAAGGCAAAAGAGAATTGCACTAGGCCGTGCATAAACCTGTTGCTGCCAATTCCAACCCATGGAGACCCTATGAGTTACCGAGGAGCAATGCTCCCTAGGTTTGTTTTTTTTTTTTTGGCTATAATCTTCATGGAAGCAGATTGCTGGCTCTTTCTTTTGTCGCACTGCTGGGTGGGTACAAACTGCTAACCTTTAGATTAGTATCTGAAAGCAAATTGTTTGTGCCAGCCAGGGACCTAGAATTTACTTAGTTAGATATTAAGCTGCTGATATTTCTTTGTCTGTAGCAGCACTTAGTATAAGGTATTTTTTTTTATTCTGACTAGAATGAATATCTATATTTTGTCAGCAAAATCTAAAAGTAGTCATTATTTCTGTCCTTTTTCCTAACAATAAAAGGACCCTGGTGTTTTTCCTGAAAGGCCTTCATATATTCCATGTTTTTATTTGAACTCTCATATTACATACTTTGTTTAATTTCTCCATGTGTTTTGAAAAATCTCCTTTGCTCACCATTTCTACCTTCTTAACAGTCTTACCTTCTGGCTTTATTTTCCTTTTTTTCTAATTGAATCTTTTAGCAGTTCTTTCAGCAACAATTAGGGAAATTTAAACTCTTAGTCTTTGTGTATCTTAAAATATCTCTGTTGAATTGAATGAATTAATAAATGCAGTATTTAGACCAAATTTGGAATTACATCTTCTGGAGTTTCTTTCATTTTGTTTTTTTGTTGTTATAATTGTTTAGTTTTGTGTTAAAATTTTTTCTTGCGTTTCACATATGTTCTAGATTGTAAAGGCTTTGCTATAGGACACGGGTAAGTATCTTTGTCCAGTACTGATGTGCGATGGATCACTTTTACATAGCCTTTCTCACCATGGACTTGTAACTCCCAATAAATGACTGGCTAGGACTATGCAAATGAGGTGTTGTGGCCCACAAAGGGGGTTGGACAGCATGCTTATAATGCAAATATGGTACTGCCACCTTGTGAGGGTGGGACCATGCAAATAAGGTGCATAGAACTCTGCAGGGGTGGTACCATGCAAACAAGGTGTATGGAACCCTAATGAGGGGAGAGGTCAGCCTTGCCATGCAGCTAAGCTTAAAAGAGAACCGATCCCGTAGCAGAGAGCAACCTGACCACCACTAAGAAGAAGAGGCAGAAGCAAAGCCCATCCTTTGGACCCAGGATCCCTAAGCTGAGAACCTCCAAAATCCAGAAGATAGAGAGAGAGCTGTAACCCTGGAAACAGCAAGACAGAGTGAGAAATAGTGGCAGAGAAATGGCAGTAGCAGAACCAGGGGAATGGCAGGAGATGGTGGATTGGATTTCCCAGCCTACAGAGTGAGAAAGCTGAGTACCTCTGAGTAGGAGACTTGCTGACAGAATGAGGTGCCTCCGGGCACTTGGCAGAGCTAGGCTTGTCAACCCACGGAGCTACAGAACTGAGTGCCTTTGGTTTGAGGCTTATTTGCAGGGTGGGCTGCCTCAAGGCACTTATTGGCAGAGCTAAAGAGCTTTGTTACATTTGCCAGAGAAAGGCAGACACCAGGCTGAGGGGCCAAGGGGCCGAGGGGCCAGGGGCCAAGGGACCAACAGCTAGAGAGAGGCTTGCCTTTGGGCACAGCTAAGAAGAGGCTATCCTGACCAAAGAACTATATCCTGAGATGTTTCTGATCCTGGATCGTAACCTGCTACTTCCCTAATAAACCCCATAATCATGAATATTGTCTGTGAGCTCTGTGAGACCACTGCAACAAATTATTGAACCCAATAGAGAAGTAGAGAGTGCCATGGGATGGACGACTGGTGTCAGAACTGGTAAAAAGTTTGGAGAGAGGAGGTATGTCTGACCTCCACCTCACAGGAATCAGCCTTGGGCTGTTGATGTTGATTCTCCTTCCCCATCATGAAGTTCGAGGAGGTCAGATGCCCCTGCCTCCACTACAGTACCATTTTTACAAGCTTCTTAAAAGGTTCACTGAATTTAGATCAATTTTTTTGTTTCCACACCAGCCTTTCTTTTTACTTTGGTATTGCAGATATTTGACCCAACACCCATTCATAGCACCCACATTAGATTGTGAGTTCCAAAGACTGAATCTGTTCCAAAGGTGTATCAAATAAGAGGCTTTTTGTGCTAAATCATGAAGCTAGTATGTGGGCTTTTTCGTAGTTTTAGGCAAAAGTGAGAGTTCCAGGTGGGCTCTGAGCATAAGACCTAAAGCACTGGCTCATGTCAGAACGTCAGCCTCAATATGTCTTCCTTCTCTTGTGGGCCACTCCTATGTCTACTTCTTTATTTATAGCTCCTGAATTTTCCCTTACACAAATATGACCTCTATCATTTGTGTGCTTGCTGTTTGATTTAGTCATATATATCTAGCATTTCAGTGTGCTTGAAATAGGCAGGAGTACTCTATATAAGAAATTTGATATCACTTTAGCTAATGTCTCCATATTTCTCAAATGAAAAGCAAGTTGATCAAGTTTCTTAAAATTTTCTTCCAGTGCTAGGGATCTGAAATTCTATCACTATTCCTATTGCAGGCCTCTCTTTTGCCCCTGAAAACTGAAGGCATTGTTTATTTAGCTTATGGGGACTAATTCCAAACCAAAAAAAAAAAAAAAAATCAAACCGGTTGCCATCTGGTAGATTCCGACTCATCCTGACCCTATAGGACAGAGTAGAACTGCCTTATAGGGTTTTTAAGGAGCAGCTGGTGGATTCGAACTGCCAATCTTTTTGGTTAGCAGCCAAACCCTTAACTTCTGCACCACCAGGGCTCCAGGGAACGATTCAGAGAGTATTTATTCCAGCCCCTTCTCTACTCAGGGTGTTTCTGTGTAGAAGAAATGAAATCAACCCTGGGATGTTTCCAAAGAAAAAGATTCCATTTAAGAACAAATTGACCATACTTGATGAGAATTGGGCAACCCTAGTGGCATAGTGGTTAAGAGTACAGCTGCTAACCAAAAGATCGGCAGTTCAAATCCACCAGGTGCTCCTTGGAAACCCTATGGGGTAGTTCTACCCTGTCCTATAGGATTGCTATGAGTCGGAATTGACTCAGCGACAACAGGTTTGGTTTTTTAGGTTCAGGTGAGAATTTAGGAGGTGTTCTTGAAGGACTACATGCTCACAGCTGAAAAACTACAGCAGACACGTTGTCTCACTGTGATTCCCAGATCCATTTGGTCTGTTTACTGTTTTCATTTGTTCCCAAGTTCCCTGAGAGAGGACAGCAAACTTATCAAACAGCCAAGAGGCTCCACAGCTTCTTGGCTGAGGATGAGTATAGCTGTGCTTTGTTTGGTCCTTTGTTAGTTTTATTCTTATTGCTTACTGTATACCCCTGAGGACCTGGAAAGAGCAAAGATTAAGCCATCAAAGCTAGCTATGAGCCAGCAGGAGGACCCTGCTTTCCTCTTTCTACTTAGCTTGAGCAATAAAAGAAAACTGGATTCCAGGCTCCCTGAGCGCTAGGGCTTAACAAGAGGTTCTTTGGTTTAAGGGTATGCTTCCTCCTTCTACGCTTTCCCTGAATGTTTACTTTATCAATCCCCAGCTACAAGATAAGTATAAAATATTTTCTTGTGTATGTTTCTGGCTGCCTACATTTTCCTCCCAACTTAAACAAAAATGGTTATATTAGATAGATGATAGATAGACGGATAGATAGATATCTACTTTTAGTAGAAGACAGCTGTCACACATTTAACTATGCTAGTAATTGCAGATAAAATGTTCTGAAGAAACTGTAATGTAGTAGTTCTTGTTTTGCTATTTCCAAAGCATTCTCACATTTAACAAGTCTGTTTATTCAACTCCTATTTACTACTAAGATGCTCATTTTATGCACTGTCTCTCCAAGTCTTTTATCAGGTTCAGTAAGATTCAGAAAATTGATTCTACTCTAGTCCAGAAATTGACTCTGAATTAGACCTCATAGATTATAAGTGGGGGCAGGGGGAGTGCCATTAGCAAATTTTCTCTCATTTAAGCCAACGCTGTATGCCTCAAGATTTTGTTTCTCATTTTATTTCTACTTGCATGTCCTTTTATTCTTCCTCACACATCATGGCTGTCATTCCTACTATCCTTTCTTTTCCAGACACAAATATAAACACATTTTCTCTAAAATAACCTCATGGAAAAGATGAGGCTGCCCATAGTACTGTTCAGAATTTCATATTATTTGGGAAGTTCAATAGCTTTGTTCGTTCCTCTCCTGGAGGCGTCTGAAATAGGTAGACAGACATTTTAGTTCGCAATGAACAGTGTGTCGCAGTGAGAAGTGAAAAGCCATTTTGTTTTAGGCAAAAAGAAGTTAGCTCAGAAATGCCGCAGGTCTCACTTAGCAGACTCTCAATTTCCAGCAAACGGCATGCTTCGGGTCTACAGAAAACACTGAGTTCAACGTTGTGTCTTCAAACAGATGCACTGCAGTTACAGCCTATTGCTCTTCTCTAGTGGGGAATATGGTGGGGAAAACGTTTATCTTCAGGCATGAGGAAGAAAATACAATTTGTGGAAAGGAAACTTACAGGCAGAAAAATTTAAGGAAGAATAAATGTCTGAAGACATAATACACAGGATTTTTATTGGGAGCAAATCCTTGTGGCATTTATCCAATCACCTCAATGTACACATCTGTATTAATTTACTATATGGATTTTATGGGGTAATACGAAAATACTTATGAACCAAGTATCTTGTAGGGCAGGCCCCCAATATAGACTTGTACGCTGTTGCAAGACCTGCCCAAACACTCAAGCACAACTTTATTTTATTTTCATAGGAATGTTTTTAGCTCCTCCCTACTGAGTTCAGCATTGACTTCATTGTATTCCCATAATAAAATTAACTTATCTATTAGAGTTTTCATCAGTTTGTATTTTTTTCAAGGTTATACTGGTATAAAATTTTTAAAAACTTTAAAAATAAAAAAACCGAAGTTTCCGTCCCATTTCGTTTCTCTTTCTCCTTTTCCATTTCTCCAAGGCAACACCTTTAAACCTTTTCAGTGGTATGTCTGGAATAGATCTTATTATTTTTAAATGATGTGATTACATGGCCATTTGTTGAGTTGAAGTTTTAAATATTGTTACTGCCTTCCTAAAATGGATTTTAGTCACCACTGCCTCCAACACATTAGACACAAATTCTATAGGGTCTCTATGAGTCAGAATCAACTTGATGGCAACGGGGTTTTTTATTCTCGAAATCTACTGTAACTGTATTTGGTTCTCATATTAATCCTTGTTTATAATGTTTGACGTGTAATTATTATTTACAATCAAGTGATGTAGAATGTTGTGTTTACATTTTACTTCTTGTGCACCATTTTGTCTTTTCTGGAGTTTATAACTTTATTTTTCATTTGCTTAGTTGTCTAAGTGTCTCTCACAACCAACATTCTTGTTAGTTGCCGCCAACTTGCCCCTGACTTACAGCGACACCGAGTGCCTCTCATAGAAAGTATAAAAACCCCCTCCATATAGTTCACAACTCTCAGCTAATCATCAATTTCACTGTTTCCTTAGAGACATCCCACTGATGGCTTTGGCCTGGTGGAATCTGTACCAGCTGCTCTCTAGGCTTGAGGTACAGCTGTTTTCCTGAAACGTCCTAAAACACTCCTCCTGGGAATCACTGTATCACTTTCTCCTGTTGGGACAGCAGTTTTCCTGTAACTGATGGATTTTCCCCTCCCTCCTTCTCCCCTTCTTCTTCGTCTTCTGGTATCACATACCTTTCAGGAATATCCCCACAACACTGCATCGCAATTTTTCCGAGACCTATAAGTCTGATTTTTCTCCCTGACTTTATATTTGAATGATAGTTGCGAAGGTAATGGATTCCTAGTGGAGATATTTGAAAACATTATTTGAAGGTCTTCTGGTTTCCAGTATTGTAACTAAGAAATTGTATGCTGTCCCAATTGCTGAAACTGATTTTTTTTTTTTTTTTCTCTCTGTAAGCTTTGATAATCTGTTTGTGGCCAACACTTGGCTATTTGATGTTGATGCCTGTATCTGATTTAGGTGTCTCCATTGTGGTGAGTACTTGCGAGCTATAAAAAAAAAAAAAAGCTACCTGGAAACTTTCAATTTGAAATTTTAAAAAATTATTTCTTTGCTGACTGTACTCTGTTTCCTCGACTTTTGCTTTGTTCTTCACTCTCTTATTCTTCAGATAATAATAATATCTGGCCCTGTATTACATTTAAAGTGATACAATAAATGCTTTAAAAATACAGAATAATGCCAGAACATATATATTTAATTATATATTAATGGTGTGAGGGATACAATTGCTATTTAGGAAAGAAAAGGGAGATTAATGTGAAGTGCATATTTAAAGAAGACAGAGAAGAAAACATGACCTTGCACTGGTTACTGAGACACAGAGCACATTTCATCTTTGATAGACTGAAGAATAAATCAGTAATAACGATGAAGGCCATTTATCAAACTCGTACTCATAGCCAGGGAATGTACTACAACTTTGTGTATTACGTATCCTATTTACTCCTCCAAGCAAATCTGTGTGCAATTATTTTCTCCGTTTTTAAAGATGAGGAAACTGAGGCCTGGAGAGGAACTGAAATTGCCTAAAGTCAGAAAGCTAATCAATAGTTGAGCCAGTATTAAAGCCAAAATGTCCGCCTCCAACATTTGTGCTCTGAAACAGGAGGTTATGCTCATCCTTGCATAGGCACCGTTTACATTTAACAATATATTCTAAGTTTATAAAAGCATTTTCAAGAGTTGGTTCAGGAAGCCAAATAGAAATTAAGTTGTAACATATAAATGTCTTTCATTAAAAACTGATCAGTTGAATCAAACATGAAAACCCCTGACCAATACATCTTATGAATATGGGTGCAGAAATCCTTGACAAAGTCCTAGCAAACTGAATCCAGTACCACGTAAAAAGAATTAAACATCATGGCCAAGTGGGAATTTTCCCAGGGATGCAAGGTTGGTTTAACATCTTGAAATCAATTAATGTCACATATCACATTAATAGAATAAAGGACAAAAATCACATAATCATCTGCGTAGATGCAGAAAAAGCATTTAAAAAATTCAAACCTCTTTCATAATAAAAATACTCAACAAACTAGAAACAAACTTCTTCATCCAAATAAAGGACATCTATGAAAAGTCTACCGCTAACATATTCCAGTGGTAAGATGCTCACTCCCACGAGGGAGACCCAGGTTCTATTTCAGGCCAGTGCACCTCATGTACGGCTATTGCCAGTCTGTCAATGTAGGCTTGGTTGTTGCTATTATGCTGAACAGGTTTCAGCAGAGCTTCCAAACTAAGTCCAACTAGGAAGAAAGGCCTGGCAATCTACTTCTGAAAACCAGCCAGTGAAAGCCCTGTGGGTCACAAGGGTCAGATTCACAATCAATCATTAAGATGGCACAGAACCAGGCAGCATTTCCTTCTGTGGTGTAGGAACTTAGGTCTCTTGGTTAACGTCATCAACAACTCATAAAATGGAAATGCCTCTTAAAGATATTTCTATATTTCAGTAATTGCAAAAAAAAGTCCCAACAAGAATTCCAAAAATTAAAAATAAAATGAAACTACAGAACACACAAGACAGGACTGAACCTATAGGTAGATTTTATTTCCAATAAATAACCCTAGGGAAACCCTGGTGGCCTAGCCGTTAAGAGCTATAGCTGCTAACCAAAAGATCGGCATTTCGAATCCACCAGGCACTCCTTGGAAACTCTGTGGGGCAGTTCTACTCTGTCCTATAGGGTCATTATGAGTCGAAATCAACTTGACGGCAACAGGTTTGGTTTTTGGTCTTAGTGGAACCAATGGTTAAATGATTGGCTGCTGACTGAGTGGTTAACGGTTCAGACCCACCCAGGGGCTTTGTGCTCCCTTAAAGATTGTTGTTAGATGCTCTCATGTCAGTTCCGACTCAGAGCAGCCCTGTGTACCATAGAGAAACACTACTCAGTCCTGTGCTGTGATCACAATTCTTGTTATGCTTGAGCCCATCTTTGCAGCCACTGTGTCAATCTATCTCCTTGAGGTTCTTCCTTTTTTTTGCTGACCCTCTACTTGGCCAAGCATGATGTCCTTCTCCATGGACTAGTTCTTCCTGATAACATGTCTCACCATCGTTGCTTCTAAGGAATACTCTGGCTGTACATCTTCCAAGACAGACCTATTCATTCTTCTCGCAGTCCATGGTATATTCAATACTCTTCACCAACGCCATATTTCAAAGGTCATTACCCAGCTTTCAAATGCATATAAGGTGATTGAAAACACCATGGCTTGGGTCAGGTGCACCTTAGTCTTCAAGGTGACCTCTTTGCTTTTCAACACTTTAAAGAGGTCTTTTGCAGAAGCAAAATTGCCCAATGCAATGCATAGTTTGATTTCATGACTGCTGCTTCCATGGTGTTGATGATTGTGGCTCCAAGTACAGTGAAATCCTTGACATGTTGCTTATCATGATGTTGCCCTTCAAGATTACAGCCTAGGAAATTCTGTGGGGTAGTTCTACTCTGTCACATGGGAGTCAAAATTGACTTGATGGCAATCAGCAACAACAACAAATATAAAAGCATTAAGATTCTACTAAGACACACCTTGTTAAATTGTGCCCCTTTTAACATATAGCAACTTAATACTTTAAAATCCTGATGCAACAAAATTAGTCAATAAGGCATGTAATGGTGCCTGCTTCCATTAATGAGTACAAAGGACTTCTGTAGTGCTAAGTATTCCTTCATTTATATTTTGACAAAGTATATTTTGACAAAATTTCTAGGCCATTTCTTAGGTAGAGCTCTCCATTATTTTTGCACATCCGTTTATTGAATTTTAACACATAAATTTTTAAGTGGCTAACACACTTTCTGTGCATAAAGAGGGAAAATGTGCTGCTGTGGGGAGCAGACTGGAGTCAGGAATTCTGAGCTCAGGTCTCAACTTTGCCATCAATCCTCTGCACAGCTTTGGGTAGCTGACTTCTCTATGGGCTTCAATTTCTTCACTTTATAAAGAAAAGGGTCAGACTAGATCTGTAAGGTTTTCTTTTTTTTTTCCTGAGCTTATGTTCATGAGTCCACAGTAGGTTTTCGAGCATTTCCATTTCAACTGCAATTTGTAAAGCCATGTTTTCCCTGGGGTACATAACTGATTTCCAGTCTGCCCTTGAATAATGATGTACTCATTGAACAAACAAACAAGCAAACAGATACATAAATAAATGCAAAGTCAATTGCTCAATCTGTTAGAAACTAGTTCATTCAGGAACCAAATGACAAAAAGAAGTGCCCCTTAAAAGAATTTAAAACCATGATGAACACCTTCTGCACACTTACGGTGATTTATAATTATTTTTTACGTAAGTGTTATAAAGAAGGTAACCTCTGTAATTTTTCATATATGTTTAACTATTGTTATTATTATCGTTATCTGGCTATATATTTAGCTCATTTAATTTATGAAAAACAATGACCTTCAGACAGGCTGTTCCCCTGGTCAAATGAACAAAATAAGTTTTCTTTCTATGAGGAAAGAAAGTCTAATTTCATATTACATTTTACAACGCCTTTGATTTCAAAACAAGCCCCATAACATCTGACTTCTGAATTCATATTTTGAGATACAGAGATGAGATAGTAAATGGACAGATGAGATTGGTTGATAGACAGATGATAGATAGATATGGTCAGGCAGACAGACAGGTAGATAGACTACGCACAGAGACCTCTGTGATGAATTTGTAACTGGCTCTCCAGTATTTCTTTTGGAAGCTCATGTTGCCTGGATATCAGTATATCCTCCCTCAGGCACCATGTAGTCTTGAATTGTCCTTTTGGTTGTTGACCAAGAACAGGCGTAGGACTCTGGAAAGGATTTGTTATGGGTGATCCACTTGCCTTTCTTTGGTAACCTGGAAGAAAAGCAATTTTAAAAGGTGTGGGGAGTAGGAACGAAGCTTTAGAACGGGGAGATTGAGGGATATCCGAAATGGGTCCTGCCTGCGAAGGACGCTGGGATTGAAAAGGAGTGACTGACTGGACAGTAACCCCATCCCGTAGTTAGACAGGGACGTTAACCAGACTGCCCTCTCCCCCTCACCCAAGCAGCTACTGAAGAGCTGCCTTTTAAATGCAAATCCAACCATCAATTGGTAAATCCTCTAGGACCACTTCCCTAGGGATTTCCAGACTTCCCTTTCCTCTCCCTTCCCTCTGCAGCGCCAGGGTTAGACTCCCTTTCCCCTTTGTAATTCACCCACTCTTAGATCATAGACCCCCCCCCCCAGGAAAATTTCATCACCTAGGTAACCGTCAGCGTTTCACGTTTTGCTTTGGGATTCAGCGCTGTCCTCTGTCCATGAGTATCTCCTTATTAAAAGCCGTTAGTCCAATCAATCTATCTTTTCCTGCCACTCCCCCCCCCCCCCCGCCAGAATCCTAACCAAGCCTATCCAAGGGTGTTTTGGGATTGCTTCACCTCCTGTGACCCCGGCCCCCAGCTTTGGTATTGCCCCAACTGCTGATTAGGCGGGGTACTACCAAGAACCTTCTGCATATCTGAAGTTCAGACCTTCAGAACTCTGAAGCAGATCAATTTCACAAAGAAATAAATTCGGTAAATTAAAGATCTGGGGCATGCTTCTCTTAAACCTGTGTGCCATCTCCTCTCTGGAAAGCCTTTGACTCTCTCAGAAATAAGCAAGCCTGGGGTCGCAGGCATGTGTTATAAACCAAGATTCATTTTTCATCCTAACAAAATTACTTTGCCGCTGACAAGGTCAGAAATTGTAAAGTGAAGATTTAAAAAATGCTTTTTTTCAAGAAGAGTTTAGTGCAGCAACCCAGTCTCTTTAGTCTGTCAGGGCAGGAGAAGGAGACATGGATTTGTCTAGGGTGATGTTTGTCAGAGGAATTTGATTAACTACTTGAAGGGAACTGTCAACATCTCGCCAAACTAATCTGAAATGACTCATTTCCTTAAATGTGTTTAATTGAGTTGGGGCCTTGGGGCACATTTTTATCAGATTTCTAGTGCTTCATAGCTGATGCCCTGTCCTGAAATTTGCAAAAATCTGTCTTTCTCCTATTATTTAATCTGTCTTTTATGTCTCAGCAGCAGCTTAGAAGTCAAGAGCAGCATAAAAAGTGGCAGCCACAAATCACACCAGAATTTTGTTAATTCAAAGAGAAATCTATCTGATTTAAATTATTATGGAAAGATTTATATTCAGAGATGGTAACCTGGAAGAAAGGTGTGTGTGTGTGTGTGTGTGTGTGTGTATGGGTCAGATACACAGAGAAAGAAGGATGTTTGGTTTTTTGTTTTGTTTTGTTTTAAGAGAAAAGTAATAGCTGTATCATTAGGCCACAGGACCCTGTAATTATGAAAGTGATTTCTTGATCCTCAGTCTGTTTACCCTGAAGTTTATTGCCTTATTTTCCATAATCCTTTCTTATATTCTACTGGGAGAATTACATCCTATTGGAAGAAATTTCCTGAGTTTCTCTCTCTCTCTTTCTCATTCATAGACTGATTGATAAAGATATAGAGGCACTCTCATATATGTTGAAATACACATTTCAAAAATATTCCTACACAATTTGAATAATGGTGAAAAATTAAAGTAGAAATATGCAAGATAAGCCTCCTTGGGTCTTGGGGCCCATTACATAATCAAGCTAATTGCATTAAGAAATAAAGTGCAGCCAGCCATCACAACAAAATTATATTTAAAAGTCAATATAAGTGGAACTTTGAATGCTACTGAAAACTTGAAATGTTTCAAGGGTGCAGAGACATACAGCAGACGAATTCAGAACTGAAATACTAAAAATATCTGAGGCTCTACAATGAGATGGAGAAAGAAGCTACCTACACTTATATGAAACAAGAAGCTGCAGAGAAGGATAAGACAAAACAAAAGTTCAAGTGTATTAGTCCCCTACGACCCCCATTTTAAAAGTAGGTTCAAATGATAGTGAATATCTTTTGAATTTATATTCCCTTATTCTGCATATCACAGTATCCTACCAGTTTATATACAAACCCATTGCCATCAAATCAATTCCGATTCATAGGGACCATGTGAGGACAGAGTAGAACTACCCCATAGGACCTCCAAGGTTGTAAATCCTTACAGAAGCAGACAGCCACATCTCTCTCCTGTGGAGTGGCTGATGGGTTCATACCTCGGACTTTTCGGTTAGCAGCCAGGTGCTTTAACTGTTGTGCCACCAGGGCTTCATATATACATATATACTATAATTTGCATTTTTTCTGAAATGTAATATAAAATTAACTGATTAATTCAAGACATGAATTAATGCTTCCTTTTCTTTATTCATTGACTGTATCAAAAATTCTACCATTATTTTTCTTTTTCAATGGTATTAAAGTATGGAAATGAGTTGTAGTTATCATTATTGCTTTTGATAGAAACTTTTTAAAGTTCCTTCATTTCACCTAGGGAAAAATCCACATGAATGAATGCTTTCCAGAAGACTCAGTTTTGCTATCTGATGAAGGACTTCTGAGTGTTAGAACCTTGCCCCTTTACTGGATGATCCTCCTCAAGGGCCATCGCATTTTATAGATTTTCATCCTCCACTTGGTTGTGTTTACCCGTTGCAGTAAGGTTCCCTTTAAATGATCTCGTCCGCTTCTGTGCTGTATGTTGAACAAATAACCTGAGAAGCTGGACAATCTGAGTAAGAATGAGGCTGCAGGATCAGAGGAAGACTCATTAACAATCTGTGTTATGCAGATACTTGCTGAAAGTGAAGAGGATTTAAAGTACTTACAGATGAAAATCAAAGACCACAGCCTTCAGTATGGATTACACCTCAACATAAAGAAAATAAAAATCCTCACAACTGTACCAATAAGCAACATCATGATAAATGTAGAAAAGATTGAAGTTGTCAAGGATTTCATTTTACTTGGATCCACAATCAATGCCCATGGATGCAGCAGTCAAGAAATCAAAAGACGAATTTCATTGGGCAAATCTGCTGCAAAAGACCTCTTTAAAGTGTTAAAAAGCAAAGATGTCAGCCTGAAGACTAAGGTGAGCCTGACTCAAGCCATGGCGTTTTCAATTGCCTCATCTGCATGTGATTGCTTGGCAATGAATAAGGAAGATCAAAGAAGAATTGACACCTTTGAATTATGGTGTGGGCAAAGAATATTGAATATACCATAGACTGCCAAAAGAACGAACAAGTCTCTCTTGGAAGAAGGACAGCCAGAATGCTTCTTGGAAGCGAGGATGGTGAGACATGTTATCAGAAGGGACTAGTCCTTGGAGAAGGACATCATGCTTGATAAAGTAAAGGGTCAGCAAAAAAGAGGAAGACCCTAAATGAGATGGATTGACACAGTGGCTGCAAATCGTGAGGATGGCACAGGACCGGGCAGTGTTTTGTTCTATTGTACATAGGGTTCCTATAAATTGGAACAGACTCAATGTCACCTAACAACAACAACAACGTGCTTCTGTGGATTAATAATAATAAATCACATTATTAGAGTTATAACTGACATTGAAAAAACCCTCTAAGTGAGATTGTAGTGAACTTTTTTTTTATTAAAAATAAATCGTTTTAAGGCATGCATTATATTATAATTTTTGCATAGAATAGCTTTTATTTTCTTCCTCTGAAGTTCTTGGCTCTCTCTTGATTAATTTTTTGTATCAGGATCGTCACACTCATTGTATCTCTCTCAGGTAAAAGAACATATTTCTACCCATTCAGAAGGAGTAGGAAAAAAAAACATTTGGAGCTCTAGAAAGACCTTTTCAACTTGTGACTCCAGAGCTGTCCCTGTGTTACTCTGCAACATTCACAGTCCCTCATGTATGCCCAGGCTAATGTGGCCTAATAGTTAAGATCTATAGCTGGTAACCAAAAGGTCTGGAATTTGAATCCACCAGATGTTCCTTGGAAAATCTATGGGGCAGTTCTACTCTGTCCTACGGGGTCGCTGAGTCGGAATCAACTTTATGGCAATGGGTTTGATTTTTTTTTTTTACTGATAAGTTCATGGCCCATGATGTGGCAGGAAGCTTGCTGTTGTGATAATTTTCCTTTGCTACTTTGTTCTATTTATTTCTTTCCAGGAACTGGTTAATAAATAAATGAACGAACAAAAAACATTGCTGTCCAGTCAATCCTGAGGCATAGCCACCCTACAGGACAGAGTAGAACTGCCCCATAGGGTTTCCAAGGAGCAGCTGGTGGATTCGACCTTTTGATTAGCAGCCAAGCTCTTAACCACTGCGAAGGAGGAACTAGATAAAAAAGGTAGATAGCTGGCCTCAAGTCTGCTCCGACTCCTGGCAACCTCATGCACAATATAATGAGATATGGCCCAGTTTTGTGTCAGCCTCACAATCCCTGGCAGGTTTCAGTCCGCTCTTGAAGCATTTCTCCCCAACCATCTCACCAAGGGTGCTCTTTACTCCTGCTGATCCTGCATTTCACCAAACATGATACCCTCCTCCAGCAATTGTTTCCTCCTGATGATGTGTCCAAAAGAAGTAAGTTAGACGATGTTCTGTTGTGATCCATATGGCTTTCATTGATTAATTTTTGGTCTGTCTTAGTCTGAAAGTTCTACTGAAGCCTATCTACGGGGTGACCCTGCTGGTTTTGAAATACCATTAGCGTAGCTTCCAGCGTCACAGCCACATGCACGCCACAGTATGACAAACTGACGGATGGGTGGTGGAAGAAGAAGCTACACGTACTTGCATTGTCCGGAGAATTCTCTTTATCTGCCAGTAACTCTACTGCAGGCAGCAGAAGGCAGGCTTCAAAGGTTTCATACTAGGTTACTTTTCAGGCCTATTGCAGCCTGAGTCTGTAGAGGCAGTGAGGTCCCGGAACACTTGGGGACTGAGGAGGAAAGCTCATCAGTCCTTCATCTTTCATTCTAGTAGTCTGTTTCGGCCCTGATTGTCTGGGGGATACAGGCTATCAGATCGGGTGGTGTGTTTCCTTGGGTAGGCTTCTGGCATGTGCAGGCAGTTCTCTCTTTATTGCAGCTTCAATAGAGACGCTCACCCCATCTTTGCCCTTACTTATGAGAGAGCCTTTGCTTCCTTGGCTATTCTACTGGGGAAAAGTTCCCAGCCTCTGTTTTGGAGGATGAAAGAGTATTGGGAGGTGAATCTTCATTTCTCCTTAATGCTCAAAGGAAACAGTGATATTAAAAATTAAATATTAATGGCTTATTTCAAGACTAAAATTGTGATTCATTAAAAGGTTAATTTCTTACTACATATGGAAAATCAGCATTTCTTGCATTCTGGAAACTAATATCTTAACCAGTAAGACTAAATAAATAAGTAAATAAATAAATAATAATAATAAGTGGATAGTAATGGGAAGTATAATGGAGTTTTTATTTTTCACTTAACAATGTAGTCTGTTTATTATGACATAAGCACTTAGACAACATGGAGAAGCTCTGTTCCTGAGCTTCCTTGTGATTATACCAAAATGTAATTTAGTACATTTATTTCTTTGGGGTAAGAAACTGAAATAATTAAAATATTTTGCAAATACCAAGTGCTTGGTAAATGCAATATGGTTATAGTAGACATATATGATGTTTTAGGAGAATCATGATTTGACAGACAGGAAGTTGCATTTCCTTATTTTATAACCATTTTCCTACTGAAAAATAAAATATAATATCCACGCCTAGAATACTGAGAAGTGCCTGTAAGTGGGGGTCATGCTGAAAGGCAGAAAGTTGATCTCAAGCTAACTGACAAAAAGCTAGCTTGGTTTTAACATTGCTGTGCCCTGGTGGCGTAGTGGTTAAGTGGTACGGCTGCTAACCAAAAGAGCCGGCAGTTCAAATCCGCCAGGTGGTCTTTGGAAACTCTATGGGGCAGTTCTATTCTGTCTTATACGGTCGCTATGAGTCAGAATCGACTCCACGGAACTGGGTTGGGTGCCTCTTAGCAACCCCTTTATTGGAACAAAAGCTAATTTTGTGCAGTTGGTGGCAACTTTATTGGGAAAACAAACCAAATAAGATTTGTCTACTCAATGCAAGGGAAAAAAATCAATGCAATTTTTCTTATTGATAAGCTATCGAAATCACACACACACAAAAGGCAAAGCACTAGCTACTGCTTGACCTATCATTGCCAAGAAGAAACTCGCACTTTATGGAAATAGTAAGCGACACCACAACACTAACAACCTATTTGATCATTTATAATCTGGAGGTTATGAAACAGAAAAAAAAAAGATCAGTTCACTTTTATTTTCATTCAATGCTCAGATGCACAAAGTAGTTACAATATCTAATTCTGTTTTTACTATTACATATTTTAAATTCAATTCATTAAGATTTTAGCAACTATGTATTTGTGTTCTCAACTCTATTAACATTATGAAGATAGTAGAAAAATGAGTTTTAATCTCAATTTTGTATCCATATTGTTTAAAATCTCTAAAAACGATATAACACCTTTAAAAGAAGCATAGTGGATGTTAGCTATCAGTCATTACAGAAGTGCTTGTGTCTACTTTTTGACGACCTCAGCACTTCTGAGGTTCCTGCTATCTATCACTGCCCCACTCCCCCAGTATTACATAATGCATATGTAGTGAGTAGGCTGGAGAAACAATGGGAACTGAAAAATGGAAAATTAAGTTTAGGCCAGATCAAAGCTTATCCATGAGTATCATGCTTAGAAGTTTGGATTCAACTTCCATCTCTTGAATTCCACCTTCAAATAACTTATTGTATGTGATAAAATACTCATGGATACTCTTTTCCGTTCACCATATCTCTGAGTAAAACAGTATTTTTTCATGGAAACAACAAAACTTGTTTTATACTTCATCTCCAGTTTTTTCTATTCACGTTTTGTTTTCATATCTAAAACTGAGCATGCAACTTAAAATATTAAATGAGAGGGGGCCAAGATGGCTGACTAGGTATACGCTACCTCAGATCCCTCTTGCAACAAAGACTCTGAATCGATCACATACATGACAATCCACGAACCCTGAACAACAAACACAGATTTAAAGAGTTGACCTGAGTGTCAGAGACCATGAACGAACAACTACAGGGAAGCAGCGACTGTTTTTGGAACCTGGAGCCAGCGTCCCAGTCAGGTATCCTTGGCGCCGGACTTAGGATTGGGCCCAGGGGAGCTGAACACAACATCTGTGATGGCGCAAACATGGGGCGCAGCCCTAGCCCCCTGAACTGACCCTGGAAGGGGGCCCAGCTGGTCCGTAAGGGCAGCACGGCCACGCGGCTGGTGGGAGGAGAAGTCCCCGGGTGGCAGTGACTGGTTTTGGAGCCGGGAGTGCAATGTCCCAGCCGGGGAACCTTGGCGTGGGGCTTTGGACTGGGAGCAGGGGAGCTGAGCACCACATCCTGTGATGGTACAAACACAGGGCACAGCCCCAGCCCCCTGAACTGACCTGGGGGGGCCCAGGTGGTCCTTGTCAAGGGAACCTTGATGCTGGGCTTTGGACTGGCAGCGGAGGAACTGACCGCGGCTTCTGAGACAACTCAAGCACGGGACGCGGGCCTGACCCTCGGGGACAATCTCTACCCAGCCAGCACACACAGGCAACGCGCCCCTCGGGAATCTCAGATAAAACAGTCATCCCAAGCAAGAGAAGTAACTTTGTCTATATTCTGGGGTGCTACTCTCTTCTGTTTTTCTGAACCCTTCCCTCCCTTTCCCAGGCGGCTTTATTAACATTGGAATTTCCTGAGCTAGAGGGAGAACTGCTCCACGCTTTTTCTTTTCTTGCTCTTTTCCTAACCCATTCTTCTGGCCTGAGAGAAGCAACCACAAAAAAAAAAAACAGGGACCAAAAATCCTTCCCTAATTGGACTAAAAACACAGAACCAGCTCCAGCCAAGCATATGTGATCCACAGTCTCGGGCTTTCATCCCTACAGGGAACAAGGTGGCTATTATAATGCAAAGGCATTTCTGATAGGGTTCTGACTGCATTTTTTTTTTTTTAGCGGATTTACTGGTAAGACAAGTTTCCCAGGTCCAATATCTCTACATATTCAACACAGCACTCACTGACCCACAACAGGGAACTGAGGGCTGAAGCTTCCCCCAGACCACCTAGCCTCCTGCCTTAGTGGTCTAAGGAGGGTGACACCTACCAATCTGTAGAGATACTTGCATTGGGGGCCTAAGGTACACCTGCAGAGCCCACCCACCAAGGTGCTTTAGGAATAGAGACACACCTACCTCACTGACACTTGGGGGAAGCCTGTCAGCATCCTGCCCCCCCTGGAGTGTGAACTGCAGCTGCTACTAGAATCTGGGGCACACAACTCTCACCACTACTTCTCAAGGTGGAGAGGTGACAGGGTGCATCACACACCTGATGACCCAAAATCAGATTCTACTCAAGAATAGTGAATGGACTCAGGCATATATATCTGGTAACAGCCCAAAGCAGCTGGTAATAGGTCATAAGTAAGTCAAGGGCTACAACAATCAAGACAGCACAATCCAGTAGCCACGTCTATTGAAAGAAAACAAAACAAGATAAGACTCAGTGAGCAAACACTGAATAAATCACTACAATATCTTAGTGATGGCTCGGAGACAGCAGTCGATATCAAACCACATAAAGAAGCAGACCATGACAGCTTCTACAACCCCCCAAACAAAAGAATCAAAATCTTTCCTAAATGAAGATACAATCCTGGAATTATCAGATACAGAATATAAAAAAACTAATTTACAGAATGCTTCAAGACATCAGGGATGACCTCAGAAATGAAATAAGGCAATCTGCAGAAAAAGCCAAGGAACACACTGATAAAACAGTTGAAGAACTCAAAAAGATTATTTAAGAACATAGTGGAAAAAATAATAAGTTGCAAGAATCCATAGAGAGACAGCATTCAGAAATCCAAAAGATTAACAATAAAATTACAGAATTAGACAATGCAATAGGAAGTCAGAGGAGCAGACTCGAGCAATTAGAATGCAGAGTGGGAAATCCGGAGGACCAGGGAATTAACACCAACATAGCTGAAAAAAAAAACAGATAAAAGAATTAAAAAAATGAAGAAACCCTAAGAATCATGTGGGACTCTATCAAGGATAACTTGGGTGTGATTGGAGTCCCAGAACAGGGAGGGATGACAGAAAGCACAGAGAGAATAGTTGAAGATCTGTTGGCAGAAAGCTTCCCTGACATCATGAAAGACGAAAGGATATCTATCCAAGATGCTCATCGAACCCCATTTAAGATTGATCCAAAAAGGAAAACACCAAGACATATTATCATCAAACTTGCCAAAAACAAAGATAAAGAAAAAATTTTAAAAGTAGCCAGGGATAAAAGAAAGGTCTCCTACAATGGAGAATCAATAAGAGTAAGTTCAGACTACTCAGCAGAAACCATGCAGGCAAGAAGGCAATGGGATGACATATACAGAGCACTGAAGGAGAAAAACTGCCAGCCAAGGATCATATATCCAGCAAAACTCTCTCTGAAATATGAAGGCGAAATTAAGATATTTACAGATAAACACAAGCTTAGAGAATTTGCAAAAACCAAACCAAAGCTACAAAAAATACTAAAGGAAATTGTTTGGTTAGAAAACCAATAATATCAGATACCAGCACAACACAAGGTCACAGAACAGAACATCCTGATATCAACTCAAATAGGGAAATCACAAAAACAAAATAAGATTAATTAAAAAAAAAATGTTCAAAACAGGGAATCATTGAAGTCAATATGTAAAAGATCACAATAATCAAAAAGAGGGACTAAATACAGGTGGCATAGAACTGCCATATGGAGAATGATACAAGGCGATATAGGACAATACAAGTTAGGTTTTTACTTAGAAAAACAGTGGTAAATATTAAGGTAACCACAAAGAGGTATAACAACTCCATAACTCAAAATAAAAGCCAAGAAAAACGTAACGACTCAGCAAACATAAAGTCAAATACTATGAAAATGAGGAACACACAATCTACAAAGAAAAACGTCTCAGCACAAAAAAGTAAGTGGAAAAATGAAATTGTCAACAACACACATAAAAAGGCATCAAAATGACAACGCTAAACACATACTTATCTATAATAACGCTGAATGTAAATGGGCAAATGCACCAATAAAGAGACAGAGAGTCTCAGCATGGATAAAGAAACACGATCCATCTATACGCTGCCTACAAGAGACACGCCTTAGACTTAGAGACACAAACAAACTAAAACTCAAAGGATGGAAAAAATATATCAAGCAAACAATAAGCAAAAAAGAAGAGGAGTAGCAATATTAATCTCTGACAAAATAGACTTTAAACTTAAATCCACCACAAAAGATAAAGAAGGACACGACATAATGATAAAAGGGACAATTGACCAGGAAGTTATAACCATATTAAACATTTATGCACCCAATGACAGGGCTGCAAGATACATAACTCAAATTTTAACAGAACTGAAAAGTGAGATAGACACCTCCACAATTATAGTAGGAGACTTCAACACACCACTTTCGGAGAAGGACAGGACATCCAGTAAGAAGCTCAATAGAGACACGGAAGACCTAATTACAACAATCAACCAACTTGACCTCATTGACTTATACAGAACTCTCCACCCAACTGCTGCAAAATATACTTTTTTTTCCAGCGCACATGGAACATTCTCTAGAATAGACCACATATTAGGTCATAAAACAAATCTTTGCAGAGCCCAAAACATCAAAATATTACAAAGCTTCTTCTCAGACCACAAGGCCATAAAAGTGGAAATCAATAACAGAAAAATTAGGGAAAAGAAATCAAATACTTGGAAACTGAACAATACCCGGCTGAAAAAAGACTGGGTTATAGAAGACATTAAGGAGGGAATAAGGAAATTCACAGAGTGCAACGAGAATGAAAATACTTCCTATCAAAACCTCTGGGACACAGCAAAAGCAGTGCTCAGAGGCCAATTTATATCGATAAATGCACACATACAAAAAGAAGAAAGAGCCAAAACCAGAGAACTGTCCCTACAACTTGAACAAATAGAAAGTGAGCAACAAAAGAATCCATCAGGCACCAGAAGAAAACAAATAATAAAAATTAGAGATGAACTAAATGAATTAGAGAACAGAAAAACAATTGAAAGAATTAACAAAGCCAAAAGCTGGTCCTTCGAAAAAATTAACAAAATTGATAAACCATTGGCCAGACTGACTAAAGAAATACAGGAAAGGAAACAAATAACCCGAATAAGAGACAAGATGGGCCACATCACAACAGACCCAACTGAAATTAAAAGAATCATATCAGATTATTACGAAAAATTGTACTCTAACAAATTTGCAAACCTAGAAGAAATGGATGAATTCCTGGAAAAACACTACCTACCTAAACTAACACAATCAGAAGTAGAACAACTAAATAGACCCAAAAGAGAAAGAGAGATTGAAACGATAATCCAAAAACTCCCAACAAAAAAAAGCCCTGGCCCGGATGGCTTTACTGCAGAGTTCTACCAAACTTTCAGAGAAGAGTTAACACCACTATTTCTAAAGGTATTTCAAAGCATAGAAAATGACGGAATACTACCTAACTCATTCTATGAAGCCACCATCTCCCTGATACCAAAACCAGGTAAAGACATCACAAAAACAGAAAATTACAGACCTATATCCCTCATGAACATTGATGCAAAAATCCTCAACAAAATTCTAGCCAATAGAATTCAACAACATATCAAAAAATTAATCCACCATGACCAAGTGGGATTTATACCAGGTATGCAAGGCTGGTTTAATATTAGAAAAACCATTCATGTAATCCACCATATAAATAAAACAAAAGACAAAAACCACATGATCTTATCAATTGATGCAGAAAAGGCATTTGACAAAGTCCGACACCCATTTATGATAAAAACTCTCACCAAAATAGGAATTGAAGGAAAATTCCTCAACATAATAAAGGGCATCTGTACAAAGCCAACAGCCAACATCACTCTAAATGGAGAGAACCTGAAAGCATTTCCCTTGAAAACGGGAACCAGACAAGGATGCCCTTTATCACCGCTCTTATTCAACATTGTGCTAGAGGTCCTAGCCAGAGCAATTAGGCTGCACAAAGAAATAAAGGGCATCGGATTGGCAAAGAGGAAGTAAAATTATCTCTATTTGCAGATGACATGATCTTATACACAGAAAACCCTAAGGAATCCTCCAGAAAACTACTGAAACTAATAGAAGAGTTTGGCAGAGTCTCAGGTTATAAGATAAACATACAAAAATCACTTGGATTCCTCTACATCAACAAAAAGAACACCGAAGAGGAAATCACCAAATCAATACCATTCACAGTAGCCTCCAAGAAGATAAAATACTTAGGAATAAATCTTACCAAGGATGTAAAAGACCTATACAAAGAAAACTACAAAGTACTACTACAAGAAATTAAAAAGGACCTACTTAAGTGGAAAAACATACCTTGCTCATGGATAGGAAGACTTAACATAGTAAAAATGTCTATTCTACCAAAAGCCATCTATACATACAATGTACTTCCGATCCAAATTCAAATGTCATTTTTTAATGTGATGGAGAAACAAATCACCAACTTCATATGGAAGGGAAAGAAGCCTCGGATAAGTAAAGCATTACTGAAAAAGAAGAAGAAAGTGGGAGGCCTCACTCTACCTGATTTCAGAACCTATTATACAGCCACAGTAGTCAAAATGGCCTGGTACTGGTACAACAGGCACATAGACCAATGGAACAGAATTGAGAACCCAGATATAAATGCATCCACATATGAGCAGCTGATATTTGACAAAGGACCAGTGTCAGTTAATTGGGGAAAATATAGTCTTTTTTACAAATGGTGCTGGCATAACTGGATATCCATTTGCAAAAAAATGAAACAGGACCCATACCTCACACCATGCACAAAACTAACTCCAAGTGGATCAAAGACCTAAAGACTAAAACGATAAAGATCTTGGAAGAAAAGATAGACAATATTAGAAACCCTAATACAAGGCATAAACAGAATATAAAACATTACCAAAAATGATGAAGAGAAACCAGGTAACTGGGAGCTCCTAAAAATCAAACTCCTATGCTCATCTAAAGACTTCACCAAAAGAGTAAAAAGACCACCCACAGACTGGGGAAGAATTTTCAGCTATGACATCTCCGACCAGCGCCTGATCTCTAAAATCTATATGATTTTGTCAAAACTCAACCATAAAAAGACAAACAACACAATCAAGAAGTGAGCAAAGGATATGAACATGCACTTCACTAAAGAAGATATTCAGGCAGCTAGCGATACATGAGAAAATGCTCTCGATCATTAGCCATTGGAGAAATGCAAATTAAAACTACAGTGAGATTCTGTCTCACTCCAACAAGGCTGGCATTAATCCAAAAACACAAAATAATAAATGTTGGAGAGGCTGCAGAGAGATTGGAACTCTTATACACTGCTGGTGGGAATGTAAAATGGTACAACCACTTTGGAAATCTATCTGGCGTTTTCTTAAAAAGTTAGAAATAGAACTACCATACAACCCAGAAATCCCACTCCTCGGAATATACCCTAGAGAAATAAGAGCCTTCACACAAACAGATATATGCACACCCATGTTTATTGCAGCTCTGTTTACAATAACAAAAAGCTGGAAGCAACCAAGGTGTCCATCAACGGAAGAATGGATAAATAAATTGTGGTATATTCACACAATGGAATACTACGCATCGATAAAAAACAGTGAAGAATCTGTGAAACATTTCATAACATGGAGGAACCTGGAAGGCATTATGCTGAGCGAAATTAGTCAGAGGCAAAAGGACAAATATTGTATAAGACCACTATTATAAGATCTTGAGAAATAGTATAAACTGAGAAGAACACATACTTTTGTGTTTACGGGGAGAGGGGGAGGGAGGGAGGGTGGGAGAGGGTTGTTTACTGATTAGTTAGTAGATAAGAACTGCTTTAGGTGAAGGGAAGGACAATACTCAATATATGGAAGGTCAGCTCAACTGGACTGGACCAAAAGAAAAGAAGCTTCTGGGATAAACTGAATGCTTCAAAGGTCAGCGGAGCAAGGGCAGGGGTTTGGGGACCATGGTTTAAGGGGACTTCTAAGTCAATTGGCAAAATAATTCTATTATGAAATCATTCTGCATCCCACTTTGAAATGTGGCCTCTGGGGTCTTAAATGCTATCAAGCGGCCATCTAAGATGCATCAATTGGTCTGAACCCACCTGGAGCAAAGGAGAATGAAGAACACCAAGGTCACATGATAACTAAGAGCCCAAGAGACAGAAAGCGCCACATGAACCAGAGACCTACATCATCCTGAGACCAGAAGAACCAGTTGGTGTCCGGCCACAACCGATGACTGCCCTGACAGGGAGCACAACAGAGAACCCCTGAGGGAGCAGGAGATCAGTGGGATGCAGACCCCAAATTCTCACAGAAAGACCATACTTAATGGTCTGACTGAGACTAGAGGAATCCCGGAGGTCATGGTCCCCAATCCTTATGTTGGCCCAGGACACGAACCATTCCCGAAAACAACTCATCAGACATGGAAGGGACTGGACAGTGGGTAGGAGAGAGATGCTGATGAAGAGTGAGCTATTTGTATCAGGTGGACACTTGAAACTGTGTTGGCATCTCCTGTCTGGAGGGGGGATGGGAGGAAAGAGAGAGTTGGAAGCTGGCAAAATTGTCACGAAAGGAGAGACTGGAAGGGTTGACTCATTAGGGGGAGAGCAAGTGGGAGTACAGAGTAAGGTGTATATAAACTTATATGTGACAGTCTGACTTGATTTGTAAACGTTCACTTAAAGCTCAATAAAAGTTAATTAAAAAAAAAAAAACAATTAATTCACAAGGAGGTAGAAAGCATTTGAGAGGAGATTTGTGTTATCCAATTTGTCTAGAAGTGAAAAATATGTAACGAATGGAATGTAGTGTAATAGTAAGAAGATACTTGTACAGAATTAATGTGGTTTGGAGAAGGTTTTCAGGGAATGTCTTGGAATAGCAGTAGTAACCCATACATTGGCTGTATATGAAAGTATTATATCATCCATTTATTGGAGGCAAGATCTTTAAAAGAGATTTCAAAGATAGGTTAGGGATGACTCCAAAATAGTATTTTTTTGGGAGTGGGGGTAGGTTAACACGAGTTTCTTTCCAACTTGGAAAGAGGTGTCAAGATAAAAAGTATCTGTTTCCAGAGAACCCCTGAGGGAGCAGGAGAGCAGTGGGGTGCAGACCCCAAATTCTCATAAAGAGACCAGACTTATTAGTGTGACTGAGACTAGAATGACCCCAGAGTTCATGGCCCCCAGACCTTCTGTTAGCCCAAGATAGGAACCACTCCCAAAGCCAACTCTTCAAACAGAGATTGGAGTGGACTATGGGATAGACAATGATACTGGTGAAGAATGAGCTTTTGGAATGAAGTAGACACATGAGACTATGTTGGCATCTCCTGTCTGAAGGGGAGTTGAGAGGGTAGAGGGGGTCAGAAGCTGGCCGAATGGACACGAAAAGAGAGAGTGGAGGGAAGGAGTGTGCTGTCTCATTAGGGGGAGTATATAGCGAGGTGTTTATAAATTTTTGTACGAGAGCCTGACTTGATTTGTAAACTTTCACTTAAAGCACAATAAAGTTAAAAAAATATATATATATATATAAAATGATTGATTTAGAATTTACTAATTGTGATGGTTAACGTTGTGTGTCAACTTGGCTGGACCATGATTCTCAGTGGCTTGGCAGTTATGATGTAGTTTGGCAGTTATATAATGATGTAATTTGGCAGTTATGTAATTATGCAGTCATCTTCCATTTTGTGATCTAATGTAGTCATCCTCATCACCCATTTTCTGATCTAATATGAGCAGCCAATCAGTTGAAAGGGGAGTTTCCTTGGGAGTATGGCCTGTATCCAATACCAATATGAATGTTCTGGCAAAACTTGCTTGCTCTGAATCCTGCATTTGGCTCATCATCATCTGACCTCTGGTTCCTGGGACTTGCACCAGCAGCCTGTCATACTACCTGCCAGTCAGGGGATTGATTCATTAGGGTCTGCATCCTGTGAGGCAACAGTCTGCCATTCTTGGGTTCTTGGGCTTATCAGCCCCTGCAACTACATGAGTCAGGAGAAGCCTCCAGGCTAACACCTGACCCACAGACTTGATACTTGGCAGCCTCTACAACCATGTGAGCCATTTCTTTGAGGTAAATCTCTCTCTCTCTCTTTGCCTCTCTCTCTCTCTCTCTCCATATATATATACGTATATGTGTGTGAAGCCCTGGTGGCATAGTGGTTAAGAGCTACACCTGCTAACCAAAAGGTCAGCAGTTTGAATCTACCAGCCACTCCTTGGAAACCCTATGGGGCAGTTCTACTCTGTCCTATAGGGTCGCTATGAGTTGGAATTGACTCAACAGCAATGGGTTTGGTTTTTTTTGATCAGATATATGTACATTTCACCGGTTTTGCTTCTGTAGAGAACCCAGCCTAAGACACTAATGTGTCTAGTGTGGTAGGAATACACCAGAAAACCTTTTTTCAAGAATATATATTTAAATTGAACAGTTAAATTAATTTTACCCAATATTTGGCCATTCACACTTGAATCACGGCTTTTGTGTGCATTAATATTCTTTCCTGTGCATACGAAGCTGACTGGGTTGTGGGGGACAAGTGAAGAGAAGACTGGTAAAGGAATGATAAAAGGGATTCCTGAGTGTGAGAAAAAAGACATCACAAAGATAGAACTATAGTTATCACGATAGTGATTTTTTATATTAAAATGACTTTTTCGATTTGTTTTCTGCTTAAAATTTTTCTCAGCACTGACCTAAAAACTCTCATTTTTGTGCATAGTAAAAATATATATCTGCTGTCTCCAAAGTGACAAGGAACCAGTAAGAATTACTGCCAACCCTCCTTTGTCAGCTACTCACGGAAGATGCTTTTTCATCACGGTAAAAAAAAAAAAAAATTGCATTCTTGCTAACACTTAACTAACTTCCTCCCAACAAAATTAGTTTATTCCAGAAAGGGAAAACAGATTTGTGTAAAGGAGTGCTGAGTAATTTTTCTGAAAAATGTTGTAGGGAAACTTATGAGCATTACACACGATACAAAATTATTTCAAAATGTTCTGGCCTTTATATGTGTAATTAGTGGTTCATTGGTTAAATAGAACTCACAGTGTAAGGTATCTAAAGCATCTGACTTACATAACCCCAATGTTACATCCTAATTCTCCACAAAGATAATCTCTGAGTTAAACTGTTAGAATCCAGTTCTCCTGTCTTATGCCGTTGGCTATCTTGAACTCTTTAACGCACTAGATTTCCATGAAAAACAAGTTTCATGAACTATTTCAAGGATGGGATTAGGATTTCAGACTCTACACTAAATAGTAAATGTTTTCATTTGTATTTAATTTTAATGAAAATAGTCTTACTCAGTTCTTTTATTGTAGCTCCCAGTTACACTCCCATTGTTTCATTATGGTAGACCTATGTGCCGTTAAGACCCAAATTAAAAAATCTAAAAAGTTCTGTCTATTCTTGTGGAATATTTATTACGTCATTGTTACCATGGCTGAGTAAAAGTAACATATAATCGATAGAAGGAGAGCAAAATCAGAAGTCTTTCATAACCTTTGTTTTAAGTTTACTCCCTGGATGTTATTGATGCTGGTGCTGCTGTACTGTTACCGAATCAAGTCTTACCATTAATCTTTCCTGTAGCCAAGACTGTTGCACTTTTATGAATCCTATCCCTCCAGGAATTCAGGGAGATGAAGGAAATAAATCTTAACTTTTTTTAATTGATCTAATTCCTTAGTTGTACATACCTTGAATACGTTTACTTTATAAAGCTTCTTTTGGCTATTCGACTCATCACGTTCTTGTTTGAATTGAGCTGATTCAAACTCCAAATTCAGCGTGCTTTCTGTTTTTGCACACCTGCTCACGCACACAAACACTTACACACATATTAAAAAACTCTTTAAAGAATACATTGAAGACCTTTTGTGAGAACTTACCAGAGAATTTGGTGTGATAGAAGAGATCTGGCTTTTAAGAATGCAAACTCTTATAAGCATGGATTACCATTTCCGTGGTTATTAACTCCAAATAATCCTTCAGACTCCTGCAAGTTTGCTGGACCCTCTCCTTTCCTCCACTCTGTCCCCTCCTTCAGATGTGGAAGAACGATAACTGCAGCCAAAACATAATTCTTCCCATTTCATTTTGTGGTCTAAATTAATCTTCTCTTTGTCTTGTTCTCTCCTTTCATCCCTGCCCTTTGTTTTCCCAACTAAATACTTGATCTGATTATTTACTAATACACCATTTTCTTCCGCAAATTAATTCTAGTGTCATTTTCAAAGTCATAGGCTGTAGGATATGAATTTTTAACCCTTATGCAAAATTTAAATTTCCCTTGGTTTTCAGCATATCAGAAGAATTATATCTGTTAATTATAAAGTCAATTTTCCATGATTTTTAAAAACAAAGCTGTGAATTTAAGAAACTAGAAAATATTGACATTCTTTTCTGTATACTGTCATTTTCCTTTCTTTCACTTATTGTTTAATGGTATACCTTTTTTTCAGCCATTAACTCTCAACACTTTTTATTTCCATACTGAAAGTACATCTACTGGATTTTTCCTTCTGGCCACGATGTAAAAACTTCCATCCTGTTTCCTTTGTAAACAACTACAAAAGAGGAAAACATTGTGAAAAAAAAAATTTGGACAACAGGTAATGGAAGAATTTTTTTTCCTGATGATAGATTAATAAAAAGGAAGTGAGCCTTCAATGAATCCTGGATTCTTTCCTGGAGGCCACTCCTAAACACAGGTGCAAGGAGAGGAAAACCTTTAAGAGAGCTTCAGTCTCACTGAGTAGAGGAGCTGGAGATTATATTTCAGGGATTCGGAGCTATCCGGAAATTATTAGGCATAATTCCAAAGAGAAAGGAGATAACAAAGAGCCCCAGACAACTGCATAGAATTATTTCTGATACTAGATTGACATGCACAGATTAAAATTCCACTATGCAAAGTAAGGAAACCCTGTTGGCACGGTGGTTAAGAGTTATGGCTGCTAACTGAAAGGTTGGCAGTTTGAATCCATCAGGTGCTCCTTGGAAACCCTCTGGGGCAATTCTACTCAGCCCTGTAGGGTCGCTATGGGTTAGATGGCAACAGGTTAGATTTTCGGTTTTATGCAAAGCAAAGAACAACTGGGACGTTGTAAGCTGAATCATTCATAGAGCTCAAATAATGGGGAGATAGTCAAGCTTCAGTAAGTCAGAGCATAGAGTACATAGGATCAATCCAAGTAGGATTTCATTTTACTTGGATCCACAGTCAACACCCATGGAAGCAGCAGTCAAGAAATCAAAAGGCACATTGTATTGGGCAAATCTGCTGCAAAAGATCTCTTTAAAGTGTTGAAAGGAAAAGCTGTTACCTTGAAGACTAAGGTGTGCCTACCCAAGCCGTAGTATTTTCATTCACCTCATATGTATGTGACTACTGGACAATGAATAAAGAAGACCTAAGAATTGATGTCTTTGAATTATAGTGTTGGCAAAGAATATTGAATAGACCATGGACTCCCAAAAGAAGGAACAAATCTGTCTTGGAAGAAGTACAACCAGAATGCTCCTTAGAAGCAAGGTGGTGAGACTAAGTCTCACATACTCTGGACATGTCCCTGGAAAAGGACATCATGCCTGGTAAAGAAGAGGGTCAGTGAAAAAGAAGAAGACCCTCGAGGAGAGGGACTGACAGAGTGGCTGCAACAATGGGCTCGAACATAACAAGGATTGTGGAAATGGCACAGGACCAGACAGTGTTTCGTTCTGTTGTGCACAGGGTTGCTATGAGTCGGAACTGACTCAACGGCACCTAACAACAGCCATAGGGTCATGGTAGAATTGAACAGTCTCTGGAAAAAAAAGCTACTCTAGACCTGCCTTAACCCAGTGCCAGAGTCAATCCCCACTCATAACAACCCTATAGAATAGGGCAGAGCTGCCCCATAGGATTTCCAAGGCTGTAAATCTTTATGGAAGCAGACTGCCTCATCTTTCTCCCTTGGAGCTGCTGATAGCTGCTTTATCCACTGACCTTTTGGTTATCAGCCGAGTGCTCAACCACTGCATCACCAGGGCCTAGCTAGAACTAGTCTTCACATAGTGACCCTGATTATTAAAAAAAAAAAAAAAAATTAGGCCTTATTTTCCATCTTGGATTATAAAACATCACCTTTCCCATTTCTCCTCCCCTCGCTGTTTTGTTTTGCAGTTTTCTTTTCCTAAAAGTGAATATTTTCATGTATTCCATCCTGAGTTGGCTTTCCCACTGTCTGAATATGTTCTTTCTGGGTGATTTCTTTTGCTCCTGTGTTTTTAATTACCACCTGTGTGCTGATTAACTCAACTCTAATCTTTTTTTAATCCAAACTTCTTTCCAAATTCATTGGCTTTTCTCTTATGCATTGGTAACAAGACTTGCGAATAATTAATTCAGACCGAAAAAGAGACTAACTCTTATTCAACAATTTCTATTAAATTTACTTCCCAAATATCTTCCCTTTCTTGGCACTAACTTGATTCAGGTAATCATCATTAATTATATTAACAAAATAAAAATATAACTAGCATTTCCTATTGCCATCAAATCTATTCTTTATATTGTCTCCACATGACGAACTTGTAAGCAAGTCTGAATCCCCAACATAATATACAATAAAGCTAAACCCCAGGAAATGTAAAGTTATCTTTTCCTCCTTACCTGTTTAGAGCCTATCCATTCTTTAAGACTAAGCTGTGCCGTTATCGCCTCAGGAAGATTTTTTCTGACCACAGTTCTGCCTACAAACCCCCATTTGGTGTATAGTTCTTTAGGTACCCGTAGAATCTAACAGGTGTTTGCCTAAAATTTGCCATATTATTTACCATATTATTATTAAATTATATGTTTGTCTGTATTTCTCTTCAAATAGCTAAACCTGAAAGAAAGAAAATAGTTCAAAATCAACTAAACTGACTTATTTCTGAAACTTTAAACAGTTGCCATTAAGTCTGTTCAAACTCATGGCTACCCCATGTGTTGCGGAGTAAAACTGCCTGCATACAATTTTCATGGCTTTTTTTTTTTTTTTATGAGTGTTAGGTGGAAACCCTGGTGGCGTAGTGGTTAAGTGCTACGGCTGCTAACCAAAGGGTCGGCAGTTCGAATCTGCCAGGCGCTCCTTGGAAACTCTGTGGGGCAGTACTACTCTGTCCTATAGGGTTGCTATGAGTCGGAATCGACTTGATGGCACTGGGTTTGGTTTTGGGTTTGGTATGAGTTTTAGGAAGCATATTGTCAGGCCTTTCTTTCGAAGCGACTCAGGGTGGGTTCGAAGCACTGACCTTTTAGTTAGCAGCCAAGAGCTTAACCGTTTGCTGGACCGGGAAGGTCCTTCTGAAACACGTAAATGAGTAGTTTAGATGGAGTAAAGTTAGCTAAGTTTCCTATTTCTCAATTTTCCATTTTATTCTCCTTTGACAACCCCCAGTAAAATTCAGCCTTTGTAGAATGCTGATGCCTCATTCTATGTGCTTAGAAAAACATTTCAAATGCTAATTTAAAAGCATCCCTGTAACCCAGTAAAACGCAGCTGCTATTTTAATACTGATGAAAATTTTTGAATATCTTCCCATTTATTCCCCAAAACTTTTAGGCCAGTCAACTTCCTCAGAAATGCTTACAACATAGCACATTTTAAAGAGACTTTAGGTGTTTTGTTTTGTTATGTTTTGTTTTTGCATGTTGAAATGTGTTAACTTGTTCAAGCAGTAAACGAATTAGCAATATTACGTGTATTCGTGAATCTTGGATTTAGCACTTTGCCTCTTTGGGTGCCATTTGTCAACTCATTCTGTTGAATGAAATTGACTTTAAAGGCTCTTCCCGTCTTATCCCCTTCCTTTCCCCACCTCTAATATTTTCCAGAACATGCCTCTATCAACTTATTTATCCAGCAGCCTCAAGAGCAAAATTACGATTCATTATAAAGGAATTGAGAAGGGATTGTCTGATTTTTAAATTTAATATAAAATTATTAAACCTGCTCCTACATATAACATGTAGGCATGGTGTCAAACGTACTTGAATGTGGAAGGCCAAAGGCCATGCATGCCATCAACCAGTGAATCTCTGTTTGGCTTGAAACTAAGCACAAAAGGAAACTATTTATAGCTATACTTCTAAAACTAGCTGTATTTCAATAACTGCTTTATATCTATGATAACTTAGAGGTTATCATTTGTGATTCTGCAAGAAAGTCACAATCCATTATCTATTATTTAATTGCATTACATGTAAATTGCTACATGAACTTTTAACCCCAAGAAGAATTATCACCCGTACTGGAGGGATAAACTTTAGTGGCACTAACACATTTTTATATGTAGCAATGATATTGTCCAGGTAATATTCAAATTACTCTAGTCAAAACAGGTTTATGGTCTTTAATGAAACATTATTTTAAAAGGCTAATAGCTAAAAAAATCTCTTAATTATTATAAGTTCGATTTAGAAGAATTAGCCATTAAACTCAAGATCTAGATGTTTAATACATTTTCATCAGCCAGGATATGATTCAGGAGTGAATTATGAGTTGGTTTATGGGAATGGGGCTTTTCAAAAGGCTGCTGGATTAAAAATTCATATTATAATGTCTCTAAAAGGCAGTTTCTGATCCTGAACCACTTGTTGATTATGCATGTCCAGTAGTGCACAGACCTATTTTG